>NC_140308.1:15520069-16120069 GCF_964211825.1 Aythya ferina | reverse complement strand
AAACATGAGCTATGCAGCAGTGAGTATATTTGCATTCACTTGGACTTGTAAGATCCATTTTAATACCATTTCTTCTGTTTTAAAACTTTGGTTTAGATCTCTACTATAAAGCTTATGCTAAGAACTAATAAATTATAAGTGTTCTGTTTAATGAGTAGTGAAGTGATAAAAATAGAAGCTGGAAGATGTTTTTGTTTTAATTCAGGTATGTTTGCAGAATAACTTGATACTTGCATGCTGTGCTTTGTATGAGGTAAAATTGTAGAGTTAGCAGTTGGAGAAATTTAATGTTTAAACGAGAAATGCTTTAGAATATACAAGGATGACAAACCTTGAAATGTGTTTCAGCATGTCTGAAGAACACATTTGATGTTTTTTCTTAGCTCTTGTTCCGTTTTCTTGCATAAATCAGCTTGATACAAAATTGAGAGGTTAGAAAGAAAGAAACTAAATGCTAGTAAGAAATATTGTTGGATGTCTCTGGGTTAAACTATATTTTAAAAAAAAAAAAAAAAAAAGTGCAACACTGTGGAAAATTACAAGTATACCTAATGTCCTATACTTGGTAAATGCTGTTGAAGCAATTCCAGCTCATAGGGGGGCAGTAATTTCTTAAACTCAAGTAAAGAGACTGTGGTCTTCTGATTGCTTTGTCGGGTTGTACCTCTGGTGTGGTGCCCTTTTTATATTCTAGAATTTCTCCAAGTAGGTCTTAGACTTCGCTGTTGTAGAAGGATCTTAACAACTTTAAGCTGGGTTAAGATTAATGTTAAATCAGTATAAAATAATGGTGAATTGAGAAATACAAAGTATTACAGTTATCTTAGTTTCTATAGCAAGTGTGATTATCACAAATTCGGGGTATAAGGGGCACGTGGATGTTGAATTTTATTTATGAAGAGAAATCAAACTGGATTGCTGTAAAATAGAATTATTAACCGTAACAGTGTTTGCTTGATGGGAAGTAAATAGTTTTAACAAAACAGTGTTGGGATTTTGGGTGGGATTTGTTTGCTTGGTTGTATTTTTGTTTGTTTTTTACATTCTGCCTCTTGTTACTGTAGTTTGCTTCATTGAGTAGGGATTCAAAACTGGTTTCCCCATTCTGATTAGAATGTGACTGCAAGAGGAACTTGTCTTGAGTGAGAAGGGTTTTGGAAAAATACTCATAAAATACTGTCTGCACTTGCATTGTTAAACCTCTGGTTGTCAAGTACAATAGATGAAAGTCTTAAAAACACTTATTTCCTAAAATGTTCTTCTGCCAGCCAGAGGTAACAGAATGTCCAAAATTCAACTTGGTACAATAGAGTTGTTGGGGAAAAGAAAAGGCTGGATGAAAGTGTGCTAAAACCTAACTGTAGCTGCTATCATTTTCTGGGTAAGGGGGAGCAAAATAGGGGAAGAGAAGCACTTACAGCATGCGAAAGTTTCCATGTGAGAATCTTAATCTTTCATTAAGTTGGATGAGAGAATGCAGAAATTCTTTTCAAGGTAGGGACGGAAAATCATGCTTATGTGCCAGTTTAAATCAGAAGTGTGCTGCGGTTTGCCTTCATGTCCCTTCATGATTTGCAAGCTGAGCATTTAACTTTTTCGTATATAAGTACAGCAGAGACACAAGAAGCACAGTCACTAAGTAAGTCTGGAAGATGACTGAGTGCAAGGGCTAGTTTATCCCAATCAGGTATTGTTGAAGTTCCCAGGTATGCTTTTCTTTGGGCTGAAGAAACACGATGCATTTTATGGACAGTGAATTAAAAAGCTAAGTGTAAAAGTACTTCTCTGGTCAAAAGACAAGGTGTCTTTGCAACAGAGTTGTGTTCAGGCTATCTGCAGTGGTATTCTTTTGAAAATAAAGTGTTTATTTTTATTTTTTCCCACGTGATAATTTCTTGTCTACATAACAACTTTTGTCATGATGTATTTATGTGCATCTGCTTAGCCTGGAGAAGTTTCTCGTGTGTCTAGCCTTCAGATTTCTCATTTGGAAGTCCATCTTGTTTGAATGCTTGATGCTGACATCTTCAGGTTACCTTTTCTTTTTACATATACGAAGACTTTTTGTTTTATAAACCCTTTGCATCTTAAAAGGGCTGTTTATATTAGAAAAGTTTTGTAGTCTCTTTATTTCTTACTTTTTTTCATTATCTTGTAAGGAAGTTGGAAGAACAGGGATGGGAAGCATTTCTTGTCTTTTGAGCGAAGAAGAAAATTGCCATGAGGCAAGCTCAGAGTTACAGTGCCATGACTGTAATGATATTTGCTATTTTTTAATTTTTTTTTTTTAAGTTATTCAGCAATAAAACATGGAGAGATTGTCTGGTACGTGCTTTTTCAATACATGGCCATTGTTACTCCTGTTTGATACTTCTAGGCCATTGTATAATTAAACTCAAGAGTGTGTATAATATTTACTGTGGAGTTGCTGAACTGTACATCACTTACCCCACATAAAACTATTGTACATCTGGTTGTATCGGTATCACTAAAGACAGAAGAATTTTTTTTTTTCCCCTCAAGTTGTTAGTACAAACTGAATAGCCTTTCTTATGAGTCACAGTGAAACAGAGTCTATCTGGGCATAACCAAGGAGCTACGTCAGTCTGGTGAGATGGTTATGCTCAGTCCCAGTATGTAAATTTATATTGTTACAGGCTTCAAAGCTGAGTTTTTAACAGTTGAGTCCTCGATAACCTGGAACTTGACATTTTACACATGGCTACTTTAATTACCATCTATTTTTCCACAGGTGGGCATCTATTAAATTAGATTATTCTGTGGCTACAATATTCTTTCCCTGTAACTAATCTTACTTGGTTTTATTTTCTTAGTTAAAATAGCTTTGTCCCCCAACTTATCTTTTGAGTTGAAATATCCTAAGATGAGAGATGATTCTATTAGAAATGCTACAAATGCTTGAAAACAATGCAGGTTTTCGGAGGTGTTGGTTTGGAGAAATGCAGATAGAGATCTTTCCTCATCTTTTTTGGTACTTTTCTGAAAAATGTGTGTGTTCAGTAGGTCTGTTTTATTCTATATCTTTTACTGACTAGGGGATATAGGAGCTCATCTAATTCATCTTGGCGTAGCCTAGTTGAATTACCTAGCTAGAATAGTGAAATAGTTCAGAGGTGGAAGTACCTGAACATGGATCTTTTAATAAAAGTGCAGAAAAATAATTATAGTTAAAATCCTTACTAGATGATACGTTGAAATACCATCAAATATAGATAGTTGCCTTACTAGGTCACTTTCTATTGGGAAACACTACTGCCTTGATTAAAACAAAAAGTGTTGTAAAATACATCATCTGCATGGATCCTAGTGTTGGCTTATCTGTCTGATGGTGTTTGGAATGGGGGAAGTTGTCATTCTGTTGAATATGATCATAAGCAAATTTATTTTACTTCTGGACTACTGAGAAACACGAGTGTTACAATTTGGTAGCTTTAATGAAAGTGGCATAGGAGAATCTGAATTTGTGCTTAGATAACAGCAAACGGGAAACAATTTGAAACCCATGTATTTAAAACGTCAGATGCATAAGGCTTAAACTATAAGAGCTGTAGAGGACATTTGCTAAAAGCAAAAAATAACTCTTAAGTGATTTGTGCTTTACCTAAACTATTAAAATTATGAATGAAATGTCAAAAATCCATAGCAATATCGGGAAGGGGAAGGAGGTATGAGGAATGACTTGAAATACAAAGCAATTGTGTGTAATTATGCTTCTCTTTTTTTCCTCTCCCATAGGATGCTTTAACACTTTAAGACGAACATTTCATCAGAAGCACTAATGGATGCTGGTATGCCTTGGATAAGGTGGTGACCACTGGATGTAATCTGTTTCTGTTCACTGCAGAGAGCCAAAACTGACTCCTTTTGGAGTTGAGAGAAGTTAGCAGTACAGACCTACCAAGATGACTGATCCTATGATGGATTTTTTTGATGATGCCAATCTTTTTAGCGAGACCTTAGAAGGTTTGTCAGATGATGCCTTTGTTCAACCTGGACCTGTTTCACTTGTTGATGAATTGAATTTAGGTGCAGAATTTGAACCTTTGCACATAGACTCCTTGAACCATGTGCAAGATGCTCAGAATCAACAAAAGATAAGTGAGTTTGAGCCGCTGAATCAGTTTGATTCTTTGAAACTTCACCAAGTAAGTACGTCTTTCAATAGCTCAGCAGACAACGTCTTATCGCCACACTCTCAATTCAACTGTTCACCAATTCATCCACAAACCCAGTCTAATGGGATGTTTCCAGATGTGGCTGATGGTAGTCCTATGTGGGGTCACCAAACTGCCACGACTGTTTCGAATCAAAATGGGTCCCCCTTTCACCAAGGACATTCTCAGTCTATGCAGCAAAACAAAAGCTTTGTAGCACACCATGACTTTGCCTTATTTCAGGCTAATGAACCGCAGCATCAGTGTGCCTCACTACGATCTCAACAAAGCAGGAACAACACGGGGCAAGATGCTCTGAGTCAGCCAAAAGACTTCCTGGAAGTTAATGTATCTACTTCTCACAGAGTCAATGTTAACCACCCACCTCCAGTTTCTAATCCTTCAACTTCACAGCAGCCTCTGTCTGTTCAACAGTTTTCTCAGACTGCAAGTGCTTCAATACATTTTTGTGGGAATCAAGAAGGAACTTTTGATGGACAGTCCCCAACTATTACTCCGTGTTCTGTCAATAATAGCCAACAATTTTCATCTCCTTATTCGTACTCTAATAACCACATTTCTCCTACCAGCCTTCTTCAGTCTACAACAGCTCTTTCTAGTAGCCAGCAGACACACCCCATCTCTGACTTCACTGGAAGCGATGCCTTTACATCTCAAACAGGGACCAAGCAAGAAACAACGGAGCACATGCTGAATCCTAATACACCTTTGAATTCAAGTAGTTTTCAAATGTTGCATTCTGCGCATCCTCAGGGCAACTTTAGTAGTTCAAAACTTTCTCCTGTGAATATTAATTTTCCAGCTTCTGCTGGTTCTGCTTCTCAGATAAGCCATTTCACAGACCCTATTGAGAGCAATGGTTTTACGTCTCTGGATGAGAACTTACTTCATCAAGTTGATGCTCCAAACGAACCGTTTACAGGACTTGACCCAGATGACCTCCTTCAGGAAGACCTTCTGCCACAGTTTGATGACTCTGCGTTTGTTCAGGATAGCACAAGCCATGTTTTAGAGCATGACCTAGAACACCATATAAGCCCCCATCAAGTAACACAGGCGTCTGATATTGGTCGGGCACAGTCGCAAAGTCAGATTCATCCCTGGCATTCTGCAGTTTCCAGTCAGCATCTGCAAGAGAGAAGTCGTATAACCTTACAAGGACAGGTATGTGGGGGTTTAGGGGATGGGGTTTTGAGCTGCCTGGTTTGGCTGCTCTGGTATTGGTACTTGTGCCAAAGCAGGGTGACTGGAGATACTGAGCTTTTGTTGGTAATTGGTCCTCAAGAAGTCTGCGTAACTCGTGGTTTATGAAAAAACTGTCGATGCAAGCCTGCTTTCTCTTCTCCTGTTTTCTTAGCATTGTAGAAAACCAGATTTATATGACCTGAGATAGTTTTTCAGAGAAAATGGAGCCAGCCCTTCTACTGCATGTATTTCCTAAGTACAGCAGAGAAGAACAGTTGTTTTATGCTTCAGATGTAAATATTGTGGCTTATTGTCTGTTAAAGTACTCATAGCAGTGCATTTTTAAGAGCTTTAATAAGAGGTACTGGTGTGACTGATTGGCTTTTGTCCTTTGCTTGGTAACTTTGTGCTCATTGTCATTAACTAAAAATACAGGTTTTTTGTTTGTTTTTATATGATCAGCAATAATAGAAACGGCTATAGCTATTTATTTCATTACTTTTGGGTAAAAGAAAAAAATGTGCAGTTGTTCTTGCATAATATCCGCATCTACTACATGTATTAAAGCCCGTGGTATGGAGGACATGAAAGCACACAAATTATCTCGTACTGTTCTAATGGCATACAAGAGAAATTAACTTTGCAGACAATGGTTTTCATATTATCTTATAAGATAAAAATTGTATGAACATTGAAGAGTTTAGAAAACCAATCTTGCAGTGACATGAATATATGAAATGCAAGGTTTTATAGACTTATTTTTAATGTTTTCTCTAGTGAGCCTAGTGAATTTTCAAGTAGTTTTAATTGATTGTGATAGTAAGTTCTTTTTTTTCCCCCCTCCGCCCCCCCCCCCAACACTGACCCCTATCTTCATCTGTATCACCTTGTCTTTTGTTGAAGGTGTGTGAGCAGTAATAAATTGAAGTATAGACTGGTATCTTCTCTTCTGAGAGTAGCTAAACTTTTCAATAACTAACAAGAACAACAAATACCTGTTGAAGCAGCTCGTAAAAGTTCTCTGTTCACAACTCTGTAACCAGCAAAATCATTTGTTTTGATTACAGTTATTGGAAAACTCATTGTGCAAGATTGCAGGAATTTTCAGCACACAAAAAAATGTATTTCAAAAGAAATTGTATCTTGAATATAATAGAGATGTGGTAACCAAATACACAAAGAACTATTTAAAATCTGTAAGTCATTTAAGCTGGTGCTGCCGTTTGTGAGACTGGTTTAGTGACTTTCCATTGTTAAGGCTTTCTTTGAGTGCCATCGCAGCATTAGCTGTAAGTTAGTTCCTGAGTGCTGTTGCCTTTTGGCACTGCTTGGTAGCTTCAGGCCCGAATTTGATTTGACAGGAATGACTGAAACTCCTACTAATGGTTTGGCAGCAGGAGCTGCAGCTTCTGTATGATGCATCTACATATTCAGCCGCTCTTGCTGGTAATCTGGGGCTTCCAAAAGCATGAGGATGTCTGTTCAAGTCTGTGTGCATCTGAGCAGTAAAAATGGGAAGATTTTTGAATGGTGTTTTAAATTCTAGTAGGAATTTAGCTTCTAGTTGGGAAAGGAGAGAGGAAATACCAATGTTTTCTGGTTTTCCATCTGTGCATTTCAAAATAGAGGCAACTAACATCAAATACGTACGTGCATGTGGCCTTAAAAAGCTACAACTGTTGTGTTACTTCTCTGTTCTCTTTACGGATGCGCTCTGTACCTTACAGTATGGATTGGTGTCCTGTTGGAAGAGTTGTTGGGAAGGAAAGGAACTCAGTGGCTGAGACTTGCTTTAGTTAGCTTGCAAGACACATGTCCTGTGAAGGAGGCATTGTAAAATGTGCCATTGCTTCGTGGCATTGGCGGAGAGATGAGGCTTTCACACTTGAATCTCTGGGCCTGGTTCAGTAGATGACCTCTCCTCCGTTACAACCTGGGCTGATGTGCATGGAGCATGTGATTTTCATTTCCTGTGAGCGAAACTTTTGGTGCTTCAGTTGGTGTAGTGCTGGCGTGTTGCCCGTAGGGTATGCATACAGCAGTGTACTTCAGATGAGCTCGATGGATCGAATGATGCGGTAGGTGCAACCCGTTGGTGTTGATGTGCTTTCTTTTTTTCTTTTTCTGGGGGTAGGGAGTGTGTAGAGGAGGGCACAGCCTGCATGGCTCCTCGTGTTGGTTCTGTCCGATATGAGCCCCTAACACGGGCACGGAGCTGGGCTGCTGGTAGGGCACTGAGGTACTGCTGGGTTCTGCTAAAGCAACAGAGCCCAATTCCCTGCCATGGGGCTGCAGGGCAGAAGCCAGAGCTGTTAGCTGCACCCTCGGGTCTCCCATCGGTACAAGCGGGATGTGGCTTCCTGGAAAAGTGGCGGTGGCAAGAAATGCATGCGTTGGGATAGTTTGTGAGGAGCGTGTGGCATATAAGCCAGGCAGTGAAAAGTAGGTCTCAAGATGTTTTCTGGTGCTGTAATTTTTCTGTAGCGTACATCAGAACCTTTTTAAGACTGCATCAGCCTCACTGACATCACCGTCAGTGCCTTGTTTTGTAGCCTGGAACAGAGGGAAAGTTCTGAGACCTGTACAGAGTGTTCAAGTGTTTGGGAGGGTTGCTTTGGTTTTGGTAGCGGCAGGAGAAGGACGCATCTTCACAGGATTTCAGCTCTTTGTTTCGTCCTTCTTACTTCTTTCTGGAACTTTGAAATAACACTGGCAGAAACCAGGTAGGCATATCAGCTGCTGGGTTGTTTTTTATTATGATTCTAGGGTATGCAATAAATGGTATAAATTGGTTTCAGACTTTAAGTTTATCTAACAGAAGAGATGTTTAGTGTTTCCTCCAGGAACTGGTTGTGCAGTGGGAGCTGTCATACAGCTGCGAGGAGCCCATCGATGGGGGAATGATAGGAGCAAACCGTGTGCAAGCCTCTCTGAGCCTGCAGCGTGCGTAATATGACTTAGTAATAGTATGGCAACTGGAGGAAACAATTACTAGTGGATTTAGTTGTTTTCAGCAGTTTTGCTTTGATAACGATTGAGGGGTTTTGAAAAAGAACTATTTTTAAATTTTATGAAGTAGTTGATGATCTGTGGCTATTGGAGTGGACCCAACATTAGACAACCAAACATCCCCAACTGCAGTTACACTAAGATCACTTAAAAATGAGACAAGATGAAATACCTGTGACTCCGTTGTTTGAAAGGAAGCATGCTTATCGCAGTGTAACTTGTAAAGCTATTCTCTCAGTACAAATTAATTTAAAAATTAATAGTTCAGTGTAATAGTGCACAATTAAAAACAATCTAAAATGTCTTATGCTGCTGTTATACTTTCTATGCTTGCTGTAATTAGATTATAATTGTAAATATATCGTGCCTCTTAATTTTACATCATGCATTTTTCATCATAGTTTGATTATGGGAGCGAAATGAAGTGAAGGAATACACTGGAGATCCGTGTAGTCTCACCCTCGACTAATAAAACGCTTCTGATCTTTTTGCCTCTTCTTAAAACTGTTTTGAAAATATTCTCTTTGCTTTTCATGAGTGTGAAAGAAGGTGACAAATGTAGGTATCCATGTTCAGTTCTGTATGCTTAGAAGAAAAGGAAGTTGAGGTGATATTCTGAGGTTTGTAGTGGCCTGAGAGAAGGTTGCCACTGTAAGGTCACCTCGGGGCCTTGCCTTCGCCAGGCTGAGCAGCCCCAGCTCCCTCAGCTCCTCCTTGTAGGAGCGGGGCTCCAGTCCTCTGAGCGTCCTCACGGCCTCCTCTGGACCTGATTCAAGTCCACGTCCTTAGGCTGGGGGCCCCGGTGCTCCTCTGGCTACATATCTCAAAGCTTAATGGAGATTGGCCTGGAAAATAATACTTCATTAATGGTTGGAAGTGCTACACGACAAGGTGTTGATCTCAGCTCTTGGTATCAGCTGAATCTTTTTTCTACCCCTTTTGTGACTAAATGTTTGGCACCTAACTTGATAATTCAGTGTATTCATGAAGTCCACTATCTTGCATCTGACGTTTGCATTTGTTTTGTTTTGTTGTTGTTTTGAAACTGACTTGAAACTTGAAAGTGCTGTTCTGCTGGCAAGTGCTTGCTTTCCTACCGCTTGTTTCAGAGCGACAGGTGACGCTGCTTTTGGAGAGAATTTATCTTGTCCTTATTGAAAGCTTAGGAAGAAATATTGACCATACGTCAGAATGGTGTAACTTGATGCATGAGGGTATTGTCAGAGGTGGAATTCACCTGATCAGAGCACAGGGCACAGGCTTTGGTGCGGCTGAGATGCACACCCTGCGTGGTCGCAGCCTTTCACCCATGTTAGCAGCTCCCTCCCTTTTGTATCGGCTCTAAATTTGGCTTTGCAAGTATCCCTGGGATTATCCCACTCAAAAACCTCTTGCTCTGCTCTTGATTGCCATTCTATTCATATACCAGATCGCAAATGCAAGACATGCCTAGGAAGCAGTGATGTGTTGTCTCGGGTAGCTATGGTTGGCCCAACAAGCCAATTCATTGCAACGTGCACTTAAGGAAGATGTATAGAAATGAGGGCTAGAGTATTTTTCAGAATGCGTTTCTGAAATTCCACGTAGTTTATTTTTAAGAGAGCCCACAATGAGAAATATTTTCAAATCCTGAACTGGTGGGGCTGTATTTAAATTCTTCGTAGCAGAGACCGGCTTTTCTGCATAGTAAGCTTATTGCTCTTAAGTGTTCTTACGAGACCATGTTGTAAAATTACGATCCTGTTATTAACGTTGTTTGTGAAGCAGTGTATGACAGTTTTCAGTGGGGCTAAGCATAATAAAATCTGTGACTCAAAATTTGCCCTGTTTTGCATTATCTGAGAACTGAAATCTAGACATCTGGTGTATTGAAAGCACTTGTATTTGGTGGGGCATTAGCTTGTAATCTGCAACTGGTGTGTTTTTTTGTGTTTTTTTTTTTTTTTTTTTTAAAGCCCTTCCTTCCCCCCACCCAAAGAGAGCCCTAAAAACCTCATTTTCTTCTAAAATGCTGTTAAGCATATCCATTGTATTTATATTGTACTCGTTCCTTTTAATTATGGTTAATTTTATGGGTGATGTCACCACATTAACAAATGGAAATCTGTTTGAACTTGCCTTTTAAACATTTCTAGGAGTTGCATGCTCTGGATTTACTTCTGTGTTTGAGGAACAATTTTCACCTTCCTTGTAGTTGTAGCAGCTTAATGAATTGTCTGCCACTGTGAGGCAGCAGAATTCAGTTGTCATCTCCCAGCACCTAGCAGGTTTATCATGTCTGTACAAGTAACAAAGTACTCCCTCCGCTGACCTTTTTTGCACTGTATTTCCCTGCTTTTTCACTTTCTATTTTCAGAAGGGCCCACACAAATGGGAGGAAGTGAAAGTGGAAAGTGGCAAAGCTGTGTCAAGTGTGTAGAGTTAATGAGATGAGTAGGGCATCATCTTGGAGCTGAGTAGCACAGTTCCTGGAATGAGCAAACTCTTTCAGACTCTAACTGTATTTAATATGTGTTTCAAAACCAATCTGTGGCTTTTTGTCATGGATGTCTTCATCACTCAAGACAGCAATATTTTGCTAGCTTTACAGTTGGATGTATACAAAGAATTTTGTTTTTTATATTTTTTATACAAATTTTAGGTAAGCATTTTATACTCCCTATTTCTTTTTAAAACGAGAAATTGCATAGGATGGGGGAAAGGAAGTATGTGTGTATGAAATTGGCTTGTAACACATTTACTGATGAATATTTGTTGATATATTTAACTTTCATCCATTTTTTCATTTGCTTTGCTTTTCTTTAGGAAATACAGCTGCATAACAAGGGAAGGACAGAATTGCTGGAAAAATGTACCAGGCTATCTGCTTTAGCATTTTATAAGCTTTATGAGTTTGTCAGTAGCTAACATTTCCACCAGTTAAAATGTTTAATCATTCTTCTCATTCAGTTTTGAATCGTGCTAGCTGTTGCTAATGCTTGTTCTTTTTTTTGAAGTCTCTCTGAACCTTCCTCAGTTGTCAAATAATTAGGCTGTCCAATTCTTTGCGTACATTTCTTATTTAAAAAGCAATACCTGCTGTTGTAATGATTGTTACAATTTAAGAATGTAATCTTTCCTGAGATAATTGCACACTCGTTAAATGACTGTAATAATTGTCTTCAAAATGCTCCAAAAGAGAAACCTTTTTGTAAAAAGTTGTTAATGGGTGGCAGGCACAGGCAGGAAGCTTCTGTCTAGCTCAGCTTACAGGGGTAATCCTCCAGGGTGAGACAGGTTGACAGAAGCAAGTAAAATAGATGATGTTAAAAAAATGCACAAATAAGTAAGATTGAATATCTAAATACTTATTTGCAAACAGATGTCTTGTTAACACTGAAGAACCGTAAAGCAGTGAGTAATGATGCAATGGTGCAAGCTCAGTGTCTGAGCTTGGTGCCTAATTAGAAAGGGAGAAAAAAGGAAAATAAAACTTGTCTTGAATCGTCCTCTAAAGACAGCAGTCCATACTGTAGACTGTTGAAGCAGTAGTTCAGTGTCTGTTTAAAATACCATTAGATTAAGGGAAAAACTTTATGGGGAAAAAGCTCCCTTCTTACATCATGTGTTAATTCAACCATTTGTGCTGTGAACTGAACTGCAAAACTGATTCAGGAGCTGCGAAATGGCTTTTTGTTGCCAGAGCTGTTTCTTGAGAATACGAGTTGCTGACTTGGTTTGCTGCGTAGTTGGACAAAACTGCACACGCTAGAGACAGCGGCAGCGGGAGAGGAAGGCGTGATGAGCTGGGAAGCACCTTGTGCTGCAGTAAGGCAACCAACTGTGTGCTGTCACGCGCCTCAGAGGCTCAGAGGACATCAGTGGGCTCACAGGGGAACTCTCCCTTGGTACTGGCGGAGACCAGCTGTCCAGTGCTGTTAGCTAAAGCCTGATATTTTTATTTTTTTTTTTTCTTTTCCAAAAGGCTTAAGACATAGCTTTGCCTCCAAAACTTCCAGAATGCCATTCCACCTTGAGACATTTTGTAGAAGATCAGTGTGTTTCTAAAGCGTTAGTGAAATCTTACTGCCAAAAGAGAAGCAGAGCTTTTAAAGATGTTAACCAGTGGCCTGCTTTTGAAGCCAAAGAATCTTAAGTACATTTGGAATCCATGTGGCTTTTATACAGGTGTCAGTGTGTTATGTGCACTCAGGTTTTACAATTTCTTTTAGCTGTAACGTTAAGTCTAAATATATAGAGAAACCAAAACAATTCCCAGCACTTTGTCCAATCAATAGCCTTCCAGAACTGGGGGGGTATTGTTTACTTTGTAGTTTATCTAGATAAAAAATTTGCACAAGCTCCTAGCTGCATGGATTCCCAAGACAGTATCTATCCTTATGTGCTGAGAGGGGATTGAATTTGGCAACTCTTAAAGAAAGTAAATACAAGTGAGTGGGCTTCGAGGGTGGTGGGGCTGAGAATTAATATTTTGATTTGAATATATTTGATAAATGAATCTAGGAACATAGCTTTAGGCTAGGAACAGTTGACAAGTCCTATATTTTTTGAGCATAGTGTAATTTGTAGTCTACTTATTCATGTTTCTTTCATAACTGTGGTAGGCTTTCTTTTGCGTGGGTTATTTAGCTTGTGCTTGCACTTACTTTGGTTTTTTGCTCTCTTGATGTCTTACTGTGAAGGCTAGCATTTTAATGTATATTCTAGGAAAATGTTCCAATCTTTTCTGTAGTGCCTTTTCAGGAGGTGGTAAGGTAATTTCCATGTTAGTAGCATCCTGCATATGCATACAAAATGCTATTGAACAGCAAGCCAGAACTAGTTTCATAGATTAGTAGAAAGACCTACTGTAGGAGATGTTCATAACATCACAACTGAGTTCCAGTTTATATGCTGGAAAGAAGTATTGCCCTTAATGTTGAAGAAGATACTGTTGATAATGTTGAAGAAGACTTCTTGTCGTTAGAGCATTTTGTTTGCTTCTTTTGTTGTGCTTGGAAAGATTGTTTCACAAGGAGAATTTCTGAATTCTAACCCCAGGCTTGAAGCCCTGTGTTTGTTCAGAGGTTCCAGGAGCCTTTCTCTCCAGCTGTAGCGTTAACAAGTGGCAGGTCAGCAGGCTGCAGTTCAGCATTCGTACTCGTAGACAGAACTGTGTCAGGGATTGCTTAAACACAACACAGAGCCCCGTGCACACAGACACAGAGATGCTCTCCAAAATGTTTTTGGAGTCGGGAAGTGTTACAGTGCTGAATGCTTTAATAATACTCAGATGGAGCTGTGAAATTGAAGTATGGTTTTAACATCTGGCCTGTCATGATTTATTATGGGAGAGGAGTACACAGAGGGAAGTGCCAGCTTTTCCATGGTCTGTGTATTGTTGTGATTTTTCTGCAAGCTTTACGCTTAGGGACCACTGATTTTAAGTCGTGCTGTCTTGGTTTTAGTATGATTAAATTCACCAGTAAAAATGTAAGTTTGAGTTCAGCATATTCAGACTAGAGCAGTATCTCTCCTGCTGAAATTATCACTTAGCCTGTGCTTGAGCAAGGGATTGTTGATGCATGGGAGCTCAGTTCCTGTTCTGTAGGCCAAGTGTTGCTTTATCTCTTCCTTTGGGGATTTTGTTCTGCGATAAAAACCATGTCAGAATTAAGAGGTGATGTTCCAGGCATAACCTGAATATGTGCTCTTCTGTTCTACCCCCTGCCTCCCTGTTTTATGTGGCTTTTGATGTGTGTTTTTTTCAAAGTCCTGCCAATTATAGCCATCTGAAATGAGATCTGTCCAGGAAGCTAAGTGGCATGACTGAAAGCATCATCGTGTGACATGAATATGCATCCCTATGTGGATGGGGAAAGGTGTCTTTAACATCTTCTCATTGTTGGTAGGATTCCAGAGAGAGATTTATGTGTACAAGCTTAACAAAGTTTCCTAAAGTTTGTTTTATTTTAAGTAAACAGAGGCAAAATCAGAAGTGTGTCTTACTGTCTATAAGATTGGTAAGAACAATTTTGAAAAAAAGATTTATTTTGAAGTTTCTGTGTTGGAGCTCTTACTTCTGTCATCCCGTGGAGGATTCTTTCACCTGCAGTCATTTTTTACTCTGAAATCTGATCAAGCTCCTGATACTGTACAAGAGGCATATTTTATGGTGCCAGCCTGTTGGGCGCTTTCACTTAATAGAGTTTAACTGCAAGTGTGAGTGGGCTTTCACTGACTCTGGGAGACCTGGGGACATGGTGAGCGAACCTTCCTGGTCAGGGATGGAGGCAGGAGGGTGCTGGTGTCCTGGCTGTGCCACAGGATGTCCTTGGCAGCACGCGGCCATCTCTAGCCAGCCTGTCTTTCTGTGTATGGTTAACAGCAGTTGCTGTTGACTCAAACTCCGTTAAAGATGATAAAAATTTCATTTGTCTTGAGCCCTACACCTAGTCTTGTCTCTTGTGCAAATAGCCAGCTTTGGCTGAGATAGAAAATGACTGCTAGGCTTCCTTCTAGTGAGCTGTCTTAAAACTTTGTTTAGTCCCTACCAAAAGTTCCTACTCACTACTGGTTTTTGTGGTTAACCCAGTGAAGCTCTTGGGTGCTATGTTCTCTCTCTCTCTCTCTCTCTCTCTCTTTTAAGACACTTCTGGGAAAACAACAGCTTGTTTTTTCCTTTGCCTGAAATTGAATCCTGCTGGTCCCCTATAGTATCCCTCAACTTGTGAGCATTGTTTTCAAACCAGCACCTCTTTTTAATAAATGCCTTTTCTGTGGGCGTCTGGTTTTCCCTATTCATTGAGAGGAGTGGGTTTTTTCAGGAACATTTGAGAAACCTGTATGCAGGAGTAGTTTTGTTAGGCTTATATATATGCTAAAGTGCTCTTCTTTTACCTTGGATATTCTAGCACCTTGGTAGAGAAAGCCATCAAAGTAATTCCTTGAAGCTGACACAGCAGATATGCAAGTTAGTTTGAATTGAAGAGGAAGAAGTATGTCCCCCTTTGATTTAAATGGAAATATGCTGTGCAGTCAGCACTGGTTTTAATGATATGTGACTTCCTAGCTGGTAATGTTAAAAATAAATTGCTTTTCCCAATTTGTGTCAGTGTCTTCTAATGTACCGAAAATGCTCATTTTTTTTGTTTCACTGAAATTGCAAGCATTGAAGACATTTTGGTTACTCTGTTAGGTATGAAGGAATCCTACAAAAATGCCATGCTCACAGATTGAGTGAACTTCTAAACTTAAGTGCTTTTAATGAATAAACTCCCTATTTGTAAATAAAGAAGTCTTGCATGTAAGACTTACTGAAGATGTAGCTTGTTTCAATTCACAGATAGTTTATGATCAGCATTTTCCTGTTCATGTGGAATTAAATCATATCTTTTTCACATCTGTTATCTCTTTCACAGCACTTGATTTTTTTTTTGTCATCAACAAGCAGTGAAAGTACATGCTGTTTTTAAATAATAATAATAAAAAAAAGAGGGTGCTATCACAGAATCATTTCCTGACATTGCCCGAGACAACGATTGGTTGCAGCTCCAGCGGCCTTCATGTTCTCAATGAGCTGCTCGGCTTCGCCTCCAAGTGAACTGTAAGGCCGCATCCATTCCGCGTTACGAAATTGGAGTTGGGTTTGGTAAGCTACGCTGTGAAAACATCTGATGGAAGAGAGCCCGTGTCTGTGCTTCGGTTAATCCGCAGTTGCTCCTGGGGCCTAGCCCAGCCTGCCTTTCTGTCAGTAATTGCAGTGAGGTGTGGAGACAAGAGGAGGGCAGGTTCACGCTAGTTCAGTGGAGCTGCTGCCTCCTGCCCTTCGCTCCCATCGCCCCGGCAGGTTGAGTGGCTCTGCTGAAGAAGCAGAGTGCAGAAATGAGAGTGGGGACGGCTCCGTGTCTGCCGCCCTCGCCTGCGGCTGCCTGGCTGCAGTGCTTACGCGCCTCAGGCTGTGGGGCAGGCAAACCTGAGGGCTTTGGGGGGAAGAGCATGAGGAAACAGTGGCATCCTTTCCATAAGGATGAAAGGGGGTTGGGTTTTAATTATAAAAATCTTCTCTTATGAGGCCATTCGCATCAGCAGAAGGTGTAGAAAAGGAGCACTTGATGTGAAATGGAGTTGTGACCAGAAGCAGCCACCCTTCGGGCCGCGCGGTTTGTTGCTCCGAGCTGTATGCGGGCTGTGCTGCTTGCTGGCGGTAGGTGTGGATCACCAAGGTGATCAAAAAGCTCGTGTTCTTTTGGGGGGTTATTTGGATGGCTTGGGGTTGTCTTTGTTTGGTCTCTTTGTCCTCCCTCTGGTTGGTGAAGAAAAGCAGGAGAAAATCTCTCGGCAGCGCACAGAAGTGGTGGCAACTTAGAACATGAGTGGGCAGGCAGCAACTTGGCAAAATGGCAAGTGGAGAGTTCTGCTTTTTTCCCCCTTGTTTGTAATTGTTTTCTCTCTTCTTCAGGCTTTTGCAGCCAAATCTTTGTAGTTTTACATTGAAATCAGCATTTTTAAGGGTTTTGCGGTTCTTTATAGTTTCTAAACAGAAACAAAATGGCTTCATATAAGACCCAGAAGCCCAAACGTGAATACTTTTCAAGTAATATGGAAATTGACTGAAGGCTATAAATCTGAGTAGGGCCTGTGGTGTTTAAATTGCAGTGAAAAGGTTGGATAAAAGCTGTCTCAGCGTATTCAACCTGCCTGAGTTTGCACACCTTTGTAACGCCCGCCCCCGTGTCAGTTTTAACGTGGGGTAGTTTTATACACAGAAATGGCGAATGGCAGGCATGTCTGTAAGTGCTTACAGCTGCAAGGATCAAACATAATTGCGTCTTCAGTTTTCACAGTGTTTATTTCACAGTACACGCAGTAGTTCCTATCTGTTTTGCTACCAAGTCATTGACTTGAATTCTATTACTTGGCTGCCTGGACAACAGCACATAGGTGCTGTGGGGCAGGATTGCTGCTCTGCTTCACCTGTGGGTTGGCTCACGTGGTTTCTTCTCTGGAACACCCAGAAGTTGGGCTGTTGAACAACTAGCCTGCGTCTGCTTGATAGACTTTCAAGGGATGGTCTTTGAGCTGGTTAGTAACAGAGTTCCAGTGGATTGGTGCCAGCTTATTTGAGCTGCTGTCAAAATTGTCTTAAAAATAAATAAATAAAAATGGAAGCTTTTGGTGAAAAGGAAAACTGGAAGAGTTCAGTGTATCCTGTGTACAAATGTCTTTTTGTCGTATATTGTGGTTGGGGTGTATCTTATTTCAGGTGTTAATTTTTCACTTTTATTTTAGTTAGAGATTGAATTTATTATTCATAAGACTCTGATTACAGAACACTAAAAGTCTTTCTGAGTTTCTGAGAAAAAACAAGCTTGGATTTTATTTGGCTTTTTGTTTTGCTTTTTGATCATTCTTGCAGTTTTGGAAAAATGCAAATGCTTAGCTAGCTTCCTCTTCTGACTCATAAGGCCTCCAAGTAAGCTGCTGCATTATGGCAGATCTTGTTCCTTTCCAGAGAGGCACTTTCTGAAAGATTCTTTCCCATCGGAGACTAACTTCCTTTCTGGCAGTAAAAAAAATAAAATAATTAAAAAAAAATAAAATTAAGTTCTAGACCACTGCATCAGACTTGTCTCTGCATTTAAATCTGTGCATGTGAATTCTTCCTGACTTCAGACAGCCAAACTTGTGAGTTTATCACCCTTTCAGGGTGGGAGCGATAAAACATCAAAAGAAAAATAGTGTAGAAAGTAGTAGTTTCTGAAACTGACAGGAAACTATCTACAGCACTCTTCTCTTTGTTTTGTTATGTTATTATGCATAGAGAATTGAAGTAAATTTGAGTAATCAGGATGGAAGTACAGAAATTAATTTTTTTCATGATATATTATCCTAAATCTTATATTTCCTGCATTTCCTGTATTAAACCTTTATTTTTATTTATTTTTTTTTTTTTGAGAGAGGGAGGAGTGATAAGCCCTGTGTTTCTGTGAATACATAATTTTCTTGAATCTCTAGAATTGGTTTATTTTAATTTATACATTGTAAAGTTCCTTTTCAATCACGTGTTAATTCTAGAGAGCGATACTATGCTTATATCAGTCAGGCCTTCACAACAGGACCAGTAGCTAAAACATTGTAAGAAATAGGCCTGTACACTACAGCCTTTGCTGTTTTCCAAGAGTTCAGCCGTTCCGTAACGTGGGCAGTTCAACCGTCCCGTCAGTTGGGCAGGTTGGAGGTGCTCCGATGAGCTGCTGGGAAAGAGGACCAGGAAGCTCAAGGTGATGTGAACACTGCTCAGCTTGAGTTTACAGCAGGAGTAACAAACCGGATGTGAAAGATGGAGATTTTGGCCACTCAGACCAAACAGCTGCTGGAGAAATCTGGGTCCCAATAGGGTATCCGTGGTTCTTTCCTTTTGATGCACTGGAATGGCTTCTGGCATAGGGGGGAGAGGAGGGAGGTAGCGAGGAGACTGCTTGGAGAATTGCAGACTGCTCTCAAGCAGAGGGAAGTTGAAGGTTTCTTTGGTTGGAGTAGGGACAAAGGGAAGAATGAGAAGATGATGTGGTGTCGAAGGGCTGCCTTTTGCAGCTGGTGGTCCCAACACCTAGAGCATCTCAAGTGGATGCTCGGAGGTCTAAGGAGGACTGAGCTCATTTTCCTTGCCCCAGATCCTGCTTAAATCCTGTGTGCTTCATGCCAGTTGCCAAAGAACAGCTATCTCAGAGATGTACCTAATTTGGCTAAACTTGATCGATGGGCTAGAAATTACCGAGAACTTGGAGGCGTAAATGCACAACCTGGTATGACGTGGTTGTGTAGCCTTGCTTTTTTTTTTTTTTTTTTTTTTTTTTAAACAAGCTGGAGGAAAACTGAGCAGCTGTGAGCTGGGCAGCAGCCTCGCTGAATGTTTTAAAGCTCAATCTTCCTTTTAAGACACAAGTCAAAGAGTGTGTGATTACTAAGGCTGCCTCGGTAGGGTTCTGGCTGCCACGGGATGTGTTGGATGAGGAGCAGTGGGACCAGGTCTGGCGGTGCCTGCAGCGTGCTTGCTTTCAGCGAACAGTTGTGATGCTGGCATTTCGGCTCTACTTGCTCATGGCACCACCAGGCTGCTTTTTAGCAATTCAGCACATAGTAGCAGGAATAGAAAATGTTCCACAGTAAGCTTTTACTTGCTACATTGTGTTGCTACGTGCTATATTTTCAAGAGACCTGGTGTTTGCAAACAGGAAAGAGGGAATACTGAATCATTCTCCTGGAGGAGAATTCAGTTTCTATTTGTGTATTTATTTTGGTGGTGATTGTTTATGAAATTTTATAATAAGTATTTGTATATTTATCTCTTTTTGCAAAGCCTCCAAAAATAACTCCAGGAAAATGTCTGAAAAGATGACTTACCTTGTGGGAAGAAAAAAACAAAACTAAAAACCAAAAAACACCCTTCAGTTAAGTCATTTAGGGGTTTCCTGTTGCTTGCTTCCATTTTGTGATGTGGTTTTGTTTTTCCTTTATCAGCATTATGAAAGTTAGGAAATAAAGTGTAATCTTATTCCATTTTTTTTTGAACAGAGAACACAAGCTCAGTAAGCTTTCTTCATTTTTGAAATTGGAGATGTTAGAGTATTTTTGTCTAAAGGAAAGCTTACATTCAGTACGGTAAAAATTATTTCTTACCTTCCCTAACAGCGTTTTATATTTACATGTAATATCTGTACCGGGAGTCCCCTTACTTTGGATCTACAATATAAAATTCAATGTAAATACAATATAAAATACAACTGAATTCAATCTTGTCAGAGAAAAGTTTTGTACAGAACAAAATTAGCAGCTTATTCTGCTTTGCTCCCATATTGTTACTTAGCAGGTTCTTGAAGCACTGCTTGTGCTGGAATGAGAGATGATTTTAACTAACCCATGTTCAGTGGTGAAAGACTAAAAATCACTGCAGTTTGGGTTAATAATATATTTTTATGGAGTACAAAGGACTTTAAAAAAATAAAATAAAAAATAGGTAAGTTGGAGAGAGCTGTTCCATTTTGCTGCTTTGCAGCATTCTGCTCCACACTGTTACAGAAGCTATTAGACTTCCTTGACCGGTTAAATAAAAGTTGTCCTATTGCAAAACCAGGAGTATGTTCCAGCAGAAGCTGCCTTTTACCTGTACTTTTTAAGAATATCTTTGATGTTTTGAGATTTCAGTGGATCAATACATTTGTAGGGCTTCGTTTGGGGGTTTTGTACTCTAATGTCCAGTCTCTTTAAAATCAGAAAGATCTGCATTGTTTTCTTGTCTGTATTTGGCAAATTATATTACACATCTATTTCCAGATACTTGCACAGGTCCTGTGTGAAACCAGTGAGGTGAAACGTGACATTCCTTTTATAGAGTATTGAGTTAAGTGAACTTTTTTTTTAAGAGGTTAAGTAATTGTAAAAATTGGCAGGTGAGCTCAGTCGAGAATATAAGAAAGAATCCAAGTAGGGGTGCTTTTTTTGTTGGAAACATTCACGTATTTGGGGGAATAAAGCTAAGACTTTTGGATCCAGAGGACTGGCATTAGAAGCTTTAGAAAATCTGCAGAGGTATGGCATGGCTCCAAAACTGCTCTGAACTTGAGTAATTCAAATCTACAGCGCATTCACAAGTCCAGTTGACTTGAATGTGGTCGTTACTTTTCTCATACGTAGGAGCAGGGCGTTGAGGCTCACACTGAGCGCAGCGGTTCTTCTGGCAGGGTGCCTGCCCTGTGGCTGCAGCAAAACCCCTGCCGTGCATCAGCCTGGGATCAGTGCAAGTACTCAGTGCTGCTGCTAGTTGGGCATGTGACAGACAGCACCTGAGAAACGCTGCCGAGGAAGTTGGTTTTGTTGGTGTATGTCATTTTCCAAATAGCTGTGTTCGGTGCTACAGACTAGAACAAAAGAAATCGGTACGTGATAGGCACAGCACTGCAGGCCACTGAAAGCTGACACGCATCCAGTGCAGTAGCTTGGCAGGGTGAGCAGGATGAGGTTCTCAATTTCTTTCATTTCCTGGCAGTTTAACACGCTCCATTACATAGTGCTTCCTTTAAGATATACTGGGAGATGGTTTTTATACCACTACCGAATAGTCAGAAAAACAATTCACCCTGTTTGGTGCTGAGCCCCAAAATGCCTCTGCTCAAACAAAATCTTCCACACACAAAAATGCACACTACAGATTCATTCTCCAGTATCAGATGCTGCCTTTGTAGCAACAACCTGCTGGTATGCGTGTGTGACATGAGAAGCACTTGCTTCTTTCTTCATAGGAAGATGACTAAGGTTGCTGGCCTTTACATAAATGTTTTCATTTCTACGTAAATTGAAAATTTATCATAAGCCCAGTGCTAAACGTGGGGTAAGGTATGACGTACAGTAGCCAAATTTACATTCAAAAGTGCCTATTATACAGACACAGACTGTTGGCTCGTCACTTTGCTGTAGTTGTCAGCCATTCATTTATCAACGTTACAGGTAACAAATATGGGAGACAGCAAAGGTAATTTTTTTCCCTGTATCTTTTTTTTTTTTTTTTTTTTTTTAAATCTATTTGTAACACTTCAATGTTAATTCGGGTTAGGTTTCATATATCTATCTCTAAAATTCTGTATCCCTGAAACACTGAATCATTTATAAGAGCTGATAATAAGATCCAAGCAGAGTGCGGAGTATTCTCAGCATAATGAAAGAATCGCAATTTAGAATGCTTCATTGACTGTCCTATTAGTTCCATATATACACCAAAAAGGAAGGAAAAATTATAGAACCCCATGGATCTTCGTTCAACAGTGCTCTTAGTTCTGTAGAGCAATCCAACAGATGGTATGGGGCAACTGTTGAGCAGAAAATAACAAGCAAGTCAGAAGGAACTCCGAAAGGGAGGAAAAAAAAGGTTTTCTGGAGAAAAGAAACCCTCGTGCATGTTTAGATGATCTTTCTGTCAGTTGTGTGGAAGCAGCTTGATTTAACTGAAGTTTTTGTCACAGTAAGTCATCAAAAGACAAATCACTGCCTCTTCTGGAATTGCCATTCAGCAGAGGATTCTGCGTGCACGTGGGGTGACGCATTTGTCTTGTAAGCGATCTTCTACAAATAGACTCTGTACAGGGAGTGAGCTGGTATCTTCTTTTTTAATAGATTTCTTTTTGATTATAAAACTGTCATAAAACCACCACTAGAGTTAATTATGCAGGCTTCTGTAGAGAAAAAGATTTTAGAATACTCAAATGGAATTCAGAAGTCATTGAATTGAGTTCATGCAGTTTTTGATTTGCATTCCTAACTACAGTTTTGTGATTCAAATGATAAATGTATGTTCCTTTAAGAGTTTTCTCTGGGGTAGCTTAAAGCACTTGCAGTTTCCGAATTCTGATGTGATTCTAATAGGAAAATATACAACAATCTAATCTGAACAGAAATAGAAACAATACTGATCACGATCATTTTTACTATTCTTCCTATATTTGTGTCACAGCTGGGATATTGATACTATTTTGGTGGCTTGACATGCACAAAGGGATTCCTTGTTTAGTAATAAACAGGGACAAAGATGATGAAGTGGTAATGCGTGAAGATCAGGTTTCCAGGTGGCTAATTTTAGCTGCTTTCAGTGCAGTTGATGTCAAGGTCATCTTGATTTGCCTAATGACCTGGTAGACTAGCAAAAACTTGTTGCCATACAGGACCTCGTGCTTGCAGATCTTCTGCATCTTCCTGCAGATGTCTGCTGCCAGTAGAAGGAAGAGACTTTCAAGGCATTGCGAATGTGACCCTTAGCTTTCTATTTTTTAGGATGGTTGGGATCATAATTTATTTTGTAGTGGTAGTTGCTGTTTGGGTGAGCTGATCCACAAGTGAAAATAATTATTAAAAAAAAAAAAAAAAAAAGGAAGGGGGTTGTATAATTGTAGTCAGGAATGTGTGACTAATGAAAATACCAGGGAAAGGCATCACTAGGCCTTAGAGTAAGTACATCAAGAATGGACACAACTCAAGAGAGAAATTTGGTCTTGAAGACTGTGTGCACACAGAAGGGAGAGCCATACTGCTCCAGCATGGTGCCCATGCCTACCGCCAGGCAGGGTTTCATGCAGTAGAAGCAACGCCTTGTTCATGGAGTGGGTAAGGCAGCGCCTGGGAGGGTTTTCTAGGAGATAGAAGCTTTTGTTATATTAAACTCCTTTTTTTCTTCTTGGGACTTCCTTTGTAGTGATATGCAGGGGATGTGGAGAAACTGTGTGTTGTCATGGAGCAAATTCAAAGTGCATTTAGGTCTTGAAGGGGAGGAGAGAAAAAAAAAAAAAAAAAAGACAAGCACAAGCAGAGGTTTGTCCTTGCTGTGGGAAATGCTGTTAGGCCAGAGAAGTGCTGGGCTGATGAAAGCCACGCTGAAGTGTTGCAGAAACTCCTTCCTGTGAAAAGCCTCCCTGGTACAGTATTCCCAGCTATCCGGAAGACTGCTGTCACGATTGTTTCTGGGTATCATCTGGTAATTTGATTGTTTTTACGTGAGTTTAATTAAGATACCAATCAGACGTGTCGAGTACCTTCTGCCCCTGTAAGACACCACATCAGTGTCTTTTCAGTGCCACTGAAGGGAAGATGCTTTGCTGGCAGCTGTGAATCAAGGCATATGTGGGGAAGCCTACAGCTCTTGTTTTATCTGTTCCACCCTTAATATTTCTTAGGGATAGCTCTTCCACGTGACCAGCAGGCAGCCCGTACCTGCTGCTGCTAATGGCTTTAGTGGGTGGCAGCGTGAAGCCGACACGGGATTGACGTGGTTCCCCACGTCTCCCTGGTGCCACAGCTCTCAGAGCAGCAACAGGGAACTGGCAGGAGCTCGGTGGTGTCCTTGTGCTGCTGCTCGCCAAAGCTGTCAGCAGCACCACACACCCTGGAGCTTGCTCCGTGCAGGCTTGAGACAACATCACGTTGGTTTACGTTTGGCTCTATCGGGATGATTATCTTTGCAGCCACGAAAACTAAAAGCATATTTTTCTGAACAAAATATTCAGTTTTTAAATGCGTCTGCCTCAGGGTTTTTCTTTCCACCTTCTCCTACACATTTGTCAGCTAAGCATTTCTTTCTCAATGCTGATAGATGAAATAGGTTTGTAAGCCACTGGCAAAAGGACGTGCTCCTTGAGGGTGTTTGATCGGCGTCCCCTCGGAGCGAGGGGGAAGGGGTGTTTTTGGCTTGGCAAAAGGCTTTGTCCTTTTCCTTGTGGATGCTGTGTAGCTTTCAGAATTTATTTCCAGTGTGCATGATTTTGTAACTGCTTATGAGTTTATTTCAGGATGAATTGGTAATTGAAAGAAAAGACCTCTGCAGCATCAGATCCTTTATGTCGCTGTGGTTGCTAAGTACATGCAGACGTTGTCCTTTGTAATGCACGGGTGGTTCTGGGTCTTCTAATCTCAACTCAGTTGCATTGCTTTCCAGTTTTGTGTTTTGTTACCTATGTGACTTCCCTGATGGAGGTTTCACTACGGCTTTATTTAGCTCAGAATGGCTGGCTGGAGCCTTCCGGTATCTTCGTCAGTGTCATTCCAGTATGGTGAGAAGTGGCACAGCAAAACCAAAAGAGTACGTTCTCAGCCCTGTAACCAGCAGCTGGCTTACTGTTGGTGGAGTGCAGGAGATGTAACTTAAAAACAGAAGGAATACTATGGAGCACGAAGCAGTGGGCCAGCCCCAGGAATTAAAACACACAGTAGCCTCGTCCAGCATGCTCAGGATTTTACAAAAAGACAGTAAAACAAGTTGTTGAGGAATAACTTGCGGGGCAGCTCTGAGGAGATGTAGCCTGAGAAATTTCATCCTAAAGTAACAAAACACTTAGGAAGAGGATTTCAGAAGAATTACCCAAAAGCTACCATGGTTATTCTTGCCCACTTAATTATCGGGCACGCTTTTTTTGTTTGTTTGCAGCCCTAGAATGGTTCAGGAAGGCATCCGTTCATTCTCAAAGTCCTCTAACCGTACCAACTTCAGTAGCATTTGGCTTAGAGCTGAAATCATACTGTGAGTGCCTTAGGAAACTTTTTTTGTTTAACTGATCTCAAAAAGCTAAAATAGTGCATTATTTAGCATCGTCCTGAGTTATGAAATGGTAACTCTGCAAGATAAATGACAGCAGTTTCTGTTATATATTGCATAACCATAACGTGAAAGCATCTTGGCTAGGGTTCTAAAAGCAAAATTAAAATTTAATAATTGTCTCTGTAGTGAAGCTGCATATGTGCAGAAATACCTTCTGAATTTAGGTGATACTGTTAACTAAAGGATTGTTTCATGTGCCGGTACCGCTAGTGTACCAATTGAGGTTCATTTTGAAGTGAATCTTAAATAGAAGTAAAATCCTGGTCAAGTGTAAGACCTAGTCTTAACAGTCAAAATCCTAACAGAAATCATATCTTGAGCTATTTCTTGATTCTTTTTTAGTGGGCTTCTGAGGAGGAAAAGAATAAACGGAGGTTTTGTTAGGGAGTAGCTGTGATGACAAAGGTGGGTTAAATAACTCTGGAGAGTTATTTTTTAGTAACTTTTGTGGTTTTTGAGAACACATGTAAAAATGTGTCTGTTCTTTTAAAATAGCACTTGAAACAACCTTAAAATGAGGAGGACTTTTCCATAAAGCCATGTCCCATGTAACTGGGGGGGCCCTCACCACAAGGTGTGCGTAGACCTGGGCTGGGGGTGAGGCTGAGATCCCGTTCAGGATTTCTTCCTTCTCTAGGAAGCAGCGAAGCCTGTAAACGAGTCCTGATGTGGTCACTGGTGCTTGCTTACAGTGCTGAACTGCCTTTGGAAGGGGGGAAAAAAGAGCAAGGTATGTCGGAGGACAAACTGGCTTTGAGGCCCGAGGCTCGGAGTGCAGTGTGCGTCGCCGCCCCCCGCGTCGATGCGAGACCTGGAGCGCTTCAGGGAAGCCCCGGCCCCACAAACGCTCCGTGCCCCCGGTTTCCAGCCCGAAGCCAGGCACAGCAGCGGTGTACGGCGAGCGGTGGAAGGGGAAGAGTTAATCCCTGTACCACATGTAGGGAAGAGCAGTCCGTTGGGGGTTAAATTGCAGAGCCTAATGGAATAATAACTGGTAGCACCATCTGCTGGCCTACTTCCGCAGAAGGAGTCAGTATTTTTAACGACATCTCTAATATTCATGCTGATGCATTTTGATGCTTTGTGCATTCATTTCTTTCTGTGCTTTGTTGGAATCTGGCTATCTGCTTACGGCCCGGCTGGAAGCCCCGCTGCTGAGGGGCGGCAGGCGGGCTGTGCCCTACCTGAGTTGGACGATCGGTGGACGGACGCCTGCCAAGGGAGAAATATGTTGATAAATCCCAATGTGTGTTTGTGGAGGGTTGTGCATATCTTGGCTGCAGCTTGCTAAATAGGCCATTTAGCAATTTTCTTTCAATGCTTTTCTCTTGAGCACTGCCTGGGGTGCTGAAAAAGCAGAGGGCAAGCCTTTGTCTGACGCCAAAAATGTCTTCAGTGAAGAGGCCAAGAGGAAGGGTAAGTGAAAGCCTGAATGAGTGGGAGGAGGAGGGGTTCTTTGGGCTAAAAGGCTAATGGGATTGAATAACCTTCCTTATTACTGGCTGCTGCTGCGGGAGCCGTGCTGCATCGCCATCTTGAGCTTGTGGCTGTTTTCTCGAGTCTTGGTTATTTGTTATAGCCTGTAGGCCTTAAGGTGGCATTTTAGAGAGTGATCCTAAACCCTGCCTCCTTCCTGCTGCCGCAGCACTGCTATTAAGCCTTTGATGAGGCACGCATAGAAAATGTATCCAGTGAAGTGCACTGGATTTGGCCTGAAAATGTGTTTGGAAATTCCTGGTGGCTTTTCTTCGTGCTGTAGTCAGAGGCGCATTTACGGGTGAGAATGTAACATAACTGTTATCTGCTGGTTGTTTTTTTTTTTTTTTTGTCTGTTTGAATAGGAAATTCTTTCCATTCCTCAAAGGGGGGCGGGGGCAGGAGGGAAGAAAGCAAAAACATGTCTTCTGCTCCCTTTAAAGAGCGGCTGCTCATTTGGAATTGAATTCTTTGCGTAAACAACCTGCATCGATGAAATAGTGCTTAAAAACCCGAAAGCAAAAACAAGACGTGCATTTTCGAGCGAACGTACTATGTTGATCTAAATAAAATGATCAGAAAGCAGTATTTTTGGGTTGATACAGAGCTGCATGGGCTTAGTTTTGGTTTTGTCTTTTTTAATCTTGATTTTGTTCGGCATCAATTCTGGTTAGCACTGAGTTGTCTCGTGGATATTATGTCTACCATAAGATCTATGTGGTCCTGGTATCATACCGAAGAAGAAATACTGATGCTGTTACCTTTGGGAGTTCTTGGCTTTCTCAGATTTTATGAGAAGAATATTTACTGGAGATGTCTGAGATTTGTGTCAAACGTATGGGAATGCTTGGAAGGTTAGGGATCGGTGTGTCTAACCACAGAGGAGGAAAGAACGCGGAGAGAATTTTGTGAAGATTTTTTTTTTCCTGTTTTTCGGTATGCAGACTGCTTGTGTAAAACCAACAATTGATGTACTTATTCTGAAACCCACGCCATTCTGTGGTAAAAACAGAATTTCTTCTTTGTTGTGTCTGTATAAGTCTCTGCCAGTTTAATTTTTTTATATGCGATTCTAGATTAAAAACAATTTTTTTTTTCTTTTAAGAAATAATTCAGATTGTTAAAATAAGGGGATTTTGTTTACTTTGTCTCTGTCTACAGCCTCCTTCCTCCAAGAAGACTGATGGTTCAGGATCATATACTAAGTTGCAGAATACCCAGGTGAGGGCAATGTCTGAAAAGAAGCAGAAGAAAAAAGCAGACTCTGAAAGTAAACAAGAGAAGGCAAATCGCATAATATCTGAAGCAATTGCAAAAGCAAAAGAGAGAGGAGAGAGAAACATTCCACGAGTAATGAGTCCTGAAAACTTCCCCAGTGTTTCAGCTGAAGGAAAAGAGGAAAAGAAAGGCAGAAAAGTTAAAACCAAACCCAAGGACAAGGAGACCAAAAAACCAAAAACTGGTTCCTCAACCAAAATTAAAGAGAAAACAAAAATTGGGTAAGTAGATTTAAATGTTGTCTTCTCCTCAGATTGCATATCTGTGATTAAAATGAAAACTGCTTACTGATAATATTCTCCTTCGCTGCCTACACAAAATTCTTCCTAATTAAGTCCATGTGTGGACTTTGTTGTTCAGGAACAAGAATGCTTTGTTTTCCTTTCAGATAAAATCATTTTAGAACTGTCCTTTGAAAGGAATGGCTTCTGTGTTTCAAATCCATTTCCTACATTTCTTTATACTTATTTTGAAGGATAAACAACACCAAAGTATCTTAGTATCTTTTCGCCTACTGTTGTAATCGGTTCCGACTCCAAATTAAGTTCATCTGATATTATAAATGCTGTCTTTACCAATTCTGGTATATATCTTCAATGTGTGATACTTTGAATATTCTTACAGATACCACACGGGGTATTATAAGTAAAGTGCATATTGGAAAATTTGAATTCTAAGTACTTTGTAGCCTTCAGTCATATCGACTTAATCTGCCCTCTTAAAGATTTTGCAGACTCAGCTGGATCAAGCTGGGTTGATGCCCTGGGGGTGAGAAGCCTTCAAAAGACATGTTAGGTGTTAGAGCGCTGCAGAACATTTGATACATGGCGCTCCTCCTGACTTCAGAGCTAACCTAGTTCTCCAGAATACTTTTAAAGGAAACAATGTGATTTCTAATGTTAATGTGTGTCAGTCAGGACTTGAAAGGGAAATTTTAGCTACGATTAGATTTTTGTTTGAAATGGTATGCCCTTTTTTCAGTAACAGACGTAGGAACTGGCATGTCTGTCCATATTTAAATGTCTCATATGCATATGTATATTTTCATTTATACGGAGGAGAAATGAATGCTCTTTTAATCAGCCTATTTCTCTGCTTGCATGCTCCAAACAAACCACTTCCTTGAGAAGTTACCCGATAGTATAAAGGTTACTACTCTAAATATAACTTGATTCTTAACCTGAACTTTCCTGGTCTTAATTTCTTTCCCTTCAACTTAAGGGTTTGCAAATGAATGCTGCTTATACTTGTTAGCACTTCATTGTGGTTCCTTCTCCTGCTCTCCCCCTTCACCCCTCCGGTCTCGCTTAAAGGCGGGCGAGTTGGATATGTACTTCCAAAGTTGATTTCCCTTTCACGTTTCTGAATTTACTCGTGTTCTATAACAGATAGGCGTTTTGTGGGTCTTTCTAACCAGGAAACTTGCACACTGTTGTTTAGCTACTGTCAGATTCTGGAACCTTTATGTGAATTGCTCTAGGTGCTTTGTAGCCGTTTCTCTAGGTAATTAACAAAACATACTGAAAAAGAATCCTTATGATATGATACATAATTCCCGTAATATTTTTGCTGCTTTTTAGTCAGAATAGTGAAACGAGCTTTTACCTTTGATTAACACTTCTGCGTTCGGTTTTCTATCTTCATGAAATGCTTCGCTGTGCACATCAATTTGCATCAGTTCTCAAGATTGCACAAGGTAGTATCAAATGACAAGCAGACATTTGTCAAACTGGGTTTTTAAGTGATGTTTCTGCTTGATCCCAAGTACGCTGAAGCTGGCAGACAGCTTTAATTCGGTACAGTCAACTCTGTGTAATTTTGCATTGAGCTGCGAAGGTTTCCCTCCCTGCTATTTACCAGTCTAATCAAGTAATGCCCCAGCAGCATGCAACCTTGCAGCATGGGTAAGTTCAGTTAACAACATGGGACAGATACCTGAAGAATGAGGAGTCAGGTCATACTGGAGAGCTGTGAAAGTCTTCTAGAGCCACAATTTAGGGATTCTACCAAATTTCCATATGCTTTAGTGGACTGCTGTAAATCTAATGCTTCTGGATGTCCATGTGCTTCATTTTTGTATCTGAATAGCTTGATGTGGTTTTATGTTGGGTTAGCACTATTTTACAGTTTTATAAATAAATACATATCTTTATATAAATAAAATACCAAGTGTTTAGCATGAGTGTGTACCATAGGGAATAGCACACACACTGAATAGCACTAATTGCAAGCAGGCTCTGTTTTCTGTTTTAAAATAATCCTACCAGATTCTGTTTTCTTTGTAATTGTACCTATTGATCTTACGGAAGTAGAACACTTACTATAGTATGGCTAAAACTGGCTATTCGAAGGTGATTAAGAAAGTGTGGTTACCAAGGTTTTTAATAAAATTTGTTTTACCTAGGGAAGAATGAAATGAAATCCAATAATTCATAAGGGTTTTAGATGATTAAAACACGTTTTCTAAAGGTTTCTTCCTGTCTTACATTATTAGAAAAATACTTCTTAATGAATCTCAGCACATTCTGCAAATTGTGACATCAAAATAGTATTAGGATTTTAAATGTGTGGGTTGCTACATCCATTTTCCCCTTTATCTTAAAATAAAACAAGCTCCCATTGAATCTTGGGAAAAAGTTCTACTGTGTTCAAGTAATACTTTTAGAAGATTGAGCCCTTTATTGGGCAAGGAGACAGGAGGACTTGAATTCCGTGAGAACTTTGTGTTTGGGAGGTGGTGTGGAGCTGTGAGTGCTTGAGAGATGTGAAGTCGCACTCATTTTCCAGGTGACTCCTGTTTGTCTTTAATCTCATCTCTCACATCCTTCATGCATCAGACATAGCCTGTCCAATACAAGCACAAGTGTACCGTGTATCTTCTCTGGTCCAGTACTCAAACAGCAAGCTCGTACACAGATTGGGATCAAGGATTTAACGAGGATCTTAGGTCCCGACCGTGTAGCATGTTGTGTGCTCCTCTTGAGGAGGATTGAGAGAGGTACAGTTACTCAGCTGTGAAAATGATATGCTCTGCCTGGCTCACCTGGCAGAGCTGGAGCTGGCACACTAGTTGCTGGACAGACCTCGTTAAAATGGCCTGCTAGCCAACAGGCTTTAGTAAAAAGGAAAAAAGAAAAAATGTGCATTTAAATATAGTGCAATATAACTGTTACTGGCATTGAGTAGCCCTCATCTAGGATCAAGATAAGTTTTAGCTACCGTGTTTCTGGATATCAGGGACAGCATGATTTTAATCTTTTTCTTCCTAATTAAGCATAATTAATTGGTATGTCTTTGGGGGCTTCATGTTAGCTGTTTACCTCTTCTGTCATGATTCCTTTGAGATATACAGGTATATAAAAAAAATAAAAGCCACAGTAATTGTTTTCAATTGATCACTGCTAGTTGTAAACTACTAGGAATTACTTTCTAGGCAGGCTATATTTTATTTCTAAAGGTTCCGATTAAGGTTTTTTATCCTCTGACCCGTTGAAGTCAAAGAAACAAGACTTGTTCATTTCAGTCCTCTGGTTTAGAAATAGAATCAATAATTAGTAAAGCTTTGATGCTGTAAGCATTGCTGAAGATAAATGACTAAATTCCTTTATTACCAAAAGTGTCATAAGTGTATGACAAATTATTAGCAGTATAAGGATGCATGTATAATGTATTTAGTATTACCAGATATGGAAATGGTTATCTTTGGGTGTTCATTACTGATAAAGCTAATTGTTTAAAAATTAAGTTACTTTAGTGGTTTCTCAGGACTGCAGAACTGCTTCTCATGTACTGTTGATTTAGCAAAGCATATTGAGTTTTAGAAATCTAAATACTTAATATTTTTGCATAGAACTTGTATGTATTTACAAGCATTTGAGCTGCTTATGATTCCAGTTCTTCCATTTACGGTGATACATATTTAAACTCGAAAGTCTACCTTCAGCATTTTACGTAAAGGATAGAAGAATTAGGAATTTGTGAACGTTCTGTTGTTCAAGAAAGTAGATTGGCATTTAGATTTATAGCTCTCAATGTACTCCCACCTACTCAAACACAAAATTAAATATCATGGTCCTGATTAAAAGCAGTAGCTCAGCAATAGTGATATAAAGGGCAATATCATTAGACTATATTTAGGATTTTTTTAATCATGAGGTCATTTTTTATTTGTTTTCAAATAAATAACTAAATAAATTTCCCCAAACCATAGAAATTAGATTTACAAAAGTTCAGTTGGGGGTCATAGCCCATAAGTTCAAAACTGTTTCCCATTACCAGAAATGGGTGTATCGTTTCATGTGCTAAAAAGGACAGTGTTGAAGCTTTTTGTATTAACCCTTAAATTGCATAATAATGAATCCAGGAAGTCCTACATGATCCTATTCACATAGTAAATATTGTTACTGCCTTAAAATGGATCTCAGATGTACTTTTTACAGTACAGAGCCTTTTTAGGACCCAAGACCCTGGTAGAAAAATCTTTACATTATCACTTGTTGATATGGTACTGTCCAGAGGGTTTGAATCCTTTCTAAACTCAGCAGCAGGAGATGTGGGGATGGAAAAGAAAACGGAAGTGATTCACCTATTAGCTGATCCTGCATCATTTAAGGTTAAATGCAAGAACTTGAAGTCAATTTCCTAGAAAGTAGACATTGTCAATTGTCTTGTATGTTTTATATAAGTCGGGAAATGCAGGCTGTATGATCTATGCTCAAGTAGAGGAGATGTCACTGAATGTCTTTGTTCCGTCAGATCATAACCCTCTTTTTTCGTGACTAGAAATCACACACATTTCAGATTCGATCATCTTCCTGGGATGTGTTTGCATTGAGCTGTGACTCATTGGCGTAGTTTTCTCTGCTCCCAAACTCTAGTTTTGATGCACCAGTTGGGTTTAAGTGACAGAATCTGAAGTCTGCTAACCTACTACGAAGTATCTGAATGCCAAACAATATGGTCTTATTAACAACAACAAAAAAACAACACACTTGTTTTTTCTCTTGCATTATTATTCCAGTTCTGTCTGAGCTTGAAATGGCTGCCTGTTCCAAGTAAGACTAGATGAGTGTTTTAAAAATCTGTCTCCAATTCAAAAGTTACTAATTGGAGACATATTTGGAGGAGACAGTGGCTAATATTAAGGTGTTGATATTATTTATTAAACATGTTAAAAGGATGAGAGCAACTGTTTTCATACCATCAATATACTTCTCATTTTAAGAGGATATGCTATCTTGTCAAGGAAATACCTGCTTTCTGTTTTGCCAATAAATTGGATTTTTAGCTAAGTTTTTGGTGATAAACACTAATGATGTAGATAAACAGCATTTTATTACTCATGAGTTAATAAAATGCTTCGACTGCAAATGAAGTATTTGGGAGGTGGCTGTTCGGATACTAATGATTAGTTATTTAGTGTTTCTTGGTTTTGAGAAAACAGAACTGAAATGATACTTTAAAAGTCAGCAATATCTTTCTGTTTCTTACACCCCTAATACAAATTTGCTGTTTTCCTTTTTTTTCCTCTATCATACTTGCTCACGTGCAATATTTTGAAGGCCTTGAGATTTGTTCTCATAATTTTAAAGCTGTTAAAAGTGCTGACAGCTCTTCCATCACGTTCTTCTGCTATTAAACAGGAGGAATGGACCAGATTCTAATTAGCTCTTAATTTATAGGAAAGTAGTTACACTGTCCAGAGATTTGTTCCTCAAATAGTGGTTCCTGGTGCTCTTGCTGATGGCTTCTGTTAGTTTTGAGACCTAAGTCAAGAGTTATGTGCTAGGGATCAAGAGTAATGCTGGCTCCTCAGATGGCTTCTTTCTAATCTCTTCCGTTTGTATACATTGCTCAACATTTTTGGTTTACTTTGAAGATACAGAAGAAAAAAAACACGTTGAAGCAAACTACAGTATTTCTAGATGTTATGTAATCAGATTTTAAGTTTAAGAAGGCGAGAAAAAATGAAATTGGAATGGAGTCGAGTGGCATTATTTATTCTGTGTCTACAGTGTGCTGCTTCCTTTTCATAGAAACAGAATAGATAGTTTCTGTTCAGAACAGTTTGTTTCAGCATGGAAAAAGGGATTTTAGCCAAGGATCTTTATGCTTTCCTGCAGAAATCTATAAACTGGCAAGGCAACTTGCTCTGTCAATGAAAAAATTTCACAGAATTGATCCAGTTTACAAGCTTCTGAAAGTCATTGTTTTCACATAGCAGATTTTTTTAGAAGTTTTTGGCCAAAATATGAGCAGATTGCATTTTTACTAAGAGAAACGCATGACTTCAGCACCATACTGTCATTCAGCAACTTTTGATAGCAAAGTGCATGGTAGTTCTGGGCACTGGATCAGAAGGAAGTGAAACTGCAATTATTCCTCATTGGCATCGTATCCACATGGAGGATGAAACGTTCTGATCAGTAATGTGTAAAGATAATGTTAAGAAAATTTCAGGGAGATGCATGTGAAGAAAAGTACCGAGGGTAGGGAATACAAGATTAAGAGAAGATAACAGCTGATGGACAAGTGGAATATTTATAAGACTGCAGGGACAGGTCAAGAGGTAAGCACACAGGGAGACCAAAACTACAGAGAAGGAAGTGAAAAATGTGCAGGAAAAGATGTAGAGAAGTCTGTAATCCCCAAACAAGCCCATGTTCTAAAGCTGGATATCTGCTATTCCGTGGATAACACTAGAAGCTGTAGGAAAATGGTCATGGCCTTCCATCACACTGTGCTGCTTGAACCCAAAAGGAGCCTGAACCTAGAATGTTAGGCACTAGGGTATGAAACAAGGATGAACCTAGTTGCACAGGTACAAATGTTTAACGTGGCAGCATGCATTTAGGAAATATTTTAACTCACTTTTACGTAAAAAGAGTCCAGATTTGGATTAGGTTGGCCAGAGAGGTATCAGCTGTGGAGATGGGCAGTGCTTGGCAGGGCAAGGTCCTGTCTGCCCATGGCTTTGAGCAGGAATTGGACCAAATGTTCTGCCAAGACCCTGTCCAGCTTCACTTGTATTCAGCACTTAGTTAATGAAAAAATTTGTATTGGAGAAAAATAATAATCTACAAATTATGAGTTCATTAGTTTGAATGCATTCTATGTCCGGTATTTCAGTGAAAAGATCAGCAAGGAACAGCTAGAGATGAGCCCAGTGTGTTCCACTTACTGGTAACAGAAGGGCAAAGCTTAGAATAGTGCCTGGCCAGGTCTGCCCGGAGTCTCAGCTAGCCTGGTATTCCGTCTCCAGCCACAGTCAGAAGCAGATGCGACAGGCAGGATTCAGGAGCAGGAGAAGCATTCCCGATGCTTCTTCATGTTTTCCCAAACTCCAAATGTGCAGCTCAAGAACTTGTTGGGGTAGGGATGGTTTTGTCAGTTTGCTGGTCTTCCAACAAATTCTATCCCACCAGTTTGTCATATTTCCCTTTAAATCAGTGGTAAATGGTAGTATCTGCAACTCGGTATAACTAGGTTCAGCAAGTCAGTTGGTGTGCCTTGCCTATACTACTTCCAAAAATATTAGCTAATTGGGCATGGTAGCTGATAAGTGCTGATATAACACCTTTAAATTCTACAAAAGAAAGTGAGATTAAAAAGGAAGGAAGTGGTTTATCCAAGCCTACCTCCAGAAAGAAGCATATTTAACAAATATCTGAGGATCCAACAGTATCAATACATAAATAAACTCCTCATTAGAGATGGAAAAGCAATGGAAAAATCCAAGAGCCAGTTCTCATATACAGTGGGGAAAACCATTGTATTCATTGTTGAAATTATTTCCAGCAATTATGATAAGTGTTTTCTAAATACCAAGCTGAGGATGCCTAATGAAAAGCAAGGACTTGAAGACCAGGATTTCCCTCTGAGCAGGCAGCTCTGTGATCACGCTCATTGCAATGTAATTTCATTGCGCGTTTTCCAGCGCTGTTCAGTTCATAATGAAACAAAAAAAAATGGGAGTGGAAAATATTTTCTTTATTTTTTTGATCTTTCCACACTTAGCAGCTAAATACTGAAAACGTGAAAATGTTGAGTGTTTTAAAAAATGTCTGTAATCTTTTGGCAGCCATGTTGTTTAATCCTACCCATAATATTTTGGTAGTTTAAGATTTTCATTTTCTTTCTGGAGTGCTGGTTTGGTTGTAGTAAATACGTGATAGGTTTTTTTTTTTTTTTTTTTTTTTTTTTTTTTTTTTTTTTGACACTTCCAAAAAAGAAAACCCAAAACACATGAGATAAGTGTTTCAACCACCACCGCATTCTCATCAGTGTTTTTTCAGGTGGCCAATATATTGGATGCTACTTTGGCATAAAATAACTTGAATTGTCTGTCTAAAACCTATTGTCAGCCATTTAATTTGTGCCGTAAATAGCAGAGACGTGTGTGCCGGAACAGTTGTCTCTTTCTCTGGTACACAGAGCTGATGATCAGATACTATGTGAAATATGTGTTTTAGGACAGATTTTTATGTCTGTGTTTTTGGGTAGTTTGTAATCATTCTGTGATTATTCCACTGAAAACATATTTGAAGACTAGTGTTTGGCACATCTCGAATATGAAAAAAGAAATATTTTGACACCTTTTAAATACAAACAAATTAGATGACATTGGTACCATAATTTGTAGTATAACCTTTAAAGCTCAACTGAGAAATAATTGGTGCTTTTCATTAGAATTTAGCCAATTTTTTCAGCGCAGTGTTGGCTCTCAGAGTATACTGAGTTCTTAGAGGAGACAAAACTACTGGGGCTTGAATACAGCTTCTTTTTAATTTTCTTAAAGGCAAAAAGGATGCATGTAATTCTCTCACTTTCACCATTAAATGACTAGATTAAGCATACAAGCTTTGCAAGTCAGACAGCTTTGAATTGTTTTAGATTGTTGTCACTAGCTAATCTATTAAATATTGATAAGAAAAGATAAAGTTTACAATGAGAAGTTATTTGCAGCAAGTTATTTACTGTCATCACCTGCAGATGATAGGTATGCCAGTTTTTGTCTGGGTAATTTACCATTGTCAGTTAGTTTAAATGTTAGATTTTACATTTCAGTTATTCATTTATAGATATAAAGTATTTGATAGAGGAGTGTAAGGTAGTTGGCTAACTGCTTTCTTGTAGAGAAACCCAGACACATGAGTAGAAAATACCTAGTGTTAAATTGTAGCTTTTTGTTTTGAGAAGTATTTTTCCTTTTTAAGGGCATGGTGCTTCCTTATTTTTATAGTAATGAGTAATGGAATTGCTAGTCTGTGGCATTGTTTTTACTCTTGAAGGTAAGTAAACTTAGTATATAGCATTCACTTTTTTTTTTTCTTTTTCTTTTTTTTTTTTTTTCCCTAACAGAAAGCTAATCATCACACTGGGTAAGAAGCAGAAAAGAAAAAATGAATCTTCAGATGAGTTGTCTGATGCTAAGCAGACTCCGCAGCGGCCAGTGAAAGATGAAGACTCACAGGTAAGCAGTCAGGGTTTTTCTCTTTAATTTGTATGTGCTCTTATGTCTATAGGCTTTCTTTTTCCTGTCTCTCCAAAGAATTATATTTTTGTTGGTATCGTGAGTTACTGTCTTTCTCTCTCTCAGTAATATGTGTCTCTCATAGATACAATCCTCACATTATCGTCTACTTTTCCCTTTTTGAAATAAGAGAATCCTGTAGGTTGGAGTCCCTCTGTAGTAATGGGACATCAATGTCCTGCTTGCATCTGCTGCATTTCAGTACAGAAGTGTGTAGATTTGAGACTGTAAGTACTCATCTATTGAGTTGGCTGTTAGACCTGATGCCTACTGTGGGTGACATTGTCATAAGAAGGGGAGAATGTGGTAACTGCCCAATAGAAGGGGCATTTATCAGTCATACCCGTTCTTGGAGAACATTTAAAAGGCCTGTGGCAAACTTTGTGCTTTTTCTGAGCACTGCTTCTGTAGAAACTGAAGAATTACTTTTTTACAGTGTTGGATCAGAAGGAGCTATGCTCAGTGTGCTGGCAGGCTCTAGTTGCTTCTGAAATGCACCTGAAGGAAGTGCAGGATTGAGAACTGAAGGGGTGGGGTCATTCTCTCCTGGCATCTCTCCCTTGTAACTTTTCTGTCTTCATTTTTTTAATAGATTGCCCTGGTATAGTCATTTGATCATTTACAAACTTTATGCACAAAGAAATATGAACTGTGTAAGAGATAGTACCCTATTTATATGCAGATTAGTAACAGAATTGCAACTCTGTTCCTTTGGGTGGACAGCATTAAAACCTAAGATTTCATTCTGAAGATGCACAGGTTTTTATTCTGTAGCAATTTCATTGAAGGGGATGTAATCAATATTCATAATAAGTTGCTGAGTAAAAATTAATTGCGTGATCTGATGACAATGTCAGAAAATAATCATGAATTGCAGAGCTGACCTTTAGTATTTTGCAGATGATAATGCTGGGGAAAAGAGGATCCAAAGCCATTTCCAAGAATGGCTTTTTATTAATTTAAATGATGAAGTGCCCTAGGTAAAGGTTACCTGGAAGAGACTGTGGAATGATTTATTCCTCAGGGTATTTGTCTTGGTGTGGAAGGCCTATTTAGCAGACTTGAGAGGAGGTGAAAGGTTTCATGGTTCTGAAGTCCTGCAACTTACCAACAGAGTTCTGTAAACACATGAATATAATCCTTTGGGTCAACAACTTTAATACAAAAGACTGAAGTTCATTCCTTTTTGGTTATTGTTTTGGAAGGTTTTTTTAGCTATTTGATTTTTGGTATTAAATGATCCTTGTATGAAGGGAACAGAGCGTGGAGACACTGACGGGTGGAATGGGACAGCAAAAAGTCATGCTGCAGAATGTCACGTAACACTGCTCTGCCTACATACAAGAGTTAGGGAGCATAACAGGAAAGACATCCGTTGCTTTACTTAAGTCTCTGCTTTAATTCATTCTCCGTTAAATATTTGAACATGATTTTCTTTTCCTGTTGCAAGTAGCTTTCTATTTTAACCCAGGTGGGGAAGGTTAGTGTATTTTTAGGTAATTTGCCCTAATTCATTTGGTATGTTTAGTTTCTCAGTAAGTGTATTCCTTTAGTATGTTGATTTATGTGTTGGAAAAATGTTCAGTACTACTTTATTTTGTTCCTTGTATCATTTTTATGACCATACTTCTCAGCACAGGGAAGTATACAGCCTCTTTCAAACAAAAGAGGTTATATAAATACTTTGGAGAATGTAGGTTTGTAGATGTTTTGTTAATCATTTTATAAATTCAGAAAAGACATACTGAAAAGGATTGAAAATACATTTTAATGACTCAATAACTTAAATAAAATATCAACGACGACTTAATGAGTAAAACTTGAACCTAGTTCTTAACCCTTTTGTTCTTAATTTGTGCATCATTTTGCATTGCTTCTATTAACTAGCCATTTGTATAAAAGCTTGCCTACTTTCTTCAAAGTATTGTTGATTTAAACTATACGGTCACATTCTTAGAGTCTGTTTAAACCTGAAGTTTATTTTTGCCTCAAACTACCCCCCATGCACACTTAGTATCAATGAATAGCTAGTCTGGTTGTTTTTCTCGTGGCAAGTTGACTGTTTTATGCACATTTAGTTTCTACGGAAGAATGGTCGGATGCTCATTCTTTGATGTTTACTGTATTGTATATATTTTACAACTTCTACCTTACTAAAATACTTCTCAAATAGTTGTTAAAGTATAGAAACGTCTTTTACCAGAGAGCAGCCAGACCAAGGCTTGAGTTTAACAGTCAGGAAGAAAGTTCCTGTGCTGCAATCGTACCGTTGCTTCATTTCTGCTCTGGAGAGGCCAGCATGACCACAGGATGTTGGGGTTTGGTCTATCCACAACTTTTTCTTTTCCAGCTGGTTACTGCAGTATACTGCAACCAGCAGTGGCTTTTCCTAAACAACAATATGCTTTCTGTGTAGCTCAGTATAGTAAATTTTATTAATGTAAGCTCTTCTACTTAGATTTTATTTGTGATGATGAGTTCTTTAAAGCAGATTGCAATGTTTTCAAATGTTAGTGGCTGTATGTTAACTGACTGTCATGATCCTGCTATCACTATTTATGCAGTAGGTTTACAAGTCAATCATAGGATTGACTTTTGTTTAGGACACTTGCAGTGTCCTATAAATTTGTGCTGTGGGGGAAGGAAAGGATACCTGAAGGTAATCTAAGTTTTTGACGCTTAAACAGAGACATGAGAAGAAATTGCTGTCCTAGACAGTATTTCTTTAATATAATATAACATTATTTCTCCAGCTGGAGCTTGTTGTCCTCAGCTGAAACAAGAGTGGAAGATAGCGAAAAAGCTGAGTAGGCAAAATGCTGCGATAAATAGGTTTGATCAAGGTGGAGGAGAAAGCAGAAAAATGAATAAAGAAACAAGCTATTAACAATCAAATCAGAGTTGATCAACAATTTGACCAACAACATCTAATAATCTTTCCTCTTACTGTTTTTGAATATCTTCTTAATTTTCATATTACTGTTGTTTAACAGAGAAAGCATATTTTGCATCTTTCACTGAGATTCTTGAATTGGACAAGAACATACAGCTGTTCCGCTGTTTACTGTTTCAACTGCTGTTGAAATACTGATGCTTTCTTAAGGGAGATCTATTATGTGTCAGTTTAGTTCACCCACCCTCAAATTACTGATCTGTGTTTGCTTGTGAATGCTAAAAATAAAAGCATCAAATGTTCCTGTGAAAAGCATTAGGAAAAAAAAATAGTCTAATTGGTCCAAAATAGGATTTGGCTACTTCTTTACCCTGTGGTTCACATGCTTGATGTATTCCATCAGATTTTGGCCACTGATTTTAGATAGAGCTGAAGTATTGCTTAAAGAACCCTGAAAATTGCAGTTCGTGTTGAAGGAAGTTTTTGGTAAAGCCTCTTAGTTTTATTCTACTCCATGCAGAAGAGAAGATCAAATCGTCAAGTTAAACGGAAAAAGTATGCTGAAGAAGGAGAAGGAAAGCAGTCAGAAGAAGAAGCTAAAGTTTCTGTGAAAATGAAAAAGAATTCAGCTCCTTTACCTGCTGAACAGCCTTTACAGTTATTTGTGGTAAGTAAAATCTACCTTGGTCAGTAGTAGGAACTGCCCAGTTGTCTCAAGGAGTTCAGTGAATAAAGCTCAGAATTATCATTACTAATCTGCAGTTCATTCAATGTGACATCTTGCCAAGGTCTTAAGAATTGAAATAAATGACTTAGAGCCATTTTCTTTTTCTGTTAAAAGCATTTGCTGACTTAACAGAAGTTAGGGATAAGCATAAAGGTAAGACAAAGGATAGGTATGGCTGGAGTAATGTGCTGTGCTTTGTTGGTACAGGATAAAGCTGTGCACTACTGTTATCATGACTTCCCAAAATATAAAATTAGTTGAGCCTACGGGGACCTCCGCTTAGCAAGATTTTAAGAAGGGTGCTCCTTTCCTTCCTCATTCTCCCCTCAGGTTCACACTTCAGTGTTTAACTTGTGCCAATTCTGGTACTTGAACTTGGTGTTGAACAATTCCAGGTAAATAAAGTGGCAGGATATACATTTTACAAAAGTGTTCTTGAGACAATTGAAAGAATGTCCAAGCTGTAAGGGAGATGCTGTGGTTGGGAACAAGTCGGACAGGAGGGAGGTTGATCTTATTGGAAGCAACCTTTAAACATGGGCTCACTGTCTCTGGGACCATAGCTTGAGTGTTGGCAGAGCTAAATAATCCACTGTCTGTCGCACACCTAAGCCCTGCTGGAATTCACAGGCATGACCTTGTCTGTCTGATTCCACAGCATAGTTCTGCTATCTGTGTTTAGAGTAAATCTATGCTTGACATATTATGCTACAAGGTTTTCATTTTACTAATTTTTTTAACCTGTCTACTAGAGTTCTTGCTTCTCCATCTCTGTGTAATGAAGCTCAGGGTATCAGATTAATTTAACAGGGCACACACAGTGAGTCTGTGTCTGGAAATCACCATTGCTTGCACAGTGAGTGTGTATGGCAGGTGAGCACTGAGTCGTCTGGTCTTTGGAAGATGAACTGAACTTTTACTTATATTTCTCTCTGGATAGATATTGGCCTTCCTTTTAAGATAAACATCTGGCAGTTAACCTCCTGCATCCTAAGAAAAATATTTTGGTTTAGTATGGGAACATATTTTCTTGGCCTAAATAGTAGTAATCAAATACTAATATTAAATAACATAATGACAACCATACTCATCTGCTTTTGCCTTTCCATTTAATCTATGTTAAAGGAGTAATATTCATCGTACTTTAAATTTGTCTGCCAGTATGGTAGAGACTGCTACTGATAAAGTTCCTATTTACCCTTGCTGTTGATCTTTTAACAAGCCATTGGTGCTGATGAAACCTTTAAGCCTGATCAGCTTGAAGAGAGAGCATTTACTGCTATTTATAATGATGTCATGGGTTTTCTACGTTTATAGGAGAATCCAAGTGAAGAAGATGCAGCAATTGTAGACAAAATCTTATCCTCTAGGATAATAAAGAAAGAAGTAAGTGATTGTCATTGGATGAAATTGCATATTTGAAAATGGGTTTTGCTTCATCATTTTACAATTCTCTGAAATTTCCTTTCTAGATATCTGCTGGGATGACTGTAGAAACAGAAGAGTTTTTTGTAAAATATAAGAACTAGTAAGTATTAGAGTTGTTTCACTGGAGCTGTTGACTAAAGTAAGGACCATATTCATCTACAAAAGTTTTGTGTTATTTGGAGATTACTTGTCATTGTTTTTTTGTCTTTTTCACATTTTTCTTTGTAAACTTAAAATTTTAAGTTTTTTTTTTTTATTTTACCTGTGTGACTAATTTTATTAGATTCTTGCTGATAAATGTAACTTAAGCGTTTCTGGATTCACGTGTTTTTGGAGTGTCAGGTACTCTAAAAGACCTTTATTTAACTTCATTTAAGTTCATGTTAAATGCCCATGCTTTTCTTCTCAGATCACTTGAAAGAGATTTAGGAATCCATAGAGTTCTTTGGATCTTAGAACAAAAATATGCCACCTTAACTAGATGCTTTAATATGATTATTCGGAAGAAAAAATCTTTAATCTTTACAGTGAATTCTGTCTTAAATGGTAAAATAGTCTCTTATTTGAGTGAAATTCTGGTTTATAAACTATATTATTTGAACTGTGTGTTAAAAATAGATAGTAAGCTTTGGCTTACACTAATATATTAATGTTAATCTTTGTAATTTTAGCTCCTATCTCCACTGTGAGTGGGCCACAGAACAGCAGCTTTTAAAGGATAAGAGAATCCAGCAGAAAATAAAACGGTTCAAACTAAGGCAAGCACAAAGAGCTCACTTTTTTGCAGATGTGAGTATGAAATATGCAGTTAAAATAAGCTGCTTTTTTCCTTGTCAAAATTGTGATTAATATTAGTTTTTAAAATACAAGAACTGAATGCTGAAAAGTGAATTTTAGCCATCACGACTGGGTGTTGGGTTGCAGCAGGAGGTGGCTTGTTTAACATAATTCTAAGAGCAACTCTCCTGGAGTCACTGAGCTAACCTGACTTGCATGTTTTAAATAGAGGATTATTTGGGTTACTACTTAAGTGATAAGGAGGGAAGGGATATTTTAGTGTGGCGAGGTTCTCTGCTTCCAAGAGAGCACTTCATGCCTAAATGAATCTGCGTAATGCCAGATCCTTCTTCAGTGCCAGTTGTCTCTTGAAAAGGGTGAGGACAGGGTGGAGTTGCAAAAGCCTCATTAGTCCATAACTATGGCATTCATACATACCCGATCGGATTTTGTGTATGATGGGACCAAGTCTCAGCATGTGCCATCTTTTTTTGGCCTCTCAACTAATTTTATTAATCTTGCATTGCAGATGGAAGAAGAACCTTTTAATCCTGACTATGTTGAAGTAGACCGGGTATTAGAAGTCTCTCTTTGTGAAGATAAGGACACTGGTGAGGTAAATATATCCTAAAGCAAATCTAGAAGGTGCACCTCTGATAATTGTATTTCTAGCAGGTTTTGGAGTAACATTTTCATGATTTTAAGCTTTGAAGATATATTTAATGAGCCATGTCAATCTTGTCATTTCCTATGCTAGTCGTGTTTTTTTTTTTTTGAAATAGAAATCACAAAGTGCAATGGCTTCTCTTTTTATTAGTATTAATATATAAGAGTAAATAAAGCTTAGGTGGTTATTAATATAAATGCAAGTTTTGGTAAGAACCATGTGAGTTCAGACAAAAGACTGATCCCATGCACAGTCCTGCCTCTGATAGTGATGAGGGATCTGCTGAAAGAAGCACAAGAAGGCAGGCCATAAACAGGTCCAGTGGTGATACCTTCTTCCTCTCTAATTCTATCCCTAGCCTTTAGACAATCAGTGATCTAGAGGTTTTTTGATAGCCACCAGTGTGGCTATCAGTGAACCTTTTTCTCTGTATTTATCAAAACCCTTGTTACCCAGCATACCTCTCCTGGAAAGCTATTACAGACCAAGAATGCAAGTTTTAAAAAATCAAAAAAGAAAAACCTGTCAAGCAAATGAAGTGCCAAAATTCAGAAAGTGTGTGAGTGGCAAGCAGAAACCAAAGACAGTAAATTTGTCTATTTAAGGGTGTTGGAATAGCTGTAATAACTTAATCTGTTCTTTCAGATAACAAACTGAGCAGACTTTTAAACAGTGATTTCAGCTGTCATCTTAAAAGAAGGTTGAGGGTTAAAATTACTTCATATTGTGTGGTACCTCTGTGTTAAATTCTTTTTTTCCTGTTTCTTCAAACATCACACTGTAGTAATTTATCTTCCCAAAGACTGAAACTTATTTGTGGGAAGGTGAAATTGAAAAGTACTCTGGGGGTCTACACCAAGTAGAAGAGTATGAGAAGCCAAGGATAAGTAGGTAGTTAAAAAAGAGCCTCCACAAAACACCGTAAAAAGTATCAGACATGTATTTTTGTTTCTGGGTCTGTCACCTAAGTTAGGTCCTCAAATAGTAAGGTATATTAACTAAGGTATATTAGTATGTATACTAAATTAAAAGCTGATAACATTCAGAATTTTCTTCTGCAGCCTGTTATTTACTATTTAGTAAAATGGTGTTCGTTGCCATATGAAGACAGTACGTGGGAGCTGAAAGAAGATGTAGATCAAGCAAAAATAGAAGAATTTGAACAATTGCAAGCTTCCAGGCCTGATTCAAGGAGATTGGTAAAATTATACCTAATTTACCTGTCTGTCTTGGCAAATTGGATTTGATTTTCCTGACTGTAAACTTCTGTGTTTAAAATGTAAGGCTTATTGACAATCTGTGTAAAGGATCTGTGTGCCTTGTTAGCTAGGAATAATAATGTTTTCACGTAGGCATAGATAAATATCTAAATTGTTACTTGGATTAAAAAAATAAAAGTTTTTTGTTTAGGAGAAAATATGAAGTGTTAGAACTTGCTGAGCTTTTAACTGAGTGATGAACACCACATTGAATCTGGCTATTACAGAATCTAAACACCATTAAGATGAGGAGAGAACGGAATAAAATGAAAACATCCCCTTGCGGAGAACGGTTAAGTCTTGTGCTTCAACACTGAAGGAAATTAGCAAACAGGCCTGTCAAACAGATTCCATAATTGCTTCCTGCTTTTATTTTTCCTCTTTTAATCAAGGGCTAGCTGAAAGGAAGAAAAATACTTCTAATGAGGAAATTCATGTTGTCTTTAAATTATCAATCTTCTGTCTTAGAGAAGGAGGGGGAAAAAAATACTTTTTCTATTTAAAGTTCTGTGTGTTATTGGTCGTAGCTTACTTGTATTTAAGACATATCCAGTGTGTTGTAGTGCACTTGTTCTAATTTATTTTACATATCTGAATATGCACAGTATCTTCTTCTATAGGCTTTGGATTTTATATTTCTCTTTTCTTTTATGTTCATATAATGACAGAGGTCGTAGTTAACCTCTTCAGATTACGTTATATTATTTTTCTAACATTTATTTAAAATCCTGCCATTTTGGCGTGCGGGAAGAAGGGCTTTATACATCTCCGTTACCGTATTTGGCTCGGGGAGAAAAAAGATGATTAAAGCGCAACCGTCCAACCGATAGGCATCTCGGCATCAGCAGCAAGCGGGTTTTGTCCCAGGCTCCGGCACGTACGAGGAAGTATGTGCTGACTGCAGCCCTGCGAGCGGCAGCGCGGCCGCTCCTGGGGCTGGGCAGCGGCCAGATGGCTGCTCGTGCGCGAGGGGAGGAAGCTGCAGCTGCTGGGGAAGGCCAGCCGCTGCCGCGGGGACGTGGGGGCAGATGCTGCTGATGCTGGCAACAGGCGCACCAATTGCACGTCTGCAGTTCAGATTCGTCAGATAAGGCCGCATCAGCGTGGAGCAACAGCGAGCTTTTAGAAATCCTGAGTGATGTCAAAAGCACAGCTGATCAGAGAAGCTTTTAGGAAGAGTTATTTTGCTTGACTTTGAGAGTTTACTGACACTGAAACTTAGAATCTACCTCAAGAGAGTCTTCTGCTGCAATCCCACCTAGCAGCAGTTTGTCTTTTCTCAGTTGCCTGCTATGAGCTAGTTGCCACCCTGTTGAGCATTCAAGCTTGGAGCTAGGCTGTCTGTGTAGCCTCCCAGCTGTCTTCTAGTTTGCTAGGGAGATGAAGATAATGCACCTTGATATGGTTACAGGTCTGTTGTGTCATGTCCACGGTATCATGATCCTGCCTATGCTGATGCTGTCTTTCATCCGATCTCGTGGTGAAACTGATTCAGGGAACTAAACCTCCCTGTATTTACACAACCTTTTTGTATTCCCAGCATTGGCTTTCTGAACTAGCTGACTCTGATCATTGATGGTTGTGGCAAGTTCTGAGAGGAAAGGGCAAGATCACAGTTAACTCTGTAGACTGCCCAAGCTATTTCAAACTTACTCAGACTGGTGATCTTGAGAAATATCACCTAAGTATTCAGGTGCCTGTAGTTGTGGGACAGCTCTTCTTAGAGCTTACCAAGTCAAACTTCAGAGATTCTTACAGGGTTCTCTGAAGGCTCATCTGAATGAATTAGTGTTTCAAATTAGCAGGGCCAAGCTATTTGTATGTTTAATTTTAGAAATCAATTGCTTGGTATTATTATCTCAATAATTTTAAAAATATTAATTTAAATAAATAAAATATGAATTTCAGGTTTCAGCAAACTACTTATTAGCAAGTAATTTCAACAGTGACACCTTCCCAATATTAAGAGTGAATAATTACATTGTAAATCTCAGCTGTTAGACTGGAGAAGTAGTGGGTAGAACTGTTTTGGGGAAGAAAAAAAGTGTGCCAATTTGCATGTGTGTTTTTCCCTTGAAGGACCGACCGCCTCCAAACTCCTGGAAGAAGATAGAACACTCCAGGGAATATAAAAATGGCAATCAGCTCAGGGAATATCAACTGGAAGGACTTAACTGGCTCCTATTCAACTGGTACAACAGGTATATTCATAGATCTTTTTTAATGCAAATTTTAAATATGGGGGTGAACAAGTGCTACGGGGTTGAATACTGTTTTGACTAAATATATCTTAGCTTCTCTGCTCACAGCTAAAAAGGTATAACTGGAAAAAATGGGAAATTTTCTTCCTTTGAAGCTGTGTATACAGCTATGTTTTTTATCAATAATGGCAACAAAAAAAAATGGTAAAGAGAAAAACTAACCTAACTGAACATAAATTTTCAATAGCTTGAGGAATTATTAAAAACAAACAAACAAACAAAAAAAACTTCCACCAAAGTACAAACTTTGAGAATTTTTGGAACTGGAATATAATTTTGTGTTATTCTCTATCAAAATACCCAAATAAAATTACTTCTATAAAAAAATTATAGTCTCACTGCTGCACTTTCATCTTGCAAAATATTTTCTAGAATTAGTATATGTTTCAAATATAGTTACCTCTTTTCAAACATAAGACTAGTAAATAATTATTTCCTTACATTAGAAGCTAATTTAACTTCCGTTCATAAATACAGTATGGTATTAACTGGAGTATAAGTGCTTTCAGGATTTTTTCCAGAAGCATGTCTCTGTATCTAGTTCAGATATCTATTCATGCATTGTCCTGCTTGCTTTCTTTTCAAAGCATCTGTTGCTTGTCCTTTAGAGGCAATGTCAGTGAGCATACCATTTTACCACATAAGTTCTGTGGTGTGCAAAAAAAAAAATTGCCTTAAGCTCTGTGTAAGGCACTCTATAGCAGTATGAGCACCTATGCAAACAGTGAAGGGTTGGAATACATGGCTGAGGGTGAGCAGCTAGTGGTTCTTTGCATAGTAATTTGGTTATATGCATCTGTCTGAGTTTGGGAAACGTGGGGGAAGTTTGGCTGTGCTGTTAGGATATCCTCTGTTAATGTGAGGGTAGCTGGGATACTTGCCATCTGTGACTATTATGGAATCTTCACTGATTTCTAGCAGACTTGTCAAGGTGAACATACATATAGGAAATCCAATTAATTTAAATTCCTTTAATTGGGACAGATACAGTCCCAGAAGAATATTTGGAGTAATTTTCTAGGAGAATGTCACAGAACATTCCATTCCTATGGTTTTGCCAGTGCTAAATGGAACTGAAAGCTTGTGGTTTTGTGTGCCAAATTTATTCTTTGCCCTTAAACAGGGAACATTTAGGAGCATCTTCTGCAGTACTTTGATTTTGACTATTGTTTTAAACTGGTATAGTTGAGCTTTGCTTTTATATTTTTATCCATTTGAATAATAGCTTGAATACTGCACTTTCTTTGACCTTAATAACAAATAAATATATTTTACTTTCAGGCGAAATTGCATTTTAGCGGATGAAATGGGTCTTGGCAAAACCATTCAGTCAATTACATTCCTCTATGAAATCCTCCTGTCTGGTATAAGAGGGCCTTTTCTGATCATAGCTCCGCTTTCCACTATAACAAATTGGGAAAGAGAATTCCGCACGTGGACTGACCTTAATGTTGTAGTGTATCATGGAAGTATGATCAGCAGGCAGATGATTCAGCAGTACGAAATGTACTTCAGGGACTCCCAGGTATTGTAATGTTGCTTGCATTAACTATCTAACCCAAAGACTGCCTCAGGTAGTAGGAATGAAAAGTACGTTTTACATTATCTGTACATAGACTGAGAAAGTCATTGTACGCCCCATGATGCATTTTAAAGCTTTTTGCTTGCCTAAATCTTTAACATATGCTTACTGAGTAAGTTTTGTGAAAGTGGTTGCAGCAAGATATATGTTGTTTCAGTATGCTGAGTGATTTTGCAATTGAATAACAGTGATGCTGATACACGTGTGGAGATTAAAGTGTATGCAGATGGTTGCAGTTGGGCCCTGAATGTGAAGAGCAGTATGAACAAAAATACAGCCGATTAAGCTCTGTTGCCTTTATGTAGCTGTTAATTTCCTTTCCCTACTGTAAACTAGCCTTGCCCATGTACAGTTTGCTTTTCTGTCTTAATTACTTTACGTTAATTGATAAGAAAAAAGACCTGAAATCTGACTTTTTAACAGTTTTTTTCCTTGTCTATGTATTCTGCATAGACAAACAATTTATTTTTAAAAAAACAAGGCAGTTCTGTGAAATTGATGAGGCTGGAAACCTTTTTTTTAAAGCAGTCCTAGATATTAGATACTAAAATTAAGTCTTGTTTCTCTAGGGAGTTACTTTATACTAACTGTCTTATCGAAGGCTTTCCGTATTCTTTATCAGACCAGTGGAGTAAAGCAAACTAGATAAAAGGTGTTTGTTTAGTTGTTAGCTGATATTTTTATTACGTAACTGTGTGACAGTTAAATGTATTGCTGCCATATTTTTACTGACTGTTTTTTTCTGTTAGAGAGTCTTTCAGATTTTCACAGATTCAGAAATGTAGTATTGTCAACAAACACCTGAGAAGATGTTTTTATTATATGGGCTATATCAGTAATTTTGAAGTGGTTAGAACATGACTGTTGGCTAGACAATATTGAATTCCTGGTGGTGAATAATTGTTAGTATTAATTGCAGTGTTAGAACATTTTGTCATCCCATACACATTTACCTATAATGTAAGAACTAATGTCTGACTTTGGATAAGATTTCAGCGACAAAATCTTTGAAATGAGTAGATTCAAGATAATATAAGTTTTGTGTTGATGAATTTCTGTAGGGACGTATTGTTCGAGGTACCTACCGATTCCAAGCCATTATCACAACCTTCGAAATGATTCTTGGTGGCTGTCCAGAGCTAAATGCAATTGAATGGCGATGCGTTATAATTGATGAAGCACACAGGCTGAAGAATAAAAATTGCAAACTCTTGGAAGGACTAAAATTAATGAACCTTGTGAGTAACTTTATTTTACTTCTGTTGTTTGATTCTATTTGTTTCCTGTACAAATAGTTATGTACGATATGATGATAAATCACAAGCTTGCTTATCTGTCAAAAAGAGGCCTTGAGCAGTCTTTCTGTGGAAATACCTGTTCCTGATGCTCTCTTTGAATGCTGCCTGTATTTTTGAAACCTGATACTGGTATGTTTCTGATGGAAAAGAAAGCGTGAAAAGCTCTAACTGTAAGCAGTCTATTCCTGATGATCCTATTCTATACCCTGTTTAGATTACAATGCTGACTTCATTTAAGATGGTGTTTGTAATACTAAAATGTTTTTAATGCAAATGTTTTTACATTAATTAATGTTTAAACTACCTTATAGCTTTTTTTAAAAAACAAGTTAGTTAACAATAAAAGCAAGCAATGCTAGGAATAAATTCCTGTTATTTATTAAGGTATAGTCGTTTTCTAATACTGTAGTTCAGATTTTGCTTGATACAGTGGAAGATTTTAAAAACACTACAATGAATCTTAAGTGTGTATTTTCTGTAGTATGAAGAGAGGGGATTATATGGGTGAATAGTACAGGGAAAAGTTGAAGTATTCAGTCATTCATTACACATGAAGAAAGACAGATTTAAAGAAAAGCTATTTGAAAATACCATTCTTCTTCTATGGATTCTTTTATCTGTATTACCTTTGTACTTAGTGACACGCAGAGCTGGTCATTTGAAGTTATGACAGTCAGACTTGACAAAAAAAAAATTCTAGCAAGTGTTTGCACTTAAGTTATGAGACTTTTTTGTTTCCTTTTATAGGAGCATAAAGTGCTGCTAACTGGCACACCACTGCAGAACACAGTAGAAGAATTATTTAGTCTCCTTCATTTTCTTGAACCATTGCGTTTCCCTGCTGAATCTACCTTCATGCAAGAATTTGGAGACCTTAAAACAGAGGAACAGGTATTGGAAATTGAATTAGTTTGGTTTGAGTTTCAGTATCTGAATGGGTGATCTGTAGGAGAGACTCTTGTTTTGTATAGGAACCATTATTGCTTCTCCCCTTGCCCCTTCCTATGTAACATATCAGTTGTTTTTTTGTCATGCATATAATATTCCTAAATCATGCAGGCAGAAGAATGTAGTTAAGTATACTATTTTGAAGTTATTAAACATGTCAAGACGGTGTGTTAGGGACATTCTGAAAAAAAAATCACAATTTAAAAATATTTCTCAGATGTCATTTATGTTTATTGGGAATTTAGTTAGAGCTTAATATTTTTGGGGAAAAACACTGATAAATTTGAAAGCAGAGTATAAATTGCAGAATTTCAGTTAATGTTAAAGAACTGTGTTTACATTTTTAGATTTGATTTTATAAGTATAGGAAGTAAACAGGGAGAATAATAAAACCTGAAGTTTTCTGGCTTTGTAGACAGTTTGCAAACAAATGCTAAAAAGATACCCCTTTCTTTTTTGAAGTACATCAAACATTTCTTTAGTAATTTAAAGTTTAAAAATGAGACTATGAAATATCTTCCAGATAGAATATATAAGTCCAGAAATGAAAAGTGATGCTGAGTTCAATTTTTTTTCCCCGACAAACTTGATTCATTCAGGTTCAGAAACTACAAGCTATCCTGAAACCCATGATGCTCAGACGGTTAAAAGAAGATGTAGAAAAAAAGCTGGCTCCTAAGGAGGAAACTATAATTGAAGTAGAACTAACTAATATTCAGAAGAAATATTATCGAGCAATTCTAGAGAAAAATTTCGCTTTCTTATCCAAAGGAGCAGGGCAAGCAAATGTACCAAATCTGGTTAACACTATGATGGAACTCAGAAAATGTTGTAATCATCCTTATCTCATCAAAGGTATATACTTTTCTACTTTTATTGGAATTATATAACAACTTTTGCTGGCAATCTTTAAAATTTTTATCAGACTTATGAAGTACTGGGTTAGGAGGAAATGTTATTTGACAGATGTAAGGCAAAGCTGTGAGGCAGTTGCATATTTGAGATGTGAAATGTGAGCTTGTTGTTTTGTACAATTCCACAGAACATTTAGAACTGATTACCTTATGAAAGTGTTACTTGACTTTAAAAGCAGTATGAATGAATGCTTCTAAAGCGAACTTTTGAAGTTTTACTACTTGCAATAGATACAGTCTGTTTTGGTGTTTGTTGCTTTTGTTGCTCATTTTAGATGTTTTTTCCCGCTTGCAAGAAAATACACCTTAAGTTCTTAATGTTTTTGCTATGTTTTCAAACATAGTGGGACTTTAAAAAAGGTTTTCAAAATACTGTTCTTAAGACTCATGTCCCACTTGAAATATTACAGAGGTAAATGGACTTGTTTTGGTTTTTTAAATTACTTTTTTACACAACACTTGGAGTTGTATTTTTGATTTTGCAATTTGGGGTTATTCATCTAATTTTAGATATTTTTTTCTGTGTTCTGCTTAAAAATACAAGACTTCTTTTCAAAGAGCATAGAAATAAATCTTGTTAGACTTGAGATCCATCCAGAACTCTGTTCTGTCTCCAGCCTTGGCTAATCAGGGAACTTTGATTAGTACAAGCATTGATTTTGGTAACTTATTCTTCTATGTATATGGAGATATTTGTGTAGGTATGCTGGTAGACACAGATTTATTCTTTGATAGGTGCTGAAGAGAAAATCCTTGGAGAGTTTAAAGAAACTTACAGCCCAAGTGCCCCTGACTTCCATCTACAAGCAATGATCCAGTCTGCTGGGAAATTAGTTCTTATTGATAAACTTCTTCCAAAAATGAAAGCCGGAGGCCACAAGGTCCTTATCTTCTCTCAAATGGTGCGATGCCTTGATATTTTGGAGGATTACCTTATACATAAAAGGTAAGATACTTCATGCTGTGTCTTTGTAGTATATTGATGTCAGTGGACATATTTTTGGACGTTGTTGTGGTTCAGCAACAGCTGGACAAATTCACAGAGAAATGGAAGCTGGTTGAGTAAACCTTCAGTTTGTTGCTTTTTCTATTAAACATTCTTTAACATATATCTACACTGTTGGTACTTATCGGAAACCAACCAAATTCAAGCTCAACACTGCCCATCCAGCCTCCAGGAAGCATATAATATGTTCTTTACATCATGCTGAACTTGGACCAGATATGGGTAGCACAATTCCTTACTACAAACTAGGAAATAACTGGAGGTTTAATTTCTTTATTAATGTGAAAAATGGGCTTCCTATCTTGCCTAAATTAGTACTGCTTTGAATTTTGCAGCAGAACGGAAAGCCAGTTTGTTTACTGCCAGACATAATGCAGCTCCTTAGATGGCCTTGTGTTGTCGTGTGTAATAGCACCCTTTGGTTATACTGTCAACTCCACTGAAACTAAGCACTTACAGATGTACATGACTAAGTACTATACATAAAGCCTTAGCACGTAAAATCTGCCCTTAAACTCAGCTACAACCAGTAGCTGCTATATCAACCTGAAAAATGAAAAAGGTTCTGGTTATTTGTTAGAAATTAAATACTATTTTAAAATGTGTATCTGTCAGTAAACTGCACAGTAATACAGTGTTAACATCTAACAAAAGAATAGACATGCCTTCATGCAGTGCAATACTGGAACGTATATTGGAAATTGTTTGTAGATTACTAGTATCTCTTTTTATCTTAATTGTATATAAATTACACGATTCTGTGCTTTTTGTTTCATGAATGTAGTTACTCGAACTGAGCTTAACGTTTTGTATTTTGTGTGTGTTCACTTCAATACACTAATTGTAACTTCATAGTGGTGCTTACAATCCAGTATGAAACTATTCATTTTTTATAACTATCTGGCAAGATTTAGATTGGTGCACGATAGGTACAGGTACAATCTTCTGATATCCACAGAAGCTGCAGCTCGCTTTATGCTGCTGTTTGATTAGAAATGTTAGAGTGCACACGTGATTAGACTTACCAGAATTCATGACTGTAGGAGATGGCTGCCTGCCAAATAGCCTGTGGTCCTGTGGATTATCTGCTGTCCCATTTTATGGCTGATTAAAAGAAAAATGGTTGTGAAGCTTTTTAACTAGATACACACTTGGCATCTTACCCTATGTACGTTTAGAAGTATTTGCTCCCTTTTTAAGCAAGACAGAGAGGGTCTGTTTCATTTCCAAAGTTTTACAGGGGTCTTGGTAATTATCAAAGGTAACGGAAGCGGGAATTACACTTTGGGCTTCTGATTTTGCCACTTTTAGTTTAAGTAGTCATAGATTCATTGATGCCTTGATAAAAGATAGTGAGAGGTGCTGTGAAGTCCTTTTTGTTCTATTTCTCTTGGTCTTGCCAGAATCGATGTGCAGTTTGCTGAATGCCAGCTCACTAAGTATTCCTTTGTGCTGGTTACTTGGTTACCCTTCCTGTGCTCAGACAAGTTGGTGTGTAATACAGAAGTACACTGCCTGCTTCTGTGGCCACAGGCTGAGATCCAAGAGTAGGATGGGAAAAACTTCTAGGTGCCCCCAGTAGCCTTGAGTTTGTGGTGTCTTTTAGTGCAACTAAATGCCGTGATAACGTACATGTATGTTTCCAGGTATGTATAGTCAGGTACTTGCTGTAATGGGCGAAGAGCATCTCTTAAAATATTTGCTGTTAGGACTTCCTGATGTATATTAGTACTACCGTGCTCTGTCCTGATTTCTGGTAATCAAAGTTTGTGACCTTTTATTCACTGTAAAGAATAAATATGCAGGCAGATTTGTTCTAATCCCCATTTAAACTATGAAAAACTTTGTAGTGATCTGTGTGTGTGACAATTTCCAGATATTTATATGAACGAATTGATGGACGAGTACGAGGTAACCTCAGGCAAGCTGCAATTGACCGGTTCAGCAAACCAGATTCCGATCGCTTTGTGTTCCTTCTGTGCACCAGAGCTGGTGGTTTGGGCATCAATTTGACTGCAGCAGATACGTGTATAATTTTTGATTCTGACTGGAATCCTCAAAATGATCTGCAGGTAAATTTGTTTAATATTGAGATGGAAGACATTAAACTTGGTTGATAGAATTAAATTAAACTTGGTCTCTCAGAATGTTCAGTCTCTGTTGTTCACATGTATCACATTTAAATGTTCAGGTTCGGTTCTAACTTTTTCTTTCAAACTGATTAAATGCCCAATACAAGAAAACTAAGTCAGCGAGTTTATAAATCTTTAAGATATTGATGACACTATGAAACCTGAGACAGCAGTGGGGTTAGATTCTGCATATATTGAGTAACTGTTTACAGAAATAGAACTGTTCTATATAAACTTAACATATAGAAATGAACAAATTCATATAATGGAACAGTGAACTAATCAAATTTAGGAATTGAATGCTGAAATTGAATACATTCTCAAGTTACAACTTTTTAGAGTTTGTATCTGGAGATCAGATAACTTTGGGGTTAGCATGTCTTTTTTGTCTAGTGCTACTGGGAGATAAATACCATTCAGTAGCACATTCATCTGCATTTTTCTTATTACTCTGATTTTGGAAAAACTATAGGCACATGACTTCTATTTAAGTTCATATTTTCTTAATCTTACATTATTCCTAGATCGATCTAAATTCTTACTGTTCTCCCTTCATTCAAAAGGCTCAAGCCCGTTGTCACAGGATTGGTCAGAACAAAGCAGTGAAGGTCTACAGACTGATAACTCGTAACTCATACGAAAGAGAGATGTTTGACCGAGCAAGCCTGAAACTGGGACTCGATAAGGCTGTCTTACAGAGTATGAGCGGAAGAGAAAACAGTGTTGGTGGTGTATGTAGACTTGCTTCCTGACATAATTTTCCTTTTGATTTTGTAATCTACGTTTTCTGATGTAAGATAAGAATAGTTGAAATAATTTACAAGTTATTTCAGTAATAACGTAGCAGTCATTCTGGTAAGTCTTCCTTGATTTTGTGCCTCTTAAGGTAAACAATGTCAAAGTTAAACAAAGGGAAAATTTCTTTCTTGTTTTCCTTTTATCTTCCTGTATCAATATAAAGTGTTACTTCAATATAAGGTGAGATTTACATCTAGCGTTAAAGGGTAGGTTTTTAAACCTTATATTCATCCCAGTATTGAGACTAGCCAAAACTAGAGACAGGTGCATGTATAAGTGGGTACTGCAAAGACCGCAAATTACTTTAGCGGTTAACTAAATTTATCTCCATCTTCAATAATAAAGATTTTAAATTCAGAAGTTACAAGACCCTGTTAGGTTGTAGAAAGACTGGAAAGGGAAAGAAAGAAAGAAGGAAAGAAGGAAAGAAAGAAAGAAAGAAAGAAAGAAAGAATTACTTTTGGAGATCTTTTCTATTATTTTCTTTAACACCCATTTTATTTACTCAGATCCAACAACTCTCAAAAAAAGAAATTGAAGACTTGCTCCGAAGAGGTGCATATGGTGCCATAATGGATGAAGAAGATGAAGGCTCTAAATTCTGTGAGGAAGACATCGATCAAATTTTGCAGCGCCGTACTAAAACTATCACAATTGAATCAGAAGGAAGGGGCTCCACATTTGCCAAGGTACAGAAGCAGCAGGTTTTTCTTTGACAGCATAGGCCTGTAAACTTAATTGAATGTTATAAAAATTTATACTTGGATAAAAGCAGATGACTTTTGTATGTGCATTTGTATGTTAGGTACATTTTTTGAGATCTTATTTATATTATTAGCATGTGCATGTAGCAAAATCCAATTTACACATACACCTTGACTAAATGCCAGACACAAAACAAAGATGAAAGTTGTGTGTTCTGCTTTGGAAAAGGGGACTTGAAGGACATAATGGGCTGCAGTAACCAAGAATATTAAAAGACTTCAGTTTATAGATTAATTCATATTCAGATATATGAAGAGCAAGGGAAAATGAATATAAGACAATTTTTTAATAAGATTACAGATAGTTAGGCTTACTCTAAATCTATTTATACATGGGTTATAGTTTGAATCTGATCTTTTTTGGTAAGAGTTTTGAAAAGTCAAATAATACATATATATTTTAGGAGTAAAGATAAAAGGAATAAAGGGGGGGGGGGAAGAATAAGAATATAAGGCCTTAAGAGTAACACTGTAAAAAAAAAAAAAAAAAAAAAAAAAGACAAACTCTGTTTCTAATTTGTGGTGGGTATAGGAAAAACAGTAATTTTGTGGCATCCAAAAACCTGTGCTGGAAAATTGGACAAGAAGAATGAAGAATAAACTTGAATCCTTTAACTTCCAAACTTGTAAAAATGAACCTGAACAAATATAAATTAAGATAAATTTAGAAAAAAAAGTCTCAGGTAGTATAATCAAGCTTGGAGCACGTGTCCTTCACTAATGCAGTAATGTGATTGTTACATTTAAAAAAGATGTTAAACAGAAAACTATTTAAGCTGATGTGTATGTACTATTTTGAAATGCACATTTATTGAGGATCTCTTATATCTTGCTTATTTGTGAGTTAAGTTAAAAAAAAAAAAAAAAAAAAAAAAAGCTTTCTAAAGAAGCGATATGTAACCAGTTACGGAACATGATCATGACTGTCTTTTCATCACAAGCATTAGAAAACTTTATTTACTACTTTTTTTTTTTCCCAAAAAGTGGTGTATTGTTGTTTTTTTTAAGGCCTTCTGAAATTAAGCTTATTCCGTGCTTTCAAGCTTTGATTGTTGGTAGTTTAAGTACTCCTTTGAAATCTCCCTCAAGCGGGTACTTTTTCATGAGATGAAATCCCCAAATGCTGATAAGCCTCTTCAAACGATTCTATTTTTTTCCATTCAAGTAATTTAGATTCAGACTCGGAAGCAGAATAATCTTGCTGCTTAATGTAGTTCTCCCCTGATGGTGCATAAAAGTTCATTAGATTTTTCTGATATATTATGGGTATGAATTTAAAAAATGAAGGGGGAGGAGAACTTTGAGTTACTTTGCACCATTAGTAACTTCTAAAGGCTTAACAGCTGCTCGGGAGATTTTGATCGAATAAAGTTATGTCGCACTGATGCATTCAACTCTACAAACTTCTCATGAATGCTGTTGGTAAGATATATAATTATATTTTATTTACAGGCTAGCTTTGTTGCATCTGGAAACAGGACTGATATTTCACTAGATGATCCCAACTTTTGGCAGAAATGGGCCAAAAAAGCAGAAATAGATATAGATGCCATCAGTGGCCGAGTAAGTATTTCTCTCATATTGTATCATTTTTTCCATGTATGTGCTTGCTGTTGAAGTCTGAGAAAGCAATATAAATTTTTGGTGCTTCTTTGTTTAATATATCTATGAACCAGAGTTTGTGTGATGGTTACTTTGTGTGGATAATCAACCAGCAGATAGCTTTAGTATTTCTTATTTCCCTGTTGTCCTAAAAGAGTTTCACAGAATCACAGAATCACAGAATTTCTAGGTTGGAAGAGACCTCAAGATCATCGCGTCCAACCTCTACGTAACACTAACAATCCCCACTAAACCATATCCCTAAGCTCTACATCTAAACGCCTTTTAAAGACTTCCAGGGATGGTGACTCCACCACTTCCCTGGGCAGCCTGTTCCAATGCCTCACAACCCTTTCAGTGAAGAAGTTCTTCCTAACATCTAACCTAAAACTCCCCTGGCGCAACTTAAGCCCATTCCCCCTCGTCCTGTCACCAGGCACGTGGGAGAACAGACCAACCCCCACCTCGCTACAGCCTCCCTTGAGGTACCTAAAAAGAGCGATAAGGTTGCCCCTGAGCCTCCTCTTCTCCAGGCTGAACAAGCCCAGCTCCCTCAGCCGCTCCTCGTAGGACTTGTTCTCCAGGCCCCTCACCAGCTTCGTCGCCCTTCTCTGCACCCGCTCAAGCACCTCGATGTCCTTCTTGTAGCGAGGGGCCCAAAACTGAACACAGTACTCGAGGTGCGGCCTCACCAGAGCTGAGTACAGGGGGACGATCACCTCCCTAGCCCTGCTGGTCACACTGTTCCTGATACAAGCCAGGATGCCGTTGGCCTTCTTGGCCACCTGAGCACACTGCTGGCTCATATTCAGCCGACTATCCACCATCACTCCCAGGTCCTTCTCTGCCTGGCAGCTCTCCAACCATTCCTCTCCCAGCCTGTAGCTCTGCTTGGGGTTATTGCGCCCCAGGTGCAGGACCCGGCACTTGGCCTTGGTTTGGGCGGTTTTGATTTTTTGTTGAAGTCCTGGAAAAGATTGAAAGTGTGTAATTGTTCTGATTGCCTTGTTTCTTTGGCTGTAACTGTTCTGGAATCTGCAAAACAGCAGACAGAGTTGTAATTACTGGTTTTACAATACTGGAAGTTGTGACTTACATGCAAAGACACTCCTATGAAGTCAGCTCTAAAAAGGTTTCATTAACCCTTTTTTACTGATAGAGGCTACGTCATACATAGTCTGTGGAAGTATTCAGCTCAGATGAAATGTTCAATATGGCTTTTAAGTAGTGTGCTGGCATCGTTGCATGAAATCCTTTTTTTCTTGTTGTTGCCTTAAATACTACAAAATGTTTTTACATGCTTTACAGGTGTTTTCCATGATGTCTTTGCAAAAGACCTATTAATGACATTAGACAGAGGTTGTTCCTTTTTGAACTAAAGCAAGCTATTTACAGAAAACTTTCCAACTGTTTTTCTGATATGGTTTGCTGGAAATTTTGCAGAACAGCCTGGTTATTGATACCCCAAGAATTAGAAAACAAACAAGGCCCTTCAGTGCTACAAAAGATGAGCTGGCTGAATTGTCTGAAGTGGAAAGCGAGGGTGAGGATAAACCGAAACTCCGCAGGCCGTGTGACCGTTCCAATGGATATGGAAGAACAGAGTGCTTTCGGGTGGAAAAAAACCTACTGGTCTATGGGTATGGTGTACATCCTTCTTTGTTCTAGGAAAAAAATAAAATTAAATTTAAACAAATAAAGAGAGAAAAGAGGGGGGAAAAAAGCAATTGTTTTTCCATGTACTAAATTGTATTTATGGGGAAACTTACATTGTTGAAGTACAGATCCTGACCAGTTAATAAACAGGTATTTTTATAGTGCATAGACACTGTATATATGGCTTCCTTAACGTATCCATTGGATGTGATCCTAAGCATTTTAAGATGAATTACTTTTTGCAGAAATTCTAAGGAATAGTAAAATATACCTAATCACACAACTGTAATTTTAGGTGTTTGCTTTTGTAGCAAGACTAAGATTCACCTTGGTCTTTTGGGGGCTTTTGGGTATGGGAACGTAAATGGCAATATTTATACATATTGCAGTATTGCAATATGTATACATATTTATACATATTGCAATATCGAATAAGCATGTACTGATGGCATTCATAGCATTTTTGCCTTTTTCCCTCCCCCCTACATTTAAAGGAGCTCATTTAAATCTTTATTATGCTTTTATTGTTTTAATTGCTACCCTCTTTGTTGTTTGTTCTGCTAAAATGAACTACATACAAGTTTTAGATTAAACTTGCAATAACCTGGTGTGTCTATAGAGAGATTTTATTTAAAATTTGAATTTACTTTATGAATAAATTTGATATAATCATGTGCCCTGTATAAATCCTTCTGACAATTTGCAGTTGAAGAAATATTAAAGAAAACAGGTAAGAAGCTTTCTTCAGGGAAGGGTAGACATATCTTATATGGGCACTCAAGTAGTCTCTGTAAAAAAAAAAAAAAAAAAAATTACTGTAAGGACTGCAGGCAGGCTTAAAACTGTATACATAGATTTCTAAAATAAGCTAATGAACGGATTGGTAACTGTCTTGTTCGTGATTGCAGAACATCTTGCACTTCCGTGAGGTTTGAATAGGAACTGAAAATCTAACCAGTCATTTTAAGCATTCTTATATCAGATGTTGTGATTTTATAAATAAAGTCTTAGGTGTTCTTTTCATCTACCTGAAAAGATAAATGACTGCATGTTATCATTGAGTTCCAGTGAGCTTTGTGCCTAAAATGATCTTTTTTTTTCTAAACATGTAGTTTTTGTTTAAAACCATTTTAAACGGGTAGTCTTGTTGGAAATGTTACTTTCATATTTCCACTCAGTAATTTAAATGGAAGGAAAAAATAGAATTTCTCTAAAATTTTTAGTATTTCTTTTTATAAAATAAACCTGCTGCAGTGTTTCACTTTTACATGCTAACCTGTGATTCTCTTTGGACTAGGTGGGGTCGCTGGAGAGAGATTTTGTCACACGGTCGCTTCAAGAGACAGCTAAATGAGCAGGATGTGGAGATAATTTGCCGAGCTCTCTTAGCCTACTGTCTTGTTCACTACAGAGGGGATGAGAAAATAAAAAGTTTTATATGGGATCTCATTACCCCAACAGAAGATGGGCAAACACGAGAGCTGCAGAATCACCTTGGTAAGGACCAAAGTGGTTTTGTGGTTAAAAAGCTTCACATATGCATGCCAGTGACAATGGGATAAAAGCAGCTAAAAATTCTGAAAGCGTGCTACTTGAAATAGGTATCTGGAGTAAGCTCCATTTAATTCAACTGATGGAAAAAGTGTCATTTCTGCTTCACTTTGTTTTTTGATTGCTTAACCAAATGGGTTGGTATACTGTTATTAAGCTTTTTTTCATTTTGGTTCGTAAGAACCTATTTTGTTTCAATATAGGTGACAACATGCTCTTGTCTCTGTCTCCATCTCCTGCTTTGTCCCTAGCTTGTGAAATGTAGTTCAGAGATGCTCTAACAGACCAAACAAAACAAAACTTGTATTCACAAGCTGGAAGGCTGGTGTATTTTCTAGTAGGTCACAATACTGGTATAGGATTTGGTAGCTATAAATATCACAGGTTCTGTACCTACCTGTTGCTGTTATTGTATTATTTTAAATTATATAGGCCTATCAGCCCCTGTGCCTAGAGGAAGAAAAGGAAAAAAGGTGAAGACCCAGGCTAGCACTTTTGACATACACAAAGCAGAATGGCTTCGAAAATACAATCCAGAACATCTGTTGCAAGATGAAGGATACAAAAAGCACATAAAACACCACTGCAACAAGTAAGCAGTAGTTGAGTGTGAATATTTTTTGCTTCTAATGTAAAGATTTTTTTTCTTCTAATTCCTTGTTGTCTTAGACTTGGAAGTACTTGTTGTGTTGCTATGAAAAAACAAGTTTTCATGGTGTGTGTTTGATTAGGACAAATGGGCTGTATTATACTATGAGGCGAAATGAATATTTTGTATTAAAAATAACCTTATTATCCTTTTTAAATAAACTGTATGTTCGTACATTGCAAAGCTGGGGGCCTGAGAGAGAGAGAATCTTGCTAGCATGTTTTTGGAGCCTTGTAGCAGCCAAAGACTAAGGAACTTGAGAGCACTTAGCAAAGAAATTGAAAGCGCTGAAGTTGTTGCTCCTAAATCTTTTTTTTTTTTTTTTCCTAACCTGGTATTGTTTCTAGGCTTCTGAGAATCTGAGCTGGCTTGCTTGTTGAAAGCTTATTCACAACGATGAACAAGGTTATTTTAGATAAAGCATTTCTTTATAACAAAGCTTGTCATACTCTGCTTGAAAACTTCAGGCAACTATAGACAAAAATTGAGATAAAGCATGGACCATTGAGGTCATGAACTAAATTTGAAGTGAGGAGGAATGAAAAGGGATGTGAAAGATGTTTATTGTCAGCCTGTTGGAATCTTTTTAAGGGAATCTTCCACGTAGGAAGAGGGAAATAGAAATTTGCTCTTAGCAGTAATTTATAAAGCAAGTGAGTATTCTGCTGGCTCTGGTCTTTCTCTAGGATTTGAAAGGTATTTTGCAATGAAACAGTAGCAATAAAAAAGTGCAGCGTGACTTGAATTGGAGGTTATCTCCTCTCATAACTGAAAGAAGTATGTTTTAGGAAAACGGCTTGTAAACCTTCTGATGTCACACAAAATAATGAAAGCTTTTAAAGTACTAATATATCTAACCTTTTTTTTCTTCAGGGTCTTGCTTCGAGTAAGAATGCTGTATTACCTAAAACAAGAAGTCATTGGTAATGAATTCCAAAAGGTGTTCGAAGGAATTGATGCCAGGTGAACTATACAGAGGGTTTTTGCCTGTTTATCTTAGATGTAAATCTATTAAATGAAAATTCGGAAGTCTTAAACCCAAATAAAAGATGTTGCAAGCAAATATTTCTATTTTTAGGTTGTGAGGAAAACATGTTTTTATTTGCCACGTTAACAAAACACTTTGTATTTACTTGACACAGGAAGTCTTGATTCCTATTTAGGAATCTAGCTATATGAAATTATTAAAAACAAATAGAATGAGAAAGTAAGTGAAAGATGAAATATGTTTGACATTCTAATTGGCAGGTTTTCCTTGCTTCTTTATGCACACTTTAGTTAAGTGCTGCAAGTTCCATTAATTTTTTTATGGAAGAATTTCTGTGTGAGAATCCTTGAGCTCATGGCTGCAAGAATTTGCAGTAAATAGGAACTTTGAGTTGGGTTCAGAAAGCTGTTATAAACATGTATGGAGTAGTCCATCTCGTGCTATTAAACACAAAAGCAGGTAATATTTGGTTTTACTAAGATTGGTAAACACAAACTGCTAGAAATTGGCAGAATTCAAAGAGAATATTGTATTCTCCTTCTGTTTTTGTATTCTTTCCCTGTTACTGGTCTCTGCCAAATACAAAATACCAAGCTATCTGTCTTGTATTGCTGTTTAATACTGTATTGTGTAGCTTATGTACCTCTTAGTAGCATAGTCCTACATTAGTTAACTGTTACTTGCTTTTAATTACCAAAGTGCTTTTAAAAAAAAAAGTTTATATCCAAAGAATCTTTACAACCTTCAAAATAATCTGAATTGTTTTGTTGGACATGGAATGTGGTACATGGGTCTTTGAAGAGAGGAGTTTGAAAACCTTCCATAACGTACAAATTCCAAATTTAAAATGTACTTCTGCCTCTGAATATTACTGATGTTGATGCTGTTGGTGATTCTCCTTAGTGAAATTGATGTTTGGGTCCCTGAGCCAGATCACTCAGAAGTTCCTGCTGAGTGGTGGGATGCAGATGCAGATAAATCCCTTCTAATTGGAGTTTTTAAACATGGTGAGTAATATGAATGACTGCATATGTACTTCCCCATCCCTCAATATCAACTTCTACCATCTTTTCTTTTATAGTTTACTTTAAAAGATGACTCTGTGCCACTTTTTTATAGGTTATGAAAAATACAACACTATCAGAGCAGACCCAGCACTGTGCTTCTTGGAAAGGGTTGGCAAGCCAGATGATAAAGCGGTTGCTGCTGAGCAGAGAGCAAATGATTATATTGATGGGTAGGAGTGCTTCAAACGGAGCATGAATGTTTTAAGGACTTAAAGTAAACAAGACTCAATTTGTGTGTGTTGTACTTTGTTCTCCTCTTAACTAGCTTTATGCTAGTTTGATGTCATTGTTGTGAAGAACAATACTTTGAGCAGAATTAGAAGTGTGACAAAATTTAATTATCTGGGATTTCACGTTTAAGGGAGAAATGCATCAACTTTATGTTAAAGGGATTGTGCATTGTGCTGCTACTTAAGAAATAATAAATGCTGAAGTGTACAAGCCTTCAGAGGCTGAATACCACAGATCTATTTAATTTGATTTTAGGTTGGCCACCTTGATGTGTTTTCATGTGTAGTTAACCAGTGACACCAGTAGATCGCTTTGAGTATTACTGGATAACTTCTGAAAGAGATAACTTCTTTACTCATTGCTTCATCAATGATATTAGCAACTGTGCTGATAAAGAATATGAGTGAGACAGTAAATGGGAGGGGGGGCAGGATTCAAGCAAAAGTTGTTATGAAATATTTTCCTTGTTTCAAATATAAAATTAAACACAGTGTATGTAACTAAATTGAAATGGGTTTTGCTTGATTTGAAAGAGTGTAAGGTCTTCCTAAATATTGTTAAAATGTGTTTTGTGTTAAAACTTTAACAGGGACGTAGAAGATCCGGAATATAAACCAGCACCAGCATTGTTTAAAGATGACATAGAGGTATAACAGGCATCTATTAATAGCTATTTTTAACACACTTAAAATGTGTTAAATGTTATAATGTGTTTCCATCTTTTTCTTGAGCAAATAATTACATTTTTCTGTGTTTTTCAAAATTGATAGACCTTACTCCCTGTTTCTCTGCAGTTGGGGGTGGGGAACAGGAGGAATTTACTGTGTAATTGTGTTGTGTGCCTTGTTAGCTGCCTGTCCAAAACTCATGTTACTCTTGTTCTTTGTCATTATTTGTAAATTGTCTACAAGAAGTGCATTTTACCTAAATCCTTGGAGAAGGATACATTTATTTTGTTTCACTTTTGTTTTTCTACAGGACGATGTTTCATCTCCGGGTGATTTGGTAATAGCAGATGGAGGTAAATAGATAGAACTTGAAATCTGCACCTTATTTTTGGTTGCTTAATTCCCCTGACTTAACTAAAACTTGTTGACATTGCCTTGTGTAGACCCATGGAGACGAGCAACGATTAATTTATTTATTTTTTCTGTGATTTTGTCTTAATATAGATGGACAAATGATGGAAGGAGACAAAATCTATTGGCCCACCCAGTCTGCCTTAACAACACGTCTTCGACGCCTAATAACAGCTTATCAACGAACCAGTAAAAATAGGCAGGCCCAGCAGATCCAGCCAGCATTCCCAATACAAACTAGTATGATGCAGCCTCCATACGAAGAAGCTGCTCTAAACCCAAAGATGGCTGCTAAGATAGAAAGACAGCAAAGGTATATGCATTATAGAAATGCAAATGTTTATGCATACTTATTTAAAATATATTTAGAGAGAAGTAATTGCTAGCCACATGATATAGTGAAGAAAATTAAAGTGTTTTTTTTTGTTTGTTTGTTTTTTTTTTTGCTTGGTCATGAAGGTGGACAAGAAGAGAAGAAGCTGATTTCTACAGAGTTGTGTCCACATTTGGAGTGGTATTTGATCCGGAACGGGGACGATTTGATTGGACCAAATTTAGAGCAATGGCTAGGCTACATAAGAAAACTGATGAGAGCTTAGAAAAGTACCTGTATGCTTTTATGTCAATGTGCAGGAGGGTCTGTCGTCTCCCCTCAAAAGAAGGTGGGTGTATATATTTTTATCTTTAGTTTTCTCTTTACTTTTTATTTAAAGTGTTTTTCTTGATTATTGCCTTCTTTGTTCATGTATTCTGAAATAAAAATGGGGGTAAAGAAAATAAGTAAAGATCTTAAGTGAAGCGTAAAATTATAAGCTTGTAATGGGGGAACATAACTGATTGAAGCCATCTACTTCTAGTATTGCTTTGCAGTGGTTGTTTTTTGCGCTTTTTTCTTTTTCTTTTTTTTTTTTTTTGCCAGATTCTCATCTTTTTGTTTTGTTTTAAAACAGAACTCGTAGACCCGAACATTTTTATCCAACCGATTACAGAGGAGCGTGCTTCCCGGACTTTGTATCGCATCGAGCTCCTAAGGAAGGTGCGAGAACAGGCCCTTAGACACCCCCAGCTGTTTGAGCGACTAAAGCTATGTCAGCCAAACCCAGACTTACCTGTCTGGTGGGAGTGTGGGACTCACGACAGGGATTTGCTTATTGGAGCTGCTAAACATGGAGTTAGCAGGACAGATTATCATATCCTTCGTGATCCTGAACTGTCATTTATGTCTGCCCAGAGGAACTATAGTCAGAACAAAGTGGCGCTCTCAAGGACTTCTACTCCGCTCTTGCATCAGTACCAGATGGCATTAGCTGCTTCTCCTCTTACACCGCAGTCAAGATTGCCAGATGCTAAAGTGAATGCTCTCGAGGATGCAAAAGTGAAAAATGAAAATCTGAAAGAGGATGCTCAGTCTTCTGGAGAGGAATCTATGTCTACAGAGGAGACACAGACGATAATGAAATCTGAACCTCTGAGTCCAAAAAACGGCACACCAGTACAAAATACAGACCACAGACCTAGTGTGAAGACTGAAACAGACAGGCGCATGGTGGCAGCAAGGACAGAGCCTCTAACTCCAAACCCAGCTTCCAAAAAACAGAGAGTCAGCAAAAGAGGATCTGACTCTAGCTCTGACTCAGACTCTGACTCAGATAGATCATCCTGTTCTTCCAGGTCATCTTCGTCATCCTCTTCGTCTTCCTCATCTTGTTCACACTCTCGATCAGGCTCTAGTTCTTCTTCATCTTCATCTTGTTCTTCAGCATCTTCATCCTCATCATCCTCATCATCCTCCTCATCGTCCTCATCATCATCATCGTCTGAAGAGAGTGATAGTGATGAAGAGGAGGCACAAAAACGTGGTATGTTGGTAGTCTTATTTCTGAAATACAATTTTTAAATTGAACAAATTTATTCATAATGAAAGAATGTCCAAAAAAGGTTATTGAATCCCAGAAAAGTTTTTGCTTGATCTGAAGCGAGTCAGAAAAAATTCAAGAGAGCTTTTTGCTTTGCTTCTTATCAGTGCTTTGGATGAGGTAGTTGGTTTTGCTTGCCTTTTTTTTTTTTTTTTTTTTCAGCCTTGCTCTCCTGCATATGTAGCTTCCTCACTGTTCTTTCAGGAAATCTACAAGTGTACAAGTTTGTGATGTAAGCTGCTTTTTCTTGAAAGCTCGAGGTGGCCAAGCAGTGTACTTGCGCTGAAAAATTTCCAACACTTAAATACATACTTCAAAACTGCAGTGATTATAGAGTATAGGGCCCAAGAACCCGTAGAGACACTTCTGGAAGGTTCAAAGTAAAAACAAAAGCCTCTGATCAGTGAACTGATTTGAAATGTGCACTAAGCCAACCAATCATTATTTGAAACATTCCTTACTTTTAGATACTCTGACCTGGACTCGACTTTTGCCTTGTTCAGACTCAGAATGTGGAAATATTTCTCTGCTCTGTGATAATAAATGGTAATAGAAAAGAGAAGAGAATGAAGTTAAGCTGTGGCATTACAGCATGACTAAATAAGCTGACTATTCTCCTGATACCTCAAAAGAAAATATTTAATCAGATAGATCCTGTTGTTCTTTGGAAATGACAGCTAGAACCCTTAGGGTTAATATACTGGGAAAAGAGGGCAAGTTAAATGCCTCTTAGGCAAAATAATTAAGATGCTGCTCCCTGTAGCAGTGGGAGGACATGTTCAAAGGAAACAGCTGTATGAAAAAAATAAAAGCAGTGAGAGAAAAGGAAAGCTTACAGGACTTCGATCTTCAGTTCTAGCTGGTGGATACCGTAACATGTGCTGCAAGTCAAAATATTAGCCTTGCTTTCTGCCAGCTCAGTCTGTTTATGCAAGTAATTGTGCCATCCTCAGATGTGCAAAATCTTAAATTCTTTCTGTGGCTATTTTACTGTAACTTGGTATTGAAGAGATTGGCAAATGCTGGAAAGCTTCTCTTGAAATTCATCCGTGCTTTCAGTTGTAGGCCCAGTTTTTGCATCATATATTGTATGGCGGAACCTTTGGTGTACTTTCCATATTTGAAACATAGTTTGAGAGAATAAAATAACATCAAGTCACTGAATACATAGCTATAGCTAAGGACAGATACAAGTTCAGTAGAATTATCCTGCTTGTTTTGCTGACGTAGTATTTCCTTGTAAGGCAGCACCTTTTTTCCAGTTTGACTGTTTCCCTATAACATAGTGAAACTTCTATTGTGAGATGGAAGCAAAAGTAAAATAAAGATGAAGAGAGAAATATAAGAAAGTCAGGGGACACACTGACTGGTGGGGGAGAGGGGGGAAATCAATGATTTAAAATAAGTAAATAAAATTACAATTATGCAGAAGTGCATTTTCAATATGAATGAGTAAATTAGAACATCCAATGTTCCATATAGTAAATGAAATGGCATACTACTTTTAAAAGTAGTATCCCAATAGATTTGCCACACTCTGGTAATAGACACCTTTCTTTTCAATCTAATTCTGTATTTTAATATGTTTACCTGTAAAATAAAGTACTAATTTTAAAGTAAAAAAGGACTTCCTATCAGCTTACCGTGTAGCATGCCCATTTTCAAATATCTCAAATTTGGCATGTTAAGCTCTCAAAAAGTTAACAGAAATATATATATATATATATATATATATATATATATATATATACACACACACACACACACACACACATATATATATACATATGGAACTTACATGCCTAGAAAAGGGTCATCAGTCACACTGAAAAAACTTGCAAATTAATAAATTAATTGTTCAGTGTAATTTGGAGTTTGGACTTTCTTTGAACGTTGCTTTATGTGTTGTTTACCTGAGCCTCTTACTGTGAGCCTATTTTTTAACTTACAACATCAAGTGATATTAGTGGTTTTATTTAGCAGAAGGAACCGCTCATATAAAAGCATATGATGAAGAAAGTGTAGCTTCTCTGAGTACAACGCAAGATGAGACGCAAGACAGTTTCCAGCTGAACAATGGGACACCAAATTCCAGTTACCTCCTACAAGGTGGCTACATGTTGGCAGCATCCTATTGGCCAAAGGCAAGTTTATCGTACTACTTTGAAAATCAAGGTTAAACAGGAAGGTGGGCTGTGACATACATTAGTATTCAATTAAATATGCTAACAACACATCACAGAAGATCTTGCGGGGGGGGGGGAAAACAATTGACTTCAGGGTAAATTATAGTAAAACTGCAGTTAAGCAGTTTACGCATCAGTTGTAGAGCTGTATCTGTACATGAGAAAACATTCACTTGGGAAGCAGAATGTGAAAGAAAGCATATGTTGGATGTAGATGAGATAAATGATCAGGTATTTGAATTTTAAGTCAGTGATTGTATTCCTTAGAGTAGTTCAAAAGTATGTCAAAAGTAGAGCAAGAAATCATTTATGCTACATGTTAGAAACTATTTTATTTGGGGATATCAGACACCTCCCGCTACATTGTAAAATCCTAGTAAAATCCTGAAGTTGTGCTGAAGTATAGACTGGGTGAGGCAGTGATCTAATACAGCTCTCGTGTTAGAATTTTTACTGTGTGACTCTGTATGTTGAAACAGTCCAGTATATGTGGAAAGATAATTGTACTAATGGACTGCAAATTCATCTTATTTGAAATAAGTTCTGGATAGTTTCAAGCTTTTTAGTTGTGTCCAAATTCCTATGACTGACATAACTAATTTCAATTCTGTGGTTGATAGTTTGCTTTTCGGTCTTCCACAATATATTTTTTGCATTTGAGAGTTATGTGCTTTTTTGCTGTTTTTCAATAGTCAGAGAGAAGATCCATGTGATTTGGTTCATAGTTAGGAAGTTCGCAGAGCAGTTTGTTGCATACTACATAAATGTAATGTATGCAGTGTTACTAAGCATTACACTTACAAAAATACTTTCTCTGGTTTTTAGGATCGAGTTATGATTAACCGGCTCGATAGTATTTGTCAAACAGTGTTGAAAGGTAAATGGCCTTCAGCAAGAAGGAACTATGACAGCAATACGGTGGCATCTTTCTACACAACCAAGCTTCTGGATAGTCCGGGTGCAGCTGCAGATTACAGTGAGCCCAGTGCACCAACACCCCCTCTTGCAGGTGTTAAAGAAGAATATGATCAGTCACCACAGATGTCAAAGGTGAAGAAGCATGTACGAGAAAAGGAGTTTACAGTGAAAATCAATGACGTATGTTTATTTTTATTGCCCTAGGACCTGATTGCGATTGCGGTGTGCGGCATGCTTTACCTGCAAGTGGCTGCCTGCTCTTATTCTCACTTCCTTCACACACTTGTTTGTGGGTATTTGGGTCTGCTTCTTCTGAGGTTTTTGGGTTTTTTTCATTGTTGGTTCTAGTTTTCATAAAACTCTGGAGGGGAATCACCCCTATTTCGCTCTTTGAGTTGAAATTTTGCTGTTATATTGCTTCTTCAGACAGCCTGTTTTATGCATTTCCTTAAAAAACGGGTTTAATAAACAGTATTTCTGTTTGGCTTTTTTGAACATTTCAGCATATCCTATTCAGCAACTAGTTTTTTTTTTCATGGCCTTTTAGAGAATTACAGGCATGTTTTCAAGCTAGAATGTAGGCTAGAAGCTTCAAACGTTTTTCTTATCTATGTTTTGTGACCTGTTGGTAGCATGTAAAAAATATACAAAACTTTTTTCTTGCAATTGGATTTGTTACTTGTTTAGGATATTATCAGGTAGGCAGCTGTTTAGTGTCTAGATTTTTCAATTAGGATGTTATATGAAGATGTTATATAATCTATATTCTTAGAGGCAATTCCACAAAATTTCCAGTCAGTTTCCTTTACATGGAGGAGAATCAAGACTAGTTTTAAGGTCTAATGTAAGTTTTTTGTTCTTCATTAACTCCTCTGGAGTAACCGTTTGTATTCTCATACAAACTGAAACTCATACAACAAAAATCCTGATTATGAAGTAGTCGTTCTGCTTCAGAAGAGACTCTTCTAACCCTGGGATTTATTTAACAGGAAGGTGGTTTGAAATTGACTTTTCAGAAGCAGGGACTGTCTCAGAAAAGGCCATTTGAAAGCGAGGAAGGTGCATTGGGACAGCAGCAATACCTGGCTCGGCTACGTGAACTCCAGAACGCTTCAGAAACCAGCCTCGTCAACTTCCCCAAATCACTTCCTGAATCGGGTATATACTGTGAATTCCTAAATGTCAGAGGACATGAGGATTAGTAATAAATCTTTTCTTCCATGTTCTTCTGTTAAACTCCATGTATATAGGCAGTGGAGAGAGATGTTGGCAGTGTTTTTTGCTCTAAACTGCTATTTAGGGGAATTCTGTGCAGTGTGTTAGGCAATCTGGGCACCTGAGTTAGGATATCAGACTGCGAGTACTCTCACAGTGTCAGTTAATTGTAAAATTCATTTATTAGAAGGATGCCATCTTGCATTTTAAACACCCCCACAAGAAGATCGTAGTAATTATAAAGCTCATAAGTCTCCACTGTAAATAATGAGTTCAAATTACAGCTTATTACAACTAGTTTGGAAGTAAAGATGAAGAATTCTAGACGTATGTCTGTGTTGTCTTTGCACTCTTCATATTCTTGCCTGTGTCTCATGTAATGAAACAGTGGAAGACAATAGTCTAGAAGAAGGTTTGTGGCTTACAGCCAAAACCTCATAGCTTATTTTCATAACAGTAAGTGTATGTGGCTAATTTAAAAAGCATTTGAATTTAGCAGTTAAAATTTGGATTTAAATATTTGTAGTATTAGAATTGGGTGCTTGCATTAGGCCAGATTCTGATCAAATGGCTGTAATTGATTGCATGCTTATGCATATGAAAACATCTCCTTTGAAAATACCATCCTTAGCTTTCATTTTCTGCTAAATATATTACATGTAGAAATTATCTGCACTAGCACAACTTCGGAATTAAAAGAAAAAAAGGAAATAAAATTGAAGTGTTTCTTCTTATGAACAATTTAAGCATCGACATGAATTTTGCTGTGTAATTTCATTAGGTACTTCCAGTCACATAACAGCCAGCGCCAACGGAGTGATAGTTGACAGTCAGCCTGCAGTCAAAAAGAGAAGGGGAAGAAGAAAGAATGTGGAAGGAGTTGATGTCCTCTTTATAAATAGAAATAAGCAGCCTAACCATGTAAGTAAACTCCATTCTGTATCCAAAATAAGGCCTAGATTACTGTTAATTCCTTACCTGAGTGTAACTGGTTGTCAACATTCAGTGAAAAATTAATTACACGGCTGTTTTTTTCTGAAACTATTCACTGGATGCGTATAACTACACCAATAAGAACTGGTGGAGTTTTACTAAAATATTAGAAACATTACAATTTAAAAAAAAAAATCTAGTTTTGGTAAGCTGTTTTGATTAACAGTGTATTATTAAGAAACTTGATATTTGTCTTAGCAACACCTTCTGATGTTACACACGTTCATGTGTTACGGGACCTGATCTTACAGGGATTTAAAGGGAGCTTATCTTTATGCACCTAATTAGTCTCCCCGAGTCCTTGAGTTTGTGCGTAATGATCTGCAGGACTGTGGCCTTCATTGTATCATACATGAAATAATCGTGATGGTTTGCCTTCTGTGGAGAACTTAGTCGAATGTTTCGAATTTCTCCAGGTTAATCCAGGTATTAACTCCTGCCAAGTTGCTGCAGGAATAAACCCAGCGCTCACCTACACGCAGTCACAAGGCATGCTTGATGCAGAGAGTCCAGTTCCTGTTATTAACCTAAAAGATGGAACAAGGCTTGCAGGTGATGATGCCCCCAAAAGGAAAGATTTAGAAAGATGGCTGAAAGAACATCCCGGCTATGTTGAAGATTTAGGAGCTTGTATTCCTGTGAGTATTCCTTTCAGCTCTACTTCAGTGAAACAGCAAAACATTTCTCATAAAATACATTTCAATTGGTACTGCATGTTTCATGGAATTACTCTTTCTTTCTTTGTTCTTTTTTGTTGTTTAGGAAGGAAAATGTCTGGTTTCTCTTACACATTTGAGCTCTACAAGCCTTTCATTTATTTCCCTTCCTTCCAAATGTAATTGCTAAGAAAAGTAATACTAAACAAAGAGATTTGATATTTGTATAGTTGTACATAGGATTTACAAAATTATCTAAGATAAGAAACCTAATTAGCTAAATGGTATCATGGTAATATGAGAAATTATGGGAGCTGAAAACATGTAGCAGCATAGTTAGTGATGTGCAAGAGGGGTTAGACTTTACTGTGGGATGTACCCCCTATCTGCGTTACAGGGTATGGTAGTGATCTTTATGTGGGCGTGATTTTTCTCAAGTTACTTCTGAATTCAGATTTGTTAATGTTGAACAGAATGCCAGAAGTCTTATTTATGACATCTTGAATAACAGCCTTATTTCTTCAGAAAGATGTTATAATACAAAAAGAAACAGCATCTGTGCTAGTTAACACACTGATGAAAACTGAAAAAAATATTAAAACAAACAATGGATAGAAGCTGTTTCTTGGTCTTCTCATTACATAGTTGTGATTTGTAAATGAATACTGATGTTAACATGTTTCTGAAAGTAATTTTTACCACTTTTTGAAACAGTTATATCAGAAACATAATTGGCTTTGTAATTTCTTTATAATAGAGGACGCAGCTGCATGATGGGAGGCCCAAACAAAAAAGACATCGTTGTCGAAACCCTAATAAACTGGATGTTAATAGTTTGACTGGTGAAGAACGTGTTCAGCTCATAAATAGAAGAAATGCAAGAAAGGTATTCATATTGCTCTTCTCATTTATATGCTCCCCAAATTAAAAGTTATCTGAAATGAAGTCTAGTATTTTATCAGGTGTAACTTTGTGTACAAATTAAAGGTTTTCTGATAGGGGTTTGGCACAGAACAAGAACATAGATCACAATCTTCTAGTAAGCATTTTATGACTATGAAAACGTACAAGATACTGCTAGGAACTTACCTTGTGGTTGAGAGTGAATTGAACACTCAATATATTGCAGTATTTGTGCCACTGACTAACACAGAAGCATGGCCACTGAAATCTTTTGTTCTGTTGTAAAAATGACTCTTTGTACCTCACTATTTCAGTTTAACTGTCGGACTTGTTACAGAAACTTTTTCAGGGAAAGTTTTTAGTCTCTGTATAATTTTAATCTACTTGAAGACTAGCAGCAAAGACAATGCTTTTAAAAAGGACCTGTTTTTAAATTTGACGTTTTTTTTAGTGTAATTCTTTGTATGTTCTAATCAAATAACAGCATTCTCAGAAATTCTAAATTCTGGGCATGCCATATCATTTTTACATGATTGCGTTTCAAAAAGATTAAAAATAGATTGGTAGTGCATCTCTCATAGCATCTTGCCCATTGGTATTGCTTAAATCCTGTGTACTGGATCATTTTGCATTTTTTCTTTATTTTTGTTGTTATCTCTGCCATTCAACCTTTATGGGTCACCAGCATATATGCATTGTACATAAAATTGCTAGGTTTTGATCAGGGGGTCAAAAGTAGTGGTTGTTGGGTTTTTTGGTCTAAAATTTGAACAGTGGAAGATGGGAAGCCAGATGCTGAATACAAATTTTCAGATATATGAATATATGGTCAAAGTTCAAAAGATGTAATGCACTTGAATGTGCTTTGGGGAAGGCGAAAGGGCCATACTCAAGAAAAGCATATAGAACATTCCTGTTATTTATGGAATGAATTTAGATTCTTGGGATGGTGTCTCTGAGTGTCAGTGTAGTATTAAAGCAGCAATCCAGGGAGAGTCTTCGAGGTGTTGATTGCATCACCTTCTAGAGCATTTTCTCTGTGTTGCTGCCAGTTTCTGTTAGAGAGTAGTTGCAAGGAAAGCAGTTTTTTTTATTGTTGTTATTATTTTAATGCTGCCATTAAGGTCAGAAGCTTTGTGTGTTTGTAGAGGAAAGTGAGGCAGAACTTGGGTCTTTAATCCTTTCCATGCATTGGGATAGCTGCTCTGAAGAGGAACCTCTATGGTTGCTAGTCTCTTGAAAAACATTTCTCTATAGTAAGCTGTGCCCTGAGGAATCTTCAAAGTTGATTACTGACAAATGAGGGATTTGGTCTTTGCTTGCTGTAAGAGCCTATGTTTTCATGATGGCTTTTTTCTTTTCCGCACCCAAGTTGAGGCGGTCTTCCTCTGTTACCTTATTACTCAGTTTCCCCAGTTATAACCTGCCCCTGACTTATCTGCATCACTGAACTCTCCAAAATATTCTCTCATTTTCTTTTCTGAATTACATATTTAGTAACATGGGGTGGGAGGACCATAAGTAGCCTAGGAAATGTGAATTTAAGCTGCAGTTTATAGACAAAGCTGAATAGATACTGCAAGTCTTTCCCCTCTCTTTCAGCCATTTCTTCTTTCTTTCTGGATCATAGAATAGAATCACAAAATAATATAGATCTGAGTAATACTTCTGGTTAATTTGAAAGCTTCCTTGCTTATATGATTTTATTAAGACATGCTGTCTAGCAGTCGTAACTCAAAAATTACCTTCTTTGCATGGAAGAAATACATGAACTTCACAAGAGAAACAGAGCCTCCCAATGGAAGTATTTTAGAAGCAGACTGAGATAAGAGTGATCTAGTGAATAGATGAAAAGGTGAACAAATGAGATTATAACTACAAACTTGCTATTACTTGTTCACTATTTTCTATTCATAGTGTTGCTCTTTGCTTTGTTACATGTCTAAATAATTTCCTGATGTTTAGCGTAGAATGAATGTTAGATACTGAAGTTGTGGCATGTGAGTGTAATGGAGGAGTTAGGGCTTAGGTTGAGAACAAATCAGGAGTGTCTCACATATACCGACAGAAATCAACTAAACGCTATGCTATACTTACTGATAATTGTAAGACTATATGTGTGTTGTTCTATGAAAGACAAAAATGAAACAGTGTCAGTTATGGTTGTTGCCTTTTTTTCTTATCAGAAGAGAAATATTCACTAACTTCTCTGTTCTGTTTCTCAGGTGGGGGGTGCATTTGCTCCCCCTCTGAAGGATTTGTGCAGGTTCTTGAAAGAAAATCCAGAGTATGGAGTGGCTCCTGAATGGGGAGATGTTGTAAAACAGTCTGTGAGTATTGGCAAAATGAGATATCTGTGACGTAGGGGGGAAGGCAAGGTTTCATTTCTGGTATTAAATTATATTAAATGTGGAGTATGAGTCAGTATTAGCTTTTTTTTCAGCCAGCTTGGTTCCTTAAAGTGGTTTGCTGGCACAGCTGTGAGTAGGCGGAAGAGAAGGGACAGTAACTGGCAACCCCAAATTAGAGATTTGGTTGAAGGTGCTATAATGCTGTGACTTCATCTCATAAATGAGGGCTTGCAGAGGTGAAGTAAATAGTATGCAAGCCTTAAAAAGAAGTGGTCTGAATCCCATTTTAATAGAATTGAAAGTGAGTCTTTATTCTTAAGTTTATGGATAAGATGAAATATAAAGACATTAAATAGATACAGGCAATAATAAAAAGGACTTGGAGATTGGTCTGTGTGCAGTCACACGTCTATATTTAACCTTAACTGTTTTTTTTTTTTAATTAAGTGGTATCAAACTAAGTGATTAGAATGTGATAATATTGCAAAGCAGTGCTATGTTTTAGGTCTTGAAATGAGTGCTCCTCTAATTAGCTGTATTCGGGTTGATGTGCGAACGTCTGAAGATGAGTTAGCAATGGGTCTGAGAAGACACCTGCTTAGACCTGGCTGTAGAAATGGCACTTCAGTTGTTTGAGATGTGATAGCACAAAGCCACCATAAATTCCAGTGAGTGGTCTAGAGATGGAGCTGCTGTGCCAGCGTACTGGAATCATCTTTGCCACCATTACTGTATGCTTGTGGGGTTTTACTTCTGGATCTTTATGCTATCAAAACACTGATGATACACAATGTTTCTTGCAGGGATTTCTCCCAGAAGTTATGTTTGACCGTATTCTCACTGGGCCTGTTGTGCGGGAAGAAGTAAGCCGGAGGGGAAGGCGCCCGAAAAGTGAGATTGCTAAGGCAACAGCAGCTGCAGCCGCTGCCACTGCTGCGAGTGTGTCGGTTAACCCTCTGCTAGCTAACGGATTGCTGCCGGGAGTGGATCTGCCTAGTCTCCAGGCCTTACAACAAAACCTGCAAAACCTGCAGTCGCTGCAAGTAACGGCGGGCCTAATGGGAATGCCGGCTGGCCTAACTGCTGGAGGAGACGCCAAGAACATGGCTGCCATGTTCCCCATGCTGCTGTCAGGGATGGCTGGATTACCAAACCTGCTGGGCATGAGAGGACTTTTAACCAAGTCTACGGAGTCTATTTCAGAGGATAAAAAGGGAAACGATTCAAAAGAGGCGGATATAAAGAAAGAAAGGACAGAAGACCAAAATACAGATACTGGTGGTGAAAACTCTGTTTTGAGCTCTCCTTCGACATCCTCTGCTGCTGCAGCTGCCAATCCTCTCTCTCTTAACCCATTACTTTTGTCCAACATATTTTATCCAGGGATGCTTCTCACTCCAGGCCTTAATCTTCATAACCCAGCTTTGTCTCAGTCTAATATTTTTGATGTACAGGACAGTGAAAGTAATGACACGGGCTCAGCCAAGCCCACAGAAGAAAAGGAGGAAAATTCTAGGGTTAGAGATCAGGAAGACAAAGGGGGAACAGAGCCAAGCTCTCACAACGAAAACAGCACAGATGAGGGTTCAGAGAAAGCAGATGCTTCATCTGGATCTGATAGTACATCATCTTCATCTGAGGATTCAGATTCTAGTGATGAAGACTGACCCCAGACTCTGCACTTAAATTATGAACTGATTTTGAATTTATTCTTTAATTATTTCATTGTAAATAACCCAGTGTTGAGTGCATCAATGATTTACTGACCGAACATTTCAGTATTTGTTTAGAAGTGCAAACTGCTTTCAGAGACGTTTTGCATGTAATATTTCTTGAAGTTCATAAGTTTCTGAACTTGTACGTACTATCAAATACACAATGGTGTAAAATTACAACAAAAGGCATTATAATTTTGTTGGGGGGTTAATTTTATGAAAATAATGCTCAAGTAAGAGCTGTATATTTAATATATTTGCAGTGAACACAGAATACTTTATGCATATTATTGATTTAATTTGAATATAGTTTTACAGCCTCCTTGACACTTATAATTTACAGATCAAAACTCAGCAATAATTTGGGCAGCTAATGAATGTCATGAAAGCTGTAGAATCTACATCACCATCCATTGCTTTAATTACATGAAAATGCTCTAGTGTTGTGATGCACTGCTGTTTCCAATTCAGGTACAAGTGTGTTTAAAAAGATAAATTTTTCCCAATCAGCCAATTAAACTGGCTACCTGTTACCTCAGCTGAGTTAGTTTAGGAAGTTTACATTGGTTTCTATTACTTGTTTTCAGGTTTTGTTTTGTTTTCTAAAGACATCCTGTATATCATGTTAAAATCTGAGCTGAGCTATGACTGTTGGTGTTTTTTTTTCCCCATCATTACAACTGTTCTGTGACAGCAGTAAGGGGGAAATAACAACAAAAACTGTCTTATCTCATGCTACTTGGCACCATATAGATCTATTTAGTTTACACCTTGCAAAGTTTTGGGCTCCCTCCGCAGAATTAAAAGTCCCCAAATGAGGAGTAGTTTCCCCAAGACTCAGAAGAGGCAAACTGTCATAAAGTGCCACTGAAAAGACCTTTCAACACTGCATACTTCATGTAAAAATTGTTTGTTTGCTTTGTTTGTGTAGATTTCTATTTGTGTTTTATGTCATAAAACCTCCTGGAGTTACCAGTTAATAATGGTAAATAAAGTATAGATAGTTTTGAACTCCTTTTGAGTTTAAACTTCTCTGCAGATTTAAATCTGACTAAATATTAAATATTACCCCAAATCATTATTGGGATATCACTTCATATGTTATGCTGAGTTACCCACTAAAGAAAAAGCACTTTGAATAGTAAGGAAGATAAATTATTCCTAGAAACAACAGTAACAGGGCATAAAGCATCTGTTGAAGTCCAAAACCTTAGAACCCTTTACTATATAAAATCTGTCTAAATATTTGATGTGTGATCTGATCCCTCCTCCTTCTTAAGCTGCTATTACTTTGACACAGTAGAGGCCCAGATTCACATTTACAGAAGATCTGAACTGACTGAGATTTCAATTGACCTTAGTTCCATCATTTGCAGTCCAAGAAAAGGCAAGTGTTAAGAGAAAATAGATACAGGTACTAGTAGAAGTCATTGAAAAAGCTTTACAAAGGGATAAATTTAAAAATAAAAACAAAAACTGTATATTTTGATATAGTTCTGTTGCTTGCTTGTACAGTAAAACAACTGTGTTGTTTTTTTTTTTTTACCGAGAACTTTACCAATGAAATATAAGTTTCTATGTGCAAAATAACCCCATGATTAGAAGCAGTATTACATGTAATTACACAGCTATACAAGTACCATTTGGATTGTGCTGGTTACATATTTTCCCAAATAGTATTCTGATTTTTGGCCCTTCATGCAGTGTCTTAGCAATAGTGAAAATTAAAAACTGCCAAGAGAAGGGGGTAGCAATTCTTCATCATGGAAAAAAAAAAAAAAAAAAAAAGGAAAGAAAAGAAAAAAGTATTGCATATTTAATATTTTGCCCTTTGTAATATAGCACTTTTATTTAACTAGGATGCATCTATGAAATAGCCAAAGTTCTACAAACAGTTATTAACTTAGTTTGCTGATGGATTATGTCAACAATACCATCACTTCCCACCCTTACCCCACAAAAGAAATCCTAAATCTTGTGGCTAAAACCTAATTTATATCAGATTTATGAAATAAAGTATTTTCCTAATTATGCTCAAGTGAGTTTGGTTACCATTCTAGTGATTCTTTCTATGTAATAAGGCAATTACAGTTTCAAGTAATGAAGGCTGGTACAGACTTGAACATAATGTATTGGGTTTATTTTTAATCAGTTTGAACCAGAAGGGGAAAAATGTCCCACTATCAGCTAGACTATATGCAAATACGGTTGTATAAAGTTAAGGGTTATAAGGAAACCTCAGTAGAATTACACTAATACTGAAGTTAAAATTAAAAGGATATCCAAGGTGATGATAAAGTGTGTGTTGGTAGTTACTAAAAGAACCTTAGCTGTTATTGCCTTGTATTTCTATCCCTTGTTTCAGGCTTCATGATCCAAGTCTTAGTCCAGTTTTTCTTTTGGACATTTGCAATATTTGCCAGTTGTGTTCTGTGTAGTCTGAATTTGCTTTCTGTAGTTGAACAAGCGTCTTAAAAAGTCATTTGTAATTTATTGAATTACTTTCTATGATGTTCTATAGAGCAAATGGAAGTTTAATTATTTTTTATTAAACATATTCTTTGACTACCCATGATGTCAGCCTCAATATATGAAAATAATGCTGTGTAATGATTAAACGTGCATCTCAGAGCAGCAAAAGGTAAGTCTCAGCGTTATAGATGAAACTGAAATTACTCTTAAGGCCTTAAAAAAAAAAATCAAGCTTAGGATGTGTGTTGTGTTTTGTGGTTTTTTTTCAACAGACAGAAATATTTTACTTTTGTATATTTTTTCTGGGGATTGGTTTGAATCCATTTCCTATATTCTGTTGTCTTACAAGCAAAATGGGCTGCTGTTGCAGCCCTTGAGTTGCTGTGGAAGGAGTACGTAGTCTAGGTTCTGGTTAGAAATGAGAACGCATCTAATGTTCCTGGGTCAGCGTGTTGGGAGTGGACTACCTTTCTGAATCTTGCTTTTCAAAACCCTGCATTACTCCTTTATGTATTTACCATATATTTTAATTTTGTACACAGCACTTAACTATTTTTCATTTTTTTCCTACAGAGTACAGACACTTCTTCGGAACACAGATTGTCTCCTGGTTGTCAAGTGCCTTCTTGTTTTTAATGTGTCACTGAACTTGAATTGTGGTATCCTTCTTATTTATTCCACTCTGAATTTTGTCTCTAGATCACATGTATCCTTTCTAAGCTTCTACTTTTTCAACTGTCTACACAGGTGATAAAAATGTGTATGTGCTTTGCTCTCATGTTCTCATCCATTTCTTTTCTCCTTTAAAGTTCTGCAGAAACCCTAATAATATTTTTTCATTTATTTCTAACAGGCCAATTAGAGAACTGTCACAGACTTGAGTAAATAAAAAATAATGCATATTCATAATCCTGTAAACTTGTAATTCAGTCATCTTAGTCTGTAAAGTAAAATATGAATAGATCTATCTTCAATGAGATTTCCAAGGAACAGAGGATGGAGGAACAGTATTTAATTTCTTGTGCTCAAGTTTTTTTGAAAACCCATCTGGATACATTGATTTGAGCTATAAGGCTGTTAACAGGCCATCCCAGACAAATTCCTGTCCTTTTTGTTATATTTTGTCCAAGTATATTGCTCTCAATGTGTTGTTTAGTATTTTTATATACCCATTTATCTGTGTAAACAGTTTCCGACCTAGTTCTACTATACCCATATCTTAACATAAGCAAACTGTGTCAGTGTAATGTGGGATTTGCACTGCTGCAGTTGATGAACACTTCAAATTTCACATCTGTATGTTTGCAGGGTGTTGGGGTCATGCTGGGATTTGCAGAGGAGAATAATTGCACTGGTGCAGCTAGTACTGTTCCAGGTAATGTCTCTTGTGCCTACCCCCTTCTTCTGTCACTTCTGCATGTAAGGCAGGCTGGTTTGGAAAATACATGGGAACTGGATGTCAGATTTGGGGTCAGAATCTTTCACCAGTGCTCACCAAAACCTAGAGCATGTCGTCAAGCTTGTTTCAGTTCTCAGAACAGCTTTTGACGTGGTAACTTGTCAGCAACTCTGCTTCATGTTGTTTGATCTAACACACCTCTCAAGTAAATCAAGTGGCTTGTCTACAGTTCAGCTTTTTGCCGCTCTAAGGGAGGCCTTCTAAATCCTGGTTCTAGAAAAAGTGTACATAGACTGCTTTGTTTTTTCAATGCGTCAGCAGTTATAACCTAAATAAGTTGTAATTTCTGTTTTTTCGTTATGAGCGTATGAGAGTTGTGAGGGGAGCACGTTGTCCTTTTCAAACGGAAGCTGAAAATTTTCACGTAATCATTGGTCTTCGTTCACTGAGACTTGCTTTTGTAAAACATCAAATGCTGGAAGACTCCTGCTAACATTCTGCACACTGACAAAAAGACATTAGACGTAGCAGGAGAACTGGCTGTGCTGGGACAGTCCCAGGGGGAATACTGGAAGGAAGCCTTCTGTTGATGTTTCTCCCTGCGGTAGTACTTCTGAGAGTTTGTCATCTTGGACCTGCCTTGTTGGGACGTCAGACCTTGCTTGTTATCTGTCCTGCCTTGTCTGGGGGTCCCCCTAATTTCTCAGGAGGTAAATGTTAGCCACTCTTCAGAAGTTTGAGTTAGTCTTCACTGTGTGGAGTCAGTACAGCTACAGCCTGTGCATCACTGCCATTGTTGTTTGGCCTCAAGATTTGCTACCCCTTTCTTGCATTTTGCAGGAAAAATAGTTTCTTATTCAAGTCACCAGGAGATGAAAAAACATGAGGCTGTTTCCCTCATCGTTGTCCAACCCCACTTTGCAGATGTCCGAGTTGTTCTGTGCTCTGTGATGTGCAGCTGTGTACCAGAGGAGTGCCACCTCCCTAAGAGCTCAGCTCGGAAGCTGCAGCTCCCCACTGTGACGGAAGGAGGAACAAAACAAGGAAATACTTAGACGTGGAGGCCTTTCATGGTCTAGGAGTATCATCTAAAATTAATTCAAGTCTGTCTCATCACAGGTTCATAAGCCAAGTTTCTGAAAACTGATAACAGTGGTTTATTGTCAGAAGGTCTGCCCTTCTCAGGGACCCAGAGTGAGGGTGTGGGGGACGGTCCAGTAGAGATTTGCGTAAATTGCTGATGCTGGGGGCTGTAATTCTGTAATTTATTCTTAAAACAGCAGGAGATAAAGAACCGAGTCCCGTAGTGGGAACTACTCCATTGACATGATGAATGATATTTTATTGAATCATTTACAGTGTGTACTGCAGACATTAGTGATGTTCAGCCTTCTTGCTGCTTTGTGAGAGGGGGAATAAGGAGGGAGGGAGGGCATGGAGGAACACGTAAATAAAGCCACATCTTCTGGGCTGAAAAAGGTATTGGTGGTTTCCATGGCTGAAGGGTTCTTGTGTGAATTGACCACTACCTGAAAAACAACACAAGATTTGAGTTTCCTAGAGAAGGGAGAAACGTCGAGTTCAGTCACGTATTTTAGAACCCAGCTGCATCAGAAACTAGGGCAGCATGCAGCGGGCTCCCCTTGTTTATCGTGGAGGAGTCCTTTCTCCCTCAAGGCGTTGGAAAAGGGGCAGGGTCCCCATAGGCAGCACCGCCCTGCCCTCACTACCAGCGCCCCCCCGCGGAGCCGCCCCCCGGGCCCCTCCCAGCGCCATGGCAGCGCCGCCGCCTGATGACGCCACAGGGCCCGCGCTGCCCGCCGGGAGCCATTCCCCCCCTCCCTCCCTCCCCACCGCGCCTGCGCACGGCCCCTCCTCGCCGCCAGCCAATGAGCGGCGGGGCTGGTGGCGGCGGCGGCCCGTCGGGAGCGGGCGGCGCTGAGGGGCGGCGGCGCGTGCGCGGGGCGGGGCGGGGCGGGGCGGCGCTGCCCCCTAGCGCCGGGGCGCGGCATGGCGGGCGGCGGGGGGGAGCCCGAGGGACGGGCGGCGGCGGCGGCGGCCGGGGGGGGCGGCGGCCCCGGGCCCTGCCCCTGCCCCCCCGGCGGGCCCCGCGGGCCGTCCCCGCCGGCCGAGGAGGGCGAGACGCGGCAGCGCTACGAGGAGCTGTGCAGCAGCCTCAACATGGACGAGAGAGCCCGCTCCGAGGCCTGGCTCAGCTTCCAGAGCATGAGGCGCAACTACACGCTGGAGGTGGGGCCGCGGCCGCGGGGCGCCTCAGGGGGCTGAGGGGGGGCCGGGCCCGGGCCGTGCTCGCCCGCGGCCCTCGGCAGGTTCCCTTCCCCTGACAGCCGCTACACCGCCGCCTTTTGCTTGGCAGGGGAACGACCTGCACTGGCTGGCCTGCGCCCTGTACGTGGCTTGCCGAAAGGCGATCCCGACCATGGGCAGGGGGACGGTGGAGGGAAACTTCGTGTCCTTAACCAGGATTTTGCGCTGCTCGGAGCAAAGGTAACTCTTCTTCTGGCCAGGTGCAAAACACGAAGTCTCAAGGGCCGCTTGTCAGCTGGAAAAACTTAGAAACTGTGGATAAATGATAGATGTCATTCTTGCTTCCTGCTGTCACAGATCAAACTTATACAGCGGGAAACTGTGCGCTGGAGCTCGTTGCCCCACGAGTAGGACAGCTCCATTTGGGTCATCAGTGTGTCATAAGAACGCTGCTTTTTAAAATTAGCGATTAACTTCCTCTGCTCAAAAGGGGAAGAAACCAACCTGTGAGGAGCAGTTTTTTGAACACTGAACGAATTGCGAGCTTCCCACAAGAGTAACCGTTTTCATTGCTTGTGACAACATCAATACCTTTTCACTTTTTTTTCTTTTTGTCAAGACTTTCACTTTTCATCTGTTCTTGCTTTCCGATGCGAAAGCAATGTCAGGTTCTGACAAACTTTGCTCAAGTGTTTTTGTCTATAGCGTAATGAAGGAGACCTTCCTGAAACAAATGATGTTATTTATCAGCAATGGGGTTGTTTTGTAGCAATTTAGTAGATTGGCAAAAAAAGAAAGCTTATATGACTGTTCATTATGCATTTTCTCTCCCTGTGTCCTTTACTGTTGGAGCACTATTATTTGTTTAAACAATACAGAAGAGTTCCTTCAAAAGCGTTTTTTTCCAAATTAGCCATTCAAGGAACTGAATACAGACAAAAAGTTCCTGTGATTTGGACTATGCAAGACTAATAACGTTGAAAAAGCATGGTTAGAAAAAGGAGTGAAAGTGAATGGAAGCCAAATTCATGAATTGAAATGTACCTATGTAAAAGTGGTACGCTGTATTTTTTCCTACTTTGTAGAGCTTTTTAGTGTTCAGTAGAGGTCAGATTTTATTTTATTTAATTAGACAGATTATTCAGAAAAAATGACAGCAATATGCTTTTATAGTAAGCTGTCTGCTGGAGCTGATGGTATCTTTGTGAGGAAAAGCCAAGAACCTTGAACATGTAATTAACAGGGTCATCAGCAGAGGGTATCAACAACATGCCACGAGCTACCCAAAAGCCCGTCCATGTGTATAGGTGAAGGACTGGCTCTGAACACTTTGCACTACAGCTGTCATATTTGCAATACTGCTATTTTATCAGTAGTTAGGAAAGTAGCAATTGCTCTTTTGTTGTAAATAAATAAAAATGTATGGTATATTTCTGGGAAAACAAAACAAAACCACAACAACCTCCGAGATCTAACCTGTTCCATATTTTCAGCCTGATTGAGTTTTTTAACAAGATGAAAAAATGGGAAGACATGGCAAATCTACCCCCCCAGTTCAGAGAACGAACCGAGAGACTGGAGAGAAACTTCACAGTTTCTGCAGTAATTTTTAAGAAGTATGAGCCCATTTTTCAGGACATCTTCAGATATCCTCAAGAAGATCAACCTCGTCAACAGAGAGGAAGAAAACAGAGGTACCTTTCTGTAATTTCCAGACTGACTTTTGAGCATCACTGTCACAACAATATCCTGAAATTGCTTGGTGGTTGTAAATGTGCTTTAACTGTGTTTTTGTAGTAGTTCTTTCCAATATCAGAGGTGGTCTGTTTGTCCTCGCTTCCCGAAGTTTTAGAATCTTTTTTTCCAGCTTGTCAGATCTGACAGGATGCGTGAAGTCCCAAAGCTGTTAAGTTTCTGTGATTTAGGGGTAGGGAAAAAGATGAAAAATGAAAAACAGCCCGTAGGCAAGAAAGTACTGATATTTGTAAGGTGAGGAAGGCTGGAAGAATTTGATTTTATGGTCCGACAGCCTCAGTAGCTCACAGAACGACTCAGTCTGTTTCACTTCACATTAATTCCTGTAGTTTTCTCCATAGAGGCAGATCTTCTGCATGTTTTAATTTATAGTGGAAGCTTTGGTTCTTTGTCACTGTTGATATTATAAGAGCAGTAAAGTTATGCACTAGCCTTCTTCTCTGGTTATTTTGATCTTATCAAGATTTTATTGGTTTATGCTAGCACTTAAGCACAGCTTGTGCTACATAAACTGTAAATGTTAGGAAAAAATCAATTTCTTTGCTTTCTTCTTTTTTTCCTTTATAATTTTTGTGAGAATAACTTATTGTTATTTCTAACCAATAGTGAGTTACAAATGTATTGAGATGTATTAAGATGACACAAAATGTTGAACCTACAATATGCTGTGTGTATAATTCTACAGTTAGAGGAGGAGCCCTGCTAGTTGGCTAGCTTGGGTGGTGAGGTATGAACTAATTTTGAAAATCAAGTCAGAAGATGATACTTCTGATTTTTGTGTGAAATACATAGTTCTGACATTCCTTATGTAACCTGATGTAACCAAATAAATTATTTAAGGCTGACCAGACAACTGCAAAAATGGAGAATATGGCCTCACCCTGAATTAATTTACCCTGTATTTTGTATACCCTGTAAAGTTACATACAAAAATGCTTTACCTAAGTATGTACTTAGGTGACACTTGTGAACAAACAGTATGTTAACATCAACACTCTGCGTAATGCATTCCTCCAAGAACACGTAGGTATACGTGGTTATATCGCTTAGAATACTCCTGAAGAAGGCATTTCAGCTCCAGCTCTCAATTCATGTTGGACTGCCATGGTGACATTCAAATCATTGTGTGCAGACTGAGACCAGGGTTCCAGTTGCGTCTGCAGTAAAGCACCGTGCAGCCTTTTTATTACCTCTGTCAGGTTTTTGTGTGTTTTGTTTGGTTTGGGGGGAGAGGGCATAGTTAAGGCTTTGGCTACTCCATGGTAAAGCCTAATTTTCTTTCATAATGATTGACTGTTGTGTGATGTTCTGTCAGCCTCAATTCACTGAGCTTACTCTGTGTCTTGCTCTATTTTTCCCCAAAAGACGACAACCGTGCACAGTGACCGAAGTGTTCCACTTTTGTTGGGTGCTCTTTGTTCATGCAAAAGGTAAGAGATTTGAATGGGATTAAACGCTGCAGACCTGGCTTTGTTGTCTTTGTCTCATATCAATCCCCAAACATTGGGCAGTTACAGGCCTTTTGCAGAAGGGCTCATCTGGTCTTAATTTCCCCAGCTGTATGTTTTACTGCACTTCTGAGGTAAGCTGTATGTCAACAGTAGCTTTTATGTGAAATATCGCTGTGATGTTTCCAACGTTTTGGCAATTTAAGCTGTAATTGCAAGGTAAAATTAGCTGAGAGTTTTAGTGAATTCGTATTTAGAGACGGTTATAATTAATATGAAATATAGATATATATTCACTAGGAATAAAGAATAATTTAAATTCCTCGTAAATTTCCAACAATGGTTATAATATTTAATGGATTTTTTTTTCTGTAAAGCAGTAAGAATGTATCATAAAACTCTAGGTGTAATTACTTTCATGCTGTTATCACAGATAGCGTTCTAATTCTTCTGATAACCTGTCCCTCACACTTTTTAAAAAGTGTGCACACAGTAACTATATCAAATGATAACGTGCATTACTAAGTAGGTCTGCATATGTTTTTCACACAAGGGTGATTTGTCCCTTGCTTTTTGGACATAACAGTGTATATGCAACTGTCTGGTTGCCTTAAAGATTCCTTTGAAAGACACAAGGGGAAATCCTCTGTTAATAGGCTTCTATGGAAGTGGTGCAGTGAAGATGCAGTGTATTGCAATGTATGTGTAATTGTTGCAACGTATGTATACTTGCTATTGTAAAAGCACCCTTAAAGCCAGTATGAATAGCAGAGAATTGCAGCATTTTTTTCTTGATAATGACTGATGGACCATAGAAGGGAACAGGAGTAAATCCTTTTGCACAAAGGATAGTGAAGCTCCCCAAAATTTTAGCCTTAAATTGTTCAGTTATCATATAACGTATAGTCTGTTTTCATCAAATCTGGTTGTTGTTACAGTGTTTCTGCTTACCTGGGACTTCAGGTATGGCTTGGGTGAAAGTTCTCTGGGAATTCCATATAAGTCAGACACTTGGTATTAGGCAAAAAAAAACAAACTTTATGCTCTGAATTGAGGGAACTTTTGAAGATTCTTATCCATTAATAATTTCCAGAGAGTTTTTATATTTTTCGTGACAACTTCTTGAAAAAAGCTAGTAGTCTCATTTCTACAAGGAAAGGGAGAAAAGAAAGATTGTGGGGTGTTTGCTTTGAATTTAAAAGTAGAATAGTGTTAAGGTTTGTGCAGTGTGCTGTGATTTCCTTAATTGGTTGCTTTTGAGGATAGGACAGAGTAGGTTGTTACAGTATTGAATTATCTGGCACTCATTTTGTCCAATACAGATTAACCTTTCCTGCTACACTGTACCACAGAGCAGGGGGTTGTCAGCAAGCTCTTTTTGGAAGAGTTACCAGCAATATCACTGGACCATCATCATCATCTCTTTGCGCAAAGATCAGGAAGGCTGTGGAATTGCACGGGTGCTGTACCAAACACCTGTGTCTGATGTAGAAGCTGCCTTTTCCAATAGGGTGCAAATTCCATGTTTCAGGGAAAGAGATTTCTCCTAAACAAGCATGTTACTTGCATCCTTGAAACACAGTGTTATTTTACATCTTTTATTTATTTATTTATTTCCCTGCACTCCAGAGTAGTGCTCTCAAGCAGTATGAAATGTCTCTGTGCACTCCCCTGAGACAAGAGCAGTCAGTACCGTACATCTTTCCAGTAGTCAGGACTTCACTTTGTTAGCACGCTTGGGCAGCTGAGAGAGTAAGTGGGTCAGTCTGAAACATCTCAGGTTTTTCTTTTCCTTGCTATGGAAACCCCACTTCTGTGGGTAGAGCGGCAAAAGCGCAAAGGGACTAATACGAGTCTTGTTCTTGCTGGATTCTTGGTTGGTATGTTTGAGTAGCTGCATCGTCAGTTAACTACGTGCTCACTGGTGAGCAGTTTCAGACATGTGGAGTAAATTTGTAGACTGGAATATTGTGCTGATAACACTGCCAGTTAAGCTGAAAAAAAAAAAATTACACTATTGATGAACTATGAAATTACAAAGTGACTAGTGGTAACTTTATTAAAGTGCGGCAGTACAAAGATGTAAACTGAATGTTTACCATTTGAGGAATTAAAAATTCCTGTTAAGTTTTGTTCATTGTGTTTTGAGGGTTGGCAGTAACCCTTATCATGGCAACCACACAGCAGCGGCAAGTTGAGGCTTGTCACTGTGATATTTCTGCACGCCTCAAGATCGGTGCGTTCAGTTCCACCAGTGCACAAAGTGCAGGTCTTGCTCGCACCTCCGGTACATGCTGCACATAAGATACTGACTGTTCAGCGATAGTGCTGTTCTCGCCTACTATTTTTAAGAATTTATTTTTAAACTCTATAACTTACTTACTTAAAATGTCAATTCAAAAAAGATCTTGTTTTGCTGCACCGAGATAACCGAGATTTTATCTCAGATAACTGAGATAACTGAGATTTTATTAGTTCATGCTTGGTTGTTGTGGTTTAAGCTGGCCGGCAGCTACGCACCACACAGCTCTTCGCTCACCTCCCCCCTGTCTCTGGGATGAGGGAAAGAAACAGGAAAATTAAGCCTGTGGGTTGAGGTAGAGACTTTTTATTAAGAGAGGAAAATAATAATAAAATAATAATAATAGTACTACTACTAATAATGTGTATGAAACAAGTGATGCACAATGCAGTTGCTCACCACCCACTGACCGATTCCCAGCCTAACCCCGAGCAGCCGGCTTCCCCACCCCAGCTAGCCACCCTTGCTCAGCAGGATGCAATATGGTACGGAATACCCCTTTGGCCAGTTTGGGTCAGCTGTCCTGGGTCTGTCCCCTCCCAGCTCCTGCTGCACCCCCAGCCTGCCTGCTGGCAGGACAGAGAGAGGAGCTGGAAAGTCTTCCGGAGTGTAAGCACTGCTCTGCAACAATTAAAACATCAGCATGTTATCAGCACTCTTCTCATCCTAATCCAAAACATAGCACCCTACCAGCTACTAGGAGGAAAATTAACTCTATCCTAGCTAAAACCAGGACAGCTGTGAAAGAGAGTGGTGAATTATTATCTGAAATGTCACTGATTTAACAAATCACTTGTATGAACATACTGGTAACGTAAAATTAGATTTATTTTTGACTACTGGCAGTAGCTATTGCCATGCTAGACTTTATGCTTCTGAAATTGATCCTGTCATGAAAGTTACTTTAAGATACTGATTAAAATTTTGCTTTTATATTTAGGAGTTTGATTTCTTTCTTGTGAACGTGTTCATGATTTGGAAATAACTCTGATGAAAGTGTACAGTTAACACAGATTTCATGTAGACTTTATTATTTTAAATAGTTCCAATTATCTACATTCAAAATATTTTTATCAAACATAGAATCAGAAAACTGGATATAAATTTGAACAAACTGGTACGTTACTGGTAGAAGAGTGACAATATGTGTAGGAAAATGCTTTAATCATATATCTATTTTGATGTGTCCTACATGAGTTTATTACTATATGGTAGATCTCTTTTGGGAGCTGCCCCTGTTTTTCATTGTGGATTCAGCTAACTGGTTAGGACCTTACCTGAAAAAAAGAGTAAAAGACTTAATAATATTGAAAAAATGATAGAAAATCATGCTGTATATATAATTTCATGGAACTGTGATTTATGATATGAATTAACAGCACAGTTGATTTTAGAACTGTTTTTAGCTCTGACCATTCCTCTCAAGGAATATCATAAAACTAAATGAGTTTAGTAAAGAGTTAGGAATCTGAATATAACCTCTGTGAAAGGTGATAAAAGAATATAAGTATTCTTTTCTAAAGAAAGATGATGAACAAAAATTATATTAGAGGTATATAAAAGAAAAGTGCATTGTAAACCAGATTAAAGATGCACATTTGTAAAGCTAGACTTTTGTAAAGCATAATAGAAATAAAGTTCAATGTATGTTTGTAATGAGCATGCCCCTAACAGAATTAGATTTGTTTTGAGGAATGGGGGGCTGTTGGACGGGTGGGGGGCTGCTGTTCCCAGGACATCTGAACACTTGACTCTATCCTAGCAGAAGTTAAAGTTTTTTGCAACATTCCATAGCAATGCAAAATTGGGGAAAAGGATAGTCTCAGTCAAAACCCATTCTTCCCCTTACACGACTTCAGAACAACATTCCGCCTCAGAGAGGTGGAGGAAGACTGTTGAAGAAGTAACACTGCCAGGCACTGAGGCTTGTGTTCCCAGAGTTAGGGTAACAAAGTTTTGTCCTTAGGGCAGTTTACATTAGTTCATGCTGCTTCAGGTTACTTAGGTACTGATTGATCAGGTTACTGCGAAAGAGGGAGCCTGCAGTATGCTTAGCAGTATCTCCATAAGGTTTGTTTTCAAAACAGCACAATGTATTTGAGTTCCTGTATGATTGCTGCTGTTCCTGAAAATGTATTTATCATTATATTTGCTATATGCTAGTGTGTGTCCGTTTTACTCCCTCTATTTCTATCTAGATATTTCCAATCTTAGTCACCCAAATATGTGCTTCAAAGATTCCATTATTGATTGCAATACAAATCTCAGTATTTTTTTGTAAAATAATTTTAAGTTTGTGCTAATTAATTTTAACTAATTTCATGTGTCTTTCTGAAATTGAAGGTAATTTTCCGATGATCAGTGATGACTTGGTCAATTCCTACCATCTCTTGTTATGTGCTTTGGATCTAGTATATGGAAATGCTCTGCAGTGTCCAAACCGTAAAGAACTCCTGAATCCTAATTTTAAAGGTACGTTGGAAAAAAAAAGTCTTTATCCGAAGTCTGCAGGAATTTCTTAAGCTGCTGAAATGAGCATGAACATACATAGTACAGAATAAATTGAGTAATACTCATATGAAATATGGGGGAATTATTATTGTCTCTGTCTGGCCACACAGTTGTATTCCTACTAATGTCATCTGTGATAACAGACTACTGAATTCTGTAAATAGTACATTAAGTCAAGAACTTAGTATACTATGGAAATACCACTGAAGGAGTTTCCAATCTAAACACTTCTGTTAATGACACGTTAACATCAGTGAAAGGGTTCATAATGACAAGGTCGTTGTTGGACACAGTCAGACCAGAGGGCTTTCAGGAGGCAGCTGTTTGGAAAGCTCCACTGCCCAAAAACAAGGCTGGCACCTTGATTGTTTACATTGAGTGGGCACTGTACAATTAGTTATTCTTTCAAGGGAACTGATTAGTTTACCATTTTAATTTCACACTACCTGGGACCACGCAGCACATAATTTTAGTTTAGTAAGAATACAGGGTACGAATTTGCAGGATCAAATAATACACTGTTCTTAATTGTAGGTCTACCTGAAGACTTTCACAGTAAGGATTATAAAGTGTCATCTGATCCTCCCTGCATCATTGAAGAACTGTGTTCATTACATTATGGATTAGTTTTAGAAGCAAAAGGCATAAAGGAACATTTTTGGAAGCCATACATTCGGAAACTTTTTGACAAAAAGGTTGGTCAATACATTTCTGATGCAGAAAAAATTCTCCTTAGTCATTATCTTCAGGACTTTAAGAACTGAAATGTCCATCCTTTGCTCTTAACTCTCTTACAGCTTTTAAAAGGAAAAGAGGAGAATCTGACTGGATTTCTAGATCCTGGAAACTTTGGCGATAGCTTGTGAGTCAACTTTATTTGTGGTTTGGATTGTGTTTGTATCCCCTTGAATTGTAACACAATCGCACTTGCGTTACTCTTGTGCCTTAGCATTAATGCTAGCTGGTTGATTTGCATATTTCTGTCTATGTATTACATTGAATTGTGTTTCAGTTCCTTTTCTTTGAGGTGGTATGGCCTGAGGCATAAGAGGAATGATTCCTTACTATAGCGTTACTTAATGTCTGCTTTTATTCTGGTTTCTTTGTGTCCTTGATTTTTTTGTACATAATTGTAAATGTTGGGAAGAAAAAGCTGTGGTGGCACACTGAGTGGGGCTCAAGCCTGAGGGAAAAATCAGGTTTGGTGTTTATTCCTTTTTAAACCTAGAGATGCTATGAGTAGGACTTACTCTTTTCTTTTAAATGGTATGAAAATGGCAGCTGCAGGTTATGGTGCTGTGATGAGTAAGGTTGGAGGAGTTTCCAGCCAAACACCAGCTCTCAGTATTATGTTCCTCCCATGGTCATACCAAATGGCAAGCCAGCAGATATCATGGAAAAATAATGTTCTTGCCGCTGTTGTGTTTTAGATATTGTTGGTTTTAAATGGTCAAGGTAGTCTGAGGTAGACTTCTGACAGGCCAGAAGTGTGCTTATTCACTAAAGAGGTAAACAAAGCACTAAATAAAGGGGTTATATGTTTGTCTTTTCCTTTCTGTTGTAGCAAAGCCATCAACAAGGCCTATGAGGAGTACGTCTTGTCAGTAGGAAATCTGGATGAGCGAATCTTTCTTGGGGAGGATGCAGATGAAGAAATAGGAACTCTCACAAGGTGCTTAAATACAACTTCAGGAATGGAAACAGCCGAACGAGTGCAAGTGAAGCATAATCTGCAGCAACACTTTGACAGGGTGAGTCTGACATGGTCTCTTGCTGTTTTTATGGAGAAGACATTGAGTTAGTCTGCATCTGGTTGTAGCAGATGCTAAAAAAAAATTACCATCTTTATTGGAGAAGCTGTTCTGGGAGTGCACACAGCATAATTGAGTTACATTTTGCAACTGCTTAGATGTATTGTGTAATTTTGTGAGGGTTTTGGGGCAATATTTCTCCATGCAGAAAGCAGACATATTTACCTGTGATTACAGAACACCAAAATGTTCTTGAAGATGGAAAAATATCTTAAAGGAGAAGGGATATGAGGCAGGCAACGGAAGGATGTGAGCTCTATCAGTACAGTTAGATCAGAGAGTACAAAAGGGTAACGCAGGCTGGAGCGCTGAAATGTGATCTTTTTCCAGCGTGACAGTTGGTTGATGGCTTTCAACATTCAGGAGGACAAAAATAATAATAAAAAAAATACTTTCTGCAACAGAATGGAAGTGCTAATTGTTTATGCTACATTCAGGAGGACTTCTTTTTTTATCTAAGAGTCACACTTGCTGACAGGAAACCCTGGCTCAGTACAGTTTCCCTACAAGCTTCTGCTGCCTTTGGTACTCAGAGGATGGGAGGGGACTGCTGACATTTTTTAGTTAGGCCTCTTTTGTGCTTCACTCCAGTATCTGTATTTCAGTGTGAGGTCACTGAATGTCTCTGTTCGTGCATTCGCCCACCAGCATTTGATACCAAGATCCAGGTGACAGAGGGAAGTCGTTGCTGGTGACTATCTGAGACATAACTCATTTGGGCTGTTTGATTCCTTGTCTTTTTCCCCAGACATGTATTGTAACAAGTTAAGAAAGAATTCTAGAGACTGACACTTCTAGGTTGTAAGCTCAGAATTTTGTAACACTGGACAGTTGTGTGCTTATTTTCTGTCTTTTTAGTCCAAATCCCTGAGGATTACAACCCCACTTACCGGCCGCAAGTACATTAAAGAGAGCAACCCGTATGTGACGCCTGTTTCCATAGCAACATACAGCTTGAGCCGCCTTCACACCATGCTGGCTGGGCTGAAAAATGCCCCCAGCGAAAATCTGGAGCAAATATTCAGGTAAGTTTGATGTTTATGTTATATGATGTTTGATAACCAAAAAAAAAAGTTTAAAACGTAGGGTTATAATAACAAATGTTATCGTGAGATAGTGTAATTTAAAAATGCAAAATCATGAAAGGTTCTGTAGTAATGTAAGAGCCAGAGGGATACTAAGCTTTCGAAACACTCTTTTCTTTATTTCTCTGCCTTTTGTCCTTGAGATTGACAGCTGTGAGAAAACACAATATTTTAAACCCAACTTTCTGAGCTTCTTGAACAGCAAACTGCTAATAGATTTTCTTCAAGACTTTTCTTCTTACTTAGCAAACCTCACTACCTAGCAAGTCACTTCATACTGTCGGAATTAAAAATATTTTTTTCTCCATGCAGATAAATTTTTACCTTAGGTACTATGTATTTTAACCCACTTTTTATATCATGTGGAAAATGCTGTTTAAGTATTAAACCCTTATGATGAAAAGATGTGCATATTTACTGCAATATGCACAATAATATTACTATGCTGTGGGTGTTTTACAGCTACACACATATGCATGTATTTGCAGTGCTGTCTGAGATATTTCCAGCTTTATGCTTTAATCATATTATCCAAATGGTAGATTTTGGTTTTGTTTTGGTTTTTTTTTTTTTTTTTTTGGTCTTAGTAGGAATAGGACTTTGAAAATTTAATTTGTATTTTCAGGGCATGTTCCAGAGATCCTTCTCAATCTATTGCAAATAGAGTAAAAGAAATGTGTGAACTCTATTGCCAGAGTATGCAGTCTGAAGGAGAATTCAGTAATTTTTCTAAAGGTAGGAAACATTTCAGTTGCACTTTAATCTCTATTCATGTATTTAAAAATGCTTATCCCTTTTAAGTAAACTGTGTTTTTATAGAGGCTCTGCTTTAGCACAAGAATATTTTTTCTATTACTTCTGTCTTTTCCTGGTATTCTTAAGACATGGCAACATTCAACCCTGTATAAACTTTCATAATTAAACTTGGCTTAAATCATTGGAATTTGATACTTACAAGTTCTGCAGAAGGGAAAGAAAAAGCACTCTCAAGGGTAGAATGCCTTGTGTTGGAAGGGACCTTAAAGATCATCTAGTTCCAAGCCCCATTGTGAGAGGGTACTACTTTTCATCTCAAGCATGGGTTTTTGTAATAGTAATGAAAAACCTGACTCATTATATTCTTCAAAATTCCTACAGCAAATTTGGCTTAAATACAAGGTTTAGTTAGCAAGATTTTAATTAATATCTGTACTAGTATAAACACAAAGTATTGTTTGCAAAGCTGTCAAGATTTGTGAAGTAAGCAAAGACAGATTGGAAATTATGAAGATGCTCTTTGTGTCTGTTCCTGTCACCACAGCTGCTTCAGTGTTTTCTGTTGCACAGTGCAAGTTGGATCCATATAGATCATTTCCAAACTGTATTTTCTGAATTTGAAATATGTGCATTATATTATAGCAATATATAACTGCTAGAATACATGGTGTATTATACACCATGTACATGGTGTACTTGGTTCTTGTACATGGTGTTTTTACCAAATTGTAGGTTCAGTCGTAAGTTGTTCTGTTCTGCAACCACAAATCTATGCAGGATAGGGAAGAGATACCACAGTTAGTGTTAAGTTTTTAACGTTAGTCCGATTTAGTTCTGCAAGTATTGCAGCCCCTGCCGCACAGAAATCCAAGTAAATTGTCTTAAGCTATAGAGATAAAACAAATCAAGATTTTTGAATTGTGTTTCATGATATTTCTATTTAAAATTCCTGCAGATGTGGCCAGTAAGCATTTTCGTCGTGCTGAGGTACTGTACTACAAGGTTTTGGAGTCAGTTATTGAGCAAGAGAGGAGGAGACTGGGAGACACTGACTTATCTGTAAGGAAAACTAATCATATCGTGCCTCATTTTAAAGTTGGATATGCAATAAGGAAATCAGTTGTAGAGCATGACAAACTTCTTTTTTAAATGAGGGTAAATTTCTGAAAAGTAGCCTGAAAGTGTACCTGAATTAAAGAAAAACTGTACAAAAAACCATTTGTGTTTGCAAACACAAAGGATATGTAACATTTTTAAAGAGTAAAAGATGTCTCATTTTGGATTATGTTCTGCCACGTACACATGCAGGTATTTTTTTAAACGCCTGATACTCTTGCTGTTGAGACGGAATAGAAAGCATTTTACTGTTCTGTTGCACTGTAAATTAAGCACTAAAACTTGCAATTCTCTTGCAGGCAATACTGGAGCAAGATGTGTTTCACCGGTCCCTGCTGGCGTGTTGCCTTGAGATCATTACCTTTACCTATAAGCCACCTGGAAACTTCCCCTTCATCATTGAAATATTTGACATTCCAGTTTATCATTTTTATAAGGTAAAGCGTTTAACAGTTAAAAAATGCTGATCAAGTCATGCATACTCTTGCCTTGTATTAAGTAATCTCCTCACCTAGATGTTAATTTGTACTTTGACTCTTCATTCTCAATTTTTACCCTTTTTGTGGTGAAAGACTTTTTTTTTTTATAGCTGGCTGTCATTCTGGGGTGTAGCTTGGGCATTTAAAAATCAAAATACTGTTTCTCAGTTTCACCCAGGAGCAGCGTACCCAAATAGTAACTAACAGATTATCATTTCATCTTGAACCAGCTAATGAGCTGTTCTGAACCAGTGCGTGACATCTTTTATTGTTTGTTTAGAAAAATACCAATACCTCTCTTCTGATAAACCAGCAGGACAACAGCTGATTGACCCACAGTGATGCAGCCTGATACTTCTACTAGTCTCTTCCCTGAAAATTAGGAATTAGATCTTTCTGTAAGAAGAAACACATGAAAACAAGTATATTACACTTATCACTCACTGTTTATTTAGCATTATGTGGAGTTCATAATTCTTTGCTTTACAGGTAATCGAGGTTTTTATTAGAGCAGAAGATGGCCTCTGCCGGGAAGTAGTAAAACACCTTAATCATATTGAAGAACAGATCCTGGAAAGCATGGCATGGAAGCAGGAATCCATATTGTGGGACAGAATCAGAGATAATGAAAACAAAGTTCCTAGTTGTGAAGAGGTAAGCACTTCTTTACATTACATAGCTTCACATAGTTTTCCTACTCAGACAGAATAATTGAGAGTGGACATGACATCCTGTACAATTGTTACACTGGTTTTAAGTTAGACTTGGAGTAGTTTTTCAGTGCTCTTCAGTGTTTCATTTTCTTCTGTATACTTTGCCATTCAACTGTCTTAGGTTAGAAGCTTTTAAAAACTTGTTATGCAGTGAATCTGTGATAGAGACATTTTAATAAAAGCACAATTATTTTAGGTAATGCCACCTCAGTATTTTGAGAGATCTGCTGGGAACAGTGTTGTAGGTTCTCCACTGACGCCAAGACGAATAAACGAGGTTCGTGCTGAAAGTGGAGGACTTGGAAAAGGTGAGATTTTTAAAGCATAACACAGTTATTGTTCTTAGACCACATCTTTAGCTTACAAACCTAAATGGTGTTACAGAAGGAAGCTACTCCGGCAATGCAGGATTAGTTGCAAAACTTGTAAATGGTATTTCTATTGCAACTCATGTAGTTAAGTCTGATATTTAAGATACATGCATTATTTCAAATCAAAATAGTGTTTCGTTAGGGTGGTTTCAGGGTTTTATGTGTATGAAGAGTCTATATGTATGTGTATAGACAAATATATAAATACATATATTCTAATCAGTAGCCCCTAAACGGTTTGTTTTATTGTTACACCAGAATAGAAGCTCTGCTATATATTTACTTCTGTGAAGCCTGTTAGTTTAGAAAAACATTGAACACTGCATTATGTGAGATCAAGTCATCTGTAACAGTGATTTGTAAGCCATAAACATAGACAACTTTTAAAAAATGATTCCAGAAGAATTTTGGTTCTTAATAGATTTCTTTCATGTATTTGTATAATAAGAGATTATACAAGAATTAAATGTGTATATATATATAAATATATATATTTTTTTAAAATCTTCAGGCCTCTCATCTTCTCCCACGACCCTGTATGACAGATACAGTTCTCCTACAGCCAATCCCACCAGGAGAAGACTGTTTGTTGATAACGATAATACCTCTGACAATGGAACTCCAGTAAGAGTTCCCCAGCAGCCCGTGGTAAATACGGTGCCTGTGCAGAACATGAATCCCGAAGCCATGTCCGTAACTCCTGTGCCTGGCCAGACGCTGGTCACAGTGGCAACTGCCACTGTAACAGCCAATAACGGGCAAACCGTTACAATACCTGTACAAGGTAAGGGAAAAGCAACAGTAGGATTAGGCTGGTTCTCAGAGTATTTGTACACAGACGAGTACATTAGGGAGAACAGCATGCCAGTGGTGAAAGAGCAGGTTTAAGAATTAATAATTGGGGAAAATCATATGCATAGGGGATATGAATTTAGAGGCAGAACACTGACAGCACAAAGATCTTCTGACTGCCAGCAGCTGTTTATTGAACTTAGATATTTCAATAACCATTCCTTCCTTGACTAGCAGGGCAAGAAAGTAGCATTATTATTAAAAATTAGTTCAATTCCATTATATTCCTGTCTTCTTATGATAAGAATTCCAAAGCATTTTGATGAAACAATTTCCTATCTATAATACGCTATATATTATAAGCAACAAATAAAATAATTACTTAATTATTAAAACAAACAAAATACCATTCATACCACCAAAACCTGCTCTCATTTCAGACTCTTTTTCTTAAATTACAGGTATTGCCAATGAAAATGGGGGAATAACTTTCTTCCCAGTCCAGGTAAATGTAGGAACCCAGCCTCAAGCTGTCTCTGGCTCCATTCAGCCCCTCAGCGCCCAGACTCTTGCTGGTACTCTGAACACTCAGATGACTGGGGCAACGTTACAGCTACCAGGCCAGGTAACTGTGCAGCAGATCTCTCCTGGAGAGCAAAGACAAACCCAGCAACTTGCCACTGCCGCGTCTGCCAGGCCCCGGAAGATGGGCTCGCTTTCGCTCTTCTTTAGAAAGGTACTTTTCAGTCAGATTTGTTCTTTGTTTAGTTCGTATTGCGGTAGGTCCTCTAGGGCTTAAAAATATTTACTTATTTTTAATAATAGTAAGAGAATATTCAGTTTAAAAGTTAATGTATACCTTAAGTCTACTCAGATACATACCTTAAGAGCATGCAGACCATTTCGCACTGGCAGGGGAGTAGAGTAACTGCTCTAGTTCTGGAGTAGATAACAGATGTGGCCAGCAGCCGCTTAAAGGTATCCATTTTCTTTAAGGCTCTTTACAAGAAAGAGATTCACCTTTGAGTTGTTCTTATTTGTTCAATACAGCGGTTATGTGGTGCTGTTCCTGCACTCCAAATAATTCCAGAATTTAAGCTTCAAACAAATGCTTTCTTACCATCAAGACCAGTAAACACAAAAGTTAAATTTAGTTATTCTTCTTTTGACTTACCATTTGCACAAGTTCTACAGGCTGTACAAGCCTGAACTGTGCTTTAGCTTGGATGAGAAAAGCAGTATTAATGTGCTCCTAAGCACAGTCTCAATGTCAACAGGTGTATCATTTAGCTAGTGTTCGTCTACGGGACCTCTGTGTCAAACTCGATATATCTGATGAGCTGCGGAAAAAGATCTGGACTTGTTTTGAGTATTCCTTGGTGCACTGCCCTGAAATAATGATGGACAGACACTTGGATCAGCTGCTCATGTGTGCCATCTATGTAATGTCTAAGGTAAGGTGAATAAAAACACCTGCTGCTTTTTTAAGGCTTAATATGCTATGACTACAAATTCCTCAAACAACCTACCGAAAAAACAACCACCCCTAAACAAATCATGGGGAAAAAAAAGGAACACAGGAACAATTTTAATCTTGTCTGTTTGTCTATCCTTAGGTTACTAAGGAAGACAGATCATTTCAGAACATTATGCGCTGCTATCGGACACAACCACAAGCCAAGAGTCATGTAAGTACAGTTAATGTTAAATGATGTGGCTTCTAGTTAATTAAATGCCTTTAGGAATGTAGAGATTTTCAAAGTAAAATAAGATTTAATGTTAAATATATGCAGTCTGTGAGCACTCTCCTTAAAGACAGAGTCAAAATCCTGCACTACCAAAAGCTTTTTATGCTGAATTATATCTATAGATGAAAATAATTTCACTTACAAGCTACAGCACCAGTGCCTAGTGGATAATCATCGTAGGAGTCTGTATTTTCCCCTGTAGGAAACAATCTGATACCACAGAGAAGTCTTCTAAAAAGCAGCTCTATCGTGCATATTGTTTCCTGACTGTGTAACTGCACATTTAATCTTACTTCCCGTGTTATGCTCCTCTTTTTCCCTGCAGGTGTATCGGAGTGTCCTGATAAAAGGCAGGAGACGACGTCGACAGTCTGGCAGCAGCGACAGCAGCCAGCAGAACTCACCTACAGACAGAAGTAAAGAGAAAAACAAAGAAAAAAGTGAGTGTTTCCAAATTGTATGTGTGTTTTAAATCCCCCTTCCAAAACATTATGCATGGAGTACAAGTTGGATTTTGTGTTGCCCCACACCAAACAGGTCTTTCTTTGGTACACTTGGGTACACCTAAGAACACACCTTTAATGAGTTGCTAACTCAAGCTCAATCCTACATTTGAATCAGGCCTGTTTGAATCAGTCACTGCACAGCTTAGCTTCAGTTTACCACAGTGGCGGCTTGAACTCCTGAAATGAGCTGGTACGCCAAGGAACACGTCTTTGTGAATCAGAGAAGACCAGTGCTGGCCCCTGTTCAGCTCCTCATTTACTTACAACCATCATGGAGCTGCAGCAGTTTCTTTTAATATTTTAGCTGAGAAGCAGCAGCTGTCTGGCTTCATAGCTAAGAACAAAGCAGCCACCCACAGCATCTATTTTAGTAGATCTGTTGTCTCTGAAGTGTAGATGAGTCTTTCCTTGACATTTGAACTAACACATTTTCCTCAAATGACCTTCTGCACAGGAAAACAGGTAACTACTGCTGTATATTCTTACCACCTGCTACTTAATAGATGACAGTATAAAAATAGATCTTAATGTTTTCTGTCAAAAAAGGTACATACTGTTTGCAACTTCCCACATTAAACCAGCAGGAAGTACTACCAAGACATCTATTCCTACCAGTGGCTGACAAAAGACTGACATTCCTTATTTGAAATTGTGCCAGCTGGCAACTAGAGCAAGCTACTGTTGAAATTATAGCAAAATTCCTGAGAAATGGAGTTTTAGCTGAGCTTAACACATGTGTCTGTACATATACTCAGCAGGTATATCTTGAACAACATACTGCTTTTTTTAAGCAAGGATGCTAAGGCAACAAAATCACCATCTCTGTTATCGACACTAAATTCAGGGTCACCATACTGCAATTTCACAATGTGGTATGCAGCTCTTGTGTGCAGCTGACTGTCTGGGATTGGAATGATTGAATTGCCCAAGGCAGCTGTGACTGAATAAGGCAGAGCTTGCTCTTGTCTCCTCAGCTAGCAGAGACTCCAGCCCCGTGATGCGATCCAGCAGCACCCTGCCTGTACCTCACCCCAACAGCGCTCCCCCTACGCCGACCCGGCTGACCGGTGCCAACAGCGACACTGAGGAGGAGGAGCGAGGGGACCTTATACAATTCTATAACAACATCTATATTGAGCAGATTAAAGAGTTTGCCCTGAAGTATACTTCAAATGGGGTAAGTTAACTCTGCTTTTCATTAGTAAATAGATCTTGTTTTGTTGTACATGCAGTAAAATACACTCAGCTAACCTCATTTTAAGGGAAGGAAATTCAAGGGCTTTTCTTTAGTGACAGTAATTTCAGTTCAAGGACGTACTCTGGTGCTGAAATATTAAGCACTTCTGTTAATTAATCATGTATGAAATACACAACACCAAGCCATGTCGTCCACCAGCCTCGGATACAGTTAAAATAAGTAAATTACTAGTATGGCCTAGGAGTATGACCAAACTTGCCCATATTCTAAATAGGCAAGGGTATGACTTAAGTTTGGAAAAAAAATCTAAACCATGCTTAAGGTGACCAACTTACAAAAGCCTTACTGTGGGTAGCTTACTGAGAGTAGGCAGCTTGTACTGAATGCTTTTTCTTTTTCCCTTGAGCAGACAGATTCTCCTCCGCTCTCGCCCTACCCGTTTGTAAGAATCGTCTCCCCTCGCAGAATACAGCTGTCCCAGAATCACCCAGTATACATCTCGCCACACAAAAATGAGCCTACTCTCTCCCCTCGAGAGAAAATATTCTATTATTTCAGCAGCAGCCCATCTAAGGTAAGACGAAAGCGCTTTAGTTTGATTTTACAAAGCTTTACTTCTACCTTTTCTTTTTGGTAGTGCAACTAGAGAAAGTTGTACAACACATCTTTCTGTTTGCATTGTTCAAGGTGTACTTTGTCACCTAACGCTCTCCAAATTGACAATTCACATATCTAATTGACAGTTCACATATCTCAGAAGCTATAAAGCAATTAGGTGTCCAAGTTGCTTGTGTACTTGGAAAACTTACCCTTTGCAATGGCACACACGGAAGACTCAAGAGGCATGGCCATGGTGCCATTTGCTTTCAGGTAACAGGAGGGATGATTTGGCATGAAGACACTTGGAGGAGTAGAACACTAAGTATGGTCATACCCTCTTAACTGCTTAGTAGAGGAGAAACATCTCAATGTGGACAGACTTACCAAGTGAATTCAAAACAGGCTGAATATATCCTGTGATCTCTGGTCACCAAGAATGGAGTAGAAACCTTCCTCAGGAAGCATCTTCATTCAGGATCAGAACTGCTGCATCTGTGGTGTGAGATAAGTCCTAACCACAGGGTTAGTTTGTTACAGCAAGCACGTTGTATAATTGCTAGAAATAAGGCACGTGTAAGATCACAGTAAAGGAATTAACAATACTTCACTTTTTTGGTAGCCACAATACAGAGAGATAATTCTGCCTTTTTTTTCCATGCTTCTCCCCAGAGGCTAAAGGAAATTAACAGCATGATTAAAACAGGAGAAACTCCAACGAAGAAGAGAGGCATTCTCTTAGAAGATGGTGCTGAAGCACCAGCTAAGCGGATCTGTCAGGAAAATCACACTGCTCTGCTAAGGCGACTACAGGATGTGGCAAATGACAGGGGCTCTCACTGAGGTCAGTGGTCCAGCACAGGAATTCCCTCTCTCCTGCTGCACGGAGCCAGGTAGCTTCACACATTGCATGGGTTCACCGAGCCTTGCAAACACCAGGCAGTCGTCTTTTGTTGTCTTTCCACCTTATGCCTGCCTCCTGCCAGACTGTGCTGAGCCTTGGGACATGGCAGGAAGCAGCAGGAGGCGTCTCCTACGATGCCTGGGACACCGAGGATGCATTTCAAACTGCAACTCAAACTTGCCCCATCATTAAGCTAATTATAAGGCAAGGGAGCTGTCTTCAGGCTCTGGCTTGAGAAAGCAGTTAAAAAGCTTTTTATTGCTTGGAGGATGCATCCCTAATACAGCTTTCTTACCTTGCAACAGGTATTTAAATCCATTTGCTCTAACCAGTCTACTTACACTGTTTTTGTCAGTGCTTTACCTTTGCAGCTTTGGACGAGGAAGTTATGTATGTATCAGACATGGGAGCTCTGTGCCAAGATGCTCATATTCAAGGGGGCCTTTTTTTCTTTATAACATTAATGACCTCCACAGAAATAATGACTTACGTGATTTTCTAGGAAAGTCCAGTTGTTCCCCTTGGAAAAGGAAGATAGCTTAATTCAGGGCTCAAAAAAAAAAAAAAAAAAAAATCCTATGTGAGTGGATACTTTTATATTCGGGATGTTCTGTGTGCCCCTGAAAACGATCACATTATTTTGCTTTAATGTTTGGGCACCTTGTATAAAAATAGCTGATTTTGTTATGCATTGTTTTTAGCTGTGCAATGTTTTAAAGTGAACTCTTGTTCAAAAGGTGGCACTTTTGATAGGGCTGTGAAGCATCATTTTTAAGGCAGATTAGTTTTGCTGTATATTTGCAACGGCACTTTCTAAATGTGAATATTTTTTTTTAAAAGGCTGACTTCAGATATTTTTCTTTATTGAAGCAATTTGACTTTTGTATTTATTTTCAAATTGACATCCTATAGCTCCCCTCTTCAGCAAATGGCATTAACTAATTTTAACTTAATGTGCATGCAGTAATGAATGCAGGAAGCTAGGGATGTTTACAAGCATATAAAGTTCCTTGAAAAAAGCAATGTTTCTGCAGATTGCTCTTTTTGAGAGTCAGGAACTGGCCATCTCACTTATTCAGGAGGCAGGTAGCCTCAACCTCTTAAAAATGTATACTTAGCTTTTTGTTGTTGTTTGATTTTAAAGGCCAGAGTGGTTGTGATTTTTTTTTTTTTTTTTTTTATGGACAAAAATCAGGCTGCCTGGGAGAGAAATCCCTCCCCTACTAATAGGATCAGCAAGCGCTGCATGTATCAATTAGACCGACTAATTGTTTCATTTAAAATAAGAATACCAACAAGCTTGGTATTTTAGAATTAAGTCCTTTCCTAATACCTGGTGCGCTATACTATAGCCATGTACTCATTTTCACTGACAACTGGGGACAGTGTTGCTGTTCAATGTAAAATTTAGCACACACTGATTCTGTAAGTTTTTATAATGAAACAATTAAAAGCTTGATGTTTTCACGCATTCCTGCTCCTTTGAATAATGGGAAAGTTTAGGACTTAATTTCACAGTAATTTCAATTAAGGTAAAATAGAAGCATCTTTCATTCTTACCTGTGTAACGAAGGCTGAAGTCAAGCAGCTGTGTAGATGTTTCTGTAAAAATATTTATGAAGTTGTCAGACAATTCTTGTTACTTCGTACCATTTACAATACTTTGTATGAAAATATTGCAAGTGTATTTTTCAATAAAGAATTTATAAACTCACAATACTGCTCATGTGAAAAAAGCTTCTTATGTGCAAAGCCAAAAATAGCACGTGTCTCCCAAAGGCTAGGTTTGACCAGTTGGCACATAAAGAAAATACCAGAACAGTGACACAGCTGAGAGCTGTAAGGTACGTGATGTGCTTCAAGAAGAACTCTGGACAAACAAACACTGTAATTAAGAGTTTCAAATAATACCAAAAAATTGCGCTTACTGGTCACACAAAGCGAAAAGGCTTTACCTTTGCCCCAGTTTAGTCACTGTCTGTTGAGTTTCCTCACGTTGCTCTGTTGTAACTTGGTGCCTGCAGGAGGGGAGGGCCCAGCCCTGCCTTACCTGGGTGTCGCTGCGAGCAGTCATGGGCTGCTGGTGGCCGCATGGGCTGGTGGTGGCCGCATTCCTCTTCCTGGTGGAGGCAGCGGTGGCAGGACAGGAGCTCCGTGCGAGAAGAGGACCCCAGAACGACAGCAAGCTGGGGCTGCCTCCTTTCAGGCGCTTGTAACGTAACAGAACACATTTTAGCCCAAGGAAAGCAGAAATCTTCTCATAAACACTAGCCTCTGCACTCATATCTGAGCTCAGTTAGGGGGCGATTCATAATCAAGTTAAGAGCTGTCTGGACCAGCAGCAGCCAGGTGCTATTTTTACAACTATGTACTGGTTTTTCTCTGCATTTAGTTAGCTGCCCTGGCCCTGCTTCATGAGCTTCTGCTGGTTTTATCCCTTTATGAAACCGGATTGTTAAGGAACCTCAGCAATTTAGGATGCAAAGAATAATAGATGCACAATCTGTAGTGTACACTTTGAAAGAAAAGCTAAAACTACTTCAGAGGTGTTCTAAAGAAAAACACACGTGAACGTTGTCTTTTTTAAAAATCTCAATCAATTACAGACAATTTGCTTCAAGACTTCATCATTATGCCAGCAGGCTAAAATTTCCATTTCTCTTTCTGAAACATTCTTTACGGAACGCAGAATTGTAAAGGCGATACTTAGAAGTGTTTTTTCAAAATGCCACTTCAGCAAAGCATTGCAAGGACAACTTTTTTCAGTTAATTTCTCATTAGTTGACATACCGGCACTAGGAGCTGTAACGGCTAACAAGGAGAAAAGGCTTTTGTATCGGCAGTACAGTTTTGGTACTTGCTTGCCTACCTTGCTCCTGGAACAGCTCCTTTTACTTGCTCCTGGAACAGCTCCTTTTAATACACAAGCTCATGCTAGACAACCCAGTTATTCTCTCCCCTTTTTCAACCTGAAATAAAGGAGATTATTCAGATTATTTATTCTAAACTAAAGAAGTTCAGCATTCTTTAAATAAATGTAATTGTTTCCACATCAGCAAACTGCTGTTAATGTTTTACTGAGAGAAACCCAGTAACAGCCTACAGCTGTCCATAACAGCTCAAAGATAAAACATGCTCAAACCACCATCATTTTTACTAATTCCTTTCATCATCCTTTCTTGTCATTGCTTTTACTAATCTTTGTTTTCTAAACCCCAGCAACAACTGCACAAAACAATCGTAGCCACATCTCCAGTTGCCAGTGGGCTATGGATTTGCTCCGTATTGCTTTACCTCTGCCTCCACCCAACACCATCAGTCCACCAGTAGTTCAGGGGAAAAAATTAATTTTCTGCTTTACATAGCACTATGAATTAAGCTTTGTGTCTATCCTGCTGCAGCTGAAATAAAAGAGCAGCCCAAAATTAGAAGGGATTAAACTTCTAAGCACGTCCTTCAATTAAGTGGCTTAGGAAATTTGCAAGTCAGTGATTTATTACAGAGCCTTCTGAATAATATAATATAAATAGATAAAAACCATCACCTGCCAGTTTAGCACTGGTTCTGTCTCCCTGCCTAGCTGGCACATTGTGCTCAGCCAAAATTCCAGGCCCATGTCTCTGTTTCACTGAACCTTTCACAAACTGAGTTGGAAGCATTTAAAACTCAATTCCCCAGAAAAGCGTAAAACAAACAGCAGCAAGACACTTAATGCTCACAGTGTTTTAGCAGCTTCACTGCAGGCTGGTGCCTGGGCTCTCAAAACACGTTCCCCATGCATTTTCCGTGAAACAAAACCATACCACCACTTTCCTTGCAATACAAGATCAGCTTTCCAATCAGTTACTCCATTTCTGTCTCCTAATCAAGTTCCAACAGAGCTGTGACAATTCCAACACACTTGCAATTCCTCAGCCCATCAGAGTCTGAGATACACAGGCTAGTAGGGGCACTGATGCCACACAGAAGCGACAGGGTCAGTGACAGAGCCGTATTTTTCCTTTGCACTGAGTTACAAGGACATCCAGAGTTCCTCTCACAAGTTTCTGCAAGTCCAACACTGCCTTCAAGTCCCCTCTCAGTATGCTGGACCCATTCTAGAGCCTCCCTAGCAGAAAAGCTGCAGCCACGCTTCACTGGATAAACACATTTTGTAAAGGGTAACAACTGACAGCACACACCATGAGCAGAGCATGGGGTGAAAAGGAACAAATGCCTGTTTAGTGTTATCAGGTATTGCTACCCTAGAATGCAAATAACAGCCAGAAAAGCTTATGAAGGATTTTTTTCCCCCCACAGCAGATCAGCTGCACGGGAACCAAGAGAAAGGTACCAGAGCAACAAGAAAAAACATTCTCTGAGTATTAAGACAGTTGTCAGGCAGCTGGCAGACTGCTGCACTCTGTGCCATGCGCAGGGCTGAGAGCAGCCCATGCCCCGGGTGCAGAAGTGCTGGGGAAGGTGCAAGCTGCACGTGAGCTCCTTCCTGCAGCCCCACTTCTAACAACATCCATTGCCAAACACAGCGTTAAATAAGAGACACCAGGAAAGAGAGAGAAAGGCCCTTCCCCCTGTGCACTGCCTTCAGGTTCCTAAAATTGCTAGTACGAAAAAAATAAAGAAAAATAATAAAAAAAAAGAAAGCAAAACGTGCCCAACCACCAAAGCAGTCTCTCGCAAAACAGGGACTTTGGACAGTCGCCTTCTTTGACCCCAGTCCACGTGTACAACCACTCGCAGCAGCTCAGCAGCCTTTCCACTCAACATTTCAGAAGTACTCGTGGCAACAAACAAGTGAAGTCCCACGCTACAGTCCCAGCTACAGCCCAGTCCCGTGCCACCTGCACGCTCTTCCCTGGCAGGAGAGGCAGGCGGCCGAGCAGGAGGCTGCCTGCCCCTTGCTGCCTCGCGGCGCTCACTCACCCTTTTCTGTGAGGGACGGACGCGGCCTCCAGCCTCTCCAGCGAAGATCCCGGGGACACAGGCGCAGGAGACAGGCACAGGGCTGTGCCTGGCGGGGAAGCCAGGAGCCCCCGGGGCTGCCAGGGGCCAGCCTGGCCCAGGAGACGCCAGGGGTGCCATCAGTGCCCCTGAGGGGGAGCACTCGCAGGGTTTCCAGCACGCTTGGAACACCACTTTCAATAGTTTGTAACAACAGAAAACCAAAGGCAGAACGCAGTGCATTTGAAGCCAATAAGTATGTGTCAGTTGGCTGCCCTCATTTACATAGATATGCACCTCATGCAAAGGGGCACCAACAGCTTTCAGAGCCGCATCCAAGTTCAGTTGCACGTACCTTTTTCAGAAGCACCTGGCTGGTAACTCAGACTTTGAGTTCCTCTTACTTTAACCTCAAATTTGTTTAGCAAAGAAACACAATTTAGAGTGGCTCTCTTACTACGAGTACCAATGGAAGTACTAAATTTCAGAAAGAACCTAGGCCCTGTAACAGACCCTCTTTATGATTGAAAATTATGGAAATTGAAGGAAGAGCAGCCCCATAGAATGAACCTTTGGATACGCTTTGTTGCCTTAAGAGGCCTGCTGTTCTCCACATACCCCCTGCACTCTTCATCTGAACAGGAATTCCAGCACTCCTGGCATCACTCCAGGCAGCCCCAGGAAACCACTGCATCCCAAAGGCAGAAACTTGAAAAGGCATAAAGCACCGTCATGCATTAAGGCTTCAGCATTACCTGGAGGAGAATAATTACTTAATTCATATAACACTATAGAAACCACGCAAGTCACCCTTACCAGCACATTAAGTTAATCGTTTGGTATATTGTAACATATTACTTGTGAGTTCATCATACCTTTCCTTAAAAACTAAGGATTTGTTCTCAAAAATTAGAAAGCCTGTTATAGGACATGTGGATGTAGCTTCTGTCAGACAAAAACAACAAAGAAAAACAAAAGCTTGCATCGTATTTATACATGAAGTCACCAGTAACATGTTTGTTGCACTACTGCCATCAGTACAGGTATGAGGAGTTAAAGGAAAAGCACGGCAGCTGTAAGAGGCTGGCATCACAAGTACTGAAGCTATAGGAAAATCCTGTTAGACAAGAATAAGACATTTTGCTGGGTTATGACGCTAGGAAGACTTGTGGAAACAAAAAGACTCTGTCCTAAGCTTACACCAGCTTTAAAATGTTTTCCTAGATGTGGAACCAAACTGTTCAACCAGTCTCTGCAGAACGTAACAGGGTGCCTGCAAGTACTTGTGCAGCCAGGTGCTTCCACTCCAGTGCCAGTCTTTGCTAAGTGTCTAGAGTACAGATGAACAGAGGGACAAAAGCAAGATCATCATTTCTTTTTATTTTCTTAAGGTGTCACTATTAACACACATTAGTCGAGCTATCCTAGTAATTCCTTCAGTGTGGCCACCTAAGGAATCTAAAATCATCTAAGATTTTATTAGCTCAAGAGACCACCGTTAAAAGCTTGGATTTTAGTGTTTATGGAATAAAAGTCTACTAAGCCTGACATTCTGCTTTCACCCTGTCAGACTAATGTGTGCTTTAGTGACAACATCCATTTACAAATCAATAATACATCATACACTGAGTGTCATCCTCAGTTTTACCTCTGGAAAGTGCTAAATGGAGTCATTGAACCACCTATTTACAATTTCAAATTCTAACATATTTACAATAGAAACCAAAGTATTTAAAACCATTAAATATAGTGTTTAACTCTGCTATATTAGTTTACATGAACACAGCTTACCTCTGGCATCATATTTCCTGCTAATATTTCTGCCAGCAATTTAAGATTTAGAAAAAAAATTGCTATTCCTGGAGGGAAAAAATAAAAGCTTAAAAACCAACCCAAAACCTCCAGGCATTTCAGAGCCCTGAGGAATTACCCACCCTAGACAGTCTTCAGGTAGAAGTACTGCAGTGTTCAGAGATGCTTCCAAACTCCAGGCAAGCCTTTAAAACCTAATGCATATGTAAAACGTTGAGTCAGCAATCCATCAAGCAGGTTTACTGGAGTCACTGCTACCGTTCAGTTTTTGCTAATCCATAGTCAAGAAGGAAACTGCTGCTTTGCTGTTTCTCCCTCCATTACATTCCCTCCACCCGCAGAAAGTGTTGCGTGCACCACAGTCCAAAAGAGCTAGGTAGGCATTGTCTTCTCTTCTTTGCTGAAAGGCTGAACTGAGCCAGGCTTGACCCATGAGAGGCCAGAAACATGCATGCTTTTGCAGTGCTGATCTTCTGGCTTCTTCTAGGTAGAAGAAAATTAAAGTCAGAATTATTTGGTACCCCAAACTCTCTTGTCCTCTCCCACCCATTTTAAGTTTGGCAAATACAAGCTGAAAAGTGGTATTGTTTGCTCTCCTCAAAGAGGAACAGAATTAAGTCTATTGCTTTAATTTCTCTGGATGCGCGTGGCTTCTGTAGAACTACTCTGACACCACAGGAGAGTTTTAATGTCTTAGTTCACATATTACTACCCCATTATACTGTAAAGATTAAGAGATACTCTTTGGATGGAGCACTTTGATTGGAAACCGTAACCCAGCACCACTGCACTGCTATTTGCCAGATTTTTTGGTTCTACAGAAAGAAGAGGCAATCCAAATCAAAACATGTCAGCCATTAGCTCGACACTAACAGCTCCAGCGTGGCTCCTGAGGTACAGGAATTACAACAACAATAACCAAATGAGCCAGGATTGCAGCAGAAGGGAGAGAGAGAACTCAGGACTTGGGAACTTCTTTTTACAGGGAAGGCAAAGAAGATTCTCAGCTACACTGATGTTTTGGAACAAGTCTCCTAAGCCATGGAAATCAGGCTGGTCTTGCTATCAACAAACTACTCCAACAACTGAAGTGCCGTACGTGCACTAACTAACACATTCAGAGTGCACCTCCCTGCCAGCCCAACAAGGCCACCAGGCACCATTTCACAATCCTGAGGCACAGTGAATGCAATGACTTGTCACGCCACTCCAGGCAGACCCAGAACTGCTGTTTGCCAGCTCTTGTTTAGTGCAAAGAATCATTTGAAAAATAAAAATAATAAATTGATTGACAGGGACACTATGTTTTCAGAGAATATTTTTAAAGCCTTAAGTTTTTCAGAATGCAGGCTTATTCCATTTGGCTTTATTTCCAAGAAAGACAAGAAAACCTCTTCTACCCTCTGGTCCTGTGTGCGTTTATATGCTCAAAAGCCATTAGATAGTTACCATCACTACTTCAGCTCCAGCATAGATAAAGGGCCATTGAATGTTACTGCCCCTTGGCATTATAAATATCACAGGTATTGCTCAGGTGAAAGCTGTCATAAACTGTAACATTCTTGCCCTATCAGAGTGCTTTGTGATAGATGCAACTGTAAGCAGCCTTTGATTAGCAGACAGTGCCTTACTAGGAAACAGCAGCATCAGAAACGTTAGCAAGGTACTCTGCTTGTGCTGCTTGAAAGGGTTTCAATGAGAAGAAAGCCTTCAAGTTTTGATTAAATAATTAAACATCTTTCCACAACAGAGAAGAACAAAGGTGGGGACTGTCAGGTTATGCAGCACTACTGACCGTGACAAATGCAGGACAAGCTAAACAGGCAGTCAGCAAATCTCTCCTTTCTCCTTCTTCCCTCCCCTTCCATCTCCAAACAAAAAATCTGCCAAATTTGCCAACAATTGTACTCAGCCCAACAAAGCTTTCTAGCTGGCCGAACAATTCATTGCTTAACACACTGAAGTTAGAACAGTGACATAACTGCTCAGTTAGGACTCCAGTTTCCTCACGACTGCAGATACAGAAAAGGAGTGGGGTGAGGTCTGCCTGGTACGTGCTCATCTCAAAGAGACGCGGAACCTTCCTTGCCTTTTCAAGCAACAAGCCCTTTTGACAGTCAGAATTGGGACTTTGTGCATACCTTCTGAGTCAACATCTTCTCTCTGGCTTCATCGTGCACAGCTGGATTCCACGGAGAAAAACTATGGAGAAAGTACAGTTCTCTCTTACCTCACAGTTTTGGAAACTAAAGCACAAAGCAGCAGTACAGCAAAACACAGCAGTTTTCCTTGGTCTAGTTTGATGAATTTCAAGTCGGCTACAAATCTGAGTTTTCAGTGTTAAAACATGCATTTCTTGAGAACTTAACTCACAGTGGCATGGATCTTTTCAGCATTAAATACATTGTTTCACTATTTAAGATTTACTCAATATTACACAGAAGGAAACGAGCACAGGAATAATTAAGGTACTTACAAACATACAAGACAAAAGGACGACCTACTTTAATCTGTTTGCAGGGAAAGGCTTCAATAAAAATTATACCAAAACTTGTTCTCAAAAAATTAAGATGTGGTGAATTTGCTCACAGTACTTACACGATTGCATAGGGATCCTCTATTTTGGGCTGATCAAATAAGTGACTGCTGCATAGTTTGACGCTGTCCACCACTTTACTTTTGAACAGCTGAATATCTTTTTCATACCTACAACAGAGAAATAAGCGATGTCACTTAACTGCAAAGAAGCACAAGTTTGCTCCGGAAGCACAGACAGATTTGGCAAAGCCTCAAATTAAGTTTCTAATGCAACCATCTCCAAAGGTAAAGACCATGAATTGATTGTACAGATCTCGTTTCTACACTTCTGTGCAAAAAAATCTCTTAAGAGACTATGTCTATAAACACAGAAGATACTTACAGCACTGCAGCCTCAGGGTTCAGAGGACTAGTTGTGTCAATCTTGTAGAAGACTCTGCGAGCATACATTAGTACTTGCCATATGTGATTATGATTTCGCCTAAAAGGAACAAACCATGGTGAAGAAGGGAAAGAGCCTCTTTCAAGCTACCCATCAAAATGTTACCACTAACCTCCATTTTGCAAACGCTCTTTTCACATCCAGTTCACCAGACATGGGATCTACTAGCGGATGGAAGACAGGCAGATCAAAAACCAAGCGCTGAGTTAGAAAAAAGAAGAATCCTAACGTTAAAACTATTGGGTGAAGGTTTTTTGGTGGTTGTTTGTTTGTTTTGGTCAGTCAGATGTTGCTTCCAAATACTAATCAACTAGTACTAGATAACAGGAAAACACCCTAAAGTGATTTATAGCAACTGTGAAACTGTAACCCAACATACCCAGGCTACGTGCAGGGTCTTGTCCTCTTTCATGCTCACTACCAAATCAGGAAACTAATCCTGTGTGCCAACACAGGTAATATCAGATAAGATCAGATTAAAGCCAAAAACAACCCTCAGCTATTAATGACTGAAAGCTTTTTAAATACTTGAACTACAAGCAATATTTTTTTTTTTATCCTACACATTTTTAAGTAAACTGTGATGTCACCATGGTGTCTTCAGCTGTGCACAGTTAGTTTCCTCTTGCATTTGTGTGCTGCTCCAAAAGAAAAATACTTCAACAAGGTTTGAAAGCCCCACGCTAGTAAAAAGAATATGGATATATGAGAGGCATATGAGTTTCTTTAAAATCTTTTCAAGATACTGATTCCTACTAATTCTGTCCTTTTAAAGGTGACAGCTTCACACAAAACTTGACACCAAGCAGACAGCTTCCTGACATAGCAACTCCTTCTCAGCTACAGCAGTTCCATACACCCACCCCTGATCTTCCTGTTAAAGAAATCTGGCCAAGAAGGCCGGATGCTCCGCTCTGGAAAGAGTCCGATTGCCACATGTGTGTTTTTGTTTTGATGGGGATTTTTTTTTTTTTTTAACAGGAATGTAATAACTTGTATTCTTTTCCCTAGGGAAGAAAAAGGGACAGCAGACTATCTATTCCCTTTCCCTCTATTTTACCAACTTTCAACTCAAGTTCTTAGTTCTTTGTTTCAATGCATTTTAAAACAGACACAGGCAAGAAATCCTGCAGCATTGTAGCAAGCACAGCACAAGAGCCTGCATTTTATGTTCCATTATAGGCTACTCAGAATTTGTACACTAAGTGCTTCAACTTCAAGTTCCTTGCCAAGGAAGTAGCAGATCAAACGTTGTGGTAAAGAACTGGTTGATTACTTGAATACTCTAATTAATCTAAGCTCATAGAATTCTCTCTACACCAATCTCAGTAATCAGAGCAACAACTTCCTTCCACAGACATTAGGAAATATATACAAGATGGCTCACAAACATGCCCAGCCAACTGAACAAAACTAGTTCAATGAAATGAGAAGCTACCTGGTGCATTAGCTTTAATGGGAAGCCGGACTTAGAGCACCAGAAAACCCCAAGACACACACAACCATGTCCACTTACCGGGCAGTCTCCATCTGGGTAGTTATCAGGAATATAGACAGTAAATTTAAACACACCATCCTGGTAGAGCCCATGTCTTATGAATATTACTCCAAACCACACTGCAAGTGAGAAAGTTTTCTTGAGAAATTTGAAGAATTTAAAAACAAGCATGTATTGCAATTTTAAAAGTTAAAGTTTAAACTTACTTAATGCTGATCTGTAAGATGGCTGCACGTAGACACCTGGCAATTTCTGCTTAACAACCAAGGTACTGCAATTAGAATCAGTATTTAGAATAGCTCCACAACTGCGTTAAACCTACAGCAAGCTGACAGCAGTAAAGCCAGAACATACGGCCAGTAGTTTAACAGGAGACTTCTTCCACAAACTTATACTCAATTCCCAAGGGCTGATTGCTCAGAGGAGGAGGCAGGTAACTAGCAAAACCATATACTTTCACTCTGCTTTTCCTAGCTCTCCACTTAAGAAGCTACTAAGAGGAAGTATTATTTCTCCTGAGAAATAATTTCTCTCTGTAAGCAGAGAAACGGAAATAACTTACTTCCCCAGAAGATGCATTTAATGCTTCTCAGCACTGTGTGATTTCCACTTTTCTACCGAATTCCCAGTTTCAAAGTAAAGAGTAAAAAAAGGATTGCAACTAAATTTCTTTGAACAGAGGCTTGCACTCAATTCCAGTTAATTCTGAAAGTGTACCAAACCTTTAATTTTAAACAAATTTTCAGTTTTAGATAAGACTATGTGGCAGGTCAACCAGGAATCCTACTGGCAAGAGACCAAACAAAGTAACAGAGAACAGAAAAGACAGGCTGGGTATATTAGAGATCTACATCAAGTGATTACAGCATCTCATTAACAGTAGGGACCAACACATTTTTGTAAACTTGCACTTATTTGTTAATTCATTTCTTGTGAAGATGATCAAATTATCTTCAGTTACTTCAGCCATCAATGACCCTTGAATTAAGGAAAGGTTTTCTCCCTCTTCCTTTATCCTTTAGGAAGCTCCATTTGATAAAAAACAGCACTGCAGAGAAAAATCGTGCTACTTTTTCCATTTTTCTAATTATTGAACACAATAAGTTCCTTCTAAATGTAATCAGCTACAGTTATAAGGTATGCAGATTCTACTGAATACCATAAATGATAATCTGAAATACTCACTTCATACATTTTCCAGTTAGTTGCCATACTGGCCCATTAAATTAAACTCAGCACACTTGCACTAGTAAACAATGATCTTATGGAAAAGCACTAACACATCTCTCTGCTAACTATTTCCATACTGTACGTGAAATTGTTAAACAAGAGGAATACAAAGTATTCTTGCATGCTGCAGAAGAAAGACATTTTTCTTGAATTAAGAAGTCAGAATCAGTTGCCTGAACACCACGTTTTACATTTAGAGAGTTCTCACTTTCAACTTAATGGTTAAATGCAAGATCTGAAGCTCAGTATTGCATCAGGACTCCAGGGATTTCATTCCAAAAGGCACTGCATACTTGAGAATCCAATACGTCTACTACTGACAAAGTCTCTCCAGCTTTATGGCATAAAACAGTTTAAGTAACCCCATATAACTGGTAAGTTTTGCAGACATACAGCTTTGTGTGTGTGCTCCCACAGCACTCTGCACATCACTACACCGGATCAAATGCAACTGATCAAACTGATCCAACAACAACTCTTTAAATTGCAGTGACTCCTCCCTCTCAAGTACCATTAAAGACAGGAAGACACACAGCCCTCCTAATATCCACTTAATAAGCACTTTCAAGTGTTGCACATCCTAATTCCATTATACAGTGCCCTACCTTCATAACCATATTCCTACTAAACATCTGCTGGCTTCTGTATTATTGATTGTTTAACAAATGAGGTACTTCTGACCAAAATGCTATGAGGGTACGTGGTCAGGTAGACCAGCTTTGGTAGATCCAAAATGTTTTTACTTGAAGACTGAGAAATACTAAAATTCAGAAAATCACATCTAAACACAGCCCTTAAAATTTCATCCCTTTTTCTCCCCTGCCACCTCAAGAGGTGGAGGTTGCTGCTCCGGAAGAATTTGGTGTAGCACAGAGTTTTACTGCATTCTTTAGGGGCTGTGGCAGACACCACACAAGCACTAGACCCCTACAAGTTATTTTTTCACTGAAGCATACACCCAGTAACCTATAACAGAAAAAAAATAGCGAAAACCCACAATTCTGCTAGGAGGGAATACTCCAAATAAAAAGGCCCGTAAGAAGCATGTGTTCCATTTGTCGATTGGGACGACGCGGCAGGGGAGGCAGGCTTGGTTATTGGCACAGCGTTCTTTGGGATAGAAGGTAACTGTTTCTTCGTAGAGGTTCGTGGAGGACTGGTTCTCAGCTCTCCAGTCAAAGTTTTCTCTTCAGCTTCGGGTCTCTGTTATATTAAAACAGAACCAGGGCATTAGAGGTTGGAATTCAAAGTATTTAACATAGGAACATATTTTAACACAGGCTTAAACCCGCCCTTAGTAATTACAAGTTTGGCCGATGAGATTTTTTTAAATTTTTTTTTAGTGATCTTGGGTTTGTTTTGTTTTTATATAAATTTTTATTCAATTCAAACCCAGACTGTAAGTGCAAAAGCAATCAAGGCTAGGTTGGAAATCTGCAGATTAGGACACGGAGGTTTGTACTTATTTAGGAACTCGAAGCAGGTAATATATACCATCAGCTTAAAGTCAGGCTATTTCCAGCACATCAAGGTAAGTCACTTCCACTGACGCGCATCCTCACATTCATAGACTTCAAAGTCTATGACTTTGAAGAGTCTCTGAGAAGTACCGTAGTAAAGCTGAGAAGAAATCAGAGCTTTCTATGGAAAACTTAGCACAGGTGGGAAGTGACATACGTGAAGACAAACATCCCACTTGGCACTGATTGTGCAGCCTGCTCCTGCTGTGGGAGAATCACTGGCTGACAGTGACATCGAGCCCAGGTTAAGTAATTTTGCTCTAACAACCTTTTTATGCCTATGTCGTTTCACAGATGTACATATATACACACACACACAGACTGTTCTACGTAGTGGGTCACTGCTACGCTGCTAGAGATCGCTATTAGGTACAGACCTCAAAATCATTCCGCAGGCTGCCAGGACACACCTGCAGGTTACAGACCCGTGACTAGGCTGTGCTGCTCACCATTTAGGGGATAGCGTTTCGAAATGCTTGAGACTTGGGCCAGTAGCAATACCTATGCCTTGAGCACCATCAACCAAGTTATAGAATTTTCTCTAGTAATGAAAACCTGAGAAGCAAATAACCTTCAAAGTGCTGTGCTTTTAGACAAAGTCTCATGTAGCAAGTAACAGCATTAGAAATGCAGTTTTGCCAGTGCTCACTGCACATGCAATACCTGACTAAAGTCTACTTAAGACGGTAAAAAATGTCATAAGCAGCAAGTCCTTAAACTATTTGCACGTATTTGTCTTTCCTACTTGAAAATGCTTCAGATAAGACAAGTCATTGCAGTGAGTTCTGGAGAAGGCTCCGTTCACAGGCACATTCCAATTCCTGCAAGTCACAGCCAGCTGACCCTTTTATTGAAGGCAATCCCAGCCCTCAGGATTTAACACCTTAGATCACCCACTCATTATATCTACCTTGCGCACAGAACTTGTAGACATGCTCCAGAAAGGGTTCATAACGTGTATTCCAAATAAAGGACTGCAATTTTTCAGTGTCTTCCGTTTCGTCAGGCTTCTCTGGTTTACACCCTAAAAATACACAGAATGAGTGTGCATCCTTACAGATAAACAGGACTCAATATATAAATAGGATTCAGATCTAATTTTGCACCCAGCTTTATGTTGCTGTAAAAGAAGAGAGCTTCTTGAAGTTAAGACCAACGGTAGATAAAATCACCAGAGCTCTATTATTGATTAGACTCCAGGACAGTACTATAGCTGCCTACACAGCATTTTTGCACTTGAACGCCTCCCTTCTTCCTGCTAAAACAATATTCTAAGAAAGACTGCAGCATATTCTTTGTCTTGCCAACTGCCAAAGACCATCTATTGGCTCAGCACAGTCAATACAGATCCTCTGCACACACAAATGCTGAAAGTTATCACTTCAGCGTTCACACCCAGCATCGGACAGCTCTACAACAGCTCACTCTCACAGCATGGCCAAGGGCTGTCCCTCGCACACACTGCACACTCTGCAGGTTTCAGAGGCACTCCAGCCTGAAAAATCACTGCCATTCCCAGGGCACGAGATGATCCTCCCATGGAGCCTGCATTACGTATGTGTCATTCTGCTTTCATCTGCATTGGTGCCCTGCCAGGAACAGACAAAGCCACAGAACACAGAAGATTTTCTGTAGCTATTTAATGGGCTCATTATGAGCACTAAGCTTAATGCTCATTAGATCAGCAGTTCAATTACAAGCACTTCAGCAGTATTTGGAGTTTCGGTGTTTCGTCTGTTCAAGCCATTCGCACAGCTCCCCTTTGGGTATAAACTCCAGAAGTCTTTTTTTTTCCCCCCTCTTAAAAAAAATGTCTTGTTATTGTTTGTGCAAGAGCTCTCTCGCCTACACCACCTCATCTGGCACTGCCTGTTTCCTCTACTCCTCTTTTTTTTTTTTTTTTTATTCCAGTCCTCCTGGTTTCCAATATTCCACCTCCCACCCCACCCTTTCTCACTACAGTAAGTTTTGAGACAGTACATTTTGCTTGATTTCTTTAATATGGAATCATAAAAACACTAACCAAGACAATTCAGAGGATGAGAGAGACAAAGACAGGACAGCACAAGTTATATTGAGGTCAACACCAAGTGTTTTCTACAGCACGCAAGTCACCACCACCTGTTCACGCATTGCTTTGAACAGTTTATAGAGAAAATGATAACGTTAAGATCCAGACTCTTCCTAAGACAATCAAAGCTAACCTTGTTAAAAGAAAAAAAAGAACTAAGCCAGACTATTTGTCAGAAAAAAAAAATAAATCTTAGCTGTGCAAATGTTTAAAAGAAACTGATATCAAATGCAGTTATCTAACTACAGCCATCTAGATACTGAGCAGCCCAGCAGTAAAAAATTGCAAGCACCATTCAGGAAAGCGATAAAAATTAATTCAGTCTCCCAGCCCCAAAGCATCTGAGGCAAACATTCCAGGACACGATTCCTCCAGATATTTTTCCTCTTCAGCAGCCAGAGAGACGCATCGCTCCGAGCCAGCAAAAACAGAGGGGCAGAACAGGGGCACGCTCTGGGACAGCAGTGGGACAGCAGATGTTTTCACCTTTCCCCATCCCCTGTCTGGAAGGCAGAGCCCTGCCAGAGGGCCATGCCACAGGCCCTTCCTCTTACCCAAAACCCAGCCAGACTACAAGAGCGAGATGCTCGGCTACCAAAAGACAAGAGATTTCCTTGGGGACCTTCAGCGTGACCTGAGGGTGGAGGAACTGACGCACAAAGGGCCCGGCTCTGACACGAGCAAACTGCTGGGAGCTGAGGTGCAGGTCTGAAAACAATTAGCTGGAACCTGGAGTGATTACTTTATGGGTTTGGGGGAATTTTTTTTTTTCTTTGAGGACTAACACAAACTGCCCTATTCCAGAACAAGAGCTGAGACACAGGAGCCAAAAAGGACACGGAACAAGGTATGTACATAAAGACCAGCCCAACCTACTACCAGCAAGACAGGAATTGATCTGGAAGCGTGATAACTGCTGGATGCAGTTCCGTCACTGACTCCACCTTGCAGAAAGCAGCCATACGTGCTCAGTACGCTCCCAGCTCTGCTGAAACGCTTTGCATTACAGAGATGCCTATTTACAAGCTATTAAGAACCAGTTTCATCTCCAAATAAAGCGTTACTTTAGCCCTAGTTAGAATACAGAATAGCTTCCAGAGAGGATCCTGCACAGAGCTCCTTCAGCCAGCTGCCCCCCAGTAACAAGCGATACACAGCGTTTCCCTTAACATGTTGCATTGCCCTCAGCCTCTCCTGTTAGGATCCTATGGATGATGGCGAACTGGTGGCCTTGGAGTGCCAGTCTCCCACACAGTCACTGAAAAAGCCATTCAAGGTGTTTCAAAGTTGGTTTCTTTTGAATCATGCTCACTCTTTCTAGGTACGCTATACAGGAGCTGAGCACGGTATCAGCACAAGAAACGTGGCCTGTAACTGCTAGGTCCTGCCCCTAAAAATTTACTACCCTAGATTAATTACAAGTCATTACAGATAAAAATTAAAATAATGGGCTATTGGTGTGTTTCAGTTGGCCTGGTGATCCTACTTCCCAGAATGGAGAAGGCTTACAGCTGCCACGGGAGCGAAATCCCAGCATCATCCAGGGGTGGTTCCAGGCAGTGCAGTCACCCAGCGTCACCCTGGCTACAGCGCCTTCCACAGGGGTACCTGCTGCTAAGGCACTCTGTGGGGCTGCACCTACCGGCAGCAGCAGCCTCCCAGCAGAGCCCAACGCACTGGCTTTGCTCATTTTACATGGAAGGCACGAACACCTTCAGAACGATCACCCGGGCTCCTCTCATCACCCACAGAGGCTGAGCACCGCGCTGCCCAGCATTGCCTTTACAGATTTCTGCTGCTTCAGGAGCCGAGCGCCACAGCTGCGCTGCTGAGCTGCCCTCCTCACACGGGCCTTGTATCAGTCTGCACCTTTTCCTCTAGTATTTGCCTTCTGCTACAACAACTGAAAACACGAATAAGGTGAAGAGATACCACTTCAGATGCTGCTTCTTGGTAAGGCTTCCTGGCTTTTATAGCGCACTCGCACTGTGGAAGCCCTCCCGTGGCTGCCCAGGCCACCTGCCGCCCCCAGCACACCCCGCAGCGGCACCGCCAGCACCACACGGGGTGACCGCGCTGAGGGCCGGCAGCAGCTGGGCTGTACGCACGTCCCCTTTGCTGCCCCGGGCAGCTGTAAGGGACCCCGGTGCCTGCGGGGCACGGAGCCGTTGGGGATCAAACCCTCTCCCCCCCCGCCAACCGCCACCCCACTGCCAGCGGTTCCCTGTGAGGAGCGCCCGGCCCCAGCGGCGGGGCCCGCCCCGAGCCCCCCGGCCCCCCCTGCCCACAACGCCGAGGCCGCGGGGAGCCCCACCCCGCTCGCCGCCCCTCCCTCCCGTGGCAAAAACGGGGTGAAAAAGAAGGAAATTGGTTAAAAGCCGCGCTCCCCATCGGGCCCTCACCGCGCTCCGGCCGCTCCCCGCCGCCCAGGCCCCGCCGCCGCCGCCGCCCCCCTTTAAGCCCGCCCCTCGGCCTCGCACAGCCGGGCCCGGCCTCGCGCTCAGCCAATCGCAGCCCCTCCCGTGCCGTGGCGTCACCGGGGGGCGGGGAGAAGAGGGGGAAAGCGGCCAATGGGGGCCGCCGGGCGCTGCGTGAGGTAATGAGGGCGGCTTCGCTCCCCTCAGCGGGTGGGGACGGAGGGTGCTGCGGGGAACGCCCTTCGGAAGGGGATTGGTCCGCGCGGCTGTCCGTCTAGAGCGGGCGGACCAATGGGAGGGGGGTGACGCACCTGTCAGGCCGCAGGAAGAGAGCGGCGGGGCGGGGGCTGGGAAACGCGAGCCTCTCCCATTGGGCGGCGGGGCGGAGCGGGGAGAGATGCGATTGGCGGGTTGGGGCGGCCCTGCCTGAGGGACTGTGCGGGCCCCAAAATGGCGGCTGGGGGCGGGCGGGCAGCGGGGCCGGCCCCTCACGGGCACCGGAGTGGGCGGTGTAAGAAAGTGATCCCTGCTGCGCTTCTGAAACACTCACCCAAACACATTTTCTGGAGCTTGACGCCTCCAGCAAACTACGTGAAAACATAACATAGGCACGGCTATGGCACTAACACCAGAACAGCGCTAAGTAACAGTGCACGGGGCATCAAATACCTCAAATAAACTTAAGACTAAATGGGTCCTGCGAGATGAGCTGAAGTACACAATCACATGGGGGTCAGGATTCCCTTCTTAGTCACACCAGATCTGTATGAATTCTACTTAAGAAAATCTTAACTGATTTTCATACTACATGTATATTGGTATTTTAACTGACTAGCCTAAAGTGCTATTTGTATACCTTAGAAAAAAAGTTTCTTTTTCTAGGGATTAGTGCCTGTTGAAAATAAGTTTAATAAAAGTCCTATTCCTTTTTACTTTGTATCCAAAGTTAGGAAAAAATCATCTCAGAAAACATTTTTTTTTCCATTTCCATATCTCATTATCTGTTGAAGAAAACATATAAACATTTGTTAGGTCCGAAGTGCACAATCTTGAAGGTTTGTTGGATCAGCTTGAAATAGCATTACAGGTTCATTACTGTGTAAGCACGCCAAGAATGTCTTGGAAAATGACAAATATAAGAGACGGACTCATTTGAAATTCATCAGCTTCAATTTAAATCTTTCAGGAGACTGAAGAGAGAAGCTATAAAATACAGAGAACCAAATTATTATACATTCATATTTAAATCCATTTTTTTCTAGGCATACTTGCATATCTGTTTCACCCAGAAGGCTAAATGCAGGGAGGAATTTAATTTAAAACAATGTCTTCAGGCTAGCATAGGAAAAAGGTGTTGGCCAAGATTTTCCACAATACATAGAATCATACCCCAAAAGCACATATCCTCATAACCCCAAACCTAAAATTGCCAAGCACCTACCTGTAGCTCTGCTGCTGAAGGGGGGCCACGATGGCTGCATCCTGTAAGGCATATTCACTATTATGTTTAATTGCCCAGCGTGCAAAGACCCTGATAGTTCTGACTGGGCCAGAATTTCCCCTTGTGGTGACTGCAGTTTTTAGAAATAAACTGAATGGAAGAGACACGAAGGAAGTTCCATGTATTTAATTAGCTGGAGGGAGTGCTTAGCACCACTAGGTGGTGTTCTGCAGCTGCTGTAGTCGCGTAAAGTGATCCATAAGACAGCTGAAGGATGAAAATACTTTACTGACTGAAAGCCTGTATATGCTGTATGACAAGAAGTGATCAGGGCTTTTGCTGCCAGCTGCAGATAAATATGCATGCTTCTCTCCTACTGCTATCCCCAGCAGTTCTATGGGGACACTGACAAAAGAATTTTGAAAAAATACCATATATAGTTACACGAAACATCACCTTACTTGATAACTATCAGTATTAACATGCCTTTTTTTCCTCCTCCAAAACAAAAGGTGAAATAATATATTTTCTTTTTTTCAAAGCTAACAAGCAGAATTATAGTCACTGTTAAAAACTCAAAGCCTTGAACACCTTTTCAAATGCAATTAATTCCTTTGTGATTTAGATACTACAAGAAACACTATTGTCACTTTATGGAACAATATAATTACAAATGAAAACAGTGAAGTAGTTAGGAGAAACTATTAGGCTCCTAAAATATGATGGCAAGCGTACAAGAATACTTTAAAACAGGTATTTTCATTTTAAAGGCATTTACAAAGAAGCCAGTGGGTAAGAGCTTATTTCACAACGCACAGGGGTGGTTTTCTATGGGGAGGAATACATCATGCCACAGTTCTCTCATCATTCTGAAGGGCAATAACACAAACAAGATCTAGGTAAACTGGAACCGATATGTGCAGGTAAGGCTAGAGCTATTGAACGTCTCAGCCCTTCTTGCTAGGTAATGACAGGTATCTCACAGAACCACGGAATGGTCTGGATTGGAAGAGATCCATAAGGATCTCCTAGTTTCAATTTCCTTGCCATGGGCAGGGACACCTTCCACTAGACCAGCTTGCAGAAAGTTATTTGGTTTGTGAATGCCTTCCCAAAACTTATTACCCAGAATGGTAGTTCCCATACAGGGCTTCATAGCTTGACAGAAAATGCTGTCCAGACCCATAATTCTCGTAACATGCCCTGGGTTTGGGGTCTCTTGAGCTGCTTTGGCATACTGCTCCATGCAGATTTCAAAGCATTTCTCTCAGTTCCACTTAGATTTATTTTAGTGCAACACAAGCCTGGTAACATAGTACAACAAAGGAAACATCAAATTAGTAAAAACTAATTAGAAGTAAAGGCTCTTAGGGACAAGATTGGAAACAAGTCAAATACAACCCACTCCTAGCTTACACTTCATGTGGTATTTCTCTGGTCAGTTCAGCTCTTCTGCCTCTAAGGTGGGTCACTGCTGGGATCCAGTGTTCAGAAGCATCAGAAACCCCACAGCATCATCTAATGATACAGTGCCCATTCATCCCTTGCCTCCTCACTAACCTTACTCCTGGCATATGTCATCAAAACCATCCCTCTTATTTTCATATCTTTTCATAAGGTTGAGATAAAGACTGTCTAACAGGACAGAAAAGGAAGGGGAAATAACAAGGATTATTCTCATCCTAAATCCAAAAGGCAGCACCATACCAGCCACTAGGAAGAAAATCAACTCCATCCCAGCCGAAACCAGAACAACAGTATATTTATTTTCCTTGGGGAAGAGATAAGAAGAAACAGCCCAAACTGCATCATCAAAATCTGTTATGTAGTTCTTGGGGTCTCTGCTCTGTCAGCAACACTGTAAAACTTCAACTACAAACTCACTTCTTTAACAGAGAATCAGAATTATTAAATATATTTATTCCCTATAGGAAGCCTTTCATCTTGCTAGATTCACTTCATATAAAAGTACATATGTATATAATATCCCGACACTTTTAGATTTGCATGGCTGCTGATATATTCAGCTACGTGAGAGCTTGGCTGTTCCTGAACAGCAGAAGCTAACAATGACAAACTACTTAGGGATCACACCACAGCCTTCAAACTATGCTTTCCTCAGTATGTCTCATCATGGACATTCATACCTAAATTTGTCTACTGATGAATAGAAATTCCTCATTTTAGATTTTTCCAACCATTTTTGATGGTTTTGAATAAGGCGTTAATTAGACTTGCAGCTGTAATTACTATTTACTTACCGATAAGGGTTTCGTTTGTTTTAAATACATTCCTTTCATGGAATATTTTGATTCATAATCATGTAAAACATACTTCCAAGCAAATATGCATGTAAACTCACTCTCAGGAATAACTAAGGATTACAGAGTAATCAGATTAAAGAATCTTTTTGAAAAATCAGTTTTGCAGAGAATAGTCATTAGAGCGCATCTGTGTGAGACAACCGTGGCAAATCAGTGAACACAGCCCACGTAAACAACCTTTGATCAGCAGTTTCCACAATATCATTATGAACTCCAGTTTCTGCTTTAACGATATGATATGATGAGTGAAAAGCAGACCAAAACCAATTCATAACTGTGATTTTCCAGCTGAAAATTAATTTGTTGACTGAAAAATACCTACATAATTTCAGAGAAGATAAGACATAATAAAGTAGGACCATTTTTCTCTCCACTCACACCTGGAGCCAGATTTTTACACAAAAGTCACTTCCCTCCTTTCATCTTCTTATTACTTTCCTAGTAAAGTGACATATTAAGCAGGTATGTAAGTGGTTGGTTATTTAAAAAAGCTGCATATTAAAGAATTTAGTGTATAGCTGATCAAAGAAGTGAATATGAAGAGTAAAGGCTGTGAGGTGAATAAGCAAAGGAAGCTATCACATTCAATGAGAAACAGCTATGAACAGCTACCCAAGATTGTGTCTGTGTAGCCCAACTAATCCAAGTCTAAATTGAGATGGCTTGTTGCTCTTTTGTCCAGAGCACATCATTAAAAATTGGCAAGCTCTAATATTTAGCCATATAATTGGAACAGGCTCCCCAGGGCAGTGGTCATGGTGCCGAGCCTTCTGGAGTTCAAGAAGCGTATGGAAAACGCACTCAGATGTAGGGTCTGATTTTTGGGTGGTCCTGTGTGGAGCCAGGAGTTGGATTCCATGAAACTTGTGGGTCCCTTCCAGCTCAGGATATTCTGTGATAATGCTGAACGTCCACTACATGAAGAAAGAGCATCTATCACAATAGACCAATTCAACCTCACAGCTCAAATTTGAGAATTTGAAAGTTTACACCCATCTTTCCCTTCAGCTAGAAAAACGTTTCAGCCATACAAAACAGTACTGGGCTCCTTGCTTCAAAAGGAGTAAGAAAAGGCAGGATATGAACATGACACCTAGTAAACCTTCATGCAGAAAGAGACATGCTTAATTAAATAGAATGCCACTTAGCAGCGCTGTCATCGGTAGGGCTCACCTCACCTTTCCATGAGCCAGTCTTGGTCACTAACAGCCCTGTCATGCAGACTGCTACAGGAGGCTGGGCACCTCAGTATTCAAAAGATTCAAAAGACTCAGTAAATAAAAGATTTGTAAGAAAGATTGCTTCTCTCCTCTCCAGATAAAAGCGACATCCGGCACTATCTGCTCAGAGCTCATAGCTCAGGGCACAGACGCTGTACTTGCATATGGAAACAACTGAATTAAAACTCAGAAACGCCCCTCTCACTCCTCATTTGTTTGCTGCTGTTTGTCTTTAACTATCTGTATTCATATTTATGGCTTAAAGTAAGCAGAAATACCACAGTCAGTATATACAGACAACATTTACTACATTTAGCACTTTCTAAAGCTAGACTAGGGATTGGTCTGAACATTTACATGAAAGGAAATCAAAGACTAACAGCCTCACAACCAAGGTACAGAAACTTCAGTCTGCCTGCCCAGTTCTGACTTGTCAAAACTAATTGTGACTAGTCACAAATTTATGTTTAAAGGACATTACAGACCAATTAAAAGTATTGAAAAACTTCCTATTAACTTCAATACGACTTCAGTTTAGATGCTTCATCTATGAATAAGAACTTAAGTTGCCCAGGAAATCCTCAACAGAACATCTCCATCCACATCTGTTTCATTGGCTTTATTTTTTATCTGAACTTTTGTATTTTTTTCTATGCCATCTGCAACCCTTTTTTTTGTAGATTAGTTGAAGTTTCTACCTCCCATTCGGTTATTTCTATTTCCCAAAGCTACAGTGATTCTCAGTTAATTCAGTCCTATCTTCTATCTCTTTGACAGTTACCAGAAGCACAAAATGTTGGGAAATCTAATTTTTCTTCTCTTTTGAGTGAACAAGTTGTGCCTCTGCAGTTTTGAAACATAGTTTGGCTGTTTGTGGTTTCTCTTTATTACAAATTTCATTCTAAAAAAATGTAAGTGTGAATTGAGATTAGATTTAAACTGAGCATGCATGTCCAAACATCATGAGAATTCCTCTATCAAATAAAACTTTCATCTTAATTATCCTTAATAATTTCCACTTTGCTAATATAAGGTCCCTTAATACCTTTGGAAAATGAAGATTATGAAAAAGAGACTATATGAAGATAATTATGTCTCATTTTGCAGAATTTTAAACACCTTCTTCCAGATAATAAATCTAATGTTAATTAATAGTGGGGTATAATATTAGATCTGTCTCTCTTATGAAAATCCCTGATAGAATGTTCCCTTATGAAGCAGTGTCTGTGTTATTTTATATATTAGTTCCAATTTATAGCAAAGCATACTGCTGAAAAATGTTAAGCAGCCAAGCAAAGAGCTACCATCACAATTGAATTAATTTTCATTATTTCATTTCAAACTGTGTAATTACAAATAAACTTTCTCTTTCAAGGCCTTTAAAAGTCCTGCCCACTAAAGTTTTGAACACAGACAGGTGCTCTGGGTATTTGGGCTAGAAGGAATTTCTCCATTTGCTATAAATTTACGAGCACATCTGTCTGTATGTGTTTCCATGTAGGTGTTTGCACAAGTCTGTGTCTACAAAAGCAGCCAACCAACCTACCAACCAAAACAGTGCAATACCCTAGCTAGGTCATCAAGGCAGCTGCACACCAATCTGAGCACTGTATTTTGAGATAAACTGATATTATTTTCATTTTCTATATGTTTGTATGTTCTATATGTATGTTTGAAAAGCCTATCAACTTCTAAAAATGATTTGTCTGGAACTAAGATATCTCTACAAAAAAAAAAATATAGGCAACAGTTGCTTTTAAAGGCTGTTGCTACTTCCCATCATGAATTGTATAATCATGCTCTTAAAAAGGAACGTGAAATTAGAACTGACTATAGTACTGCCTTAGTATTTTAGTCTGATCTATTTGCAAGGTTTTTTTGTTGTTGTTGTTGTTGTTTGTTTGTTTTTGTTTTTTCTTTTGCTTTAAAACAGTTATATCTCAATCTTTAAACTAAAATGTAAAACGTTTGGCAATGATTTTATTTATAAGCATCAGTAAACTGGTATTAAACATATATTAGCATTTAAAATACTTTTTTTTTTGGTTCCTGTTTTTATCTTTAACCCAACTTCAAGGGGCTTTGTGAGTCAGAAAAAAAAAAAAAAAAAAAAAAAAAAAAAAAAAAAAAAAAGGATGTTGAACTGGCATCTGGTTTAAAATCTGTGCTGAATATTTTGTTAGAAATTATTAGGCAATATGAGATTTTAATGCTAGTCTATTTATTAATGACTTTTTCTATTTGTATATATACACAAAACAGAAATATATAGTGTATGTCGTATCTGTATGTAATTCTGCCTGTAAAATATGCAGGAATTACAGTTTGTCAAGCTGTGTCTTTTCTGGTGCTCATGACCGGGCACAAGTTTCTGTCACTACAGAATGATTTTTTTCTTAGAAGCATATAATGCACAAACACTTTTACAAGGTTTGTTTTGTCCCCCCTAGCTTATCAACCAGGAAACTATATAGGAACATAATAATAATATCTAGACAGTATAAAAAAGGAGAAAGTGAGCCAACACTAAAACAATAGTAACACAACAGCTGCACTTCTGTGTGAGCAAACCATTACGCACACAATAGTTAATAATTCTTCCAAGTGCTCATTGTATCTCCTAGAGCCAAATCAGCCACCATGACAAAATAAGCACATTTAGAACTGAAATCATCTTAATATCAGAGATTAGAAAGGATCAAAACCACCATGAAGATAGGAAAATGAAACCCTCCATCCTTCCTCTCTTAGTGGTACTTGTGATTAATCTGAAGTAAAGATATTTTTTTTCCAAGCATACTTAGGGGGTTGGCATTCAAATTTTCTGTGATCATCCTCTCTGGAAATCTGGTTTAAAACTTAGTGTTTACTAGATGAAAATATTTCAGTCTGCTCCTGTTGACTAAAATAGCATAGAATCAGTCAGGCCTAAAATTAGCTAAATAGATCCATATTTTTTGAACAATAAACAAACAACAAGCAAGCAAAACAAAACTCTTTCCCACTGGTAATGCAGATTAAGATTACAGTCATACAGCACTTCTGCATCCTTGGATTACAGAATCACAGAAAGGATCAGGTGGGAAGGGAGCTCTTGAGATTGTCTACTCCACCGCCCTGCTGAGAAAAGGATCAACTGAAGCAGATTGCTCAGGACCGCATCCAGCTGGGTTTTGATTATCTCCAAGGATGGAGTCTCCACAGCCTTTCGGGCGACCTGCTCCAGTGCCTGATCACCCTTGTGTAGTAAACAGCTTTTTGGCTTAGAACAAAAAGCTGAAAGCAAAGGTAAGTTATGAAAGAGGACAGGAGGAGAAACAGCATTCTACAGAAAAATTGCCATGTAAGCTGTAGCAGCCATGCAGACAAGTGAAAAGATGTTTAGAAGTCTCAGATTTGAGAGAGAGAGAATTAATTTCCTTTTCCAACTCGCTATCTCCATCTAAAACTACCTGAAGGAAATTGATATGCCCTTACCAATCTCCTTTGATGAACATTTTGTTATTCAGGAAGGACAATGTGAGTTAGAACAAATCTATACAGTGTCACAGGGCAAGGAAGTGATGTACTTCGTTTGCAAGAGAGAAGCAGCAATATGTTACCTGATATAGTGATTTAACAAAGTTTGTTTGTAAATAAGACAGTGACTTCAGATTTGGTGGCAAGGTATGTGCAGTTATTTACAAGATAGAGGGTTAAATATTTACAGGATAGAGGGTTAAATCCAGTCATTCAGGAGATCCTCCCTTGCTTTCTAAACTCCTTGAACACCTCGTTGTGTGTTAGCCATCTCTCCTGAAAGCACACTGAGCCAGTTGCAGCCACCAGGACCACACACATCTATCACAACTGCCACTGGTGGTTATCACTTGACCAGGGTTTTGGGTGAAAGGCCAGGTTGTGGGGTGAGGGGAGCACACCATCACAAACTGCTCTTGGTAACGTAGAATAGGAGTATCCAAGATTATTCCTGAAGCAGTAACAGCCTGGCCAAATAACACTGTGGCGTCTCGCTGGAGCATGCTTCTGACACCTATGCTCATGTCTGGGTATCTCTTCCATCCTGCCACACATAGTTCAGTTGATGTCTTTTGCACAGGGTCAGATTTAGAATGCTTTATGCCATAACAACAGACTCCAGGGGAGCGCTGATAACAGACCTAATGCAGTTTTCCCTAGGAAATTAAAGTTACAAGCCACAGCGTACTTGGATAATATAATTTTTGATTCATTCCACAGTAGTAAATAATGACTGAGATACCTAGTCAAAGGGTGATCCCAGCTACTCTCTAGGTATGATCATTCAAACAAAACACAAGCTAAATACCAAATGCTATACCAAAGAATAAATGGAAACACAGTCCTACCTTGTATCTCCAAACACAAAATTTTTAAAAAAGCTCAGAGTCAGCTGCCCATTACAACTGCTATGCCTCCATGCCCCCCAAAGTAAATATTAATGTTATACCAAACACCGCCCAGGTATCTGATGTCATTACTTGTATTAAAAAAAAAAAAAAGACAAAGAGCCATGTATGCATAAAAAGCTGGTGAAATTCCTCATCAATTTTGAAAAAAAAAAAAACAAACAAACAAAAAAAAAACAAAACAAACAAACAAAAAAACAACAAACAAACTTGGAGAGAACTCAGTTACCAGGGAAAATAAAATAGAGAGAAAATGCTGGGAGATAAACATCTTTTTAGTCTAGTGCCGAAAGCTGTAACAAGAACCAATTTCAAAGAGATATTAAGTAAATATTTTAATAGTGAGAGTGATTAACCACTTAATCTAACTACCAGAAGGAGTTGGTTTTACATCCCTTCTTAGATGTAGATTTATTGGAATATCTTAGAGGAGATTTATTTTGTTTAGCTACTGGGTTCACTTTAACATTGACTGGATGAAGTGGAACAGCCTGGAGGTGACTTAATGGTCCTTTTGTGGACTTCTCTGAATTCATGGGCTCCTCTGTTTGAATGTGGGCTTTCTGAGTTTGAGCAGCGAAAGAAACTATTCCCATGTTAGTATTGCTACAAATCACCATCTCTTTGTGTATCTGAGAACTGTTAGATCAAATTTATACAAATAGAAAAGATGTCCTCAGGTTCAAGTGCCTTAAAATATCAGCACTTCCTCTGACACACCGACAGGGCTCCACGCAGGACTGAATTAAAAGAGGCAAGCTGAACACTGATGTATTCTCTTATAGGCAGTTTTAGCTTGGTTTTTCACTTTCTTTAAAACAAACCATCAGGTACTTGGTGTTTGAAATACATTCCAAGCTACGAGTACTTCAGGCTCCTCATGATTAGACCACTGAGATGGAATCACCCCCAAAATGTGGGCTCATTACTATCATCGCATGGCAGGTACTGCTATATTAACTGTGCAGTGAAGGAGCTAAGGCTTACGTTACACACACAGATCCCTCATTTTTACTCCCACCATCCATCACAGCAGAATCTATGGGAAAATGGAGTACAAATCATTCAGGAATTTACAACAGTAAGTTGAGCTAGTTCTGTGCTATGTCATTTCTAGAAGCGGATGCCTTTGTTTTGCACCCTAAGGGCTGCTCATATGCATAAATAGCCGCCTTTTTTCTGCTTCTGAATCACAGTGTCCAGCCAATACAAAAAAGATTATGAAGTATGAAAACTGCACATATTTCTACCACAGAACAATAACAAGATCTATACTTTGATTTCCTGGGAAATAAAAATTGTAGCTATACTTCCTGTCAGCCCATTCCTTTGAACATGTTCTCTTCATAATTTGGGTTTTGAATCTAGTTTAAATGGCAGTTAAAAATTGTATGTGGCAGTACACAATGAAATTTAGCTTGACAGCTTGGACATCAAAACTAAAAATAAATGACTTCACATCCAAATAATAAGTAATAACAATGTTAGCCTGCATAAGAATAGCAGGACTGGATTCAAATACAATATTAATTTTAGGGATATGAGTGACTAGGGAGAGACAGAGGCAAAGAAACAAATCCTTCATATAGCAATAGTCTCTTCTTATCCCCCAGGCAACTGGCTGCCTTTCACCTCAGCGGCAGAGCAATTATGTGGCATAATGACTGCAGTGCAAATAAGCAGAGAGATTTTATTAAACCAAATGAGCAAATCATCTGCGTATTATTGCGATTTGATTGACAGTGACAAGTGTCGAGCAGACACGGATGTGAATATGATAAAGAAGCTTGCAGGAAAGCTCTTGATAATGTTACTCTTGATAAAGTTGCTCGGCAAACCTCTCTAAGTAAATAAAGGAGAAAGAATATGATGCATATTAATTCACATAGTTTGCAACCTGCCACAGGACTAGAGGAAAAGTTGCAATAGGTTCAGCACATGGCATTTCATATGAATTCTAAAATTGCATTTATGAGTCTCATAGACTTTACAATAATATATTAATATTAAAAGTAAAGGTCATTCCACATAACAGTTAAGCTGCCTGAGCTTCAACCTTTATATCAATAACAGGCTTGGGCTGGGGGCAAGAGGAGGGAGAAAACAAGTGGGAATGATCTGAATAATGTAAAATGTTACCTTGAAAGATTGCTGCCTTTTGCTGGGATGTCCATTTACACACTTGTACTTTCAGTGGACAATTACATTTCTGACAGGCCTGCTGTCAGAATGATTAAATCGATACCTTTCATGCAGAGGTATTTGGGCATGTGATGAATTGACACGGACCTTCAGGCCTCTACAGAAGCTGCTCTTACATTAATGGCTCCCTGATGACATCATAGGTGCACGGATTCCAAAGTTTCAGTTGTTGCAGTCGGCACAGAACTCAGGATAATTACTTTTGGCACATGGAGTGGATTAACCAAGGTGGCTGGGAAGCTTTGACAGCACACCCATGGAAAAAAAGCAGCAGGAATAAAATCACCTGTGCTCTAATGGTATTAAGATCATGAATAAATGTGGGCCTACAAGTTTAAATTGTTTGACCGGGTAAGACATGATAAATAGCTCTCTTTCCTTCACTCCATTTTTTTTTAAATTATTATTATTTTAAATTTGAATGTGAACAAGCAACAGCTTTATACCCTACTTTGGTTAACACTCTTTTGCCATCAAGTACCATCAAGTTGAAGATTTTCAGTCTTTGAAAAAGAACTGTATCTGAAAGGAAATATTCTTGTCACATGAAGTACGCTGCATAATGTAGAAAGCATTTCTGATTCATGTTGTAATACTGATTTGAATATCTATTTGGACATTTTTCAAACAGAGCAATTTTGGAAGGTTCTGTATTACTCTGAGCTGTTTCCTACAAATTTTGTGCCTTACTTTAACTATGCAAGTAAACTTCAACAGAGGCATCAAGAGCTGACGTGCTCAGAATAACTGAGGCTTGATAAAAAAACACTTAATCCTTCTATTACTGACTTACATGAAAGATATCACAGATACATTTTCCATGATGCGAGCCTTCTGATGAACAGTCCACGGGGTATGAACTAAAAATAGTAATAAAAAAATACAGTAAAATATTTAAAACAAAATCCATTTGCTATTATAGACATGTATGTTGTATGATCTGTTACAATAAGTATTGTATTTACTCAAATATTATAATTTATCTTTTAAAAATGAGATGATATTGATTCCACCAAAAAACAAACAAACAAAAACAAAAACAAACAAACAAACAAAAAATACACTAGAAAATTCAGTAAAGCACATTAATGTACTAAGCTAACTATAACCATACCAAGTCCCACTGTAGGAAATGAGTTAGCAATTTGTGGATTATATGAAAATCAGAATGCGGGTATGTGTTTTTCATCATTTTAATTGGAGTAAAATGTAACAAAAGTATAGAAACCACTATCTAGACACCAGGATAAAAACATCAGAATTTACTATGCATTAAAATTGTTTATGGTGGTTTTTTGTTGTTGTTTTTAAATATAATTTGAATATTATTCATTCATTCCTTTCTTTCAAGGTAGATAGACTTAAGAAGAAGTACAAACTAGAAATTTTTAGCATGCCTAAAATGCTTCTTTAAAGCATATCCAAGTTGATGCACTCTCTGGTCATTAAATATAAGAGTAAACTCAGGTTAACAGATTCTGATCATCTTCAAAACTGAATCACTACTCAGTATTTTTAATCATAAAGCAGTTAAATATCTACATAAGTCAATAAGAAGCCCAAACAAGCTTATTTTTAAAATTAATTTTCCTCTAGGAAGATGTCTTAGATTTTACAATGAAATTCATGTTTAAGTTTTAAGATTTAAACATGAAGTAGATAATTTTGAAATTTAAGTTAAGTACTAATTGATTAAAAAAATTATATGAGTTTTCTTAAAATCTGTGTGAGCCTTCTACCATAAACCACACCATTACTGCCAGGTTAAAACCAGTGTATATTGTGATCTAAAATGCAAAATTTCTTTTAAGAGATAGTTTACAACCTGTAACCATTAAAAACAAAAATATTAATCACATATTCAAAGTTAACTGATACAGCAATGTTTTCTAAGACTACAGAAAGTTGATTTGAGAAAATATCAATTAATCTTTGTTCATTTTACTGAGACGCTGTTAACTGTTCTCTGAAAAAAATATTTAAAATTATTGTAGGAAATTAATGAAACATGGCAATTTAGTAAAACATCATACTAACGTGTTCACTTCTTGCCATCAGTGTGCGGATGTAGATTTAGCTGATTACTAGAAAGTTTCAAGATTTTGCCAACCATTGCAAAAAGGAGAAATAAAAAAATCAAATACTTCATATTTGTTGTTGTCACTTCTATGACACTTAAATAGAATTGAAAATAAATTCTTCTTCCAAGAAGTGAATTTGTTAAGAGTGGTGAAACACTACTTTCCACTTTTAGTGTATGAGTAGAACTTCACATATCTTTCCTCAATCTTCAGGTTCATTTACCAGTGACAATGATATGGTAGGTGCATCCATCCTCAGTTTAAGTTCTATGTAATGCACACCCACAAAGTTGTTATTTTTTCAAAAATTTAGAAAACAAAACAATACCCCAAAGTTGTTACAAGTGGGGAAACAGGACTGAGATGGAGAATGAATGCTATAGAAGTCTTATTTCTTTGTATTATACTCTTAAAATTGTATTATTATGCCCTTAAAAATAACTAAATAAAAAATAGATTCTTTTCACTTAGATTGGAAACCTGAAAATTTTGCAGCACATAACATGCATCTGTTCTCTGTAAGGAAGAAATTCAATTTTATTAAAAAAATAATAATAAATATATATATATATATGTGTGTCTGTATATTCTATGAAAGGTATGGATATGCAAGTTGAGCAAAACCAGGCATTAGCCTACTGATTACTGGGTAGATTATCAAGTTGACTCACTTTGTAACATTTCTTTTCCAAGTGTGCAAATTACAAACTTTATTCCTTGCAACTGGGGAATCAGGATTCTAAGCTATAGTAAGGTTGGCCTTCATGGAAAGAAAAAGGGGAAAAAAAAAAGTATCAGTAGACAGATTTTAGACCCTAATCTAACGGACCTGAGGTTTAGAAATCAAGCGTGCAGCAAGTAGTATTCACTGACCCAACCTTTTTCACATCATCAAAATCTTATCTCTCTTACTATTTTAACACAATATTTATGGTTAACAATAAAATGCTAATAGTCCAGTACTGGAAAAGAAATATGTCCAGAACTAAAATATAAATAAGAAATATGTTTTACATTTATTTTCTGAAATATTACTATTTAATTATTTTCAGGGATGCTTTGAGGGAGATAACCAGATGTTAGGATAGCCAGTGTCATGAAATCTGTCTAAAATAAAACTTCAAACCAGAACTGCAACCTAAGGAAAGTCTTACCAATCACACCAAGCCTAATTTATTTTTTGTTAAATATCAGAGAAAAGCATCTTCATATACTCTGTTATTTCTCAGAAAAATTAAACTGATATGCTTAAGAACCAATAATAATTAAGGATCTACCTTAAGAAAACAGTAAAATTGGTTGCAAAAAGATGAAAATGGAAATGTACTTCAATTCATTTTGGTATCATACTGTCCCCAAAGTTAGGATTACATGCTATCAGCTGTAACCTGCAGTACATATGACAATCTTAATTTTTTCAATGATCACGGCAAGACGAGAAAGCATACAATATATATAGCGATAAGTGTCAAATAATAATTTACCACTTAAATTCATATAGAACCTTTCAATCTGAACAGTTACCCTGCACTTCAGAAAAAAAAAAATACATATGGAGAAGGAACTGATATGAATCCCTCTTTGGGGAGGATGACAGCATTTGTTAAATTGGGAAATATTTTAGAATTACAAAAAAAATAAAAATAAAATAAAAAAGACCGTTTATTACAGGACACTTTAGGCAGGTATTGTTCATCTACTCTGTGAGCTGTAACTCCACCTCACCTCCAGGTAATGAAGATGAGAAATGATGAGAAGTTGTGATTAGTTTCTGTTTTACATGAAAAAGTGAAAACCTGTAAGCAAAGCACTAGGTCTGTGGTCCCCTGCTAGCTCAGGGTACAGAGTGACACATCCTGAGAGGTGTCCAGCTCACCATCCATCTAGTCCCACCTGTTAGTGTTTGAACTCCAACAAGATGCCTGCCCAAGGAAAGGCGGGACAGCTGATACGTGAACAGTAGGGGCATTGCTGGCAGGCTACACAGTTATTGAGTCCAGAAGAGTAGCTTTCTGAAACAGCTCATGCAGACGTCACAGATAATTTGTAAACTTAATCAAATTAGAAGAAACCCTGTACAAAACAGAACAGTTTGTAAAAACTAAAGGCAATCACAAAACAGACAATCAAGTTTTGTACCAATCCTTTAATCCTTTCCACTTAAATACATCTTTGATGTAGGAATCATCATCAAAAACAAATAAAAGTGAACTAAGCCCAAATACATGAGTTGCTCTACTAGAACCTATCAGTTATTTTGGTACTTTCAGTGATACTGACACTAATAAACTATAACAAAGATAAGAGTTTGTGTTGTTGTTTTAGAAAAGACAAGGTTATTGCACAGAGTGTAGGAACGCTAAGAACCCATACTGCACAACATACAAACCTCAGCCACTTATTTATTGAACAAATTAAGTTTATAAACACTTAGAGAAAACCTAGAGAAATGAGAGGATGAAGATGGGGCTCAAGATTGCATTAAAAAAGTACATAGAGTCACACAGCACACATTCATTATCAATATTCTACCTCAGGAAAAAAAAAATGGCAGGGAGGGAATGTTCAATGTTCTGAGAGAGGAGAAAGCAACATGGGTAAAATGTTCGAGTATAAATCTCAGCCTTGACCTGCAAAGTGGTGCACTCTCCTGTGCCTCTCAGTCCTGCCATGCCTCCGTGTATCCCATGCCCGCCCTCCAAGTCACCCAGGCTGAGGGATGACTTCCCAGACAAGTTAATCCTATTTATGGACCTGATAATTTCATGTCAGTGTATTAGACTTGTGTTCTACACCAAACACCTGAACCGTTACCCAGAATATCTCGAAAGGTCTGAAGTAGGAGGTTGGCAATAACAGTGGATTTTTTTTCTTTCTTTAATTCAAACACTCAGAGGAAGAAAAACATGCCTCTAAACCAATGAACATGCAATTCTACTAAAACCAGCATATGCTTAGCCAGTGGATGCATTTCTGTTGCTCAGGGTGGCACCAGAAGTTACATGTTATATTTTTCATTTTCTCCAGTGGTAATTTCCTGGTCATTTACCTCCTCAATAATAATGTTTAGCTGAGTAAAATAATGCTTTAGGCTTTAAGTCTTAAAGGTTCTTCCCCCTTTGCCCCCCTCAGCAGGATGACTGATTTCAGCCCTTTAGAAAAATAAGCTTACTTATGAGACATTAGAGGCATTATTGCCTCCTTTAATATTCGTGACAGTCTCCCACAAATGTATCACAAGTTGGCATTTATTAGTGCTAGGCACAAGTAAGGGGCATGTTATTTGATTTGAATAACAGCTTGGAGCTACAGTTTGAGTCCAGAAATATATTAGTCAGAAACAATCTCATTTAATAACACAGAAACTAATAAAAGAAAAGTATTCCAACTGATTCAAAATTGAATTTATGAATATTGCTTAGCAGGATTAATGATCAAAAACTGAACCTGTTTGTCATGTTATAACAGACTTTTCGATTTAAATGCAAAACTAGAAGTCAATGAGACCAATGGATTGTATATTGCTTTGAAGAAAACCAGTTCATTTTACACATAAGCTTTGAAATTGGCAATAAACTTTAATTACAGGGTCAGATAATCAAATTATAATCAAATAGCCTCACATAAAATCTATGTTTGAAATTAATGAGATACAATTCTACCAGTCTCTAATATTGTACCTCTGAAACTTACTAAAAGACATTTCATTTTCATTTAAAAGTCACCTTAAGGACTTTTCCCTCAATTTCTTCTGCATAGCACAATTTTATTTGGAAATGTCTCATTTCTAGACCACACAGTTCTAAAGATTTTTGCATATGGAAAAATCATTTGTTATTCCAGAGATTTTTTTTTTATTGATCATAAGAATTTTAATATAGTAATATTAGAAATCTTTCAAGTAGATGCATATTTATGCATTTTTAGAGAAAGCCACAGTTCAAATAATAAAGCTGTATAGTTGTTCAAATGCACATACTTATTAAAATTTTCATTTAAGATGAAATTTTTCATGACTGATCTTAACTTGCAAGCGCAAACATATGCTAATGTACACTACTGCATAATCTGTTTATTTTCTGGGGTATGTAACCATTATAATTTCTCCCTAAATGTCTTGCCTTACTTGGAAGAAGAAATATCTTACATTTAACACAAAAGATAGAAAGAATAAATCCAAATCTGCTCTGGCTTTCTTAAAGACTTGCTGCGTGGCTTCAGGCAAGTTGCATTACATTTTATAGCTGAGCTTTCTCAAGAGTGAAATGGCAGCTTAGTACAACTTCTGTACAACTTCATGGGGTTTATCATGGGATCTTATTAAAGGGACTATTGTTCTCTAATGAAGATGCAACATTTTAGGATGGATAATATCAGACTTTCTTAAGCATGCAACTTTTTTATAAAAGTATAAAAAATGCCAAGTAATTATAAAGCAACCACTCTGCTTAGCAGCAACAAGTGCTAGATAGCACTCAAAGTAACTTTTAAAAACTTATGCCAAAATTAGAAAACATTATACCAAAAGTAGAATTATAAGATTTTACTACTAAGAAAAATATATTTTTAAACAAATTAACTTATTTCAAGTTTAAAAAAATAACAATTGTAAAAAATAATTATTTAACCTTAAATTTTCAAGAACAAAAATTAGATCCATTGCAGAAGACAATCGGTCCTCAGTAAACTTGGGTGTGAATTTACAGAACAGTAGCTATGTAACACGTCTCAGCCAAGCCCCAGCAGGGCACTGCAGTCCCTCTAATCTGTGAGATAATCCACAGGGAGAGCGGTTCCTCCAGAACTCTTCTGGGGAAAAAGTAACTCCGGAGCAACTAAGACATATGCACAAAATATCCTGAAGTAAGCTAAAGTGTGAATGAGAAGTTCACAGGTGCTCCCTGGTACCTTCCCATATTAATGACCCAAGGAGAGCAATAACTGGAGCTGCAGAGGAAACTGATTGACAGATCTATAGGTGTGGTGTAGCTTAGATGTCTTTAAATAAGTAACAAATTACTTCCACAGCAATATCCCTGATTATTACACACAGAGATATATTATGACCATATTGAGAAATATTAAGGACTGAGATGGGGTAGGAGGCTTTGTAATTCATAGTGCAGCCTTCGTGCCTGTTCCAGATTATTGCTGGGAGCATGCATCACATTTGGAATAGCTTTACAAAATCTTCAGCAATGGGGATTCCCTAACCTCACTTGTGAAACTTATCTAGAACATCACACATCTCACCATTATGAAGTTTATTGTCTTTCCTAAGCGTGATCTACTTTCTGCTAGTCTCATCACTTTGGAGTTGCATAAATAAACACCATCTTTGATGCTTACACAATTCAAATATTCGCTCCCTTCTACTCTACCACATACAGCTATTGTTTGGGCAAGTTATGCCAGCTAACATATTCAAGTCAACCATGAATCAACCACAAAACAGACAATACGTATTGCTAAAAGCAGAATTTTTGTCTGTTTGCTGATAAGCAAGATCGAAAATTTTCACATTTCACATCAAAACTCTGCCTGCCACATACACAAATGTCTCATGATTTCAGTCATAACAAACCCATGTTTTGTTCTCTTAGCTTTCTGTATGTAAATTTATCCAGCAAAGATAAACTACAACTGATTACTGATTGAATTCTGTACATCATAACTTTTTTTTCCTTCCTCTTATAATGTTTGAAAGCTACATATGCTTCCCCCATCTCAATCAGTTTCTCAGTGTTTTATTTCCTTGCAGAGGACAAAAGCCCTAAGGACAAAAACAATTTATCTAGTAAACTTCTAGAAAGCTGCAACCAACTTCAATTGAACTTGACACATTAGCACTTTCTAGGTCACAAAAGAAGAGACAAAGTCAGTAACCGACCTTGCTTATGAGACTTTTATAAATCCATTTGTACAGCAGCAGTTCACTGGATGCTTTACAGAGTGGAGAGAAAGTCCAGCCCAATATGTTACATGTCAAGACCTTAAGTATCCTCTTCAGACAGATGCTTTTTATGCTGCTGGTGAAAAGGTAAATTAATTTGAATCACACTGGTTAAAAGGCAATCAGCAAGATATCTCAAGAAATAGTTGCTTCCCTACTTTTTCAGCTCCAACCTCTCAATTTGCAGTAATCATTAACTAATTTGGTGGCATTGTTTAGCATTAAAATCAGTTATCACAAGCAGATTAAGGCATAACAACAGGATAGGGTATGTAGAATTTTTACAGAAATAATGCCGGAGGAGAAGGGAATTGTGAACATCTCACCTGCATCATCGTGATCAGATGAAGGTACAGCTCTGTGCAGTGACTGACACAGTGTAAAACAGCTTGGAGGTTACAGGCAACCCACTGTTTGCCAGTAGAAACATATTAATGTGTTCATTTTGTACAAAATTTATCTTCTGAAGTTTGGCCTTTCACCCCCTCCCCCTCCACCCCTTCTGACTTTTCCAAAAAGCTGAACTCTTTCCCCTATGAATGCAACACCAAGTTGTTACTATTGGGTATATCATTACCCCATTTTTGACCTGAATTTTGAAAACTAACAAACAAAACCCCACCACAACAGCAAAAAGCTTACTAACCTTCAGTTTGCTTCCATTGGGAGAAAAAAAAAAAAAAAAAAAAAGAACAACAAAACACATGTTGAAATCAGGTGTTTGTTTCCATTCATCCTGGGCATTTATAAGGAATGAAAAGAAATACTTGAACAAACAGATGGAAATTGTTTCTTCGCTTCTTGCTTCAAAGTCTTCATTAGCCGTCATATCATACAATCATTATGCTGAAGTAATTTTACTGAAATACTTGTTATCACATCATATACTCATTATGAACAATGCAGAATAAAATCTTGGGAACCAACGTATTCTATTCTTTACTTCTTATATGTATATTTACTTCTACATATGTATTAGTATTTTGTTGGATACTGTGAAAGTCCTGCTTTTCTTTCTCCTTGGGTTGTAAAATCATGGATGGAGACATTGTGACATGTACACCTAGGTATCCTAGGTGTCTACCTGCTAGACTGTTTAAGTTTTTGCAGATTTATTTCCACCAGTTTAAAAAACATGATGTTATCTCCTTTTTCTCAAAAAAATACGTACCCTCTGATGTTACGGGTCATTCATACTGGCCAGCATAAATGAAATGAGCCTCACCTAGAGGGGCCATATTCTGTTCATTTTCTATGTACCCTGTGACCTGACATATCAACTAAATTTATCTTTGCACACCAATGCCCCATCTTTGCCTAACACCCCCCCTTGCCATCATGAATTATTTTTCATCTCATGTAGAATCCTTTAAGAAGCTTTTACTGTGATAGATCCAAAACCCCACAACTTTCTCACATAACTGCTTTATCAACTGCTTGCACAGATTTCAAGATTCAACTCTCAGCAAGTCACAAGACCAGAACAGAAAAGAAAGGCCATTTTTCCAAGTTCACTCATTCCTTTGAGCAACCAATTCCCTACCGTCCTGTTTATGGAAATACTTGCAACTAGCAATCAAAATGCCATACGAATGCAACAGTAGCTTTACCCTGATTACGTTCATGTCTGTGGCACACTGTGGTAGATCTGTAACTGCCTGGCAAGTTTCCCTCAGGATACCTAAATCTATAGAATCACTGAACGAGATGCATGGTCTGTCCTGATCATAAATTTCCAACTACGAAAATAGTCTCTAACCATAGCCATGAGTTACTTTTGCAATGATTTGTCTTTGAAAAACTTCTACCCCCCCCATGCCCTCCCCCTGACCTCCCACCCTGGTAATAAGCTAGCAATATCTCAAACCCTTTGTGTTCCTGTGTCAACACTATCCCCAAACTGTAAGTGTTAGCAGCTGTGCACAATATGAAAGGGTTTTTGAAACACAGGGAGACTAAAACAGGAGCAATCACAAGAGCCTCTTTGACTCTCAAAATGCTAAATCACACACTGCTGATCACTGAAATGGTTTCCTTTCCTTACCCAACTTATGTAGTGGTTTTGCTGTTTTGGCCAACCTACAAATGAACCTTTTGTAATAGGAGGCCTAAAAACTCTGAACATATGTGAGCATCCAAAGAGTTGGCAAGTTTTTGGACAGCCTCAGCTTTCTTTTCATTGTGAAAGTTTCTCCTCGCTGATTGTATACTCAAAATAATTTACTTATTTAAAAAAACTATTCACATTTCTTTGGATTAAATTTTAAAATCATGCTATAAAGTTACTGTGTTTATAAATGCATTGGTTCCTCCTCATCCAGATTGTGCATACAACAAAATACAATTTAGCTGGGCTGAAAGAGAATGCAATAATATTCTGTAAGCCTGTAAAACACAGTGACACAAACACAAGACAAAAAGTCATCACTTTAAATGACCACAGACCCTGTCTGCTCTTTAACCAGTCTCTTCCTCGTCTTCCCCATCTCCTTCAGTTTTGCCAATACAACCTACTCTACAAGAACAGCAGAAACCTGCTACAGTGTTAAGGGTTATATATATGTTCTAATATACATTCATATGTTCTTATATATATCATATATATATATATCTTTTATATATACATCATATATAAAATATATATATGTATTCATATGTTCTTATATATATAATTGTATGTTCTTATATATATTCATGATCTATATAAGAACAAACAAACAAAAACTCTACACCTTCAAAATAGTTTTCAGGAATTTCCTATAGTTCACCAACTGTCTAGTACTGCAATCTTTTTATTTAGTTAAGCTGTATGCCAGGCTGGGAACTTTTTATGCCTCTCGGATTTATCTGCTCTACAAATTGTAAAGAAATTTCCCTTCACCCTACTGGTAACTGGTAAGTGCATTAGCAACATTTTCCTATATTTTCCATTTTCTGTTAGATCAGTCTTGTTGATTTGGAGCACTACTCCTGACTTTTAATTGCACAATTTTTTGATAATTTTGCTATTCTTCATTTAAGTGGGGAGGAGCACTGCAATGAAATTAGTTCAGAGATGTAATTTTTGTGCTCACCTCCAACTCCCTTTTCTTGACATTTTCCTATAGCAGCAACTGGAAGACTGTGATTTTTTGTGTGCCATTTAATAACCATTTGCAAACTACTGAAGAAAAAAAAAAAAAAAAAAAAAAAAACTATTTGTTTATTCATTATTCTAGTTACCGAGTCTTCCTTTTCCAGTGAGAAAGTCCAGTGTTCAGGATTAGTTACTAGACAGTTGTCCCACAAAATTCTTTTTAGATTCTTATCAGCTTTTAACGTTCTTGCGCATGCTTAAACAAGCAGCCAGTATCCTATACACTTCTTAGCCACCATTTTGCAATCAGTATCTAAACTTTCATTAGTATCAATGAATTGTTCATATACAATAATTGTGGGAATCATCTTTGCACCTCCAAGCTTTATCCTCTCAACTGCAATTGTCTATTTGCTGAAGTGCAAGAATTTCAGAAAACCATGCCAATGCTTTCTATCTTCCCATGATTAGTGCTACTTTTTATTGCCATTTTTCATATTTAACGTTTTTTGCCTTCTTTTTGTATTATGTATTTTTTGTATTATGTATTTTTTTTTGTATTATACTTCTCCTTGTTCTGTAAAATAAGGATTTTTTTGGTTAACCTACACACGATTAATTATTAGCTAGACTAGCATACAGACAGTAGTAGAAAAAATAAAAATAGTTGCAATTAGATATTGCTCAGCTTCCATTTTCCTCATGAGCAGCTGTTTTCTCTTCTGGTTGACTATTCCAAAAAAAAGGAAAGCCTAAGTCAAATTCCAATTCATATTTGGATGGCAAAAAATGCCAAAGGAAATAGCACTATGTCAGTCATTTAGTTACACAAGTACTGTAACAGTTTCTAAACTTCATCTTAAATTGAGTGTGCAGATCATATCCAATTTGTTTGAAATCAAGGTCAATGGCACCATAAAATCAGGAGGATACAAGAAGCCTATTAAGACATTTACATATAAAGTATGAGAATGGTGCTCATCATCTGAGGAACAATGTTCTTAAAGAGCCTCTCAAACAAGAAATAGTGAGGGGAAAAAAAAACTAAATTTTTTGAAAATGGAACTTGATAAGCGTGTGAGAAACAATAAGAAATTCCTGTGCCTGTTGGCCTTTTATGGCTTCAAATTTAAGCCAACCACACCACAATACTGACATATAAAGAAATGGTAAATACAACCTTATTTTCTGGAAATAATTAGAGATCAGACACTAAATTTGGCTGCAAACCAGTCTGAAGTATATTTCCCAAATTAAAGGAGAGTGTTTATGATGTTAGGCATGGTGAATCGATGAAGACCCAGAAGCAGATAGCTGCCATCAATGGTAAGATTTTCTTCCTCATGACTGTAGATGGAGCCATAACATAAGTAAATACCCTCTTGGCAATACAAGTTTGGAATTTTGTAGAATATACTTCGAAGCTTTTCGGCATTTTTACATTATTGAGGTTTTAATTTTCAGTACAAACAATGTGAGAAGCCCACTGTTTTCCTGGTTTCTCAATCTGCTGAGCTGATTCATTTCTCCTCACAAGTCCGGAAAGAAAGAAAAACAAGTTGTCCAACTTCTCTACTGTCCAGCAATTATCACCTAATCTAACCTTCTCTAACAATTTCTCTGCTTAAGGGCACCTCTAGGGCTGTCAGTCCAGCTGAATCCATTTAGAAAATTAAATCCAAACCTGACTATTCTTACCCATCCTCTACACCCATTATTCCGTTCATAATTTTACGCTACTGTACTAAAAGGTAAGGCAACAGCACGTTTTGTGGGTTTTATTGTAGTACATATAAAACATACTGCTGAAATATAGATTGTAGGAGTCTTAGTGAGGAAGGAGGGATCGTAGCACCATCTGACTGAAAGATGTGAGATAAAAGAGGAGCTATTTATAGGAATGAGCAAAATATGTCTGCAGTTGTCACTGTGGCTAACAACATTGGGTTCATGAGTATAATTAATCTTTTCCTTTACTAAAAACAATCGAACGAACAAACAAACAAATACACAAAAAAAGTATTGATTCCTTGCAATAACATAAGCAAAAACCTCCACAAAGCCAAGTGGAAATATTGAAACACTATATTCTTTCATAATTCAAGATTTATTTTTTTTTTTCTGCTGCATGCTTTAAGAAGCAACACGTATCACTGAAGTGTCACTTCATGGTGATCACTGAAGGACTCAAAATATATGCAGACTGATAGTAATGGATTCAGAATCACAGTCTGAACATGGAGAGCTCTAACTATCAGACACTTTTAAAATTATTATTTTACAATGTTAAGGGAAACCCTAACTTTAGATCACATTTGGCAAATCTGCCTGGGTCTAAACACTGAGCACCAAAAAGTTCACATGGCCAAAAGTCACTCTAAAAAGAGCCAGAGATAAAAAGGAAGGAAAACCACAGCTTACATGCAAAAAGCACAAATAAGGACCCTGTACCGCACGCTGGGAGGGGTTGGGTCACTTCACTCCCTTTTCAAGTCTGCAGTTCGAGGAAGCTACAAGCCCCTGTGTTGCCTTCCATAGTCAGAAGACAATTTCTTAATCCACACTCAAATTCATACAAACTGCAGGTGATACAAAAACTATCAGTTGATCCCAAATACTTTATATCCCTAAATGTGATGTGAAACAGAAAGTTACATAAATTTATTTTTAGACTGAGTTCAGTCTAAAAATAAATTTATTTTATATTATAGTCTAGCTTCTGGTAAATATCTGCGAAACCCCTGGTTTTAAAAGCTCTAATTATCCCCAAATAGTATTTTTTTGTTGTTGTTTTTTGTTTTTTTCATGCTCGTGAAAATGAATTTGATTGTCCAATAAAGCTGAACCATTGTCAGTTCAAGTTACAGTACTTAATGATGGAGCAGATAGCACCCTGTGAAGTAGCCAGTACTTCTACATTCAACATATTTACATCGATTATAGACTCAGAAGTCAAACAAACTGGAATTCAAAGTACTGATTAGACAAGTCAATTACAGACCCTATACATTTAATACATTTTATATTTAATGTTAGTAATTGCCAAGAAGATGATTTTCTGATTTGTTTAACGTGTTATGCCAACAACAAAAGCACTTGGGAATATCCAGACTTACTGCATGGTAATGGATTTTCAGAAGAAAAATATGATGAATCCTATTTATTGTAAATTGTTTCCTTCAGTTGGTCTTGAACTATTTAGTTTAAGAACATACTGTACTGAGTTGCAGCCTAATTTTGTTAATTTCTCTCATTTTGGAATAAATTATTTTGCAGTCATTTACAAAATGTGAAATTGTTTATAATGAAATGATTTTTTTTTAAACAAATGGTTATCTTCCTATCACTCAGAAAATTTTCCTAAATGAATGATATTAACCCTTGTCAAGTACTTCAATTTCTTTTTTTCAGTCATAAGACAGAGATATCTGGTAATTTTTGCACATTTTTTTAATGCAATGGAAAGTAGTCTGCAGATGAATTATATTAAATTTAGCTTATCCAGATGCTGAGATGTGCTCCAAATTATATTGTACAAAAATCATAGATGTCTCTGTGCTCTATTTAAATACTAATTATCATATTCTGCCCAAATAATTAAAAGTAAGATTAAATTGCTTTTAAAGGCTGTCCTGTCCAAAAGATGCTCAATAAATTCATGCGAGCTATTTATTATTTTAATCTGTAATCACATACACAATACAACCTAATAGATCTAGGCACTGTAGAAAGTCAAGAGATCCATTTCTCTCTCTCTCTGTATAAAGATAAATAAAGGAGCGAGCAGGGAGGAAACAAAAAGTCAGTTCTATACTGAAACTAGCCACAGGAAGAGAGTTGCCAGTTTCCTTCACAGAGTGCTTTCAAGCATATATCCTAAATATTTGGCACATAGTCTAACTTGTGTACGTCTTTAAAAACAGCTAGATAAATCAAAATTAGGGTCAACTTAGGTGATTGGGAGTTTTGGTATCATTTACAATGGTGACAGATATATTTAAAATAACACAATCAAGTTCAGAGATCCCTCCTTACAGCTCAGGTGTTTGAAAGCACTTATTTCAGCCCCTGCTTCATGACTTGGGTCACACATGAAAAGTTAAGAAATCCAATTTACCTGGGCAGCATACCTTCAGGTGCCTGGCGGCCCACAGAGTGAATCACGTATCTGCAGCTTCTACACCCTGCAGCAAAGGTGGTACATAATTAGGTGTAACAAGAGCATCTCCTATTTCAAGAAATTCATTAGTCAAAAGAATCTACTTAGCTAAAACAGTTACAGCAATTTATTTTATTAAGGTCAACATTTCACTTTATTTATTTATTATCTGTGCTAAGGCCTTTCTTTAATATATGACATTAGAATTTGTTTTCTGCTGTTCTGGCTTACATTAGATAACCATTTTTGGATTTTATGCAAGACATATGGAAAAATTCATCACTGATTTACTGCACATTTCCACGCATGGTCAAACTAATATCTGATCACTATTGAAGTAGTACAACCCTACTTGGCAGTGAATATATAAGCAAATTTCCCAACACATGGATGTATGCAGCTTTGTGCAAGAAAGCCTCTGTAAGGCAAAATATTTAACAATACACTGCAGCATTTACTGGGAAAAATTATTAGGAAAATTCAATTTGGGATTTCGCTTCAGAAATTACTGCAACTGAAGCAGGTTTTGCAATAAATAAACAAACAAACAAACTAAAAAAGCAATATCTATCTCCAATAATCCATGTACTTTTGTTTGTTTGTTTGTTTTGCTTTGACTTTTTCATGCTTTTGAGTTTTATAACTGATATGATAACACTTTGGGAACTTCTGCTTCTTTTAAATAACTACAGAGGATGGCATTCATAATCTTACTATCAAAAAGAACTCTTTGGTTATCAATTAAATATTTTAAATTCCATTATTGGGTGACAATTTACCTATACCACTGCTTCTAAGAATAAAAGGTATTCACTGTGCCTCAGTATTGTTTACAACTTTCTGTCCTAAGCTACTTTTTTGTGAATTTCAGTTAGGCCAACAAGGCCAGTTTTAGTACCTTCACAGCAGGTGGAACGACCTTCACCTCATCCCTATTTTACAATGTGTTTTGTGAAGCTCTTGTCAAGTTACTTCAGAGCTCATAGTGACAATACATTACAGAAGTTAGTCTCTTCTAAAAATAAGATTTAATTACTTTCACATTTTGTTACAGACAAGCTAATAATTAGAAGGTGTCATTTCACTTAATCAGAAACCCATCCTCTGCTTGAGGACTCATGCAGTTTTTTTTCCCCTGGGGAGGCGGGGAACAAAAAAAAAAAAAAAACAGAAACAAAACAGTTACTGCTAATGCTGACTTGGGAAGTGTTTAACTACAGGGCATGGTTCACAGATGTTTTTGCATCCTCAATAGCTTCACGGGCAAGATAGTTAACTTTGATGATATGAAAATGTCAAGAAGAATTATCGGGGAGAAAGAAAAAAACTCAAGAAGTTTTCTGAGGTTATATGGCCATAAGGAATCATCTTTCTTCAAGAAGCAGTAGTAAGGATAGCCCATTTTTGATGAGCAGATGGTCCCCTCGAGTAAAAGGACTCCACTGGTAGAAAATAGAGTATTTGAAAAGCAAAATCATACCTCTTCCTAGATATTCTGTCATGTGTACAGAGTAGTTAATCCATCTTTTAGCAAGATTAGCTGTCAGATTAACACATTATCCATGTGAGTCACTGTTAGTCTAAAGCAAGGATGTGCTTGAAGAATGATGTGCACCCACATGAAGGAAGGTTTACAGAGCCTGACTTACACCACCACTATGGAATGCAAAGCCAGCTTTTTTATTTTTTTTTTATTTTTTTTTTTTAATTTATTTTTTATTTTTTTCTAATGCTGGCCAGAGTTCTGCAAACAGCCACTCTCAATCGCTGTAGCATGCTGAGCTGCTACAAGCCTTGATGTGGATTTGAACATCCATATGCAGGCCTTGCATCTGCCACACACATCCATGCATTAACTCCAGGACATACATGCCTCTATTGTTCTAGAGGTTATACATTAAGACAATAAAGAATTTACTTACTCAAAATGCTCTTTAATACATTATTTTTAGCCACTCAAGAGCATTCAACTTCTGGAAAGTCAAGTTTAAGTCAAATCGATTTCATAATAGAACAGGATGCAATATGTGAACAGAATGCTTTCTTTTATAAATCAAAGTACAGATGAAAGTTATCAGAAGCAACTGGTGGATGTCAACATCCTATTTGAAAACCACACCCTGAGCATACCTGCCTATTGCACATTTCTCAGACATCAGGTAAAGAAACAAAGAGTAAGCTCACCTCAATGCAATGGTGGTCCATTTCGAAAAACTGGCTTCTGGAAACATCCTCATATGAAAGATTGCACCATAGCATGCAACTGCAGCTCAGAGTTAAAGATCTCCTCCCCACACCGTTTTGTTTCAGCTTTATTTTACTCTCCACTCTTACTCAGCGTGGCTTTATTTTTCACTCTGCAGCAGGCCAATAAAGCCCCTTTCTTGCACAGCCTATATCTGTACCTTTTTATAATCTTCCAAAATTAACAATCGAGCTAAATGAAGACAAAGCCTGCTTTGAAACAAGCTTTGTTTGAATACACAAAGATTTGGCAAGAGAAGGAAGCCTTCTTAGGGAAGCTCCTTAGAAGACAAGTCACAGCCAAACATTCCGAGTGGTTTCTGAAGCAGCTGGGGCTTTTGTGCCTAGTCAGTGTTCGCTGTCTATGGCAGCAGCTAAAAGCAAATAAAACTTCCTCATTTTCTTTCCTTTGTCTCTCTTTTTTCGGTCATGAGCGATCTAAAGAGTCCTGGCTTTCTCTGCAGACACATGGGACAGCTGGTCTCTATGGGCAACCCCCCATATGCAATACAGTAAGAACATTACATGTTTATCATCTAAGGACACTCAGCTGCTATTTGAGTACAGTCCATAACCACCTGTAGTTAGAAAATCTGTAAAAGTCACCAAATTCCACTAAACAACAAGAAAACAAACAAACAACACTTCGTATGTACAACTATTAACAAATTGGATTCACTCAGAAATAAGCAAGTGTCAGATCTCAGACCAAAGGCACGAGACACCAACAGCTGTTTTAATGCAGCCCTTTCTATCAAAACCAGCTTAGGACAATTTACTGGTTCAAGTCAGAAAAGATTCTAAAATACAGTATCTTAAAGAGCAATCTGATGAACACAAGTATTTAAAGGTGGCACAAATGGTCTTGTTTTTTAAAGCCAAGGACACAGTATAAACCCAACATGTAATATTTGTTGTAACAACAACGCAACTTCTGGTTGCACGAGAGTTTGCATCAAGTCTCTTCAATGTCATTAATAAACACTATAGGAAAAAGCAAGCATAATTCCACCCAAGCATTACTCTAATCATTCACATCCAGTATATCATAATAAGAAAACGGGGATAACTCAGAAGCTGTGTACTTACAATCTTACTGAGCATCCAATGTATTCAGCTAATTAATACATTAATTATTGTCTTCTGTCCAACTCGAAGTAACAGCAATCCATAGCCAACACATTCAGAAGCAGTAAGACAGGCAGCAAACAGGGACACAGTTTATGTCTGAAGACTTCCTGAGATAACCAGGAACCTAAAACCATTCTAAATCTATGTTCAAGGTGATATTCAGTATCACCCTGTAACTTAAGATATTCAGCTTACTGGTAGCTGCTGCTTCAAACATGAATCCACAGAAAAAAACAGTAATTTATTTATTTTTTTTTTTAGTGAATTACTGACATAAATATTATTGCAGTACAAAAGATGATGCTATTTCACTTTGATAAATGAAGGTAATTCTTGTCTCCATATTTTATCTTCAAAGCACCAGTGTAGAGGTGGAAAATAATGTGATTTAATGTAGATGATAATGAAATAGCAGAACAACAGGTGAGCAATGAAAAAAATACAGTTTTTGTATGTGTTTGAGGCAAGGGATTTTCCCGCCCCTCTGGTAGAGACATTGAGTTGTTTCCCCTTCTTTCATTTTACATTTCAAAACAGCATTCTTTTCTAAGTAGACAACAGGAACCAAGGCAAGAAACTGCATTAAATAAATCTCTAAAATCTTTCTAAACAGGCTTCAGGCAATGCTGTACTTTTTCTTTCAAATATTTCCATGTAAAATCAGATGTTAACTCTCTGAGTGAACCCATGTGCGAACGCTTTATTCATCAGATTAATGGCTGTGGAGCAACAGGCAACTGAACGCATTTCCACTCACATAAGGTATTCATGACTTTCCAGAAAACTTCACATTATTGCAACTACTTTTCAGTCAAATATGTGGCATCTAGTGAAGAAAGAAAGAAATTGCAACAGCATTTAATGGGAAACTACAGTAGATGTATTGACACAAGCAGGAATTTGTTTCTCTAACCAGCACCTTATTATTAATTTGACAGATTGATTTTTGGCTTGCTCTACATTTGAAAACAAAACAAAAAAACAGTCTTTGCCCTGGGATACTTTAGATTGGCCGGTGTAATCTCTCTTTGGTGTTGCTTTTATGCAGATCCAGAACACAATCAATAGAATTCAGTCAGCTGCAGTGCTTCATCAGCTAAGGAATATGTTACGATAACCTACAGGGTGTAATGACAACCTGTAGGGTAAAAATATATAGGAAAATAAAAAAAGTCAACATTCTATGTCACATTTACAGTCATACTACATATTATATGTGCACCAAAATTTATACAATGACTCAAATTTACACAACCATATACACAAATTAATGGTAAGGTGTCAGTTCTGGTCACCTTGATCGGTGGGAATATGGTAGATCTAGACAAGACAAAACATGCAGCTATGACGCTCATGCCACAAGAGCAGCAATGAACTCAGTAATATTTGATGTGAGGTTGGCAATATAAAAGTGAAATTAAGAAGTGATTTAACATTGATACATACAAAGAAACCTGAACTACAACTGTAAATGTCAAAAAGCAAAACCCTGGAAGTTTGGTAAAGTCTCCTCCTTGAAGACCCTTTCAACCTTTATTTTTTTTTAAGGATTTAAATACTTTTTATTTTTTATTCTCCACTCATTTTTTCCCTTTCTCTCCTCTGAAATATTGCCTGATACCTGCTTTTGGGGTTGATCATCCTACATTTTTTTCCAAAATACTGAATCAGATCTGTTGCTAGGTCTGACCCTGTTTGTGAACGCTTACAAATATCTTTGTCATCTTGCTCTTTTTGTTTTTAATTTAATGCAGACAAATTTACAGTGGATGTTTGGGTTACAGTGAAACCTTGTTAAACTGAACGTTTTGGGACCACATCACAGTTCAGATGAGAGGAAGTTCATACTTGTGCAACACAGTGTTTGCTTGTTCAAGTATGTATTTTCACATATACTAATAACTTCAAAGCATATGCACTAAACCCTACATTCTTGAAATTATAACAGTGGATGGAACAACACAGATAGTGGCAAGTCAGCAAACCACAGAGTGATAATTTGATCACTGGGTTACAGAATAGCCAAGTTCCCCTTGTGACCCCAAACTTAAAACTGTACAGTTCACAGCCTCCGGCATGCAAGGAATTTGAGAAAAAACCTAAGTAATTAGAATACACAGTCTGTATAGTGCTTCAGCTTTCATAATGCTATTTCCCCTACTTTTTATTTTTTATTTTTCCAGTTTAAAAGCATCTGCTATACTGCTGTCCCAAACAGGATTATATTGGATGTGCTATATTGTTGAAGAGTTCATTTGGGCGTCAATGTAGAAAGCCTAACAATGAAGAAGCTTAAATATATGGCTTAATTTCATGTTTCATAAATAATATGAGTATTATAAATACTCATAATTATAAATACTCGTATTATACATAAATGAGTCACAATTTATATTGAGAAGCCAGGCCAAAGGTCCATCTAACTGATTATCCTGATTGATGCAATGTCTAAGAACACCTAAAGAATAATAGGGCAAGAATATATGGCCCATTCTCCTAACATTTTCTCACCCTCTACCTATTTTCAGCTCATGGCATTTCTGAGCCACAAGTGGCACAGTATTTAGTGAGTATTTATGCATTTCTCTTCCTTAAACTTGTCCTGTTGTCCCCTGCAGACATGCAAAGCTTAGCCCTTATAGCAACACTGTAGGAAGAGCTGCCACCTCCTTAACCAATGAATCCTCCAAATTAGAAACAGGTTTTCTACAGAAGTTAAGAAATATAGAGAGGAGCAACAGGTACTAAAAGTGAAAGGAAAAGAATGTGTATTACCTTTAGTAATACACCATCGTCCCTGCAATTTCAGTTCTTGTACAGTTGTGTTGCACTTTGCCATTGACACATACTCAACTCTCACCAACTGCAGCCAGGCAGATTTTCCTACTTTTTGTTTTTTCAAAATAGTATTATGTGCTATACAGTTTGTAAAATGCTTTAAGGATTCATTATGGGAACTGCAAATCAAAGATTGGATTTGAGAATACTGTTACTTCACAAAAATATCTAACAAAAATGGTATTTAAATCTTAATAAAACCAATGTGATAAATCTTAATAACAACAACAATGTGATATCAGTTGTCATCTGCTAGAATGTTATGTTTGGCGTTTATTACTGAATAATTTAAGATCCTTACATGCAAATTGTTCCAACAGACTTAATTTGAAAACAAACATTGGCAAGTGTTTTGTTACCGCTGAAGCTGTTTTCAAGTACAATTTGTGCAGTATAAATAAGAACACATACTCACATTGTGACTAGGACAATGCTTTGTAAAATTCCCAGAGGTTTGGCACTTGTGACTAATTTTTCCTCATGTATTTGTGCATGTAACAGTTCTGAACTGTTAACTCACTTGCAGTGCTGAAGAGTTCTCAGTAAGCATCCACATATAATAATTAAGCTGAACTATCTATTACTATTTAAGGGATAAAAAAAAAAAAAGGCGGTTTACAGTATTCTGAAAAGGTGTTTAAAAAACATAAAAAGTATAAACGTATATATTTGTTTCTTAATGTCCACAAGGCTTTGAACAACAAAAAAATTTGTCTAATATATAATCTAATATATCATAGAAGGATACACTATGGTTCTCATATAATCAAAATAAGAGGTCAGAAAGGGAAGTCTAAAGCAATTAACTAGAAACTACATCTGAATATTTAAAACCAAATCTCTTTAAAGGTTTGCAACACCCAGCATGGATACAGATTGCTCCAAATTTTATATACTAACTCCAATTCTTTTCTCTTTTTATCTAACAGCATCAGAATTTGTGTGATAGGTGAATCAGAGTCACACTGTATGGAATCCCATGAAATTTATATTGCAATAAACAAGCAGTGGGGAAAAAAAAAAAAAAAAAAAAAAAAAGGTCATTTCAACTCTAATTTAATACATATATACACAATTAAATGCCAAACCTACTTCACACTCAGGTACAACCCTTAAGAGAACTAAACAGATCACTTATTCTTAGTATTTAATCAGTTCAGTGCTAACCATTGACTTTTACTGGTCTTGGAATGGAGAAAGTATTGCAGTACAGGTCACGATTTACACCAGTCCAGATGCTGCAAGGAGGTACACACTGGCACATAGAGGATCTCTGAGTTACTCAAATCTCTTGGAGCTTATTTTTTTCCCCATAACATTTCCTCTTGCATGTATCATACTTCCATACAAAATTGTAAATTTCAGAATTAAAATATGTTCTTTAAATAAACAGTAAACAAGATAATCTCAAATTTTATTGTGAATTCCTATTCCGTATGTAAACGTCCCATCAGACAGTAGGGGGCAACTTTCACCCACAAGTCATACTTTACGCATTCTGCTATATAATATAATGACACGAAAGGGGTACTTTAAATACTTACCTAAGTTTGTTGTGTGGTCTGTATCAATTTTATAAAATGTAAGGTTTTATTTTCAAACCCGTTTTGTTCTCCAGGCACTATGCTGAGGAAATATCTGGTTTATACATGTATACTAAGAGAATGGTGCGAGATGAAGCAAGAAACTACGCTCTTAAAGATGTTGAGAAATAAAGAAGTACAATATATTCCTCTAGCTTGCTGTCATAGGATTTGTGAGAAACCAATCTCATAAAGCATATTTTTCCATGCTTGCAATCTGATAAACAATTCTTCCCTGAATAAGCTATTTATAAAAACAGTAATTTAGTACCCTAAAAACAGAGCCAGAAGTAATATAAAAGCTAATATAAACAGCAAAGTATTCATTAATGATGTTAACCTAAAAAATTAAAAAAAATGTTTAACAATAAATCTAAGTTTAAGAAAAAATTGATGTGATGTTCTATATCATGCGTAATGTTTTGTATCACTCAAAAAATTAAAATCTTGCTATGAATTTTGCCAGACATGCTAAATAGGCAGGCATGGCATCAGAGGATATAAGCAGTCAACACAGCATTTTTTCAATTGTGCTTAATTATATTGTATTACTGTGATTTTTACTGAATTAGAAGAGAACATCAGTCATAGAACTTAATATGCAAAGAACTGATTTCCCTTTAAAATTCCTAGTTCACTTTTAAACTGCACAGATTGGTGAAAGTGAAGAAGTAGGGCTAGCCTGAAAGTATTTTCATGCTAAACCCAACCAAGCAGCACAATGCAAACACTTCTAATACATCCACAAAACCCGGGGCTAGTCTTGCTATAAGAATGAAAGCAGTCAGGCTTAGGGTGAGATTTAGTAAATTTAGGCAAAATCATGATTTCAAGTAAAGGATGACAAACACCGGGAATCAAATCACACAGAACTTCACGCTCCATTTAAGCTTCAAACATGAAAGTAAAGTACACTGGATGACAAGCTACAATAACTAAGTGAGAAACTGATTGCAAGCCTTTCTTCTGAAGTGTCCTGAGATCCTTCAATAACTCCAGGAGGTAACTAAATGCAACAGTACTTGCTCAGAGGTCAGACTAAGTGATGATGAATGTCTCTTCTGGCTTTAACCCCAGCCCAAACATGCTATGGATCTGCTTTTTTCAGTTACTTAACTAGCAATTATTTCTCTAAAAATAACCCCACCTTAAAATAGAAAACTTCTGTTAGTGCACTTAAGCTGTATTTTTCTTAATAGACAGAGCATAGCATAAACAAGGATTACAAGATGTGAAAAACATCCACCCTCCAGCATTTCCTGAAATGAACTTACATTTTCATGTTAGTATTCAAAAAGCATGTGTGTAACTGGTATCAAGCATTCATGTAGAAACAAAACTAATCATTAAAAACACAGCTAAAGAAAAAAAAAAAAAAAAAAGCCAAGTAGACATTTTACCGCAAGAGATTATTACCTCATGATCCTATAATTTATGCTTACAAATTAGTTAGGGGCTTTTTATTTCTTCATTTTTTTTAATGCAAGGCTAAGAAATATCTTGCTGTTTTACTGGGTCTCACAGGACTGAATGCCAGGTGAAGCCAAACAGTTGATTTCTATTCCCTTTTACATGGTTTCACTTCAAATGGACATGAGCTGTCAAGCCACAGAAACATCATTCTGGTGGGACAGCCAAACTGCGGAGTTCAGTTGTGTCCTGTCTCATCCCTCTTACGTGTGCCCCAAAAGCAAAACAGCAGCAGAGGGTTTTGGAAACTTTTTTTTTCTTTTTTTTTTTTTCCTAATACAAAAGCTTCAAGAAAACAGGTTCAATGTTAAAAGAGGTGAATGAACAAAGACACAACTGGACTCATGCAAGGAGGAAAAGCTCAGTATGAAAGCTCACCTCTTACAGGACAGATTTCTTTATGATGCTTACTTCTCTCTCCATTTGCTTTTTCATTTCCTCATGATACTTTTTTTCTCCTTCCTTGTCTCCCAGCACATCTGCAGAGTGACTTTCTCTACCTCAGACCAACCTTACCTCACCGTTTCATCACTGCAATACAGCAAACCTGTTAAGGAATACATTTTCCTCAGGTATTTAAAAGCTACCAGGCACTTAACTTACTCTAAGTATACAAAGCTTTTAGGTCTTATGGGCCTCCACTTTCTTCTTCAACATCTGCCAGAGTTGCAGCCAGGCTACTTGCTGGTGTCTTCTGACCTGGGCTGGTGTCTTCTGACCCGGCCATGGTGGTGGCCAGCAGTGGGCAGCACAGAAGCCACACTGGCAGCACCCAGCTTCCCTCTGCTCGGGATAGACTGGAGTTACAAGGTTTTTCTGCAACAAGGAGAAAAGTGCCAGCCTGAAAGATGGCCAGACCTTTCTGTTTTCTCCCAAATGATGGGCACTGTTGCCTACAACTATCTTAAATACAACAAAATATTCAACAGACAGTTGTTTCTTCTCTCTACCGGAAAGCCTTATTTTATCACACTTTAAGCATAAAGGTAAAATGAAGATTTCCAGGAAAATGGCTAATTCATTTAAAAAGAAGCCTCAATTTCCAAAATAGCCCAAGTGCTTTTATTTGGTGCCTTTTCAAGGCTGGTTTCTGTTGAGGGGAAAGGAAACTTTTGGGCTGGACAAAATAACTTCCACAAGTCCCTTCCAACCTCAACCTTTCTGTGATTCTGGGATTTTTGACACAGTGCTCTCTGGTTACAAAGACTGAGAGTACACCAAAATAAATTCTAACAATATCCACTGTTATAATAGGGAAATATCCAAATCTGTTGCCTCTTGAGCATGAATAAATTCTACAATCTCTACAAGCTTAATCTCTTTGCTTTACATCTTTCTGTGTGTTTATTTTTCTGTCTCCATGAAAATTGTCAAGAGTTCATTGAAATTTACAATCAACCAAGCATGAGAGCTAAGGTTATAGGCCTAGTAGGAAAACAACAACAAAACCAGTAAATATTTTGATTTACTGCAGGGGTCAGTTTCTCCCAATACCTTTCTATAAATTGATTTTAAGAACAAAACTCACCTTTAATAGAAAGTTTTCTTCCAATTACCTGCTGTAGGAAGATTGCTCCCCATAGAATGATGAAAATGGAGAAACAGCACATCTCACGCCCTACACACTTCTTAACTGTCAACTTCTGTGCTCTCCCTGAACGGGCCAAATCAAAAAGAGATGCTTTACAAAGCTACAATGAATCACTGCTTTCAAATCATGTGTTGCAGGATCCATTGATAGCTGTACAGACGCTACGTTGCAGGTCCCTTGCTATGTTGCAAATGTAGTCATTCCAACATTACTCTCACAAAGTTATATGAAAAGCTTTGTTACTAAAGATTTTATATAGGTAACTATTGTTTGAGTCTTGTTTAAGTCAAACAATAAATTACTATTTAGTTTTGCCAACTTGTTTGACTTAAATATAGATTGGCTACAAAAAAGAAAATATATATATATATAAATATATATATTCTTGCTCAGATTATAATTATTGTATGCTGATATACACGACTGATACTGCTTTATAAATAGTTCTCTTCTTGTATAGTTCATCTAGATGTAAATTATACCAGTGACATTATTGACTTACTGGAAAGTTTCCAAATAGGTCTAGTCTTGGCATACTACAACAACTGCATGTAACACAGAAAAAAGGGTTTAAAAATGTTTTCAAAACATAGAAGGATTTTCTGCACGTTCTCTTCTGAAGTTTGTTGTGGTTTATTTACTGCTCACATTCTATGTGTTGGAGCAGGATGCTCAGTGGTGTTTCCTTTAATCTCTCTGGCAAAATTGCCCTATATTTGGTAACATATTTACAGTTATTCATTATCATTGAAGTCAAAGGCCATCAGCTATTGTAGACACTTATACTTACATGTAGGTAGTCAGAATATTCACTGCTTGCATGACAGCTGTTCAGAACTAGAAAAGAAACTTCACTTTATTGTGGCTTTTGGCGATTGTTTGCTTGTTTGTTTTTGGGCTCGGTAATAGAAGGATATTTTTGCAATAGTTTTTGCAGCTTTAATGCATACAGAAGTCATTTTGCATTCAATAAGAATGCTGGTTTGTCTTGATAGAAAATAAGAGTATTTTCCAAATCCACAAAAATGTTAAACAAATCATTGGTAGATCATGTGCAATACTTGTCTTGCACTGTTGCAGCTGTTGATATTGGAGTACTGGAATAATATTTATTTTGATAAAGGGAAGGGTGTGGACAGAGGTTCCATGTGTAGATGATCCCTGTTTCTTACAGCTTAGGGAACATAGTTTATTTGTTAATGAATGAAGGCCAAGAAGTGTATAGTTTCAATGTGAGTCTGGTCTTGTTCAATTTATCTGCTTCTTTTTACTCTTAAAATAATCTAAATCTAGTATAACAAAAGTAGGAACAAACTACAGTAAACTAGAAAACATGTTACAACTGGAAATCTAAAGAAAAATTATCTGAGCAAGTCACGTTGTTATTTTTTGTTTTCCACAAAACCGAATGGAAGCTTGATGACATACTACAAGACAGTAGGCATGGAAATCAACACTTAATGCCTATAGTTATTTATTTTTCTCTGAAAAATGCTAAATGGCTGAAACAAGGTCATGTTTATGCTATCCATAGAATTAAAATAAAATTAGGTGATTAAAAGGTATATTATGTGTAAAGGCTGTTTTCACATGCTTAGATCTATACTTGGCTTAAACTGCAAATGAAAATGAAACTGACTGTAAATATTCTATGAAACTTCTTTGAACTGAAATTACGTTTAGAAGTATTATCTCCTTTTGCTACCATGAGGACAGTCAGGTATTGGAGCAGATTGTCCAGACAATTTGTGCAGCTTACATTGTTAGAGGTTTACAAGACTAGATTAAACACAGCCCTGAGTAACGTGGACTAACCTTACAGCAGATCTTGCTTTGAGCAGCAGTTCCTCCATAGGTCCCTTCTAAGCTAAATAATCCTATCCTACTGCAGTATTGTGGTAGAACTACTACTGTCAAAAGTCTATAAACATTTCTGTTTGACCATTTATAGTCACTTATCCTCAGTTGGTATCTGATACTTTACAATCAACTTTCTTTGGAAAATAAAATTTGCTAGGACTAAGTTAGACCTCGATCCCACAAAGTACTGAGTGCTTGTCGGAAGACTGGTTCAACAATGACCTTAGAAATAAGAAACTTTTAAATATCTCTAAAGCCCTCTAAATATCCAAAGATGCAAGATCTAGGAATTTGGAGCTTAAGAAATAGGACTCGGGTCTCCACGTTATATATGACTTTCATGATCAAGTCTTTTGAGTGCTAAGATTGTACTATGATAAGAAATAAAATATATACCAAATACTTCCCTTGAATAATTATTCTGATTAAATCATATTTGTCGAAGCTTACCGCATCCCATGTTCAAAGATGCAAATAGAATTTAAATTTTGTCAAAAATACCAAAAAGAAACTAACAAAGCACAGAGCAATACAGCTGTAGCATACTACACTAAAAGCAAGTTTTCATCACATACAGAATTATCAACTTGAATTTAGATTCTGTAGTTAATTTCATAGAGGCAAGATCATGCATTCAACTTGGTATTAGTTGCAGGATTTGTACCTACCTAGCCCAGTTACTAAGGTCTGTTTATAACACAAACAGTAATATTAGGTATTTCTTATAAAGAAGATCTATTACCTTTTGAAATATATCTCAAAAAAATGGACAAATCATTACCATCACCTGCATGGAAACCTCCCTATCTGCAGCATATTTCTCTAGCACTGAAACGTGCAAGTTTGTTGCACAATTATAAGTCTGAATTTGAATTATTTCTCAGTTCTGATACAAAACGTGAAAATTAAATTTAACAGCTGATATTTAGCTGACATCTTGGGTTATGCTAACTTATTATTATGTCTTGAAACAATAAGAAATGTTTTAAAACAGTATTATCAACATGAATATGGATCATCAGTTGTAGAAGTTTTATCACAGGCAAGTTATTATCCTGATTTTTTGTTGTCTTCTATCTACTCTTATATAACGTGATAAACTGAGACTTATTGTACAGCAAAACTGATTGAGTTCACACAGATGTTACCTTCTTTCATGATGTGCTTACTCTTATGATGTCCACTGCTAGGTTATGGGTTGTAACAAGTTACAAGCAACATGAAAAAGAGCAGGGTTAAGATAAATTTAGGTTTACATATCAGTAGACATACCTAGGACATATGAAGAATAGCACAGTAGAGAATATCACATAAGAATGTATCTCAGCAAAGCTGTAACAAATAATGGGAAAAAAAAAAAAAAAAAAAAACAAACCACAAAATGACAAAACAGATGGGAAATATACATCATCAGACCTTGCCCACGTCACTGTATGAAGAATTGTCGTTGCATCTTTACATCACTTTATACTTTAGAAAAAAAATTCTACTACCACAAACAGATAAATAAATAGCATCATGACAGTATTAGGCATTAATAAAGTCTCTCTTTAAAAATGCAAAAAGGAATGTGTTTATTAACATCTCGTACAAAAAAGAAAAAAAAAAAAGATATTTTTTCTCCTTTGGCTAAACAGAACATAGATAGAATTTTTCTCTAAGCTACTTATAGCTAAAATCTGGACAAAACAGCACCAGATTACATTTCCTACTTTCCCTGTACGACATAGAATTTGGTCTTAAGGTACAAGATCATGTTGGAAATGCAGACTGCTTAACACAAGAACAAAACTTACTAGTACGTTTGCATGTTTATGTTGCATAAGATAATACAATCCATCTGTTGGAAAAATGCTCACTGAATATTATATATCTGGCTTAGCAATAAACATGAATAGAAATCAAGTTTTCATTTTTTTTATTTTTTATTTTGTTTTAAATCAAAACCTGGATAATAGTGAGACTTACAAAGAAATGTGCTCAGCAACCTGAGGCAAATTATGCATGGTAATGTTGGAGTCACTGAGAACAGTTAACACGATGTAACCAAATGTCAACTGGAATATTTTGCAGTAACTTACCAAAGAGGTCTGTGTTTAATGAATATACGAATGCTTGGTTTCTAAGTTTTCAGCTTCAGATGGCGAAGATTAAGTGCTAAGGGTGTTACTGTAAACGTTTAAGTGAGATGAACATCACCGATTTTCTAATTTTACCACATGGCTTATTTCAGAAGAAAACAAGCACCAGTTACATAGTTCTTCTGCAAGTCAGTAAACAGTCACACACAAAAAAAATCAAGACAATTTGCTTCTTTGTTTATGCGCAGGATATTTAGTTTGGTTTGCAAAGTATTAGAAGAATAATAAGAACCTCCTGGCAGAATACCGCAACTAAATTTCTAAAAAGCCACTCGGTTAATCTCAGTGTTGAATCTAGCTGTTTCAAATTATTGTAATGTATAATAACAGTCTTATTGACAATATAGATGCGCAGAGCCAAAAAAAGCTAGAAATAGTGGCCAAAACGATGAACTAAGAGCCAGCCCGAATGACAACAAACATCTGGCCATTAACTGAAGAATGGAGGGGTTTAGGAATGCAGCTGTCTGTGGTCTCCTCCAAGTTCCAGAGCCATGAAATACTGCGAGGATTGGTGAAAGCTGGATGAGAAGCACTACTCCTGAAGATAGTAGGTCCTAAAATGGAGTCAACAATCAGTTCATGGTGGAATTTCAAGATTTCTGTGGTCAGAATATATTCATTCCAATGGCCTCATAATGTACATCAACAAATTAATATTGTATGGATGTCATTTCAAAGCCTACTGAAGACGAAGAGCCATTACTGAAGCCATTAGAGCACAGATGGTTCAAACTATATGCAGATATTCATACTTGCATTTCTGCATTATAGCTACTTTTTTTTTCTCCTGTTGAACTGTAATGAATTGTCTCATAATCTATTCCATCTTCTTGCCATTAGCAGGCTTTGAATGTTCACAAATAGGAGCAAAGAACTCATTTTCCAGAGCTTTAATCACACAAAGAGGGAATGCCTAATTCTCTAAATGAAATGGTCTGTGATCACTGAAGCAGAGATTTAATATATCACGGCAAATTAGGTAGATTTTAATAAATTACTTATCTCTCTGAATACTTTACATATGCTTATAAAGAAACATAGCCTGTTTGCAAACAGTGGAAACCCACAGCCTATAAAACCCTTTGAAGAAAACGACAAATAAAAAAGTAAATTAAAAAATGAAATGTATTATATCCTCGTTCTCAAGAGACAATCCTTTTGCAGCACTGATTCACAGCTCCATTAAAAATATCAATTAAATCCTTCATTGAGATTGGTTAAAAGCTATAAAATTAACTTTCCAAGCTAGACACTGGTTATTCAGATACAACAATTCACTGTATGTTTGATATAAGTTCTAAAAGTGACAGAAAACAAACGAAAACGCAGTTGCCTGTCCCCACAGCTCAAACTATGTGAAGCAAAATCTGATACTTTATGGCTTCTTTTTGTGCTTTGACAGATGTTGGCTGAAAGTAAATCTTTTACTGTATAGAAAAATGATTGTGCCTGCCCTTCCCCCTACTTCAAATCATGATAATCATAAACAGCTGATTATAATGTTAGTAGAAGGGCAAAAGTTATTTAAAAAAGGTTGCAGTAATTTAATAAGTCCTGCAACTAGCCTCATTTTTTATATTTAATTGATAGGAACTGCATGCATCAAAGAAAACACATACTGAGATTTAATGTGCATAAAATGGATATTAGCATTTTAAAGAGGCAGATTAACACATTAATCCAAGTAATTTTCATATATTGCTTTTAATAAAATCTTCACAGTATAAAATTCTTAATGAGGCTAATCACAGGCATTCCATTTAGTGGGGTGATTAGGGATAACATAAAAGTATTTTTAATCAGTTTTCTGAGGCTTATGGTTTTTTTATTAAAAATTAAAAATTTGACTTGCATTTTTATTACTGTTTTATGTAGGAAAAAATGTTGAAAATGCAAATAAAGCACATCATTCAATCATGTAGGTATTAATTATTTACAAGACGTTGTCCATTGTGGAGAGATACTTAGCCTTAGGGGGGAAATATAAAAACAAACAGACTGAAAAGTATACAAAACTTTACAACTACAAATCAAGAGTCCTTTTCGTATAAATTATACATTAAATATACTGTACGAATTACAAAGATCTCATCTTTGAAGCACTATCAAGCATGTATTTACACTGGGAGAAGGAACTTCTGTAGGCAAACTTCCCTTTCATGCCTCCTAGTCATCTTTGCATTCCTCATAGACTGAACGCAGTGCATGGAGGGCTTCCACTGTTACTTTGAGCTTTCCAATTACTGCACTATCATCTTCTGCATCAAAAACTAGAAAGGAAACATCAGAAAACAGCATTAGTTAGTTTCATTAAAGGCTTTGGTTTTGTTCTGATAATTTTGCTCAGGATTTGGACAGATGAAAAGGCACCTAGCATATGCTTAAAAAAGGAAAAAAAAATAGCCTCCAGTTCTGGCACTCAGCCCTACATGATTTTGAGAAAGACCTCAGACAGTTTTCATATTAAATGTAGTGGATGGTGCTCAGCCCACTGGAAACTCAGCACTCTAAGAACTAGAAAGTACATCAGTAAAACTATTTTGAAGTAAAGAGAACTATCAGTATGAAAGCTGCCTATACAAATTGTTTATTTTTCATAATACATAAACAGATGTTCAGACTTCAGAATCTAAACTGTTAAAGACATGCATGTATGCTTATAAATACTAAGTAAAAAAATATACTAATGAATACATTTTGTACAGTGTATATATGACCAGGCCAAATTATTTGGTATTTCCCCTAGCCTAAACTATTTAACTACCTTCATTTTTGTTCATGCGTGTTTTAAAGTAGTATTTAAAAATTTTATTTTACAGAAATTAGCTAACATGATTTAAAATTGCTCTCTTCTACAGTATCTATGCAAGCCCTGAGGGCCATGTTCTCTGCTGCTTTGATTAAAAACATGCTGCTAACAGTCGAGAATGAGGTTCTTTCCCAGTTCTGCATAAAAAGTAATGAGGCTGCCTAACGTGACTCTAGGAGGAATTTGAATAAAAACAAATAATCTTGACAGCACGTCTCCTCAAAGCAAATTATACAGCAAAGAAATGGCAAGGTTATGTATTTATGAAATGGACTGGGATAAGTACTCTGGGAACTTGCAATGATAATGCATGCTTCAATGACTAGGCTGCTGGGACAGCTCAGAATAAGTTTGGGGAAACAAAAACCATCATTTACTTTGTTGACAGAGCTATTAGAGGACAGATGAGATGCTATTCTTACAGATCCAAACCATTTCACATATCCTTGAACAAATCATTCAGTGAACTGTCAGCTTAAAAAGCAAACTTCAGAGTGCATACATACATACATACATACATATATATATATATGTATGTATTTAACTTACAAGAACAGCAGGGTAACTACAGCTGATGATATCAGAAAATGATATTAATTCATTTTTTTTCTGTTTTAATATTGTCATGTTATCTCTGAGGCATATATATATATCATATGCCTTTGTATAAGCTCCTTTACATCCAGCTTCTTGCTTTGTTAGCCTTCTAACTGCTTCAAGTTTCATATAGGCCACTTCCACCCAATTAACAATAAAAAGAACAAGATATGAACAAGGTCTATGTTTGCAGTCCTCAAAAAGAATGAAAGAAGTTTAGGGTACCTAACTTTTAAGAATGATTGGAATGTCAGCAGACTAAGTCTCCTCCATCTAGGTATATTCTTTTGCCCTCAAAGCAATATCCACTTCTGAAAATGTGTATAGTATTATTTAAGAATGCCATTTATTGTGCCACTACACAGAATTGAAATCTGGGTATAAAAGCATCCAGATCTTAAGAACAGGTCTTTTTACAATGATTTCATTCAAGTAAATGGATCAATATAGTCTACTTTTGCCATTATGTGATATATTGTTATGTAAAATTCATTTTAATTATCTGAATGCTCTAACTATAAGAAAATATGCTTATGGATGCAATAAAAAAAAATCTAAACTGCACAGTGAAAAACAAATACCAATATATACAAATCACCTGCCAATTATCCTTTGTGTTTAGTACCTCTTTGGCAACGTTATACATTATCTTTCTCATATGGATTTTGGGAAACAGAATATCCTAACCTACCATTTATTATTGATAGTAACTGTCAAGCATGAGTGTCTGCTCTTCAATTAACAGACAACACAAAGTTTGGTTTATTCCAGACAGGGGATTTCTAGTGTAGTGAAAAAGAAGCCAACAGTTTTTGTTTGCCTTTTTTGTTTTCCCTTTTTTAAAAAAAAAATCCTCTATATAATTTGTAAGCTTTAGTAGATTCTTACTGAGAAACAAATCTAGCATTTGCAGTGATGGGAAGAAGTGTGGGTAGGAATAAGAGTAAATGTATTTCTATCTGCTACTGTTATCACTTTCATAGGTACAACATACATAAGGAAAAAACAAGTTTGAATATCTTCTGATTAGGGGAAGAAATGATCCTCACTATCCCAAAGCAGCTGGCGTTACATAATAATGATTACCTAGAACAACTAATACTAAACAACTGTATCTTCTGTCTTCATAATCATCTCAGATGACAATTAGGAGTTCTAAGAGTTGCGTGAAAGGTGACTTTCAAGGGTACAAAATTAATTTACATCACTAATCAATCTTATCAAATGCGAATTATGACAAACAGGCCATAAAATCCAGAACACAAACAATTTTCCATAGCTGTGAAATACCTTTTTGGAAGAGATGTGCTTTTGAATATCTACTTGGAGAAAAATTATTGGTGGAGAAAAGATGAAGTGGTTCAGCCACAGTAAGAACTGCATCAAATCTGTCTATTATTTTTCCAGGGTACAGAAATTTGATTCTTAGAATTTTCTTTATCATGTTCCCGGAATTTCAATGCGTACTTTCGGTAATTTAGCTACAGCAAGGATGTAAATCATGCAGGATAACAGGAACGGATAAGAAAGCCTATTTCTTTCCCTCACCATTCAGCTCCCCATCACTCAAGGTATGGTAATTAGGCACAACAGTAGGAGTAGCAAGGCCACATTAGTGTGGTATTTGACTGGGGCTAACCTATAATTCCTGCTGTCACAAAGAATACCTTGCAAACATGGGCACACTGCCTCTAGGAATCATGTTGGCTCACCTTTATAGGAGAGTAACCTGTTGCTTTTTTTTTTTTTTTTTTTTTTTAAACAAATATACTCTCAGCTTATTCTTTACTTAGCTTTACCACAATGGGGAAGGAGGATGGAGTGGAACAGGTAAGGATGAAAATGCATACTTGATAATCCTGTCCCTGCTACGTTGGGGGTGAGGAAAGGCTAAGCCAGGAGGATAGTTTTGCTAGCTGTCTATTAAAGGACCAAATAACCTTCTCTAGTCTTCTTATCTGCTTTATAAAGACGTTATCACAAAACAGAGGAAATGGAAGATTCAACACCTCCTACTTGCCTCAACATGCTTTAATAAATCACAGTGAAAGTTCAGTCATGGTTTGTTACAGAATAATGCTTACTAAACTGACAGACCTAACAAAAGTCACCGGTATTTCATTTTGCCTCAAATATGTTTGATATGGAAGATGCAATCTTGAGGTACTCTGGGGATCATAAAATTACTTTCAACAAGATAAAGACATTAGCAATACAGAATTATTGACAGAAGTTTTAATAACAAAATAATACCTATTCACAGTCTTATTGGGTAAATATGATGTACAAAATAGAGAATCATAACAAGTAGACATGTCCTAAAAGTTCTTAGGTTTTATGAACTGATTATTATGAGCTGGGAATGCTGTTTTTTCTTCAAAGCACTTTTTAAGGAATAACAAAATTACACAGTTTTTGAAGACTTCTTCAGACAAATGTGGAGGCCATTAGAGGCCATGGAGGCCATTAAAGAAATTCTTGTTCAAAGTCAAACAACTACTTACACAGCAAAGCTTGCAGAGACAAGCAGAAATTGAACAAATAATTGGTGGTTATGGAAGGTTACAACAAATTAGCCTCTAAAACTTACCATCAATATCTTGCTCAATGACGTCCCTTTCCTTCTGGAATATCTCTCTCAAACTGACATAAGCAAACCCAATATCTTCACATTCAAGATCCTGTTCATCTTCTGGGGGATCGGTAACCACTGTAAACAGTAGACTAAACATAAGAAAAGATATATTTACATTCAGAAAGAGTTGAAAAGTATCACAAAAACACATTAGAAAGGCAAAAAACAAACAAACAAACAAAAAAATGAACTATTTTTACCAGATAAGCATAAACCAGATCTCTATTACTGATGTGCAACATTTTCCAAGAAAACAATAGTTTGGGAACCTTTTTTTTTCAAAATCTTCCCTCCTTCTTTAGCATTATTTATCAATACTAGAAGAACAGATAGAAGGACAGAGAATAGTCTAAGGATGAAAGATTTTTTTCACATTTCAAACTCGTAGCTCAGCTATTGAATAAAATTTTCAAGTCACTTAATTTCTTTACATCTTCCTCTGTTCATTAAATCAAGATTGTACCTATGTGCTTTTAGGAAAATTCATTTATAATCATTTTAAAGTAGTGATAGCTTTTCTGTGTTTTTTGTTTGTTTGTTTTTAGATTGTTGACCTTGCCATGCATTAGATGTGAACAATTAAATGGCAAAAATATTCATTTTAGATTAAACATTACGTTTTGTTGGTTAAAACCTTTGACAGCAAAACTTGTAAGAAAAGTTCAATTACTTTCATTTAGTCATAAAATGGACCTGTATGATTGTTTGGGCTTGGATACAGAACATACTTATGAAGTAAAACTTTTCATTTGTCCCCAGTTAGGGTACTTCTGTTTGCAAAGCAAGCTTGGAACACGTTGGATTATTTTTGGACTGGACTAAACTAGACTGAAGATGTGCTCCAGGAGTACCCCTAATGCGCTGCACTGAAAATAGACACTCAGTCAATGGGATCAATTTGGAGTATTCTGAATTCTGAAAATCATCCTAAGAACTATGTACTTTGAATATCAGACCATTAGCAACAACTGCTTTGCTCTAGAGATTCTCTGTCTCCCACTGGTCCACACTACTTGATTATGCAGACCCAGTAAATTCTAAGCCATGCATTTTCTTGTCTTCATAATGAGTGGTGTGAGAGACATAAGTATTTAAGACAAACCATATCTAACATTTCCCTGCTATCAGAAATACTAACCATATTTAATGAAGTATTTCCAAACACCATAACACCATGTGCAAAGTATTTAGCTGAAAGTCACTGCGAGTTTTCACACATCATTAAGACACTTGTCAAGAACACTGTTCAAGTCCAGAACACATTCTACAAAACCGAACAGGAACCTAAAGGCAGTTCTCTCAAAATAGTACCTTTCTAATACTGTATCATGCATTCCCTGTTTCAAGTTGTACCTTACACTGCCATTTGTCCTGTAGTCATTCTCTCCGACCAATACACCTCCTATTTTACCTTAATTGTTCCATTATGAATTATGAATGGATGTTCTCTGGATACCCAGTACCCTGAGCTGGTGGAAGGGGATGGGGAGCAGGATGTGGCCCTCATTATCCATGAAGAACTGGTTGGTGACCTACTACGGCACTTAGATGTGCACAAGTCGATGGGGCCAGATGGGATCCACCCAAGGGTACTGAGGGAACTGGCAGAGGAGCTGGCCAAGCCGCTGTCCATCATTTATCAACAGTCCTGGCTATCGGGGGAGGTCCCAATCGACTGGCGGCTAGCAAACGTGACGCCCATCTACAAGAAGGGCCGGAGGGCAGACCCAGGAAACTACAGGCCTGTCAGTTTGACCTCAGTGCCAGGAAAGCTCATGGAGCAGATCCTCCTGAGAGTCATCATGCAGCACTTGAAGGGGAAGCAGGCGATCAGGCCCAGTCAGCATGGGTTTATGAAAGGCAGGTCATGCCTGACGAACCTGATCTCCTTCTATGACAGAGTGACGCGCTGGGTGGATGAGGGAAAGGCTGTGGATGTGGTCTACCTTGACTTCAGCAAGGCTTTTGACACCGTCTCCCACAGCATTCTCCTCAAGAAACTGGCTGCTCTTGGCTTGGACTGGCGCACGCTTCGTTGGGTTAGAAACTGGCTGGATAGCCGGGCCCAAAGAGTCGTGGTGAATGGAGCCAAGTCCAGTTGGAGGCCAGTCACTAGTGGCGTCCCCCAGGGCTCGGTGCTGGGGCCGGTCCTCTTTAATATCTTCATCGATGATCTGGACGAGGGCATCGAGTGCACCCTCAGTAAGTTCGCAGATGACACCAAGTTAGGTGCGTGTGTCGATCTGCTTGAGGGTAGGAAAGCTCTGCAGGAGGATCTGGATAAGCTGCACCGATGGGCTGAGGTCAACTGCATGAAGTTTAACAAGGCCAAGTGCCGGGTCCTGCACCTGGGGCGCAATAACCCCAAGCAGAGCTACAGGCTGGGAGAGGAATGGTTGGAAAGCTGCCAGGCAGAGAAGGACCTGGGAGTGATGGTGGACAGTCGGCTGAATATGAGCCAGCAGTGTGCTCAGGTGGCCAAGAAGGCCAACGGCATCCTGGCTTGTATTAGGAACAGCGTGACCAGCAGGGCTAGGGAGGTGATCGTCCCCCTGTACTCAGCTCTGGTGAGGCCGCACCTCGAGTACTGTGTTCAGTTTTGGGCCCCTCGCTACAAGAAGGACATCGAGGTGCTTGAGCGGGTGCAGAGAAGGGCGACGAAGCTGGTGAGGGGCCTGGAGAACAAGTCCTACGAGGAGCGGCTGAGGGAGCTGGGCTTGTTCAGCCTGGAGAAGAGGAGGCTCAGGGGCGACCTTATTGCTCTTTACAGATACCTTAAAGGAGGCTGTAGAGAGGTGGGGGTTGGCCTGTTCTCCCACGTGCCTGGTGACAGGACGAGGGGGAATGGGCTTAAGTTGAGCCAGGGGAGTTTTAGGTTAGATGTTAGGAAGAACTTCTTTACAGAAAGGGTTGTGAGGCATTGGAACAGGCTGCCCAGGGAAGTGGTGGAGTCACCATCCCTGGAAGTCTTCAAAAGACGCTTAGATGTAGAGCTTAGGGATATGGTTTAGTGGAGGGCTGTTAGCGTTAGGTTGGAGGTTGGACTCGATGACCTTGAGGTCTCTTCCAACCTAGAAAATTCTGTGATTCTGTGATTATTGTTTTACACTTTAGACAACAATCAAACAGAACTAGCCACGAGTACAGCCTGGACACAAAAGCCGTCGTCTATTTATCATCCTGTTTAAATGCAAGCCTGTTTGTTGATCCCAAACATCTAAGTTGATCCCAACAACTATATAAAATATTTGCATTTCTTCTGCGAACTTAAATTACACTCATTGTACTCAAGTATAGTTTTACTGTTAAACATATAATTACAGTATTGTGCTGGAGCTGACTTGAGTTAGTGGCTTGTGCTGGGGCCAAAAGCACTGAGACTGACAAAATGACAGGAATTCTGATTTAACTACTTTTTTGGTATGTCTTGGCAATATTACTAAAACAGTGAATGCCTGTGAGATTTACAACCTAAAAATGTTCCAATAAGCACAATTCCAAAGGAGTAACAATCAAACTGCACAAAATCCAAGCCTATGGGAAAGACTATCTCAGACAAATTATAATCAAATCCTCCTAAAAGCCTTTAAGTATAGTAACAATGACTGCAATCTGCTTTTATAGCATTTTGGTTTTGTTCTGGCTTTTACTAAAAATATTTATTATTTTGATTATTAAATACTTGTTTATGGCTAAAAGCTGACATCTGTTGAAAGTAAATGTTGTTTTAAAAAAAGGTTCTAGAAACAAAAGAAAAAAAAGAAAAATATCACAGCTATTTCCAACAGCAGGTGGCTTGACGGAGTATAATGGATCTAACTTAAGATTTTTGGCACAGAGCTAAGGATGAGCATAAGTGCCAAAACTCAATCAAAATGGAAGAATTAATGAAGTGTTCAAGATAACTATTAAATGAAATAAAAACAAGTTAAAATTGTAACAAAGCCTGATAAAACTGTTGGGATCTGGGAACGGATCTATTCTGTTCTAATTCAGTGTCAATGTTGTATCAAATTAATGGGAGAAAACAGCTAGGCAATGATAAATAGGGGAAATAGTGCTGGATTAATTTTCATCTTTTAAGTGTACCAAATGAAAAATAATAATTGCTTCAACCTTAAAAATACGTTTTACAATGCAGCAGAAAAACCTGAAACAAACATTGTTATGATAGCACTTAAAGGTGTTATCACCAGCAGGTAATTTTGAATGCCTGGGAGAAGATGTGATGTTGGCAGATTTTGGTTCCAATTCTTTACTCAGATCAGCCATTTTTAAGCAGCAAGGAGAAATCCTTGCATATAATATATTAATGTGAAGCTAACACTGTATGTGTGTTCTATACTCTTATGATATGGATGTGTAGCTTTAACTTCTTTGGTGAACAATGACTTCATACAGTCAGTTTCTTGGTGCAGAAATCATTTCCTACCAAGAAACAATACACCTGTCAGGCTCAGCCTGGAAACCTCTCGCACAAACCTGTTCACTCTTGTTATCACAGCAGGGTGACTGTTATAAGAATGGATTCTTCCATTCTTCACACACGTCTCTTTTGACACTTGTCAGATGAGTATGTACTATATCACCAGGTCTGCAAGTACTGCAAGTATCATCTGGCATGAGGAATCAGGTACGTTTCTCTGTATGACCCAAATTTCCACACTCTTAAAATGCTGAAAGGTAACAGATGAACACAAACTGGGCAAACCATAAATGCAATTGAGTTCCAGTTATCTTAAATGGACTGGCTCAAATGCCTCCTTTTACTACCTGATTTAAAGACTTTAACATGGAAGTACATTAGGCTAAGATGATAAAAGAACAACAAAAAAATACTAATTTTGTACCATCCCATTCATTTTCACAAGGTTTTACAAGTACTATTAAGTATAGCTTTCTAACATAAAAAAGGAATATAAACTGAATCTCTATAATACAACAGCAGAAACAAAACATAAAGGCTACCCTTGTCACACAGCAGAGCTATAAGAAAAAGCAAGTGTTCTGACAAAATTTCCATAGTAATGATAAAGACATCGCCTGTCTGAAAATGTAGACAAAAACAAAGACGCTTGTCAAAAAAGAAGAGGCATCTTTGTGCTATGCAACAATTACCAACCTAAAAAGGATTTCAAGAGTCCTCCATGTCTCCTACCATCTCATGCTCATGTATTTTAGACTTTATATCATTCTATTTAGCACTGTATTTTCTTGATTATTTATACTGCTGAAAACACAAAGTGTTAAATACTGAATATTCTTGCATTTCCTGCCAATAAAGCCATTTATTCCAATATGGAACTAAAATCAACATTAAAAAACAACAACAACAAAAATCATGATTATTCCACACGATATACAATTGAAAAAAAAAAAGCAACTTCTTTTTAAGAAAATTTATCTTTTAATTTACAGTAAACCACACTCCCAATAAATAAACATACTTTCCCATATAAATGCCACATCAATATACATTTATTTGTTTGTAAGTATAAAGTTAAAGAATATAAAGCTGTGAAATTCATTATTCTCATGGTCTAACTGGTCCCCAATTCAATTATAGGACTATCACCTGGAGTTCTGGCTTAGCAGTAATTTTATTTATTCTATTCAAATTTTTCTTTTAACACTTGAGAATATTCATTTGTTTCAAAGGATATCCTTCAACATGACTCTGCTTTTGGAATAAAAAACATAGCAAACAAGGTACCTGTGTTTGTTCCAATATGGAATTAATCTTTATGAGTATCATTTCTAACAACATTTGTGACAAAAAAAAAAAAAAAAAAAAGTTCACCTGAAAACTTAAACACATAATACACTGACTTTGCTCCTATAATCTGGCACTGTACAAACACCAACAGAGTGTCAGGCTAACCCATGTGCAGACAATTTTCAATGATATTTATATCCTTGATAATTTGGTCTCCTGATCTTTAAAGCATTAGTTTAGTTCAGTTCCTGTTTCAGCTGAAAAAGCTCTGATACTAGTTTGTAAGGCCTGTGATAGAAAACATGTGCTGAAGATAGAACTAGGCCAGGTTTAAAAACGCACAGAGCTGAAAACGTTTGGTGTAAAAGAATCTTTCCATAAGTTTTGTTTCTTGGTGGTCCTCGTGCTAGGCTAAGGCAGGGAACTGGACTACTGATGAACCTCCTGCCTCGCTGTTCAGTCGACACCAAATCGAAACTTCACCACAGAACAGTTTGTTCCACGTGACAACAAAGAAAACAACCGACCTTGTAACAACATTATATGATGGTGAAAATAAAAGATGAATGCTTCTGCTCTGGAGAAAAAGCTTGCTGCTGTTACTTATTTCATACTAAAAATTAACTTTTCAATAGAACATATCTACATTAGATCTGGTGAATATTTAGTATAGATACCTAAGTATTTATTGGTGAAATTGCAACCTACAGACTAGCTAGTTTCCTTCACTAAATTATCCCCAAGGGGAAGAAAAAAAAAAAAAGAGAAAAAAAAGAGTATTTTATCTTCAGTATCATTAAATTCTTAATATAGCATTTTCCCATTCTGTATGGTAAAGCAAATATTTTGCTTCACCAAAATATTTTGCTTTTTTTAAAGAATGAAGACTTTTTTTTAATATTTATCTCAACCTCAGAATGCTTTGGTGCGATATTTCCTATTCCCACAAAGCTCATTTCACAGTTTTCCCTGCTACATCTTGGTAAAATCTGTTAACAGGCCAAGGAACAGAACTCAACTTTAGAAGGGAAATAGAATGAAGATGGACCAGTCTGCCCTACTGCAGAGTGAATCTGTGTCTGGTGAATAAACAAGTATTTTAAAACAAAAACAAGTAACACCTATACTTCAAGCACAGTCAGAATGTATTCTCCTCTTCTGCAAATAAAATCAACCTTTAAATTAATAATAGTCCCATTTTTATTAAGATTGACCTTCAAGAGTAAACAGAATCAGCATTTGTTATTCATGTGTTCAAAGGAATGTGCATCCTATCTCAATCAAAAAATCTGAATAAACAAGCTTATTATTACGAGCTCAGACTAGACCAATCCATACTCTTTCTCATAAGTATAAATACAATAGCTGACTACTAAATCAATTTTTATATAGGTTCAATTTATATACAAGGCTTCTGGAAATTCCAGAGCTAAGGAATACTTTCTGAAGCTTTTATACTTTTAGTTCTTCGAATTCAGAAAGCAAAAGACGTATTACTGTGATAGATGTGCTTTAAAAGTTCATCATTGATAGAATGCTGAAGACAGAATCTCTCTTTTGTGAAACATGACTTAACAAAAAACAAAACACAGCACTAAAACAACATTAAGAGAGATAGCAACGTTCCACGTCACACAAACCTATTCAGGGAAGAAACGATTATCAATCACCACATCAGAACATAGGTATAATTCCCAACTGAAACAAAATTCTCTCTTGTTCGTTAGTTACGTATTAACTTCTCTTGGGTATTTCCTCAATACAGTCAAAGAACAAGGCAAGCCAAATGGCAAAACGTAAAGCATTCTTTACAAAGACCTTTTATGGAGTTTTTCAGCACTAATATGTACCTGTCAGCGTTTAGATCTGGTTTTTGAAGTATAGACTTGAGATACTCTCTTCTTGCACGATTGTTTGCCTTATCCACATGTATCACTGCAAAGCAAATTGGAATTAATATAATTAGTTACCGCCTGTTTTTCATCTTCCAGGAGAAAAAGCGTGAAGAAAAGAACAAAGAAAAATAAACATTTCATTCCCTTGTCTTTCCTAAGGAAAAGCAACAACGCTAGAATCAAATTTGAAAGGTCATGTGATCTAATGGCATGTCACCGGCGGTTCTATGTGCACGCTGTCAGAAAAGATACAAGCAGCATCTAAGCATGCCACATAGCTGTCATTTTCTGTTAATGGCAATAGCAGTCATGATTTTAAAAGCCAGTGGTCTTTACTGCTTTGTATTTGAAGGGATTTAGCGCATTTTCTTCCACTGAGGAAGCTAGTGATAATGATAATGTATGGCAGAATGCTTGTCCTTTTTGACAGCCTCAGTAATTTAATCCTCCTTTCCTGCCACAATATTTCAATAAGAGAAACAACTAGACCAATGGACGGAAGAAAATCCACAGACCAGGGAGTGTGTGCAAATGCTCTAAAAGCCTCTTATTGTTTTAATTTAAAATAAAAACAAGAGACCCAGCGTTTAATTTTTGTACCATTAATATAACCTAGAGTGAAAAATAGTCTAGATTTGGACAAACAATAAAATAATACGAAACAGGGTTTTAGGAAATTTGTTACAACGTTTTTTTGGGAATCTTGTATTAAGAAAGTCACTTCTTTTTCACACATGGTATCAGCCTACAAGTATTAGAAGAACTTAAACTACTGTGAAGGACTACAAAAAAATTCTGGATGTGAACAACAACGTTAAAGGAATTACACATTTTTGTTTTTTAAAAAGAAGTTAGAAACATAGCTGAAAAAAAAAATAATACTAGGACAGAAATATAACTTTCTGGGAAATAAGCATAGCTCCTAGGAACATTTTGCATTTATTTTAGAGAACAGGAGTAGCAGCTAGAAATTTGGCTCTCTTTAAATTCCAGCATCTTTATTCCTACCATGGCTCACTCTGTCACTGCAGGAAAAAAAATATGACAATCTCCACCTTTCCTTCACTCTGCACATCGTGTTGAGGGTTCTTTTCCTTTGTGCTGACAGAATCTGTTATGAATTTCATACCCTCCTCTACTATCCAAAGTAAACTTATCCGTATAAACAGAAGTTATTACCAGCAAGGATCAGGGAGTATTGGAATATAGGCATATAATATAGAGATAAGAAGGCTCAAATTAACTCCTTGCAAAGGGATTTATTGGTGGTCATATCCCTATCAAAGTCCTTCTAGGAAGCACATCATGCAGAGCCACTGTTCTTCCCATTTGCCTAAAGCTCCTCAACTCTTGCCTGGCCAGCAGAACCGCTACTAGAAATCAGCACTTTCAGACAACAGCCAGGATCTGAATCACTCAATGGAAGGAACCTTTTTTTCTAACACCTTTTTCCCTACTAGCAGAAAGCAAAGCAATGGTGTTCCATCTTGGGATCCTTAATTTCCACCCACAACACTGTTACTTTCTTGGACAGGTTAAAAAAAAGCTATTACTGCCATCTGCTTTTCTTTTGGGTATGTGGATGACTTTCCACATGTGCTCCTCTCATGGCCAAGTCCTCCTGGGGCCACCACAGGAAGTGATGGGGAGGCAGCAGGGAGACAGATGGACAGCCAGAGAACTTCAAAGGAGCTGTCACATCCACAGACTCTTCCCTTCCCCATAAGCATTCCAACTGGAACTTCCTAAGTTTACTAATTGTGTATCTAAAACAATTTTACATGGAAGTCTATTTACAAACCTAAAGAATTTGAATTCACTTCAGTCAGTGGAAAAATTCATACTAGCAAGTAAAACATTCAGCACAAGAACTCCATTCAAATCAGGAAAAATGATTAACTGCAGTGAAAAGAAACTTACATTTTTAGATAACGATGAATAACATACTTTCATATCACCCCTAACTACTGCTTATAACACTGAATAATAACACTGCTCCAAGGCGTGGAACATCTCATATTTCTATCCAATTAATTGCAAAAATCATCCAAAATTAACTTGTGACAGTTTGCATCTAAAATTATAATTTTTAAATTTGTCCTGAAGAAGCATTAAAACCTGAAAGATTGGAATGCCCCTGAACCTTGTTAAAAGCCACTGCAATTCTAAACATTAACATAGCTGGCTGTGTTACAACATACTTTTTTCATAATTCACTTTCTAACAGAACTAAATGAGTCTGTTTTGAAGCAGAGGTTCATTACAATGATGGAAAAACAATGTCTCATACTGTGTTGAGCCTTAATGGAGAACAAGAATAAACACCAAGAAGTATGACTATGTTTCTGATACCAGGCCTTTCATTTGAATTATTCTGAAGAAACCAGCCATTTTTTAAGGGTATGGAACTTCAGAAATTTATTTTCAATGAAAATAAAACCCATCATCTTCCTCCCCACCTTCCCTACTCCCTTTGGTGAAATTGTACTTTGGGCTGTCCAAGTAACCACCTGTTCACTGAGAAAGTTGTCTGATTAAGGAACTCAAAATCTTTGGAAGATTTCAGAAAATTTTCTTCTGCTGCTGTCTGTTCTCTAGAATCATTGCATACAGTAAAAATGGCACATCTTGCATCTTCTGTTACCTTCTAGTAGCTTTCCTGCCATCTCAGCATTTTTGTAGTTAAATCTTCATATTTAATAAAACATGAAAGCTTTTTCTTAACATTTATGAACTGTCCTTACCTTGTTAATTAACGTAATTGTGGCTTTTACAAGGAAAGTATTCCTTTTACTGAAATTGAGTCCAATATCAACAGATGCATTTATATGAGTGTAACTGAGCTTTGTTTTCCTGAAGCAACTGATGATTCCCAATGTTTCTCAGATGGCAAACTGCTATTACGTTCAATTTAAAGTTATCTATTGTGACATGACTGTAAGTATTTTCCAGCACACAATTTTAAAGTACGTTAAAAAATTAAAGTACGAACACATTGCTTATAATGATCTCTAACACTTCCTAACATCATACACAAATTAAATCCTATCAAAGATGTGAATCTTTATTTATTTATTTTAAAATAAATTACAGGACAGAATCATGGTGTAAGCACATTTTGGGAAGTTCCCCTTTTCTCTGAGTTCATGGGATTAGGGTGTTTGGGAGCATTCTTGGGTATTCTGATAACTCTTAACACCTCCTCTCCTCAAAAAGTCATAGTCAAAATAAGTAATTAATGTCAAATTACATACTCTAACCACTTGTGAAAAGGGAAATTCATAAGGTCTTCTCTGTCCAGATAAATGTAGATCTACTCTATTGTTTTTCAGCAAGATTCCATTAATCTTCTGGTATATTACATATGAAGCAATGAAAGTGAAGGATATGCAAAAGGTATAGAAACAATACATCTGGTTTTTATACAAAGAATCTAATGGAGCCTTCTGTATCATCTAAAACACATTTAAAACACTCAAGCTGCTCAAGTAATAAATAATAAAAAATATTTTATATATAATTAATGATTTCTTAGGTTACCATGTGTGTTTTTTTTCTATACAAAATCTAGAAGACTATCAGTTTCCTTCAAATCTCAAAGTAAATTTCTTTCTCCCCATGCAAATCTCATTTTTATTAAAGAAAATATTCAATTAACCTCAAATATTCAACATACTCAAATCTAGCTAGACATAATAACACAATATTAGACAAATAAATTCTGTGATTCTGTGTGAAATAAGAGATGCAGTAAAGCCATAGTAAACACACATGCAGATTTCATTACTACTACCTTACTAGCTTTCCAACTGACATTATCAAACAGCAGACATGGATTTTTCTTCTCTTATATGCAAAACAAACCTTAAGTAAAAATTATATAACCAATTATCTAAGCACAACTCTGCAATTAATAATCATGGTAGTATAACGCTGCAGAATACAAGCCTGGAGCTGCTAATAACCACATTCTGATATTTGTTTGTTAGGCAATTTTGAAGTTTAAACATTTCTACACTTGAGCAGCAAACAGAAAGATCAATTATCAAGCCAAGTTTTAACTAGCAGAAATAGTATAATACAGCATTACCAGTTCAGAAAGCCTTATGAATTAGGCTCATGAATTAGCCTTATGCATCAGACTCTGCAGAGCATAATAGTGTCTTCCAATATCCCAGCTTGAAATGCATTTAAGTTTCATCGTTGTCTTAAGAGACTGAAATTTCATCTTGTACTCATCTCTGTTTCTACTTTCCCACTTTTAATGTATCTGCCCTAAATTGGCTATGTTTTGCTAGTTCTACTTTGTGTAGTCAGTACTTAAAAAAAAATCTAGTATTATGCTTAGATCATACCCAAAATACACAGGAATCAAAAGATTGTGCAAGAATTTATTTTTGTACCTCCTGAATGCTTCTTATATGCAAAGCAATGAGAACTCAAGAATGATGAGAAATTGAAATTGTTAGACAGCTTTCTTTTATTGGCTTAAGGTGTTATTTCAATGAGGTTTTACAAATTTGATTTCAATAATGTCTTCCTATCTAGCACATTTGGAAAAGTGTTTACAGCAACTAGCAAGATGAGCATTGTTAAAATAAAAAGTTATTTACTTGATGTCTAATGTCTCTTACACGATGTCAGAAATCTCACATTTTTAAAAGCAGGCAGGCCTCAGTGAATTAAATTCAGTCTGCAGTGTTTTGTAAATAAAGGCATACGACTGTCTTTTTCAAAGTTACCAAAATTAACAAAATATTGTGCCCCAGCCTTTATATTTCCTCTCAAATTTGCAGTCACCCTATGGTCAAGAAAATGTGGCTTGACGTGACTCAGAGTGCACTTGCAGCCCAGAAGACCAATTGCATCCTGGGCTCCATCAACACAGGCAAGGCCAGCAGGTTGAGGGAGATGATTATCCTCCACTGCTCTGCCCTTGTGAGGCCCCACTTTCTGTGGCCTTCAGTACAAGGAAGATACGGAGCAGGTCCAGAGGAGGGCCACAAAGAGCATCAGAGGGCTGGAACACCTCTTCTGTGAAGAAAGGCCAAGAGAGCTGGGGGTGTTGAGCCTGAAGAAGAGAAGGCTCCAGGAAAACCTCACTGCAGCCTTATAAGGAAGATGGAGAATAACTTTTTACTCAAGCAGGATAACTAGAGACAAGGGAAATAGTTTTAAAATGAAAGAGGGGAGATTTAGATTAGCTGTTAGGAGGAAGTTCTTCACTCAGAGGGTGGTGAGGCACTGGCCCGGTGTCCTGGTTTCAGTTAGGACAGAGCTGGCATTCTGCCAGGTACTAGGAAGAAAATTAACTCTGTCCTAACTGAAACCAGGACACCCAGGCTGCCCAGAGAAGCTGTGGGTGACCCATCCCTGGAGGTGTTCATGGCCAGGTTGGATGGGGCGCTGGGCAACCTGATCTAGTGGGTGGCATCCCTGCCCATGGAAGGGGAGTCGGAACTAGGTGATCTTTTAGGTCTCTTCCAACCCAAGCCGTTCTATGATTCTATGAAAAACAAGCGTAGTAGTATTAGACATTGCTAAATAATTCCTATTTCAAAAAGTTCTTATTAAAGGAACACTGAATATTCCTTAGTGATGTTCTAGTCCAATTACATATTTTCTCTTTTGAACTGTATTTGTTGTACATGGTTATGTGGAATGCCTTTCTTCTGCTGTATCATCACGTACCAACAGAAACATCATTTCCTCATGTTCTTTGAGAAAGAATACGTAACTTTAACTTTAAAAATTAACTTAAAATCTTAAAAATGTAATTTAAAATCTAACTTAAAAAACTACAGGCTAACAGGATGTTTACATATTTTGTAATGTTATCACTTCATACAGCAGCCTACTTCAACAATTGATTTTATACTTGCTAATCGCATCCCTAGCATTTCTAAAAACACTTGTAATGTTTCCTAAACTATCCAGGAACAAAACAAATACAATTAGTACACAGACAAATCCAACTATAACATAGAGGAGATATCGACAGGCTTTTCCAAAGACAAAATTTAAGAGAGGAAAGAAGAAAGACATTATACTTACCGTTGCTGTAGTTATAGTGAACCCTCTGACCAATTATTGGCTTTGGAAGTGACACTGGGGTCTCCTCTACAACTAAGTTGTATAATCTGCACTCTACAAACAGCTGTTGTATTGTTTCATCTGCTGCAATTCGTGACTCAGTAAGACCAAGTGATATAATTTCAATCCGGATTTTTTCAGTTGCCTATTTAAAAACAGACCACAAACGCAATAAAAATATTTTTCATTTCTTGAAGTGTTAACTAAAACAAATATACATGTATGTAAATCACTGGGTATTTTGAATGGTTAACACTGCTTGATTGATTTTGACATAGACACAATATGATTCTAAAGCCCCAGGGTTTGTAGTCAAGAGCATCATTGCAACAGATCCTGATTTACATGCAGTGTTGAAATACTTTTACAATAGTCATACTCTACTGGAGGAGATTAAGTTAAGGATATCTGCATTTATAAATGGTATCTGAACCACAGACTTCAGCTGCTGTTATTTTTAGCTACACAACAAAGTCTTTTGTATCTTAATCCTGTAGTTGCTTGAAATAGTCTAAGCAATACCAGGTATCAATGTTTTCACAATGAAAGAAAATTAATAGATGTGGTGCCTACTGCAGACTATTCTACAATTATTTTGATGAAAATCCATCAAGTTACGAAGTACTTAAGCATGTAAAGTAACACTGTACGTACATGGAACTCAGTTTCATATACTCAACTTTTCTAGTAATATCAAATGCGCATTGAAGAGGTAAAATTAACAACATGATAATAAAAGTAATATCCCAATTGGTCTTCATCAGAACCCTTTATCATATATATATATATAAATTATTTTTTTTAAACTATAATGACATTTTTCTATTACTCATATGAACTTGTTTCATACCACCCAGCAACATCTGTATTATTTGTGTACATAGAAATGTTAATAAATTTTATTGTGTTTAAATGGAAATGTCACACTCATCAGAAGGAGTCACAAATATTTCCCTAAGTAACTCTGTAAAAGAAAGAAAAGCCACTATGGTTTCAAAATTGGAGTACATAGGTGAGCATTCAAAGATGAGACTCTTCAAATAATAAACAGAGCTCCCTGCAGTTCAGAAATGTCAAAAAAATTGAGTTCTTTTCAAGTTCATAACTTTATTAAAATTATTTCCCCTACTTGGAAATATTCTGACAAATTTTTATGGTAAATATAAATCATTTGAAGTAAAATTATATTCAAAAGATCAGCTTTCTAGATTCAGTTAGAACTGCAAATCAATATTCTAATTTATTATGGAGATAGCTTATGCTTTTCCAAGCAAATTATATAATTAATCAAACTGAAAAGCAGGTGTATCCTACTGTAAAAATATCCATCATATAGAACAATTCCCATTGCTGTCAAGCCCTTTCAATATTTGATGAAGTAATTTTACCCCCTCCTTTCAAAAGACATTTCCTTTTATTATGTATCCTAAGACACTTTAACTAAAAACCCAAATCTGAATATTTCAATAAGGTTGTTTTATTATTCAGTAGATTCATGGAAATTTTACTAGGATGACAGAGAAAATTCCACACCATTCTGTCTCCACTAATACAGGTACACGGCTTCAGCTGGCAATATTACTAGGATTAGCATAGAATGATGAAATATTTAAAGGAATTTTTTTTTTTCCAAAATCTAATAAATCAAATGACTGCCAAATGTCATTAAAGTGATGGTCTTTGACTTGAATATGCTTTTCATATTCAAATTTGAAAAGAAAGAGATGAAAGCCTGGAAAGGTTACTCAGTTTCAACTAATAACCTCAAGCACTCTACATTCACATGCATAAAAAATGAAATTGGCTCCATTGTCTAATTTTACTTCAGAAACAACTCCTTTTTTCTTGCACTGAACAGATGTATGAGCATCTGTATTTAAAGTGATATGCTGAATGGTTTTGTTTGCCCCAAAGTATTTAGTAGTTATGTCAAACTAGTTTGTACACAGACAAGTAGTTTATGAATCAAGTCCAAATTCAATACCCTGTATTACAAAGTATTTCTTTTACGTAACTTAAACTTGTTTGACATATTTAACCCTTGTAATTGCACACTGCAGGCAAAGAATATTGCAGTTTTTCTAGGAGGGCAGAATAAATCAGGTATTGATGGCACTTTGTTAACTTAGAACAAAACAAATAACCGAGTCATGCCACTACAAAATTGCAAAAAAAAAAATAAAAATTACTTTAGAGCTAAACAGTCAAAAATATTTTAAGGTCTGGTTTTATTAATCTTAAACAAAGATACAGCATAAATAAAAGAGAATACAAGCTCATTAAAATATTTGCAAATAAAAATACAGAAGTGCTTAAGAGCAGCAAAGCTGTATTTCACTACTAATATAAAAATGGTCATATTATGTAGCCGCGGTGAAAATATGTCGTATCCAATATATGATAGGAATTAATATTTAACAACAACCAATTACACTTCTGTGATGCATAGTGTAGTATTTTCTTTTCTTTTCCTGAGGTCTTCCCTCCCCCCCCTTCCTCCTCAACTTGTTCTTATTTATTAGGTACTATGCAAGTGAAAATGGAAAGTTTGTCTAGATCAATTACTTTGTGCAAATAATTCTATTTTGAGGTGAATACAATTATTTTTTAAACTTAATATTTAAAACAACAATTTAATATGATTTTTCCTCTAACAGAGAGGCTGGAAGTACATATAAAAATAGAGAATACCAAATGCTTTAAAAGAGTGGCTCTCAGAAACTGGTTCAGGGCTTTTATTTCAAGTCAGGAAAACAAAAAAACAAAACATGGGAAATATTCTTAGTCTGTGGAAATATTCTCTCTTCCTGTGCAATTCAGTATCAACTATGTGTAACTAACATTAACTAAAGATTTGCAAGAATCATTGAATTCATTCAACAAAGTCTGGGATTAAGTCAAGTACTAATGCACTGGACATGACATCAGAATTTAAAGTCCCAATGTAACTTTTCTCATTTGTCTGATATCTGAGATTAATAAAGCTTAGTCTATTTCCATAGCAAGTCGACTACCATATTCAAAAAGATGTATATACCATATTTCAGTTTTCTTTTTGGTCAGGATATTTAAGCAAAGGTTTGCACTGGTGTTCAGAATGCAGTAACTTTTCATATCAGGATCAACACCCTCTACTTATGTGTTTTCCCTGTAAGTGTGTAAATGTGAGGAAATAAAGAGGGATGTAACTATGTCCATTCTTCAAACAGAAGGAACTTAACCTAAGTGCATGCACTTTAGAATATCCCCAAAAAAACAGGGGCAAGGAGGTCTCTCCTTGTTCTATAGCTCTTTTAGAGTCAGACTTACTGGGAGGAATGGAAAGGCATGTGGCTTTCCCACAGGATCACTGGCCTTTGCCGTGTGCTGGGAGGAGAATGCAACACTACAGGGTTAGCATAGGAACAAGGTTCAATGCAATCCCATCAGCTCTTTCTAGAGCTAGGAGTACACTAAAGAAGAAAACAGTTTGTGATAATTTTTGCATTAGCACATCTCTGCTGCCTTTTTTTCTAGCGCATAGAGTCCAAAGTGACCATTTTCAGAGCATGACTTTGTCTTTAGTATCTTCAAAGGCGTGAATTACTTGCTACAGCTTGAGACAATTCTATGATTGAATATTGCCTCTTCTGCACAAATCTGTACCATGCCCACCAATTCACCGTATTTTTTTTTTCCAGAAAAGACCATTTCTAATTCAGTACAAAACACTAAATATTTTAGAAAATACTATGGTACTGAGGGATCTGAAGCTCTCCAACCACAACCACACACCTGAACTTTTTGCACATTGCTCATAATACTAACTTTTGATCAATTGAACAAAATATTGTCTTTTTTGCCTCCAAATGGCTTGCCACCCCAATCCTTTCTGAAGAATTAACATAAAACTGTTCAATGTTACTCCCGAAGATGATTTATTTTCTTAACATTTCTTATTGCAATTTGCCTGCAGCAGTGCCTCAACTAAGAGTTTGTAAAGATAAACTGTTTCTGGGAAATAATAAATGGAAAAAAAAAAAAATAAAAGCAAATATATCCGGACCTGTTTGACTGCTAAGATATAAATTTCCTTAACTGATAAAATGAACAACAAATATCAAATCTCAAAGCCAGTTAGCTTCATATCAATACAAATTCGTCACACAATTACTTAATTCAAATGCTTTGTAAATTAAAAATATCTTTAATTTCACAAGCAAGCATGATCCTTAGGTGAATAAGCATAAAAGACAGAAGAATTCTCAATTTAAAGAGCTGTTACTTCGTACATTTCAGCTACATTAATACTCATCACCATTTAAGCTACAGAAATAGGATGAAATAAAAAAGCAGTATCATATAAAATTACACAAAACCAAACATGAGAGGATTCCTGTTTATATATGCATGTATTTTTCTATATGCGGATCATAAACTTGATTTCAAAAATAAAATAAAATAAAATAAAATAAAATAAAATAAAATAAAATAAAATCTCTATTTGAAAGTTAATCCATTTAGGAAAAAACGCCTTAGTATGGGAAGAAGGTATCAGTATAGCATCATCATGTGCTAAGAGGGTAACTATAGTGACAGAATATATCAAAGCGCACATTTTTAATACAGTTGTTCTTTTTATTTAGAGGCTTAATATATAACATTTGATACTGTTCTCCAACCTCCCATTAGAGTATCGTATGGGGACCATATAGATGCGTATAAATGAATGGAATTGATTCTCTTTCATATTACCCATAGCACGCAACAACTTCTGCTTGGTGATAAGTTGCAGCTAATCAAAACTCAAGTCTAGTTTCAAATCCCATGCTATGCTTTTTAGGCCTCCAATTAGAAAAAAACAACAACTTATTTCTACTTGTGAAATGACCGTAACTTACTTCCATGTCAATGAGCTCTGATAAATATAGCCTCCCAAGTGAGAACTGAGGAGCATTCATATTCATAACCACAGTAAACATTACCAGCTAGGTTAAAAATGGCTCCTGTTGATGATTTTCCTATGGGCTTATATACTCAGTCTTAAGTCTTTTTACTGAATTTAGCATTCTGAATGATTAGCATAAATTGTTATGCAAAAAGTAATGTGTTACCTTTACCTAAGGTAAAGGTAGAGTCTTAAGAGACTGAAGACTGCGGTTTTGAATCATTTTAAAAGCTGTGTTTTGTTGTTGTTTTTTGGTATTATTTCTCCCTTTTCTCTCAGTTCTCCCATCAAGACCAATGGCTTGTAAACATGGTTTTAATTATTACTTCAAAGTTTATTTGTCAAGCACTAGAATTTGTAAATTCATTATTTCAGTGTAATACGCAATCAAACAGGGTCCACATCACGCTTTTATCAGTAGGAAAAAAAAAAACAACAAAAAAAACAACTTAGGCTTCTCCCAGATCCTTCAAGCTTGCTTTCTTTCACCTGAGTTCCTGCCTAATAGTGACCATGCTGTAGCCAACAATTATTTTAAGGTGGAGAACAGCATAAGCTGATTTTTAATCTTAGACCTATCGGTACTCTTTGAAAATAGTGACTATAAAGCTTTTACTAAAGTACCATTTACTTATTAACAGCTCTATTTCATAAATTCTATTTCCTTTTTCATTAAATATACTGGTGCAATATTCTTACTTCCCTAGTTTCTTAAAAAAGAAAGCACAAAGCAGCTAAGGTTAGATCTAGACAAGACCAAGAGAATACTAAAGAATTAGTATTTATGACAAAGTAGAATCACAGCGACTCAACAACACAGGGTAATATTAAAAACCTAAATTTTTAGATCCATAAATTCAGACTGGGTATTCACAGAAAAGGCCGGTTTAAGACAAGCATCGAGTACTCAGGAATTTTCCTGAAGGTCCACCAAAGGCATTAAAGTTGTGCAGAAAATAAATTTAAAAGAGGAATTGAAGAAACCAAAGTTTAAAACTGTAACACAATGTAAAACACAATGTAAAACTGTAACACAGCGTCCAAATCACTTTTTTTTTTTTTTTGATGAATGCAGGTATTTCATAGGAGGATGTGTACTATTTAGCTATCTGTACAAAAATGACATTTTAAAAGGAAAAGTATTTATTGTTTCCCTATACATATAGGGAATTTATATAGGGATTTATATTTAAATCTACCCAAATTTTCAATAACATTTCTTTTTCCAGGTGAGCCACAAGGAATTGGTGTTGCTTTTTACTAGTGTTTAAGAGAGACTTTAATGTCAACATTAATTAGACCCAGAGATGTAACCTTGCAGGAGCCAATAAGGACAGTTTTCAATAAACTGCTATTAGTGCAAGATAATGCACTCACAGCATCAGCAATGAAAAAGAGAGACGTAAACACTCCTAAAGCAAGGAATGGGACTACCACAGAATACATTGTTTTTGCCAGTAATTGCTTTATGGGCACATTTTAAGAAAACTTGGAAGCTGACAGCAGTAAATTTTATTGTGATAACCGAATGCTTTATCATCTCCTATACAGATAAAGCGTAGGCATGGGGGTGAAGGGGAGGAGGGATGAGAGAGAAAAGCCTTTTTTTTTTTTTTTTAAATATAAAGACCATGCCACAGAAAATGCAAATTCCCAGTTTTGATGTCTATTTTGAGGATCTGAAACAAGGCTTTTAATCAATGTATTATACATCAAATTGATAATGTTAACTTCTGATTATTCAAATGTATGAAATATTCATAGAGAACTGTCCAAACTTTTACATTTCTCAGACTTCTTTTCTCTATTAATTATCATGCCTGGAAGCTTTTTAGTAAAAGCAGCAGCCATCAGCCTGACTGAACCTGACAAGCTAGCAAGGCCCAATTACACTGGCACTCGGTGGCACTTTGATGTACTGGAAACGAAAAGAGATAGGGGCAAATTGTATAGAACATTATGTTAATGACTTGATTTAATCCAGCCACTAAACTTTATGTAGCCTGTTAAAAAAGATGCTAACACTAATTACGCCACTTTGGAAAGGAAAGAAGGGGACAAGCATTTCATACCGACAAAGTGAACCTCATAAATGTTGTAAATGAAATGAAACAAAATGAAGTAATCTATGATTAATTATACATCATAGACAAGAAGAAAAGAGAAAGAAGCAAGTGGTATAGCTAAGTACTGGAAAATCTGTTAGATTCCCTTTATGATCAACATATCTAAGAAATAACCATGGACTGTCTGATTTGCAACATGCAAAAAAGAAACAGTATGATCTTAAACGGCTTAAACAGTTTGGCATACAACTCAGATTCATAGGATAATTAGCATAACGATCACTAAAAATCGCAAGTCTTATTTACAGTGTTTGATTACCAGCAGGATATTTATCTCATAAGATAAAAGGCACTGATTTTTAGTCTTTTAAAAAATATGAATTCGATCTCAATTGTCACATGCTGTATTCTGCAAAGATTTCAAATACATCAATGCATAACTTTAACCTGAAATTTGTATCAGTTATGTTGCTTTAATAGCTTATAGGTTTTTGTTGTCTTATCTACCCTTCTTGAACATGCACTGTTACTTGAAGAACAAATCTGAGATGACAGAAATCAATGAATCTGAAATGAATCTACACTCAAAATCCTCTCCAAAATATTTTAAAATAATTTTCATAAAATACAAGAGTACTAGGGATGTATAGATCGACCCTATTATAGTTTGACTTAACAGTGACGAGTAGTAGTCACTTTAGTTCTCACAGGTAGAGAGGAAAAAATTAAAAAATAACTATTTTATATATATACCATGCAATTTCATTTTCAAGAACACCTTTTGCATATCTCTTCAGCTTATAAAAGTGGTGGCATTTCTAAATCTCTTCTACAACTTACGAAAAAGGAGCAATACTTATCATAGGAAGCATTACTTGACATTGATAGTTTGTAAGATTTCACACAGCCTTCACCTGAATACAGAATACAAAAATCAAACTACCTCTAGAATGTCATATTTCAGAACATTAAAAAAGTTAAGGCTGATATAACGGCATACCCTTACTCCTTTAAAAGAAGGCTAAGACAGACCAGTAGTAGAGAAGTATTAACTATTAGAAGTACTACAATTAAACAATAGATGTCTATTTTTCAAGACTGTTCAGTGAACATTATAAAAGTATACAATATTCTTGTGTTTGTAGAGAACTATGCTCTTGAAATACTTCTTTAAGTAAATTTTCCACATTTGTATTATGTTGGGATACATTGTATGTATGACTTTATGCTCATTAATTGCAGGTTCTAAGGACAATCCAAAAGAATACAATTACTGTCCGTGCCAAAAAAAAAATAATGTCCATGTCTATTAAAAAAAAGTACACTGAAGTGACCGGATACTGTATGCACAAATTTTTCTGAAAACAAATCTTTAGCTCTAAAATTATTGTGAAGTCAAAGAAATCCATTTGGTTGCATTGAAATGTATTCAAGCCAAGCTTATGCAATTTTAACAACTTTCCATCAAGTCACCATACTGCGATAAAACACAGCAGATTTACTACAGGCCTTGACAAATTAAATTATTCTCTCCTTCCTCAGGAAGCACCAAAGGAAGTAGAAAAACACATTTTCCTAAATGTGGCGATGAAGACAACAGGCAGCATGGAACAATACGACAAAGATCTTCACATTATAATTATTCACATTATAACAGTTATCTTTGTCTATTGTCCAGAACTAAAATTTGCTTTCAGATTTAAAAACATTAGAAATCTCTAGCTCCAAGTCTTTTAAGTAGTCATAACAAATGCAACAGAACAAGATAACGGTCATCATTACTATCTCCTAATTTTCTACGGTTGGTTTTTGGTTGGTTCAACACAGGCATGTACAGCACATGGGAATCCCAGCCATGCAAAAGAAGGGTTTGCTAGCAACAAAATATCAGGTGACAACAGTGGAAAAGATGACAACAAATAGTCACAGTTAAAGGTCCAAAATCTGCTGAAATTAACCCAAAGTTAAACAATATTTACCTTAATGTCCTTGGTACATTCTAAAAATTTCCTAAACTATAATATTAGAAATGTTATTTTCGCACAAAATTAGGAAAATCATCATCAGGTAGTCAGTTTCCCAGTTAAAAACAAAACAATAAACCACATGAACAATATGGCTATGGTAAATTTTTCCTTTTCCTGTGAAAAATTGTCTATTTCAACCAGAAACAGGAAAACGCAAATTCATTGGAAATGCCTTAGAACCTGACCTTAGAAATAGGAAAGCTACTCTTAGAGGAATTAGGCTTAAAAAGTTTTGTTCATTTGTTTTTTAGACTTAACAAGTAATTGCCATAAAATATTCCAGCTGACCTGTTTAATATTCTTGGATACCGGACTTGCAACAATACAGTCATCGCTGTCAGTTATTATTGATTCAATGGCATCATTTGTATGTTTATCATCTTGATCTGCTAAAAAAAAAAAAAAAAAAAAAAAAAAAAGAATCAATGTAGTTAAAAAAACAACCCTGGATTTGTGGTCCATCTGAGATTTGCTGAGAAACCTGATAGTGATATATTAGCTATTTCTAATAAATATAGCAAAACAGCATCAAGTAAATCTCTTCCTTGCGAAAGATAAGACTAGCAAATCAATGATCTTTAACATGGTCTAAATACATTTTTTTTTTCTGCTTTGCTAAAAAATACTAATATTTCCAAGACAAAAGTTGGTAAGTGCAATGATACAAGTCTTGCCATGAACTGAAGTATGAACAACAGTTCATAGGAAGGATATGGCCTGAACTTTTGCATTTGCTCTTATTAGGTTTAACACCATGCACATCTAAAGAGGTACTCTTTTTTTCTTAAATAAAGTAATTCTATAACACAGATGAATTATTTTGAAGAGTATTCAGGTCTCTCTTTTCTGGAGCAAATTACTTAAAAACACAACAGGGATTCAACTTCATGTTTTTCCAATTTTACTAATGAATTTTTACACAGAAGCTGTGAAGAAGAATCTGAAATTTTAACATCCTGTTTGTGTGTCTATTTTAAATACAGTACACCAAAGGCTTGGTTTATTTTGCTAATAAACTGTTTAAGCTTAGAGTTGCAACGAGGTGAGCCAGCTTTTATAATCTTGAAATACATCTACCTCTTAACAAATTTATGTCACAAATATGGTAAGACATACTACCCTTTCACTGTCTGAAAGGATTTCCAGTATCAGCACTGGCTGTTATCTGCAGACAAAGGAGCATATTCATTAAAATAGTCTTTAGAATAGTATAGTTCCATGGGAGAATATAAAGACATTTAAAATAGAAGCCAAGTTTCCTTTAATTTTTTATGAATCTAGGTCAGATACCAGATCTTTGCATTCAATTACTATACAGTTTCCATTTGGGATGAAAATAACACCACCATACCCACCAGCCAGCTTCAGCTATGAAGTACACCAGAATATCATTTCTGTCATGCAGCTTCTCATAATGAGGCAGCTCCCACTGCTAGTAAGAAATGCTTAAAAAATGGAAAGATAGATTTATTAAGGAAATACAGCTACTTATTTGTAAAAAATTAATTCTACCTTCTGATTCCAATTCTTCAGTTACTTCTGTCTCATCTCCAGAGGTAACTGGGCTTTGGTCAGCCAACTGCCCTTCTGACAGATGTGAGAGGTCTTCTTTTTCTTGTTGAATTTCTTCAGCAACATCCTTCACCTTACCATCTGCCAGCCTTTCTTGTTTAACCTTATATACCACATGCAACATAAAAACAGATAAATTCAGTTTTTAAAACATTCCTTGAAAGTTATGAAGGTTCAAAACTTGAAAAGTTATGGTTCACATTCATTACACAAATGCCTTTTAAACAACTGTATTGTTTATGCAATATAACAAGCAATTGAAAGTTTTCAACTGCAGTAACAGATAACTGATATGGAAGACAGACAATCCTCTAACAAACGTACAGTTGTGAAAACATAGCTATTATAATAATTTGGTGACTGTCAACTTATACAATTAAATTTCTGGAGATTCATTTGTATTTCAGCTGTTTCAGTTTTAACAGACTCGGTTTGAAAAAAAAAATAGGAAAAAAAAATTCTTACTTGGCAATTTTATAACATATTTCATACAACATTTTCTTTTTCGAAAAATAAAGTAAAAGATAAAAAAAGACAGAAACAGTTTTGCTATAAAATATGACAACTATGTTATCTAAGGTAAAATAACTTTAGTACCAAACCGTCTCTGAAGTAATCATCTTATTCCCTTCTTTCACTTTAAGCACAATTACAAATAATAATGCCTTATCAGTGACATAACATTAGAGATATTGCAAATTTCAGTGTAAGATTCCATTTATTATTTAATAATTGTCTTCCAGGACTGCGGTTTTCACAGCTAGAGTCATGCCTCATCTACCAAACCTCAGAATACGTGAGGTAACTTTCAGCTGTCCACAGAACACCCAGATTTTCCAAACTTGTTTTATATTTGGACACAAAATAGTTTAACCATTTTAACTTAACTACTTCAGGACATTTGGAGCCACACAAAGCAATGCGATATTCACAAAACACCGGAACCTTCTATAAGTGAAACAGACTTTGTGTCTCCTTGGCACGCATGATCTCTTGTAACTAAAACACTATTTTAGACAATGTTTTGGCATTCCTTATAAAGAATTCCTTCAGTGAGAAAGTTACATTTTGGTGGATAAAATTTTTGATTAGTTTTTGACTATTCTACCTGACCAATATGACCTGATGTGGTAGAGGAAGATTTTTGCGTTTCATTCAAACCCCTGAATGAGCTTTTAAGTAGAAAAGTGAAAGGAAGTTAACAGCCAGTGAATAAACACTAACACCACCATAACCAAGAGCTTGCCAATCTGCCACAGGAACTTACTTTCAAAGCCAACAGGGGCACTACAGCATTTAATACTTATCTTCTCCTACAAATGCTACGTATTTAGCAAGATTCCAAAGATAATATATTTCTTCTTCTTTCCTACCCCACTTTATAATGATAATTTTTAGAGTGAAGACAAACACTTCATCCAAACATAGAGACAAATAAGAAGACAAATTCCTTCTTTTCTAACAACCAAAAAAAAAAAAAAAAAAAAAAAGAAGAATGTCATCACAAAGAATCACTTTTCCCCCTCATATTTCAATGAAGTTTAGGAGATGTTACTTAACGATAGTTTGGTTTTTAATGTATGGCTCTGAAGAGATAACATACACCTGGAATTCAAATGCAATACATTATATAAACTGCAAAAACTGAATAATCTCATACCTCTAAAGTGCTTGGACCTGTTGTAGCTTTTGTCTTCCGTGTATGTTCCATGTCATTTTCAACAACAGAGCCCTAAGTTATGGGTAAAATAAGGGGAAGACTTTATTGCATACTACATAATTAAAACACAAACCTAGGTATGAATTTACTGGTGGAGAAGCATTTGGACAGGAAATTACACCCTCCTTTGCTTTTCTGGATTAGCATTACTGCATCTACCAACTGCTATAGGTTCCACCCATGACACTGGACAATTCATACAGTTTGGGTCCTAATGAGAGTCAAACCATTCATCCAATTTTTTAGTGAGCTTCCTTTTCCCAAAACTATTTGCTTTGGCACGTGTCACATGAATATCTGAGGAACAGATTCTCTGCTATTTAGAAAATGAAGCAGACCATTCTTGCTCATTTTTTATCTGCTAAGCTTCTAATTCTCTTACATGGGCACACTCTTGCAACGTCACCACAAGATTTAGACTTCAGAGAAACCCCAAGTATTTCATTAGTTAGTACTATCATTACTTGTCTATAACCAGACAGTGAGATTTGGATTTTTAAAGCTGGTAGTGAGTGACTCCTGATAAAGATAAAATAGCTAAACCTCTCCCTTGGAAAATCATCCTTTGTGAAAAACTGACAGATTTTGAGAGGTTCTAATCTGGACAGCTGAAGTTATGTGCGTTTAACTACATGGCTAATGGGTCAGTTAGCTTTAAAAAGATTTGATTTCTCTGACATTTGCCTTTTTTCCTATTTCTCATCTGTATAGTACAGCTCAAAACGAAGTTGTAGCCACAGCAATAGCAGAAGGAGCTGTGAATTGAAATTGGTATTTCAAATAATAAATTCAATCAAGGTATTTGTAAATAGAGAAAACAGCTGGTATTTTTAAGACTATTAGTTAACTGCAACATGATATTAATAATAAACTTTATAATTAGCTATTAAAGAACTCACCTGAGCTTACTGGAGTTAATACAATCTATCCTCAGAAGACAGTTTATTTAAGACCAAAAAGAAAACGTATACCATCTAGCAAATGTTTGAGTTAATTCCATGAAAAGCCTCCTAGAGTCTAGAACATAAATGAATTTATCGCAAGTTTAGAAGTGTACTGGGGCTCACAGTGTTTGTGATCACAGCTGACAAACTTTGTTGAAAAGAGGTAGCTATAAATGGTTTCAACTTGCGAACACCATTGGCACACTTCAGATAGGTTTCAATCAACCAATTGTGCTTCAGTGTGACTGGTTAATTAAAGACATTTTGATAACCTAGAGAGCTAAGAAACAGTGCAGAGACAGTTAATTGGTTCTGTTTGAATTTGCCCTAAGTCCACGAAAGGGGAAGCTCATAAGCTGTGCAGGATAGCAAGCAATTCTGAGGGAATCATAGATACCCCTGCACTGTTTCCAACACCTATATGCACTGCTATTCTATCACTCACTGCCTTGGACATGCCAGTCTGTTGCTTAAACAACTGAGTGTTCACAATTATTAGTTCTACAATTTGTCCATACTGTGACATAAGTAGTCTTTCTTGCTTCAGCATGCAAGAAAACTAATTAAGCAATTAAAACTTACTGCCGTCTGTATTGAACTAGCATCCAGAAAAGATACTTTCTTCTCTGTTTGAGCTGCACGGTGCCTTGGTTTGGGTATTGGTACCTATAATACAAAAATATGGTTGAAGTCCATTTATTAGCATATGTTAACTATCTTATTTACAATAAATTCTGAGAAATCCTTTTTTTTTTTTTTTTTTTTTTTTTTGACTTGTACACAAATGTAATTGTACTACCTTCAATTCTAAATGGGCAAGATGATCTAGTTCTTGTTTGAATACCCCCCCACATAAAATGGAGATGCCTTTCAGAATTAAGCCACAAATGGGCGTAACACTCTACAGAACATCCATGGAATGCAAAGTGAGTTCCAGGTCGCAAAATCTTTGTAGGACTAAACTCAGCAGCATCATGCATCTGGCAGAATAAATTGTTACTGTTTACTGCGTGCTTGATTTCTTTTTCTATAGGCTTGCCATATCTTTGACACCTTTCTCTACCCCTGACTCCCCCAAAAATTTTAAAGTCACAAACAGATAAGAGATTGATAATAGTTGCAAAACTAATAAAGCGATCCACTAGTATTTCAGCTGTGACTTTATAATACAAAAGACAAAAAATAACAAATAAAAAGGGGCTCATTACTCTTCAATCTGTACTCTCTTGATAATCCACTTTACTGGCTTTTATATAAAAAAATAATCCTTGTGCCACTTTTTATTTGAGTGATTTTTATGAAGCTATTGGATATCTTAGCACCCTGCTGTAGACGCCAGAATAGTGACAGCGTTGCAGATACACCTAAGTGTCTGTACTAAGGTTTGGATCTGGTTTCTTGGTACTTTAGGCCCAAAGCTATTCCAGTTGACTGAGTTCTGGCTGAGTTTCTTAGAGATGACAGAAATAGCACAAAGCTAACTTTGTAACTATCACTAATTTCAACCTTAGTCCTGGAGTTAAACTAATGTGGCTACATTTTACATAGGACAGCAGCACTGAAAATACAGTTGATAAGGATGATATTCAATGTTTGTTATTTCTTCTCCCTACTCTCTCTTTTACTACCCAATTGTCTACCATTACATTATGACTTTAAAAAATTTTTGACACAAGAAAGATTTCACTTCCCAAAGGAAGTCCAAGATGGTGGTTATATGAATCATTTGTAGTATGCATCGTTTTACAGTAACAACAAATCCTGGTCATCAGGGAAGAACTAAATGACCTGCTGTAATAGATCTTTTGTATCTTTTAGCTTCTGTAAATTGGTCAGATTACTCACTGTCACTGATGAAGTAAGAGGAGACGGGACTGGATTCTGCATTTCTTCCTCTACTAGTAATTTACTTGCCATTGATTCCTCATTTTGAATGTAATTCCGTAAGTCTGCAGCCATTACAGAGGCACTTGGTGGTAGGTAGGCAAATTTCCATTTTAGTTCAACTCTGACAGCACCAGTAACCTGTCTTTCAGAATCTGTAAGTTCAAAAATACCTGAAAGCAAAAGGCAAATCCCATCTAATTATCTTATTCCATATATATACAATAAAATGCAATGCAACGCTGAATGTGATTCAAGAATAAAATAGCTTAATGGTCTTAATTTTAGAAGCCATTTCATTATTGAAATAATGTCAAAAGACTGTTTTGTAGATTCAAATATACCCAATATAACACCGAGAATGTTCAGAAATACATGATTTGGAAGGGACTGGATTGCTGTCTTTCAAGGAGTTTTGTAGGTTTCTCAGATAATCTGAAATGACATAACTGATTTTTACTAATATGGTTCATATCTAATTTAAATATATTCCCCCCCCCCCCTTTTTTTTTTTTTACTAATGTTTATTTTTTATTAAGGAAAATAAAATGATTAAAAAAAAAAACAAAACATTAAATTGATACATTTTTATCAAAGAAGAAACCTTAAATTTACTTGCAAATTTTCCTTTATTATCCACTTTTGTGGGGTAATTATATTTTACAATAATCATACTGTAAAATTTTCAACACTTCCATAAATGTCTTATAGTTGACAGTGAAATATTAATTAATCAGCTTTTATGCTATGAACACCATAGCAAATTTGTAAATGATATCAAGACGTGGGGAGCAACTGATGCACTGAACGCAAAGCTGCTTTCTCACAGACTGGAAAGATGGGCTGGCAGGAAACTCATGAAGTTCACCAACAGCAAATGCAAAGTCCTGCATACCTGAATAATGTCAAGCAGCAGTAGAAGCTACAAGCAGCCTTCCTTACAGAAAAGAAGCTGGTCCTGTTTGAAAATTATGAGCCAGCAAAGCTGCATCTTCGCAACAAAGAAGGCCAACTGCACCCCAGGCTTCAACAGCAAGACAGCAGCCAGCAGGCCCTGGGAAGTTTCTTGCTCTGTTTAATATCTATGAGATGGCATCTGGAACACCGTGTCATTTTGGCCTCTCCAGCACAAGACAGTGACACCCTGGAGCAAGTCCAGTGGAGGGCTACCAAGAGCGACAGGGAGCACATGACATAGAAGAAAAGGATGAAAATGGATTTGTTTCACCTTCAGAACTGGTAGCTCTGAGGCGATCTTATTGCTGTCTGCAGCCACCTAATGGGAGGGTACAGAGAAGATGGGGCCAGCAGTGCACAGGAAGAGGATGAGAGTCAACAGGCACGAGATGGAAAATGAAAACGAACAAGGTTTTCATTACAAGGGTGGTCAAACACCAGAACAGGTTGGCCAGTCAAATAATAGATCTCTGTCCTCTGAGATATTCAAAAACTTAACTGGGCAAGGTTCTAAGCAACTTGGTCTAACTGGGTCAGGCAGTCAGACTAGGTCATATCTGGAGTTCCAGTCAACAATGATTTTAAGAGTCCAAATTTAGATCTTGATGTTCTTTCCCTAAGACAGGCTGATTTTTCATGTCAATTTTATAATCTATTTTTAAGTGCACATTAGCTAAAGCTAGAAAAGTAAACTAATGAGAAAAAATTAAAACATGCAGAGAAAGAAACCATGTTATAAATTATTGACAAACTGAAGTACCAGCAACAACAGAAAAAAAAGGAGGGAGAAAGCGTACATATACCAAGGAACTATTTTTTAAATCACCAGAATTTAAGAAAGAGCCAGTAAAAGGAAATATTAAATAATTCTAGGTTACTTTTTGTACCAGAGAGAAGCACTAAATGTTTATTTTATTTTATTCCCCAAGACTTATTGCAAAGCACCTACTATTTTTCTTACACAAATATCTTGTCAGTTATGAAAGCAGCAAATATTGAAAATCAAATTTCAAACACCCCTTCCCACCTGATGCTAAGACTAAGAGGGCCTTTCTATTTAATAATCAATATACTCATACTCATACAGTAGTGTGAGGAATATAACTGCTAAATTTGGTAGGCTTCTTAAGGCAAAAATCAGTAGTAAAAGAGACAAGGTGCAAACAGATTACTAAAATGCAAAGAAAAAACAAAAATATCAATAATTTATTAGCATTTAATCAGTGCTAGAGTGAAACATCATTCCAGTTATGATTATTTATCAAAACCTAGCTATTCCATACCAGGACCAGTAAGTAGAACAAACCAGAATTTTAAGACTCTTTATCCCTGTAAGGATCATCATAAATGAATGTTCAGACAGCTGGCTTTTCTGACTTCAATTTCCTCTTTTACTTTTTAGTTTTTGAAGAAAACTCTACTATTGCCATCCTTCTTGTAAGATACAGGATTCATTGCAGTTTGTGGATAACCACAACAAATACCCACTAATTTAGTATTTTTGTTAGAAACTGCAACAATCCTGGAACATTCTGTTAGTACTGTCTTAGTAAGCAAAAGAGATATTTGAAGCTTCTTCTCTCGTTTGCTCTTTTCTTTCTCTAATGTTTGCAATTTAATGGTTATATTAAAAAAATCATTCATCCATTTCCAAGTTCTGTCACAGATTTTTCTTTAGCCATGAGTAACACCGTGATGCAAAATTTCTTTCCAAGATTTCATTGGACTTTAAAATTCTGTCAGACAAGAGGAGCAGATGAATGATAAGGGTTTTTCCTTGGTTTGGTTCTTAAAGAGATTTAAAAGAGATATGAAACAGGAAGTGAGGATTTTGTTGTGTTTAGAGAGGTCAAATTCTTACCTGAAATAGATCTGTCATGTGCTAAAGAAATAAGAGGCACACTGGCTTTCCCTAAATAACCACCTTCTTCTGTTTCACCATCATCAAATACATAAAATGTTAAGGATTCTGATTTTAGGTATCGGTCTAAATCTGCATTCATTGGCACTTGGAAACACATATGGTCATCTATTTCTGGGTTGTTGCTGCTAGGAATGATGGGAGTATCATGGTCTGCAAAATCAAAAAACTTGTAGACAACATATGGATTTGGCTGAAGATGTTTTTTTCGGGACTGTAGACTGTTACAACATTTTATTGTAATGTGGAGTTCATTTAAATTGCCATCTGTTGAAGTGCTGACTTGGGCAGTTCTGAGTATCTGCTGCTTTAAATGAAAAAGAAGTGGAATTAAAAACATTAGAATTCTTATAGTGGCGCACTCTAAGAAATTTATAAATAGAACAAATAACTTATTTGGATGACACTCTAACTACTGTTTAACTTTCTATGACAAAATCTTACTTGTTCTATAAATACAACTACATCTCTTTTGGTATAAGGAAATAAAAGGTTAAACCTTTCCGGTCTGTGATTATTTGCCTTATTCTTCTAAAACTAAGATCTACTTGTCATGTGATCATCCATAAAGCAGTTATGTTTTAAGAGTGATTCATAACCAGTGCAGCTTTAAAGTTCCAGATTCTGACCTTGACAGCTATTCTGTGTCAAGATATAATTTTTATAACTGCAGTCTCTTTTATTTACACTTTTCAATAATTAAAACTGTGCTGCAGATTTGTCTTAGGTTTTTTTTTCCTTCAAAATATTTATCTACACAAAGAATTCACAAAAAATAGAAATCAGTATGTGAAAAGCAATAATAAATGTTTGAAGTGGAATAAGGAAGTTGGTAAACTAGGAAATTAATTTTAATAAAAATTAAGGAATAACAAGAAAACAAATAATATGGTTATGTTAAAGTAGTAATCCCCATCTTCATCTATCTCAAAGGGCTACTTTGTTTTGCTGTAATGTGTCACAGCTATTTTCATTCATTGTACAAAATTATCTTGCTTTTGGAAGGCAGAGTTCTGTCTTCTGGTATATGGAGAAACACCTATCAATTTAATTGTGTGTGATAAAATGTTGTATATTTTGATTAAATAATCCACACCGGAATTGGTAGAGACAGCTACCCTGACAATTTCGTATTGTCCTGAATATGCAACCTTAAGACTATTATTTCTAGCTACACACAGAACTGGAAAAAATAAAAATAATAAAAAAAAGTCTTTATAGCAGTTTGTGTATAGTTCATGTTTCCATGACTTCTGCCACTACACAGGACAGAAAATTTTATATATATGTTTAACTAGTGAAAGCCTAAATTTTGGAACATACAATTGAAGCTACTTGTGCAGCTGCAGACTCATAGGATCCCTAACATAATGTAGCCATCTGTGCTATAGCTACATGACTTTTGTTTCCGCCATGAAACATCTTTAATAACTGCAGTGTTTCAAACAGCTCTTTAGAAACAGTTATTCATTTCTGACGGTTCTCCTGTTTTCTCCTTTATAATCAGTGTATTTCAGTTGCCATGTTTGAATTTGCAATTGTACAATAATTACAACAAAACACTCTGTTCCACATGCCTTACCTTTCATCTATGTTTGGACTAGTAACACAGCTAGAAATAACATAACATAACATAAAAAATAGAGAAAACTAAATACCAGCTTTTGGCATTTAACAACACCCAGATTTTATGAGTTAGTTAAAAATACCTTTGATTCTTTTAAAATCAGATTTAAAGCAAATGTTGCAGTGCTATCAAACTCAATGTTTCTCTGAAAATGCCTACACTGACTCTTAACAGAATGTGTATACCAAATGTACTTCTCAAATTACATTTTGGAATCGGTATTCTGGTATAAGTTTACATTATGGAATAATATAAAACAATGAAGTTACTCCAAACTTGTTGTAATTTTAACAGCTATAAATAACAAAAAATACCCATTAGGTCTGGAGTGTTTTAATTTATACAATTCAACATAGTTGATACTAGTTTTTATTTCTTCAACCAAGTACTAAAGATATCTGAAAGTCCCTTCTTTTTCCTGCCTGTGACCCTTATCTAAACATGACTATAAACTGCTTTATATTGTCAGAAGTGTCTTCATTGTTTAGCTAAAAAAATAAAAATAAAAAGGAAAAAGTGAAGTAATGTCATAACACTCAAACATTAAGAACCTTTAGACTTTTCTAGACAACTACTTCACCCGTAATAGTGATCCAAGGCCTGGCTGGTCTAACATTCCTGAGTGTTTTACTAGAACAAAATGTTAACAAAATTTGACACTTATAGGTTAAGAAAATACAATACAATTTAATTACATCATCATTTCAAATGTTCTAGTGACCAAGTCAGTAAAAATAAATAACTGAAGCTTAAGACTTTGCCAGTTCAGCAAAGCTGTAATTCAATTGGTTCTGTATCTCTTTATATGAAAAACACATCATTCAATTGCTAAAGACATTTTACAGTTCAAGAACATTTAACTTCCTCAACCTTGAGCACATCAAGAGTTGAAATAAACTATTCCAACTGAAAAAACAATTTTAAACATTGCATCCAAAACTATGAAGTACAAAACTAAACATACCTGGGATGATTGTTCATGTTCCCTAAAACTGGATGTTATATACCCCAGAGTCTTAGACCTCTCTTTGTAAAGACTAATAGCTTGATCCATAGGAACCCGTAATCTGATCCAGTATTCTACAGTACCATAATTTTGGATGTTTCCTTTGATTCCTAAGGAATAAATACATATGGGATCACATTAATCTTCAACATTAAAGTACTTAAGTCAAACACAAATGCTAGGACATGCCACAAATTATCATTTATTTTGTGACTATGCATCACAGCAGTGTTTGTGACACGAAATCTGCAGTTTATTTTAGAGCCAAGAACAACACAACTCTTCTGGCTCTACATGAATGACCTAAAAATGAAGCATGACAGTTTTTTCATTCTGTTACCTGCAGTACTTACTGTCCAAGCTAACTTTGTTATTTTAATCTCTGAGAAAAATAAGGCTTAGGACAGTTTTATATGTCAATAGTTGGAAATGTTCCACCAAGTGGTAAGCAGTTTAAATTACTGGCAAAAATAGCTCATTAGAATGGTTTGTTGAAATATATTTTTGACACACAGCTAGTGGCCTCTTTCTGGGTAAAACTGTACCAGTACAAGCTTTTCCACAACTGTTGGTAGAATCACCAGAACGTACTGCACATCCAACAGGAAATATCATGTTGTATAAACCATTTTTTCTTCTTTTGAAATAGCAGTACGTGAATTAATTGTTGGCCAAATACACATTATTTGTCACTTAATGAGTATTCTGTTTGGTGATGGTTGTATGTTGATTACCAACTAAAACTGCTGTGCTGTAGATCTTCCCATTCTTTTCCAGGATTTCATGGAGCTTCAGTTGGCATGCAGCAACTGTTTTATAATCTGTGCCATATGCATGATGAACCTCAAGTGTGATACTGTTTCTCTGTATGTAGTGCAAGAAGCAGTCATCAACCTGTACAAGATACTGAGAAGTGAAGTCGTATAATGGGTTTTGTCCACGCACTACTGGGGTTGTTTGAAGTTCAAAGTCATAGAATGCGTAAGTACAAAAACTTGCAGGCTCATGGTCACCAAAAGCATGCACAGCTGCAGAAGAGAAGATCACTCTGCTGATATGAATTTCAAAAAGATTCTCTCCTCTTTCCAAATGCAAAGTTTCATCAAATTCATCTACTGAATCATCTGGCAGTATTTCTGGTCTGAATTTGTGCTGTTTAGTACCATAAACAACATCTCTTAGTTGAGCTGCAATAAATAAAACACAAATAATTTATGCCTGAAAAGAGAGGAAAAAGCGTAATCCTATTACAGGAACAAGGTTACTTTCTTAAAGGTGTTACCAAAAAAAGAAATTACATGCTTAAAATCATACATCAATGGCTTGTTTAGCACTCTGACATCAAGAATACCTCCACAATGGAGCTACTTCAGTATAACTAAAAATAGACACATGAATAACATTATGTTAAAATTAATAACAATTAAAAAGCAAAACATGCAGAAGCCTTACGTAGTGATCAAAACAAGTATTACTATGCTAAAATGTAGCGGGCACTTAAGATGCATATTTTTGTAGGGTTAAACTAAATAAAGTTATATTGCTTGCCACAGAAAGAAAAAAGAGTATGTGCTTACAGAATTAAGACATAAATCATCATGCAGTCCTTTAGTACATGGGATGCAACTTGAAGACAAAACATGAATCTTGTTATGACATTAGGCTTTTTAAATTATCCTGTTTCAGGATTTCTATACACCATGTTAAACACCGAAGCCATTAAAATAGTATTTTAAATTCATTAGTCTGAAATATTCTGCATTTACATTATGCCACGACTTTGGGATTTTTAGCAACATATAAAATGACTGTGTAATTATTGGACAGAGAAATAAATCATATTTATGGTCAACTTTTTATTTAAAAAAAATCAAAGCTTGGCTAGTTTTATTCAGCAAGGATTGCAGCACAAACTTTTCTGTTGAATTTTTCTAGATTAGTAACAAACACCACATAGATAATGTGTCATTAAAGATCTGACCTTTCTACTAGTCTTAAGAATGGAAAGATATTTCTTCTGAAGAACAAAATTACAATAACGATTTGAAGTAGATAAACTACAAAAAATTGAAGAACATAGACTTCAAAAATACCTTCTAGTTTTCTGATGCGTGCAGCCCTAATATCAAGAAGATGGACATACTTTTCCAGTTTTAACTCGTAGTCTTTCTGTAGACTTTCCATCTTGTGTGTCACAACTTCAACTTCAGTCTGAAAAAAAATTGCATGGAAAAAGGACCATTGAGGCCTGTCTGCATTGATACTGCACGTGCTTTCGGCTACAAAGACAAAATGTATTTAAATTTGAGAAAGAGCACTTAAGAGTATGCAAAAATGGCAATTTTAAATTCAGCAACACAGAGATCAATTCATTTCAGCAAAATTAAAAATCCTTATTAAATAAAATTGACTAGCTATTCCTTCAGGACAATGTTTTAATGTTTTTTGTTGTTGTTGTTTTCCCAATGATTGCATTATTTTACAATCAGATTGATTGAAAGAAAAGCCAAAATATGATCTGCAATAAGCCAACAGGAGAGAGTGAAAGCAGAGCATTGTGGAAAAGGAAGCTTATTTGATAACTACACTTACTATTTTGCCTGTGAAGACGTGATAAGAGCTCAGCAATAATCCCAAGAAGGCATGTGTTTGAGGTTTCTAATCAGGGTGAGTTAAAAGACTGACGTTACAGTCATTCGGATCATTTCAACATTAACAAATCTTATGTTAGGTTACTTATAAAACTGACTGCCTTTGTTGATGCAATTTGCAAGCCTTAATTACGACTTCACTTTTTCCTGAAGGAAAATAAGTTCCAGTGCTACAAATGTTAAAATGTAATTATCAAGATATTTTCCACTGTGTGCAGAGTTTAGTACCTGGTAATCTTTGTTAATTTTATGCTGTACAATTAACATATTCCTCGTCTTTTCAAGTTCTTGCACTGTTTCTGCATGTGTTAATTGCAGCTCCCTCATCGAGCGTTCCAAATCTTTATTGATATCATCATCTACTTTTTCCAAAAACATAAGGTCCCCATTCTGCTGCTGCTTTCGAACCTGGAGCAAATTTGAAAAGTTAATTGAACAAACTTTTGCAAAATATCTGGATGTTTCCATGCTTGATTAAACACAACATTTGAATAAAATCTTGAGACAAGAATAAGAGTAAGCACACCTTTGCAAACTTTGAGCACAAGATAACAACAAATAGGAATGACATAGACCCATAGCTGTCCGAATTGCATTTATTAATGTAATCTCTAGGTCATTAGGAACCAATTCAAATGTATGAGATATTCAGAAGCAATCACTCTTCCAATCCATTAAAAATAAGAAATCCTTAATATATTTGCCTTTTATATAATTAATAAACCTGCTTTACTGAATGATCCAAACTTGAATTATTCCCAAGTCTACATTACTTCTGTTACTAATACTTGGGTTTTAATTTTGATTTTTTTTTCTTTACTTTTTTTCATTATCATTATAGAGTTACATTTAAGTAGCATAAAGTAGCATAGAGACTCTTCTACTGATAGTAAAATTACTGCAAATTACGGTAAACACACATTTATGAAAAATTAAATGCAAGTCATCAGAACAGTGGAAGCTTAAAGCACACATTTCTTCCTCCCCGACTTCATTTTCAATTTTTATGTAAAGAATAAAACTACATCTTACATGCAAGAGAAAAAAAAGAAAAAACGAAAAACGTTTACTGGAAACTTTCTATTTCTGTTTTAGCAAATGCAGAGAGGTTGCTAAGTAGTTAACTGAGAGGTTGCTCTAACATATTCAGAGATTACAGGCTTAGAGTATGTTCTCTTATGCTTAGAGAATTAAAAAACAAACATGTTTTTCTTATCAACATTACAGGAAGAACTAGATGGTATGATAACTGACTAAGAAAGCAAGGTGCTTTTTTTTTTGTTGTTGTTGTTTTTGTTTTTTTTTTTTTTAAATGATGCTTATGAATCAGGTTTAATTCACTTTTGATGTTATAATGAATTATCTACATAACTCTACATTTCATCCTGGCAATTTTTTTTTTTTATCTTCCCTTCTGCTTCACTGTAGCTGAAAAATGAGAAATACACATGCATGAAGCACAAACTACTACAAAATAATCCAGCTCTTAAAAATCCAAAGAACTGTGTAGAAAACTACTAATAATAAACCAAGAGTTTATATATATATATATATATACACACATATATATATATATAAATTCTTTTTAAGTTACCTTTACAAGCAAGAGAGCTTCATTGAGTTCTGTCGCATCAACATCACTTTCCTGAAACAGAAATACTCAATGAAAAGGTGATACCAGATGTGAATGAATATTGAAGAATTATATTCAGAGTAACAAGATGCATTCTCACTATACATGACATTGTGCTTGATATCATGAATAAAACGATGCGGTTGTATTTCTGTATTTTTTTACTTTCAAGAACTACTTACACTATGCATAAAACATAGGAAAAAAAAAGAGAGAGAGATTTCACCTTGGTCAAACATTTCATGTGATTTTTCAGTTCATCTAGTTGTTGCTTATTTTCGAGATAGCATGTCTGCAGGTCTTTGTTCTCTTGCATCAGCTTTTCCTTTTGGTCTAACATAGAGAAATAACAAAATATTCTGCTTAATTCAACATAATCATAAAAATTATAAGCTTACCTTTTCATATTATCTTATGTGTAAAAACTTAATAATTGAAAAATACAGAATCTCATCTATTTTTTACAGGGAAATCTTTAGTATTAACCAACAGGAGGAGGGGGATAGGAACCTGGTCTTTGACCTGATAGATGTTAATAGATGAAAAAAAAACAAAGCATTCTTTCATTAAAACTGAACCTACAGCATCAAAAATCTACACTCAAAGTATGGCTTCTCTGGGTTTCTGCTTCTGGGGCAGGTGTGGGGAAAGAACATAGAAGATAACAAAACTTGTCAGCCTGAACGACTAAACACCATTAAACTTCTCAGTTGAAGGTTGAAGAGACTTCTCACTTATGCCTAGCTGCTTCCACAGTGACATCTCAAGAGCCTCAAGGAGAAATTTGTCTCATGAGAGAAAAAAAAAAAATCAAGGATTAGACCAAAAAATGTAGTTAAAACTTACTTTCTTCCACACAGAAAAGTTTTAAAAGCAAGTTCACCTCAAAAGCACTGAACTTTCTTTGGAACAAACATACCCTCTCCTATCCACTCTCCTCCCCCAGCCAAACTCCTTATTCTCTTGACAACGTTTTTCTTATTTTTTCTGTGCTTTTTTCAAAGTCCCAAAGCTGTATTCTTATGCAATGCACTTAAATACTGTGAATTCATATTCTAGGTCAGAATGATACAAATGTTAACTGTCAACCTGAATTGCAAGTATTAGGTTTTCTAATTCCCATCTGCTCTAGTGGGATTTGATGGGTAGAACACTACATACGAAGTTGAGAATATTTTCTACTGCTTTCAACAGAATAGTGCGCAGTATCATTTTAATGCTGGAATCTTTTCTGTTGACCCTCAGGGCATAATGCACAACTTTGCTACTTTCTATGGAATAGCTTTTCAGTTTTGAGGATTGAACTCAGTAAAACACAGGTGGCTGAGATTTTAGTCTCAAGGGTTTGGGAATGTTTCTAAAACTGACATCAGGTTAGTTTTAATTTTGCAGAGTTTATATATAAATGACATCTTCACTGGAAATGAATCATCTGTAATGCCATTGCTCCTACACACAGTAGCCTTACTCACATATATGTTGAGACTCCAGAAGTCACTTTCAATTCAAATACATACTAACCAGTAAGGTTTTAATTCTCTGCAGTCATGAGGAAAATGTAATGTATTTGTACAACTGAACTGAAGAAAATATAGCAAGAAACTTTAAGGGCTAAAAATTTAAAAGCAAAGAAGAAAACAAAGTAAGCCTTGAGATTTTTTCTTCATTTTGCTGGGGAGGGAAGGGCAGAGGGGTGAGAGTTGCGAGGGAGAGGAGGAAGACTTGATAGAAGATTGTGAAACACCTATCAGCTATTGAGTCTTGTCAACTCTTCCATTCCAAATAATAACCCAGAAGACCTACATCTTTTTCTTCCCCATGGGGGGGTGGGGTGTATAGAAAAAGGGTTCCTCATGCTGATGTTGCTTTTTATCCCTGCAATATAAACTGAGATCTGAGCTGGCACTTTTACCAGGAATGAGGAGACAAGATACCCCCCTTCAGGTACTCCTATCTCATCTCCTGAATTTTCCAACACAAGCAGAAAGCTCAGTCCACTCTTTTTCTCAGATCAACCCCAGTGAAGCTTTTGTAGATATTTTTAATATCTATTCTCACTTGCTGCTTAAGAAGTCAACTTCAAAACTGTAATTTCTGTAGAAAGGAAACTAGCTTTATCAGAGCTTCTAGAAAACACCCAGGAAAAAAATAATATGCATTTATTTCATGCAGCAGATGACTTTCCAGCTGTTGAATCATGCTCAGCTAAAAAATGCAGACTTGAAGCTGGACAACACTGGTTTTAGGTTAAACACAACAAAGTAATAGCATATGATGTGCATAAAGGGCACTCACTATATATTACAAATTCAGAGATAACGTGAAGCTGTATAACAATAAGGCAAAAAGTGAGGTGTAAAAGTATCCCAGCAAAGTGACCCAAAGTCAATCCTAGCAACATCAACATCATATTCCTCCCAACGGAGGACTCCACAGACTGATGACTTAAGGTGTTATCCTCTCCAGTAATTCAAATCTACTCACTGTTAAATCCAGAAGAGCAATACAGAAGTAAGTATAACTTGGAGAGGGAACAAAAATGTAGGAAGTGGCCACACGTGTTACAATCCAATTATATTATTATTGAGACTTTTTTCTGTACAGCAGTACTCTAACTGCATTATTCTTCTTCTGCTTTTGTGATAACCAGAGTAGACCAACCATCAAGATTTCTGTTACACTAACAATAAAATACTGGATTGTAGCTGTATGTGTCGGGTGCATTATTAAAAGAGATTTTCAGTGTAACAATGGGGCTATCTATTCTGATTAATCCAGCTGAAGTATGAAGTCATAAGGACATAAACAGATTCTGTGGGTGAGATCAGGAAGCCAGCAGGGAATGCTCTCTAACAACAAGACAGATGAAGAGCTGCATTCTGCCGAGTTGATCACAGATAGGGTGTCCTTTGGGAACCTGGGAAGAGAAACTTCCTGATGCAGTTTCTACAAACCAAATGCGGCAATTTCAACAGCTCTTTCAACCAAAACAGGCCAAACTCTCAAACCTCTTCTTGCCTAGGATTGCCTTCTTCGTTAGCCCATGGAATAAAACCGGAACTGTATTTATGCTGAAGGGTGTGGAGTGTTTTTTGTTTGTTCTTAGGTTTTATGGACAAACACTACCTAGAGAGTGCAATGTATTTTTTACTCTTATTTCACATGTCGTTTTTTACTGACATACAGTAAGTATTTGTCCATTAAGACAACTTAGGGCTAATTTTTGCAAAATCTTGTTGTAATCCAGTAAGATATTTGAATATTTTATCTGGTATTTGAAGCCAGCAGAACTACTTAGAATCTTAATCTTAAACACATGCTGAACTTGAATCATAATCATAATAATTACTTACATGTCTACCCACTTCATTCTATTAAATTGTTCATGGAAGCATGCTACCTTTCAAAAATACACATTTGAAGAAACAACCACAAAAATATTTAGTTTACTTCCTGCCTGCGCTCTTCGTGTAATTTTTTTTTGGTGGCACAGTATATCACAGTATAGAGATAAAAAAAGATGGCAAGGTGCTGAACTTTCACTGAGAAGTTGTTCTACACCATGGGAAAAACACATATGAAATTATCTGTTGGGAAGATTAGAGCAAAACTGTACTATTGTATATGTTTACAGCTGTAAGTAAAAATGAGTGTACACTGAAAATACCAAAACAAAACAAAACTGAATTCACAAAGTTGAAAGGCAATTAATCATCTTCAGGTGCCTATACAGGTTTCATGTACCTTTGTGCAATAAGTGAGATTAGAGTAGTAGCATACCATTTGAAAGGGACTGTCAGACGGTCTTCTGTCTGTAAGAATTTGTAATTTAGAGAAAAGGAAAAATACAGAATAAAGGGTAAAAATTCAGCCAACAGTTGAAGAATTAATGCAACTGGAGTTACAGGATCTTCATTCAGCACATAACCTGTAGTGGGTTAGTTTTTGTACTTAACGACTAGTCATTACTTAAGCACATTATTCATTGTACTCATAAAGGACAGCTTTGAAATCACTACCACCAAATGAACCACACTTTTCTGCGGAATATACCCAAACTCCAACATTGGAGAAACTCACATCATAAGAAAATGATAATTATTTCAGAATTGTACCTCTTTCTACTTTGATCTTGTCAAGGATTTCATTTTTGTCTGCTAAATCAGATTTGATAGCACTTTCTAGTTTAGCAATTTGCAGTTTCAGTTGCTCTTCCTTTAATTTCCATTGCTGTTCGTGGGTCACACTGAAGACACTGCAATAAAACATGTGGCATGTGAAAAACTTTTAGAGATCAACTTCAACAGAAAATAATAAAGAAGAAAGCTTTTAGTGGCACAGAGACCACTGTCATCATGTCTTAGGAATTAAGTAAACATATGCTGGTCTGCTGCTGTTGAAACCAAGGCGCCTTTCTCAGGCTGCGGTTAAAAAACATGAAAGAGTTTGTGGGATGAGCAAAGGAACTGGCCTTAATTTAGAGCTCCAAAGTCAGAAAAGTTGGCAGCATGCAACATTTGTGGGACTAGAAAAGGAATTCAGATGCATATCCCAGAGTAATCCACAACTCCAAACCTCAGCAACTGACAACTGACAAAACCATTCTTTCCGCATACAAAACCTCTTAATGCAGGGAACTGGGATCACCCACCTGATTTCTTTTAAATCTGTGAAAGATGCAGAGCCTAAAGTCAGCTGCCTGTTCAAAGAAACGTTGACCACAAAGTGACAACAGTTTTCTCATACTGTAAAACAACAATTCTGATACTGATTAAGAAGCACATAAGAAATCTTTCTCCCGCTTTAAGAAATAAAAAACGGATTTGGGTAAAGAAACTAGAGTAACTACTTTTCCTGTAACACATTATTTACTTGTAAACTACCAATCTGAGTACAGAACGGATGGCATGGACACAGAATCAGAACTGCTGAAACCACAACAAAATGTGCAACTTAGTTTGAAATAAAAGTAAGAACATTAAATAATTTACAGTACAATTCCCAGTAGGTAAAAAGACAAAGCAATGCAATGCGTTTTCCTATAGTTTATACAGTGAGTAATATGGTCTTCATATTATTATTATTCACTAGTTGCATTCTTAATGACTGGAATATATCCTTCATCTTAACCAGTCACAAACCAGTTTATTCACTTCTGTATTTCCTGAAAAATCAGAAATGGTAGCGTATTGTTAACGAATGAGTCAGTCCCTCGACTACATACTTTGGTGAAGGTCACTGATTAAAAAAGTAACTTTGATTTTTGTGCATCTTCTGATACATACCTATCTATCCATCTATCTATCCCAGAGGTCCATATAACAAAAGCCACACACACACACACAAAAGCCACACAAGAAAGAAGGAAACAAATAGGGTTAGAAGAGATGGCCCAAATAGATGGCACATTGTACATGCTGACTGAAGAGAACTGCCTGTTTTGATGACTATGATTATATAAAGTGGTTTTAAGTATCTAAAAGTGAATTTATACCTTATATATTTGAAGAATGACCTGCAGATTAAAGAAAAAATATTCTAGCATGAATTCTTGACTCTGACATATTTGGTAAGAGTTTATATTCTTGATTTGAAATCTTCATAAAAACAGTCCCATCTCTCTGAATTTTCTTTTTCTCATCCTGTATCTGATCTAATCTATTTATACAGTTCTGTAAGCACATACCATCTTATAAGGTGATAATGTATCTTTTACAGCATGAACTTAACCAATGCTTCTAGGTCCTACAGTAACATATACTTCACTCTGCTGTGCCATAATTTTGAAGATAATGCAGCAAATGTAATGCATTGAACCCACAATCACATTGATAATACTGCATTGCTACAGGAGAGACTGCGTGCTCTACAGTTGCTTAGACTTAACATTCTTCAAAGTTGGATTGGCTCCGAGAAGGAAAGAATAAATCTTTGTATGACAAGGTAAAAAATACACTTAGTTTTCACATTTCACATTCCTGAAAAAGTTTTCAAATTGTAATTACCATGATGTCTAGTTGTATGTGCATTCACTACCTTTAGGCAAAATTATTTCACATGCAGCTACACATTTAAAAATGTGTACAGTTTAAGAAAAACAAACAAACAAACAAACAATAATGGCAGAAACATTATTAACAGCTGTTATGATAGTAATTCAGAATTTAGATACTTAAATGAAGAACAGTTTAGGCAACAGGTTTTATCCAAACCTATATTGAAAATGCTTTGAACAGATTGAATCAAGTCCACTCCTGCCTCTTTTCTCCTTCAAATCTTAAGATTACTTTTACTTGAATTCATGTGGAATTTCTTTCACATTTACTGTATTTCACTGGAGTCAGAGACATCTGGGTAACTATAAATGGTCAACCACATCTGGCACCATTTCCTTTGGAGGGAGTTTAAGCATTGCTAGATTTGCATTACAAGGTCATATGAAAACAATTCCTCCAAATCTTTTATTCAAACGAATTGTTTTCTTGGATACTGACTACATAATAAGAGTCAACTGACAAATTCATACTTGTTCTTTGTAAACTTTTCAGATCCAATTCTCAGCCTTGACTGGCAAAATTCCCATCAACTTTGAAGGGAATTTCCATTCTCAAGGAAAGGGTTTATGCCTTTTCCTTTCCTCAGGGAAAAAAAAAAAAAAAAAAGTTAATAATCTGTCACCTGCAGACACTGTCCTATCCACTGCTAGCAACAGGTAGGCTGCAGTAAGCTCACGTTGTTCAAATGGGAAACAGAAAAAGCTGGCCATTAAACAGTAGACAAAACAAAATGGTCTGATTCTCTTTCTAATTTCTTGTTATCTATATGCCACCATGGAATGATAAAGCATAAATCAAGTTTAAATAGAGTATATGATAAGAAAATTTTAGGGGAAAAAAGCCATATTGAGGATCACTGGGTTATGAGAGAATCATATTAAATTACTTATTTAAACATCTTTATAAATTATCTCACTATAATTTAAAAAGAACAGAACAATTCAAGATGGGATTATAATTGATATATTTACTATGAATTATTTTTTTGCATAATGATATAGGAGAAAAATCATGGTATTATAACATCAAACTTTGGAGGAATCTGTAAGAAACTTAAGCAAGGACAACTGACCAACCTCCCCTATACACAACATAAATACTGTGTTTATACAGTTGTTGCAGCTCATATTTTTAAAATAATTTAAGCTACCTGTACTCATATTTTTTTTGCTAATATAATGTTTAATTTCACAATAGAAAGTACAGAAAGTATCATAAATATAAGAATCCCATAAACAACATTTGATATCACTCACATTGTGTTTACTGGTTGTTTTGTTTTGCTGTGTTGTTTTTTTTGTTTGTTTGTTTCTTTTTGTTTTTTGAGACATCACACTGACAAACCAAACAAAGATTAAGAGGAGAAATTTTGACATGAAAAAAAAAATTCAAGCCTTTTGACCTACTTTCATAGTTAAATTTCTAGGAAATTTCTAACCCTCTTCAGCATAAGAGGCCACATTGCTTTACAATATACAAAAGGGTCATTTTCAAGGTCATTATTTCCTTGATAGTTGATTAGAGCAAGCATATTAATTATTTCATTTTTTTGTACCGGGGAATTTCTGAATCTCATCTGGCAACGCACTTCCATTTTCACTATAAGCAGCAGTTACACCAATGCCATTTATGTACAGGAATCTTCGAAAAAGCTTACATTAACCTATGCTAAAACTCTAAGAACCAGCATAAGCAAAATGGTAACCATTACTAAAACAAACAAACTACCTCTCAAAAATAAACACAGAAGAAGATGTCAAATATCAGACTTTAGATCCACTCAGAAGTACTGGAAGAACTTACACAAACAGGCCAAACAACCCCTTTTCCTAAATAAAATAAAACAAATTAATCCTGAAAAAGTTTGTCTCTCCTAGATTTATCCTTCTATCAACAGGACTCCCGTCCCCCACAGAAAAAAAAACAAAACATTATTAGAAATTCACAAAGTAACCTCTTGGCTTCATTTTCAAAAAAATGCTACTTCTACTTACATTTTAATTAGATTTTTTTTTCCTAAATGATGTACTATCTCAAGAGTATTAGAGCAACAATGGAAGCCGCTCCATTTCAACAGAAGAGGTGAAATACAGGCAAAACATCTTTAAATTTTCCATATACGCTTACTGATATTAGGAATTATAGTATGAATATATTTGAATGTGTACATGTATACACTCAACATGCATATGCACATGTATATGTACCCAGCCTATGAAGATCTAAACAGAGCACAAAATCCCATTTTACATTTAAAGAAAACATTTAAAGATTTACATTTCAATATTTACCTGTTATACAGCTTATCATAGTTTTCCCTCAAGAGTTCCTTCTCTTTTTCCAGATCATTTATTCTTTCTTGCAACTAAAATGAAGAAAATTTCAAGCACAAAAAATAGTAAACAAATAGCAAATATAAAATTTTAATGGATTTATAAAGATGATTAGTTAATACTTTGTAGGCATTCTCAAGAAGACTTTTATTTGTTCTTTTTATGTAACAGTCTCTTAGAAGCTGCAAAATAACACTTTTTCATCACATTATGTAATTTGGTCAAGACAGGCTTTTTCACGTAGCATATATGAAGTTGAGACTAATGTATGTGAACTGAGAAAAAAGAGTATATAATTATATTGTCTTATGTGAAAAAAAAAAAAAAGGAATTAAAAATGTTTAATTCAATTTTGCTCATTAATGGCTGCAATATGTAAACATTGTTTTTATTGACCACACAGAGGCAACAAGTCCTTATTTTCAAAACATACAATAAAGAAAGATATGTCTTTAAAGATAGAAGATATACCCGATATGCATTACAATAGCGCAAAGGTTAGGCTGTAATTAGGTTAGGCTTGTATTAGCTTGATTCATTTAAAATGCATTCAATACATGTAAACCTAGTGGTAAAACTGAAGTTGCTACAAAATATAAGAAAAAACAAGTAAGTCTGTACACACTCTCCTTATATACAGAATAGAATGAGGAATAAAATACTTGGTTTTTGGCCCTGTTTCTGAGTGACTGTTGGTGATGATACTTGCCTCCGGAATCCACTAGAAAAATAAATAGAAATGACTGATTTGAACTATCATGTAAGATGTAATACTATGCTTTACCATGACTAAATCAGGTTGAAATAACACTACAGAAATAGCAAAATATGATCAATAAATCAAGTATTAAGAATGTTTCTGCTTAACATACTACTTGTTTAGTATCAGAATCCAAGTGAAATCCTATGCTCTTCCTCAAGCATTATCTAAACAGGGGTGGAATGCTCATGTAGTGTGGGGGCCAGGTATGGTTCATGATTCTATGAAACACAAGCAGCGATCACAGGATTTTCTCTTTAATGGGAAAACAGTGTGTATGTTCAAGTGAGTCTTCTAAACATGTTTGAAAGGTCTATTCACATCTCAGCAATAAAAAGATACCCATCCCATCCTTAATTTAGATAACATTTTCCCTTATCTATACGTAGTACCTAAAGCAGATTCTAGCTCTCTTGGATGCAATCTCACCTCCTCTGTCCTTTGCTTAGAAATAGTCACTGCTTGCAATTCTTTTTCAAGATTCAGGCACTTCAACCGCTCTTCTTTAAGCTGTAGATTCAGCTCATCACCTTTTGCTATTAAAGCATCATGGCTAGCCTTCAGGTTCCTTTGGTTCTATGAAAAGAAAAAGAAAAATTGGGATGAGGGATTGGAGTGGGCAGGGGAGAAGATCACTCTTAGCAGAATATTACAACGTTGCATATGCTATCAGTGATCTTTCCTGGCAGCAGTTAACAGATATTCCCAATGTGGTCAACAGGAGACACTCTTGACTAAGCAACCGAAAAAAAAATTTCATTACACATGGCCAGGAGAAGGTGGCATTCTTGTTGCTCTCATGAACGTTAAACCCTCAGTTCAGTCATAATGAAAAGGACCAAGAAATACATCTGTTAAGCAATTAAAAGATTTTGCTGTGGTTACAGTGGTTAGACATGCTGACCAAAAACACTGCAGTAGCAAGCAGAAATGAATGTTGACCACAGTTATGTTAATCACAGAACTTGCCACAGCTCTGTTAACCCTTAGCTGTAGATATATAATTTTTTCATAATCCTAACATGCTAGGCTGTATTTTCCTGCTAGCAGTAATTAATAAGGGAATTATGATTTCTTTTACATTTTAATTTACTTCAATGGATTATATTAAGGCACATTTAACCAATTTTAATATTAAATTGAGGATGCTGATTGAACCCCTATTTCCAGAATATTAGTTAATATTATACTGTCTGCATTTTGCAATGCTTTAATAATGCCTCATTAAGAAATCCAATGTAAAACACATTCTAAGTATGACTTGAAAAAAACAGCCTAAAAGCCAATCTCCTGTTTAATAAAGTGATTATATGGCAATTTATATGTCCAATAGATGTATGAGTATAGATAACATTTAATGATTGTAGACAGAAAAAAAACATTAGCTTCGTGATTTCCTTATAACATTCCTAGGAGGTAATTACATGGAGAAACTTCATGTGAATCCCATGAAAATTGTTCAGGTTCATACGAAGTATAAACACTGTAGAAAAAAGCACACAAAACCACAGAAAACCCAGTCACCAACTTCAATTTTTTCACAAGTTCTTTTCCATTTTAATAACTTGTATCATTTCAACCCACTACATGAAGAAAAAAAATCCCACGTCTTGGCAAAGCTGCCTTTCACAGACCATTTTACCCTTATCTCTTTCCTTGATTTCCCAAACAGAGGAAAACAAATTCATAAATCAAGGTCTTGATTTCGCCTTCTAACTGATCCTCAAGCTCTTCCGGTCAGTCCTCAAGGGATTTATGTTACTGAAACTTCTCATTAACAGTCCTAAAAATGTCCTCTTGTAAAATCTCCTTGCTTCAACTTCCTTCAAGTCCTTCAGTATCTCTTCGACTCTCCTCATGGTTTTCTTTGTGAACTTTAGGGGAACCATAACTCCCCTTTCCTTCATGCCCCACTACATTCTTTCTTAAGATTTTCTATACCTGATTGTTCTTTCAACTCTTTTTTCCATCATGCCAGAATTGTTTTCTATCCATTCTCCCTTAAAATATCCCAAGACTCAGGTCACGGCAACAAATGGGTTGATGATTGTAGTTTAAGGTTTCTAGTCTAAAACTGTGTTTCTAAGGGAAATATGCCTCAACATGAAATAGCTCCTTTACCGAAAATGAAAATATACCTTTTAGAAATACTGCACAAATGAACACAAATGCTATTACATTTGTGAAATATTTGTACTGGTTATCCACAAGAACTAACTCTTCACAGTATTTACAAATTTAGTGGCATAGACTAGCATATCTCATATGATAAATCATGAAATCCTGGAATGTTCAGCCTGTAATTATACAAATATGACAATGGAATCAAATATTTAATCCAAATAGTTTCGGGGTCCTTTGTTCTTCAATGCAGATTCCAAAATTGATTCATTCAACTGGCTACATTAAAATTCTTGAACAACAAAACAAGCCTGTAAATGTTTGCTCCTGAAAGATCATTTTAAATATCATTTAATGGAACAAGATTATAGGCTCTTATCATTCCACAGTTTCACAACTTTTGGGCTGACTCAAGTTTAATGGCAAACAGAGGCATTATAAATGTTTCAACTGGTATAAGCCAAAGTAAACGATAATGAACTCAATAGTCATGAAAATTGTAACATAAAACAAACAAAAACAGTGCTCTGTCAATAAGCATTTAAGTGACATCTAAAGTAGAAATTTTAGATTTTACAGTTATTTGTGTTTAGTAGATGCACATTTCAAACACTCAAATGACTGGAAATAGGAAAACCATTGTATCCGTTATCTTGTAAAAATATGATGAGACAGAACACTCTCATTCTTTCCAAAAATGCAGCTTTCACTGTGAATATTAGAAACAATGTCTTCAAATACCAGTTTGAATCTCAGGCATCTGTTTCTATTCAGCTGCTGCCAAGAGAAGCACAAGAACTTGCTGTTCACTGTATATTATCAAGAAGTCGCAAGTGATTTAGAATGGACCAGTTTACATATCATTTTCTATTTAAGAACACAAAAAGCTATGTGAAACCTGCCCTCCCTTGGAGTTTACATTCTACATAGTTCATAGTTCTGTGTAAAAATAGATTGGAACTACTAACAGAAGAACTGCTTTGGCAAAGGAGATATTAGACTGGGGGGAAAGAAGCACAGAGGTAGAAGCAGAAAGACAGGAAAAGAGGAAGGGAGCAAAAATCACATGACAGAAGTCTTGTTTATCACAGACAGGAAGAAGCAGGAACTGGCAAAAAGAGTTCTTTGCAGAAAAAATAATAAAAAAAAAAAAGAACAAAGAAGCCATAGAACTTAAAACCGTAGAACATAGCCATAGAGCACAGAAGGTATGGACGGGAAGGTTTAAAATAGGAGGCTAAGGTACAATTGAGAGAAATGTGGACTGTAGGCAGCCTCCAATCCAGAAAGAGTAAGGAAGGCACACAAATAGTCTTCTTGAGTTCTTCTTGGGCAGGAGTGTGACCAAGGTTAGGATCCATACTTTAATTAATTTAAAATAAATAAAGGCCTTTATTTTAAGTGTGATATTCCTGCCTCAATATCTTAGAATTGCACTAGGCATGAAAAATTTCTTTTTTTTTTTTTTTTTTTTTTTACAACTGTTATGAAATGCTGCTAGGGAGATATAACCACACTATTTGTTATCTAATCTTATTTATTTAATTAATTCTGTATCATATACCAGTAACTAAGCAGCTTCCATTCAAAATTTACTTAACTTTTAAAAAGTCACTTAAATTCTTATAGTTTCCTACTTCGAATCTTAATTTTCCCTTGAATTGAAAGTACAAAGAAATTGTGGATCCATAAACAACAGCCAAAGAAACATTAGTAAAGAAAAAGAAATAGCAATTTACAGTAACAATAAGAAAAATGTAACTTGTTTCCAGTGAATTACATTATAATAATCTCAGATACAATCATACATCTTGCAAATAACAAGGACATCTTGTGCTTCCACTTCATAAGGAAGAGATACTTTATTCAGCTCAGTTGCATGCAGGATCGTTACTCACAGGAACTCTCTGGTTGTTATTGTACTGCCTTTATATGCAAGCATACATCGTTCTCCCAGTACGTATGGGACAAAGCAGAAAAGCGCTGTATCAATAAAACCGATGCATAATCTGCCATACAGTTGCATGTTCTGGTGACTTTTTTTTTTTTTTTTTTAATAAATCTGGTGATAAAGAACACCTCTCACTTAAAGTAACCCTCTAAAATAGTTTCCATGAATTTATGAATACAAGTCCTAAGCTCAGAACTCTGAACAGCCAAATCTCAAATGGGTTATGGTACCCCTTCCTTAGGGAATCAGTGGTATGTTTAGATCAAATAATTAATTTATAATTAAATCAAAGCCCTCTTTGTAAAGGATCAGGCATCTCTTTAGACAGCCAAACAACTGAGGACATAATCTAACCCAAATCTGCCTGAGATACTTTTGCAGATAACTATCTTCAAGATCTGCTAGAAAATTCGGAAAGAAGTTATAAGAATAAAGAACCCTACACATCTGAAGTAGTTTGGGTGTAATGGATCGTGCGTTTCATTTTCTTGTATTCAGCGCTGACTTTGAATCAAGAACCGTGCATATTTATTTTCCATTTACGCATGCGTATGTGATGAGAGTAACGGAATGTTACTGACCAAATCCTAATTACCTCTTGAAGCTGGAGAAGTTTTCCTTCCATTGCTGAAAGTGCATTGCTTTTCTCAACCAGCTGTTTACGGACCTTGATCATTTCCACATTGTCCCGGATGTTTAGCCTTCAAAATTGTATTAAAGAGAAATGCACCATAAGCTTAAAGGTACAGAATAAGTTCTCTTATTATTTTTGTCTCGGAAAGTTGAATAGACATGTTTGTTGTACCATATCATACTGCATATTTCATCTATACAGGAAAACAACCCGATACTTGCAGAGATAATTTGTTTTCCAATCACTTCTTTCCCACCCTCCAAAGAATTTGGTACCAGTACACTACCATTTTATGGAGCTTTCTCTTACAGTTTAAACCTAACAAATATTGCTATGACTTAGCAATTTGCACTGGTAGCACCTAAAAATTGGTATTCAAACAAGTTGCACATTAACTACATGAAAATCACTTAATATGCACGTAGATTTTCTATTTCAGTACAATTCTAAGATTAATTGAGAATGCACTGTTTAATAAAAAGGATGTCTAAAAGGATTTGAAATTTAAATAAGTATTTGTTTCTGGTGCTTTCCTTCAGTAAGTCAAGGTAGATCCTGTTACTTTTGCAGTTTCTTCAAGTACAGGAAGAGAAACCATTTCTGATTTATATTAATATAAAGTCAGAATAAATCTTTAGCATTTTAAAGGTAATTTCTCTTCCAATATTTATCTGTTTTAGGCATGTTGGAGGAATTGTCACAATGCCATGCTGGACCAAAAAAATGGACTACAAAGCTTACACATCTGTAAACCAGCTGAGAATGTGAAATACTTTCCTCTTATTCTTTAAAATATCAAAGTCTATTGTGTTTTGGCATTGCCCAGTTAATTGTCCTTACACAGAAGATAAACATACAAACCTGTGATGTTCCCCAAGAAACAGCCCTAACACAATGCTAAGACAATCATGTGTCTAAAACATGTTATCTACATAAATTAAAGTTGTGGTGAGTATAGACAGCAGCACTGTCTCATGCTAGCTATTTAAAAGCTAATGTAGTGGCACGTTTTTATTAATCTTGTTCCACACATCAAACAAAAGGCTCCAATGCCTTCAAAGGCTTTTTCTTTGACTTTTTCCCCCCCCTCCATTTTAAGCAGGGGGCTTCTTTTTTTTTTTCCTTTTTAAGTAGAAAAAGGAGCAGATGATAGTGAAATTTATGATGTACAGATGTAAACCCCATGGCTCCTGACAATCAACATTAACTATTTTTTCAACAGTGAATGAAACACTACTTGATTTAAACAGGCTTTGGGTACTGATATATCAAGTAAATTATTAAAATTCAGAAGTAAAAAAATGCTTTTCAGAATCACAGAATATCCTAAATTGGAAGGGACCACGAGGATCATCAGGTCCAATTCCTTTTATTGCAATCAGTTCAATTCTTGCATCAGTATTTATCCCATGAAAGTACATGACAAGGAGCATGCTACTTAAGAACAAAATCACTTCAGATTTTGTGGAAAAGGCAAAGTTAATTGAGGAAGATTACTTTGATTTTCTATAAATAAAGTCACAAAACAGAAGAGAAATTGATTATCTACACAACTTTCTCCTTCCCAGGTAGCTGATGTATTTTGCTCCCTGAACATCTTTCTAGATTTTCTAAAGGAGCTTAAAAATAGGGGGTTATAAACAGCTTTGATTTAATAGTTAGCGCTACCTTTCTCTTATATAGGTAATATTTTGCTCAAAAAATACCAAAATTCTCTACAAGAATAAAGTTGTACTAAGACAGCTCATTCAGTATTTTCTTCACTGCCCAAAAAGACTAAAATTCTGCTTCAGAACCTGAAAACATGTAGGTAGACCTGCAGCAGAAGTTTGAAAAAGAAAAAGAACTAGTGCCTCTTTTTGCGGCAACACCTTGAATCAATGTGCATACTTTGATTTTTATTTAGCTCTAGCATGCCTTCTGCCACAAGTGCAGAAATAAGGAACATAAAACTCTATCCTTCCACTTTAGACCTCATCTTAAAGCTGGATTAAAAGCCTGAAAGTGAAGTTAAGAGAAAGTGACTCTTAAAAAAACTAGGAATTTTGTTTGGGGTTAATGTCTGAAGTACAGTAAAGTGATGATCTCTTTTCCAGGCCTCTATCCTTTGGATTAAAAGAATAGAGTGGGATCCTAATAATGGGCTGGGGACCAGCTGTGTGGAAATGGGGGACTGATAGCAACCTTCAGCAGAAGGAAACGATTAAGGAAAGGATCTTGACCTGCACTGTACAAATTTATGCCAGTAATTCCCAGATGGCTAAGCTAATAAAATTGAGGCCTAATTAAATCACATCTCTTGCATCTTGTCTTTACTTCCATATGAAAAGGACACAGATACAAAACTAAGACTGTTCTTAGAGAGTCCTGACTGTTCTATCAGTTGGGATCAGTGGCTCTCAAACGTTCTCCTATTCACATTCAAAGCAAGAAAAACAATTACAAAAGTATAGTTTTGTACACTATACTTTTCAGGATCACTTAGCCTCTATTTGGCAAAACAAGCAAAAAGTTTCTAGGCTCATAGTTTTCAATCACAACTACACCACAGGCCAATTTATGACTCTCAAACACAGAAATAAAAAACACAACATCAATATGCAGTACTCTTATTTTACAGTGCTTAGGAAGTAACAGAATTATGTTGATTTACATTATGTTCTTTCCCTTACCTTTTATCCCTAAAAGGAAGTCAAACAAAGGAAGAAAAAAATTACCTTTTAGTGATACTTTTACATTGTAACTGATGGTATATTTGCAATAAGCAAAACATTAACAGGGCATTGATACCTCTAACATATATTATGTTCAGATTATCTAAATAATTATAAAGAAGTCTATATTTGTTTGCCTGGCCAAAGAGCTAATTACAAATGATAAAAACATGATCTTCAGAAAAACATGTTGAGCATAAGAAATCAGATAATGAAATACAAATTCAGGTTGTTTTTGTTGTTGTTGTTTTTTAATATTAGTTATTATTTAGAAAAGTCATGTATATGTTGTAGTCTCTCATCACAATATAAATGCAGAGGCTAACATGTTCCACTTTTTTTTCTGAGACTGCAAACACAGGAGTCATGAGTATGTCAATATGATACCCCTGTCCAGAAATGTAGCAGGTCTAACTCCAAAGTCATGCTGCAGGAAAAAAAGAAAAAAAAAAAAAAAGCAAAAGGAATGAAAAACTGATTCACAAATAAGCTTTTTCACTAAAAAAGAAAAACAGTAAAGAAAAAAGGCAAAAATCTAAAAACCAGAAACATATGTAAATACCAAATACCTGTTTCACAAGTGTATATCTAGGGTGGTTTTAAAAATGACTTTTTGAAAGTACCATGAGGAATGAGTTATTTAAAGCTAGCTGCTTGCAGAATGTGATTATTTAGACTTAATGTTTTAACTTGCATGCTGTGTATCATAGACATCAAACCATGAGATTATTATGGTTTTGGCCATCTTTAAATTAAAAACACTCAAGCTAAATGCAGTTGAATTTTGTACTTAAGAAAATGTTTAGTCTAAAATCCACAAGCCAAGTTTCCCCCTCAAGTCAGAATTGTATGTTCCTGAAACAATCCCCAAACAATCTCTAATTAAATACTGAAATAAAGACTGACTGCAGATGTATACTAATAATCAACTTGAGTTGTACACTATAAAACAGCTAAACTCTGTTATGTAATTCTTCTGTAATAATATAGAAATGGTAGTCAATGTTGGATGAGCAAAGATAGCTTTAGAGTATTACTGGATTTCTTGTACTTATGGGACTCAGAATAACTAGTACCTCCTTCCCTCACAACTCATGAATCAATGAATATCACAACTCACAAATCAATGAATATTAACTGTGGCTGCTTCACTGCTTGGAAACTCCTTCAGTTATTTAAATCACAACAATTCCATAATAATGTAATGGAATGAAGTATGTTTTCCTGAAGTTTGAAAGCGACATAAATACGCTTCCACCAATCTTCATGTAGTATGTCCTTTTGGCACCTCACAGTTCCTAAATAAATACAACAGATTAACTGTCTTTGGGGAGTAACATACATACAAAGGAAAACACAAGGAAAAACTGCCAACTGTACAAAAATTCGAAGTCATAGGCTACAAAGGCAAAATAAGATGACCTTATCAGTCACCCACATTTCCAGTGTTCACATAGCAGTATTCCAATATTGATATCTTCTATGCTGATGCAAAGAATATTAGAAATAATAACTACCAAGAATATATAAATGCATTTGTCTAGTCAATCAGCTAATTCAGACTTAACATAAAATTTTCAAGAAAGATAGATAGTGAAAACAGAATCATAGAATGGTTTGGGTTGGAAGGGACCTTAAAGCTCATCTAATTTCAACCCCCTGCCATCGGCAGGGACACCTTCCACTAGACAAGGTTGCTCAAAAAATCTCTTAAAGATAATCATAAGTACTTGTGATTACAATTAAGCTTAAAGAGAAAAGCATCCAAGTTATGGCTGTCGTTCATTCAGCATAAAAAATATAACAAAAAACACGGGGATTAACAGTCTTCTATAAACTATTCTAGTAGTGAACTTGCGGAACGCAGATTATTCTGGATATTCGCTAGTGGACATTTTTCAACTTATTTCCTTGACTCTTCAGCCAGATACAGTAACTCTTAAATAATTAACGTATGTGTTATCAGGTTTCAATCAAGAAACAGACTACAGAGGAAGTACTTCCAGATTTCAAATGTAATCACAGATAGTTATTTAGGTCAAGTATCATGGATTGCACACAAGTAATTTGATAAAAAAATAAGGATCTGCATTACTTTACACAAACTAACTGTATATGAAGATTTTTTTAGCTTAATTTTGAAGTGGACCTTTCCTTTAAAAGACCTTAAAAATTCCCAGCAATATGATAGTGACTTGCAATTTAGAACTTAAGTCATTTCTGGCTACTGTACTTAAAGAACAGTGTTTATCTACAGAAAATGAAACATATTAGTTCTTCCAAAATTTTATCAGATTATTTCCAAACAATGAAATTTTAAAAATAAGTATTTTCCAAATAAATTGTTGACACGGACTGAGGAATTTTTTATGATAACTTCTTTAACCTATATGTTATAAACGGAAGTCTGAACAGTAGAGACTTACAACTTTATGAATAATTTAATAGCAACATTAAGATGTATTATTTATGTAGCACCACAGATGCACAAAAGAATGCTCACACATAATAAGTCTCTCCATAGAAAGCCAGAACTAACCATGCATTTCCCATCCAAGTAAAACTTTCATTGACATCTAATGAGGAAGGAACATGGGACTGGGCCCTATTAGATCCTTAACACAAAAAGTCAAAATTGAAACAGTAAAAAGAGGGGAGAAACAGATCAAGTCACATAATTCTGCATAAATTTTTGTGAAAGTTAAAGAAGAAAGAAAAAGAGATTAAACTAATGGATACTCTTCCGTGAAAGATTTCACAAAAATGTTCACATGGGTTTGTTTCACTACACAGCTATACTATATTCCTTTAAATATGTGCTAATCTATCTTTACACGGCTCTTATTTTTCTACTGTTACAGACTCCAAATTATCAAGGAATATTAAGGAATATCCACTACAGCACTACATTTAAAATTTTCTGAGACTTGCATTGAAGAACGGGTAGATGAATTTAATGAGTTTAACTTCAACTATAACTGAAAATTAATTTTCTAAAATGGTAATTACGAACTGATTCGTCTATTTGCTTTAAAAAACAACAACAACAAAACAAACAAACAAAAAATGCATTATCATAATACTATCCTTCCTTAGAATTAACCACGGTCATTTGGTAAAACATAACTTTCATCAAAGAAAAAATACAGCATGTATTCTTAGAGGAATAAACGCCACAGCTGTCTATAAACATTCTGATATAGTTCTTCTAATGCTCCAACCATGGAGATTTTCATTTTTCATACCTTTGGCTTGCTGTTTCTTGCTCCTTCAGCTGTAGGATGGATTCTTCAATCTCCTTTTCTTTCTTTCTTAGCTGACTCCCAAGCATCTCTCTGGCATATTCTAGCTCCTCAATGTGTTCCTTTTGGGAACCAATCACAATTTCCCTGTAAATACAAGTATCTTATGTTCCAAAACCAGATAAGCATTTTTAAAAGAAAAAGAAAAAAAAAAAAATACTTCAGAGAGCAAAAATCTCTTGAGTTAAGTGTATGGCAAAAAGTTGTATTTCTTAAAGACATGCCTCACAACAGAGCTTTAAGAGTTCAACTTACTGTGAAAATAGAGGCAATCATATGAAAACGTGTGAATAATCCTATAAATAGGTAAATAATTCAAACATTAGCAAACACAACACAAACAATAACTTAGTGCTCTTAAATATATAATAAATAAATAACAGTATATGTGGGACTAAATGTTTTCATACATTTAGCAGAACCTAGTTTAAAACATCATTGATGGTTTATCATACTCTACATTAAATGCATGTTCCTCCTAATCAAAAGGTACCAGATGTTTTCTGGAAATGAAAGCATCATTACTAGCTATCAAAAGCATGTGAGATCTACAATGGATTAAGCAGTGAAAACAAGCTTTTATTCTGAGTTAGGTGACAGAAGACAATTCAGATGATGTGCCAGTGAATTTATCCATTAAATGCAATTAAAAAAGGACAGAAAATTAGAGCCAACAGGGGCTGAATATTTTTAGCAGGCCACAACTTTGCAATTTTGATTTTCTTGATGAGTTAATCTCGGCTATCTTCTCTAATAGCATTTTTTGTAATAAGAATAATCAACTAGTGTATAACTTTTTCCACTCTGAAGCTTTTTAAGCATAAGCTACAGTTCTTTATTATCTCATGTACCTATCATAGATGTAAAAGTATCTTATAGGGTTTTTGGCCACGTATGTGCTCTTGTACTTGGGTGTTCCACTCTAACGTTAAAGTAACTGTGGTTATTTTTTCCATGCGTGAACTGAAATCTCTGAAAATATGCTGTTTGAATGTTTTCTGCATTATAACACAATGTTTTGACGAGTCTTACCATGATGAGAGAATAATTATTGTGAACACCTAGATTACTGCAAGGCTTAATTGATAGCTCTTTTTTTTCCTGGTCTTAGAGATAGGTATAGGAGAAAGAGCCACTTCTGTGCCCATCTCTGTAAAGTTACTGAAGATTTTTTCATTAGCAATATACGAGTATAAATTACTTAAGAAGTAAATTTTAGCTGTTCAACAGGGGTTAAATTCAGAGACAATGCTAATACCAGCACAATTTAAACACTAGTAAATTCCATTCTATCAATGAAATTTTGCTTCCACGGGCTTTAGGGATTAGCATGTCAAGACAGTGAGGGAGAATGACAATGAAGAATCTTCTTTAGTACTTAAACTAGATCCAACAATTTCATTTTCTTTTTTAAAAGTCTTAACTTCTGAAGAAATACATTTTTTTCCACGAAAACCACAAGTTCTAACAATTATATTAACAGAAATTTAGAAACATAAATATCATACAGATTTCGTATTTCAGCCCTCGCATCCTCAAGCAGACTCTGGCCATTTCTTGGGAGAAAAGGGTGAGGTGATCTCACTTCTAAATCCTGAAATCTCATTCCTGAAAAGAAAGAAAAGGGAAATAAGTTTTTGCAATGATGAATGAAAAAGCATTTTACAGGAAACAATCCCTATATAATACAAACACCCTATACAGATGCCATAAAAAGCATTTTACATGAAATTCACATAGAGATCAGAGTATCTACAACCACAGCTGCTGTAAAATTTAAACTACAGGTAATACAGTAAGCACTGTTAAAGTGAGGCATTAAAATGGGTCTTGAAATACTTTTCTTAGGAGATTTTCTTTTAAAAGACAGAAGTGAGGTGGTATCTTCAAAGAACAATTACAACAATATAAAAAAGGAACACGGACTTGTAATCACTTTTTTTTTCTGACTGCACTCTTTACAAAATCACATTAAGAACATCATTTACCTAGCCAAGCAACTACAGAACCATTTTTAACAACAATGCAAATAATTTCCTTACTTTCTTCAAAGACATACTAAGTTGCTTGTGAAAAACAGTGCAAAATTGTATAAGGATGAACTGTTAGTTCAGCAGCAAAATCAATGGCTTCCCCAAATCTCTTTCTCCTCCTCCTTGTTCTTCAGCATGAAGAAATTAATGAAGTGTTGAGGGGGAAACAAACTAGGCATTAAATTTCAAATACAACATCAAAGCTGCCATCCTTCAGACCCCATAATTGAGTCATTTATGTTCAAGGTACAACACTAGCAGTAGGTTATGAATACTACAGAAAATATTCTCTGAGCTTCTGGATGACAATACTACCATGCCCAAGTTCTGTGTCCAATATGCATTGGTTACTAGATTTTTTAATAATAGTCTTCACCTTAGAAAAGGATGTTCAAGAATCAGCATATTCAAATTATGTGTCAGTGCTCCAGCACATCAGAATCCCTTCTAGACTGGGCCAAGGTCCTAGAACTAAGAGAGATTACACTAGAATTTCTGTAAAGTTTCTAAAGTTACTATCTCAGCTCATTGGTCTGTGAACATCTTATCCTCTTCTTTTTTTCCTCCCTTCATGTTCTCCCTAGTTTGAGAACCACCGGCTGAATCAGTATGGCCTGAATCCTAGTTTTGCACAGGACATCTTTAATCTGGATCTGTTCTTATGCCAAGAAAAATCCTTACAGCATGCCACATCAACATTTGTTCTGCATTCCTCAATCCTGCCTGTCTTTCCCTGTTAACACTGGGCCTGAATAAATTTATTTTATTTCCACTTTATCTTTGCACTGTTTAAGGAAAAAAAAACATCTTGGGGAATAAAAATGCTTAATTTGTCATATGAAATGTAAAAATACAGGTATATTTAGAATGTCAAAACTTTCAATTATATTTAAATTTGAGGATCGAAGTGCTAGAGCTCATTGCTTTTCATTAACTGTCTAAAAACATATTTATTGTTTCTGATTTTGGCTACCTGAATAATCAAAATAACCCAAATAAAGGCCATTAGGAAGGGTAGTTGGAGAAAAATGCAACGTAAGTGGCCATCAGCCTAATCCATTGCTTGTAGAAGTTCAGCAGACAGTTCTGCTGACTGAATGTTTTGAATCCAGGCCAACATAGCTGCTTTTTTTTTAAAAAAAAAAAAAAACAAGTCCAACTTCTACAAATGTTCTTATGAAAATAGAAAGATTTTAAAGTGCAATTTCCAAACATAGTTATCAGAAATAAAGGATTGAGAATGATGCTGCCTTAAGCAGTAAGTCTTGACAGCAAAAGGCATCATTAATGATGGCTGCATTGTGCTATTTGCCTTCAGAAATCCACACATAATAGATTTTTCAAAAAGTGTTGTGCACACATGTATCAACAGACTAGAACAAACCTTGGAATTAAAAAGGAAAATCACGTGCAAACAAACTACAGATGTAAAACTTTGTTATAACATGATAATGCTAAACTTTTCCATATAATACTTTTATAAGCCTTTAAGATTCAGAGAAATCATACTGGGAAAGTCCCGCAAAGTTAACTATTTGTAAACTAGTTTGATAACTCTTTATTTTCAAATTTGTATTTGTTTTACCCCTACTGTTGTGGATTTTCAAAATAAGGACTTAAAGCACAAGAACACTATCATAACCGCTACAAATACATGAAAAAGGGGGGACAATGATGCCTACAGATACTATTGCCCACTGATGTTCAGAAAAGCCCATGCAGTGATAATTGGTGTTACATGTATAAAATACTATCATTAATACATATGAATATACCTTTTTTTGGGCGCTCCAGCATGCCAGCAGCATCATTCACTTTTTTGAGTCCCGTGTTAATACGAGATTGAACATGGTTATATGAATTAGGCCTGTGGCCTTGGATCTGCAGTTGCTGTTTGGTTGAAATGAGCTTGCCACGGAGACTCTCGTTTTGTTTCTCAAGCTCACGAACTCTCTCTTGCAAGCGCTCAATCATTTCTTCCAGCTCCACAGCCTGACCCAGCCGCTTGGGGCCGCCACCAACCTGCTCAGACTTTTTTTTATCATTAACAAGCCGTATTAACTTGGTGGCCATTCTGAGGAAAATAATAAAAAAAGATGAAAAAGAATGTGAAAAGTCAGCATAAAAAGCATTCTGTTGAAAGGAACATAATCACTGTGAAGACTTCAGCATAGAACCTGAATAATAAATTTCAGGTTTTGATATAACTATTACTGCCTGTGAAGAACTCTTTGAAGATAATTGAAACCACTGTGCAGCAATCTGCTTTATAGCACTGACAAATAACAGTTTCCTAAGGCTTATCATTTAAGGTTAGTAAAGGGAGGACACATATTTACTCCATATGCTCCTTAAATGTAATTTTTAACGCATGACCTTATATAGGAACTTCTGCAGGCTGTTAAGTAAAGTTACAGATTTTGGATGTGGTGGGCCAAACAATAAAAGCTACAATTCCACAAAACATCCAGTTATTGAAAGAATGCTAATAATATACAACATTCCAATGATGTATCAGTTACAGCATTTTAGGATTTAAATATACATTTCAGTTCTGAAACTGTTAAAATGTAGAGGTGGAGATATTTAAGAAGGTACTCAGGAAAAAGACTTAATAGTTCATATTACGGCACTCAATTTTATACTTGGTAAGTATTACCAACGTGTTTCAGAGAAGGAACAGTTAGCTGAAGAATAAAATTAGATACAGAGGGTATGGTTTTCATCTATCTTTAAAAGGATACAAATTTTGCTTTTGGCATCTCAAGAATTGTACCTTTGATTTCCTTTAGTTTTGATAAACATTGCTAAGCTAGAACAAAAGGCAGAGAGGGCACATGGAGGTGATGTAATATACAAGAACAGAAAACATACCCAGCAGTGAATGGAAAAAACTTGGCATATAAAGAAAGAAAAGGTGGCTTTGATGAGAAAGACAAGTTCAAGACTTTACAAAATTGGTCGCACATCTTCGACCTGTATCTAGTTTACAGGGAATCTATTTTTGCAGGCCTAGAAAGAAAATTGAAAATAAGGACACACTTCATTTGTTTAAAGGGGCTTGTTTTATTTTTGTATACTTGTGGACAGAAGCTTCTACTTAAAAGAACAAAAGTGAAACAAAAAAATCTGTAATAACTTTAGGATGTCACAGAACATTACTTGCCTGTAAGCAGTTTTCTTGTTTGGTTGTGTGTTGTTTTTTTTTTTTTTTAAATGTATTTCTACTGCAAATTCATTCCAAACTTCTAGTTACAAGGGTTTTTGGCATGAGGGATGCTGGGAAAGAAATGCAGCTTAAGGAGCTAAGATATTTTCTCTGGCAATCTAAACAAACGCTCTATTGAGAGTTTTGTATTTTCTGTGCCTTAAAATATTAATTCATATATTCCAATTTGGATGTTCTGTGTAATTTTACGTAAGTGGATAACAAGGGCATTTGGTACGTCATTTAACAGAAACACTGGAAATGCCATTTGGAATGAGCAACAATTCCTTTGGTCCACCATCTGGTATTTAATAGCAGCCTGACAGAAAAGATGGAAATTATGCTGGTCATTTTGATCATGGCTCACTGACTACTGAATCAACGGCGAAGAACCTTTTTAACTTTAGAAAGGTGTGAAATAATCCTATCTCATGAGGCAGTATCTTCAGATGCCCTTTTGGGAATTGGTTAGTTTAGATTCAATGAAGTTTAATCAGCATAGATATAGCACAATGTGAACACAGAATCAGAGTACTTCTAGATGAATTAGCTCTCCTGGAATACGGTAATACCATGAAGAGTTCTGCTGAACCCAGACTGGAATTGCCAGCTCAGCACTGAATTGGAGCTAATAACACTAAAGTTCCTTGTATATGTTTGGATACACCGATACTGTGCACCTGATGCTACCTGGGGCTTCTTCAGGAAAGGTATCTATTACCCTGCAGAAAGGAGAGCTGACCATGTTTGTAAATGTATTTTGAAGTTAACAAGATGATAAAGGCTGTATGTTTGTCAATGTCTGGAAGGACAGAGAAGGATTAAAAGAGTAGAATATTTCTGTATAGGCCATTTTGATTCTAGAATGAAAACTCAGATGTTTAATTAGGCTTCCATAGCCTCTTCTTCATCTCCCAGAATACCTATTGTTTTTTTGTACTCAGACAGCATAGTTATGAACCCAAGCTACCAGCTTCAAAGTGGAAGAGATGTACCTCTCCAGATGGAGCTCTAAACACTGCCCATCATCAAAATATCCCATGCACCACAGAGACAATCAGAAATCAAAACAAAAATGAATTGCACTAAGTAATTTTTGCTATAGCTGAAAAAGAAAAAAAAAGTTATCTTATAATTTTGGCAAATGTATTGATATTATGATTCAGGCAGCATAAAAAATTATATACTGTGGCATGTAATTGGTAAAAATTATATGCTGTGGCATGTAATTGGTTTAGATGTAGAGCTTAGGGATATGGTTTAGTGGGGACTGCTAGCGTTAGGTCAGAGGTTGGACTCGATGATCTTGAGGTTGGACTCAATGATCTTGAGGTCTCTTCCAACCTAGAAATTCTGTGATTCTGTGGTAGCTAACTGTGATATATGGATAGCTTTCTGATCAAAATGTACAGTTCTCCCTTGTTCATGGGTGCTAAACAGAAATAAAAATTAAGAAATGATGTCTTCTGTTCCATATTTTCCTATACAATTAATTTCTCCATTTGGAACTGAACGGTATACATCTCATTTGAGAGTGCATCTCAGTTCTCATCTTTCCCCAAAACAACCTAGAATGTGTGTCTCTTCATTTCTAATGACGTGGTGGTAGTAGCCCACGTAGTAACTTCTCTGTGAATATTTTGTTCACGAATAGGATGAAGCAACTTTGCTAAGAAAAAGGTAAATGAAGAGAGAAGATGCGGATGCTTCTAAGTTACTTGTCCAAAGTCTATGCGAAGATATAAACACACACACAAAAAAAAACAAAACCAAAAAAACCTGTTGTAACAACAACAAAAAATTAGTAAAATCAGTTGAAAGTGAAAGAGATGTTTTGGTATTCATGTTTAATGCTCACATTCCTAATGGAATTAAACTATATTAAGAAAATAGTGACACTGATTTCCAGATTTCTTTAATTACACCTTCAATTGAAAATTATATAATCAACATAGCCAAAACTTTAGACCTAATACTATTGCTGTATATCGTAACACAGACTAACACTGCTGAAATAATGCAAACATCTACATAGCAACATCTACTTTTTCTTTTTTTTTTTTGTTTCCACATTTACCTTGAAATCCTTGAGACCTATTTAATTTTTCTTCTGACAGTAACCTCTCTTCTCCTCCAAAATTTTATCATCCTTAACCATTGTTTTATGTCCACCTTGTCTTCTTTTCAATAATTGTTTAAAATGTAAACTGCTCCAATCACTGCAACAACTCTTCTCTTTTGCCTAAACCCTCTTCAAACCTCAGGCATGATTATATGATCTGTTAAGTTGGTACAGTGACGTTGTTTCCAGGTGTTTTATTTGTACCAGCAGAATTCTCCATTTCTTAGTTGAAAATAGCTTCACAGAACAATGATGCATCGTAGAATGTAATACAAGAAGCTTCAGTTGGGCAGAAGGGAATGTAGGATATACCAAGGCTTTCAGACCACTTTAAAAAGTAGTCTGAGAGAAATCAGCACTTTTTTATTTGATGATAATTAACGTTTGAAGAAGCAAAAGTGTTACTCCAAGCAAAAGTAAAAACAAAATAAAACTGTTAAAACCCATACCTTTTAATCTTCTCCTCTTGCTTGTTTGCATGCTGCTTAAGTAAGATGTTCTCATCACGTAAGCGAAAAAATTTGTCTTCCAGCTCCTGTCGACTGATTCGTGATATAGCTTGTCGAGCTTTAACATTCTGTGTAGCTGATTCTACCCAAACCAAGAATAAGTTACCTTCAGTATATCCAACACCATGTAATCCAGTCTCTCATTTTGCAATACTGAATATTGAAAGTTCTCATGTAATTTGATGTTTGTATGTGTTTGCTATTTTTTTTCAGATTTATTAGCATATTATTCACTTCCTTCTTTCTACCTCTTACAGATAAAAAAAAAACAAAAAGTAAATCAAATGATACTGCAAACTGATTACCTAGTCATCAACAAACAGAAAATAGTTTAGCAAAGAACAAAGTCACACATACTGAAAAAATAAGATGACACGCAGGGATAGTTTCTAATCTGTTTCACAGTAAACATACTCTCTTGAAACTTGAAAAGATTAACTCAGAATTCTGTAAATTCACTCAGATACAAGACCGAGACTAGTAATTCCATTCTAAAAGCAAGTTACTAGCATGTCAGAATGGCTTCCTACTTTTGGTTCCCATTTTGTTAAGTGGGTCTGGCCTTGTCCTCAATCAAAATTTTTTTTTATTATAATTTATTTTTTTATTTTTTTTCCTCCTGGAAGGATTAAGGTTATAGCTGAATGAGATTTGCCGTTTTTAGCATCTTGCAGCATTGCCCCTCTCATAACAAGTAATGTGAACTCAGAATAGGTCATAGTATCTTTTACCTTTCAGAATTTAATCCAGATTTGCAATGTTATTTGAACTTAATTTTGTGAGTGTGAATGTCAGAAACATTTTTAGAAAGAACCTAAAGAAGCCACCGATCAAAGTCTGTAACTGTAATAAATAGCAGCTGGTACAAACCTTGTAATCCTCCGATTCCAACTAGAGTTAGACCCACGTCTCTCACAGGCAGGTCCCCCACCGTTTCATCAGCTGGAACAGACATGGCTTATCTGTGGATAACAAAATTCATATAAAATTCCTCTCCATCTGTAACTTAAACCGTGAGACTAGAATGAACTACAATTACATCGTATAAAAGTAATGACAGATTCACTGAAATGATAGACTCATACATTACTGTAAATGCTCCTTTCTCAATTGCTTGGCTCTGGGGACTATCTAAACTTTCAAGTTTAACATGATGTCAGATTTAATCTGTGCACAAAATATGGCTTCCTTTCTATTGTAATAACTCCTATTTTATTAAACGTTTGTAGAATTAGCTTTTTTTTTTTTTTATTAACTTCCTAGTTCCATTGTTTTCAGCAATCTTTGGGCTAAGCCCTTATTTCTAAGCACGTGTGGGAGAGGAACCTGAGTGTCTTTTTTTTTTCTTTCTTTGATCGTTTGCTTGTTTTAAGACAGGTCAAGGCTTAAGGCATCAACTGGTAGATTGTAATGCCACCTTCCACACTTTGAATGGTGCTCTTTGAAACAGAGGTGCTGGGGGTTACGAAGTCATTCCAGCATTACCTACTATCCTCTTAGTCTTCTTTCAGTCATGGTCATATGAGAAATTACTTTCTAAGACAGAGACTCTCCTATGAGCAATTCTCATAAATCTGAACGCATTTCTTTCTTGAGGCAATAGAAAGCTTAGCTACACGACAAAGAGAGATTAGGAAAGTATTAATGTGAGAAAGCAGCACATAAGTTTCAGTGTAATATATGAAGATACTTGTTAACAACTACTGTTTCTCCTTTACCAGTGCAGAAAATTGTATGTTGGCCATAAAGTCAATTAAGGCTGGAATAGCATTAAACAAGTTCTTTGGACAGTATTTTTTTTTCTCCTCCTCCTGTTACACTTTCTTTAGCTGAAGTAAAATCTGTAATAAATACAGAAATGTCTGGATTTGGGGAAATGACCGTGTACAGCAGCGACGCTACTAAATACCCGCATCACAAAAGTCACACAGTCTAATCCACAGACATTCCAGGAAGTATCTGTTAATTCTATCACAACCAAAACTGCCTTTCTTCTGCCAATAGTCTTCTATCGCCAACAAGTCTCCTTATGACTTTGTCCAAAAAGAAGGAAAAGGATTATCGAAAGGGTAGCTTTCAACAAAACTTTAAAGCACAAATATTATAACTGTCTTAGTGAAAAAGAGTGGTTTTAGACAGACATAGTACCAACCTGCATCCTGGTTTTAGGGAGGCAAAACATAATTCCACCTTGACATTTGTTTCATTAGTAACATCAGAAGAACCTATGTACCTAATAATTGCTAACAACCATCCTTTATGTTTCTTCTCTGAGGATACTTCAAATAGCAAATCACCTGTTAAGCATGTTACAGTTCTTTAATATTAACTCAGCCTCAATCACAAACACTTAAAGTTATTTTCCTTGCAGCCAATGGCTCCAGCCTTATTTTCAAAAGCATTAGAGATTTCTTCACAGAGTTCCAAATTATTTCTTGGTAAAGCACTTCCTAAGTGATTAAATCTGAGAAAGATATACAGCAACATGGCTACAGAAGTGATGATACTTAAAAGTCCAGTGTTCCCTAAAATGAAGCATAATAAAGCAAGAAAGATTAAAAAAAAATAAATCTGTAACTGGACAGATCCACGTGCCATGCTGAACCTCAACAACTTAAACCAGCTTATTTGCAAGACTGGTTACCTTGAGGTCACTTCAGCACTTCTTGTTCCCAGCACCAACACAGCGCCAAATAACTTCACACACAAATAGAAGAATTTCCTCCATATCTCTGCATTTAACCTCTGAGAATTTAAAGTTGGGCCTAAGTAAAAATTTTAGGTGTAGTACTAGGAATTACAGAAACAGTAACTTTCTTATTCACTGCATGAGCTACAAGGCTGGTGCTGTTGTCACTTGTATGTGACAAACTGCTGTAAAAAACTGCACGCAAGTCTGCAACAGACAGTAATGAGCGTGGATATCTGAAGTAGCAAAGCTGATGCTTTAGGCCCAAATTCTTACAAAACTCCCCAAAGCTCTCCCAATATCGTTCCCACATAGCAAACCTGAGGGGAAATTACTTCAGTTTCCACAAGTTCTCCTAGCAGGGCTAAGAGGGGGACTTCCTAGCGAAGCCACTAACACAAAGACCTTTAATTAATTCTCTCAACGTGCATTTAGAAGTTCATGAGGCTTGGCTGTGGCCACGATGATGCTTTTCTCACAGCATCACACTCCACCTCTCCAGCAGAAAAAAAAAAAAGGAAAAAAAAGGAAGCCCACCCACCGATCTTAGCCTATCACGAAGTATTTCCAGCCCACGTTCCTCCTCTTGACTCCTTCGAGATAAACGCTTGCGCTCTGTCAGGCTTGTCACCTCACATAACCCCACAGACGCCTCGCCAGGAGCACACACACACACACGATTTCAGGGGTCACCTGCAGCACGGAGAGCTTCTGAGGTGGAAAGGAGGCGTTACGAGCCCAGGACACCAGGTCTGGGAGGAAAAATCCGTGAGGTTTTCCTGAGAGTCTGTCAGGACCCCGAAACAACGGGGCCTCGGAGCGCTCCCCTCAGGCAGCACAGGCGGGGCGCCCCCCCAGAGCCCACCCCTCGCTTTGATTTTTCCCCACACAGCCCACGGGAGGGCTGCGGGGCTGTTTAAGGACAGACAGACAGGCAGACAGACAGCGCCCTGCCTTCCCGAGCCCGCCCGGGGAGCGCAGCCCCTCAGCGCCCCCCCCCCCCCCGCCCCGTACTCACGGCTCCCGCCCGCCCTCCGCCTCCTCGCCGCCCGCCGTTAGCAACTGCGGCCGTTGCTACCCGAGCCGCGGCCCTTCCGGCCGCCACCGCCCCCCGCCCCGCGTTGCCTGCCGGGAGTTGTAGTTCGGCCGCGGAGCCGCTGGGCCGGGACTACAGCGCGGGGGGCGCTGGGAGCTGTAGTCCGTCGGGGAGGGGGCGGGAGGGCGGGAGGAGGCCGGGCGGGCGGCTGAGGCGGCGCCATGAAGCGGAGAGCGGGGGAGCGGGAGAAGGAGCTGAAGGTACCTTCCCGAGCTGCCCCCCAGTCACGGGGGAGGCGGGCGCGGCCCCGCAGCCGCCCCCGGTCAGGGGCTGTGGCGGTGGGGCGGGTCGGTGGGGGGGGTGCCGGGGCTGTGGGGGCTGCGCCTCAGGGCCCCGGGCGCTTCGCAGCCTCGTGTGGGCGCTGGGAGCCGCGCAGCGCCCGGGGCAGGGGCAGGGGAGCGGGGCCGGGCTCCAGGGGGAGCCTCCCCTCACAGCAGCTCGCTCACGTGCCGCACCCGCTGTTCTTGGTGCTGCTGCGAACCAAATTCTGCTACAAGGCGTTATTCCGCTACAGGGGTAGGTCAGCGGGGTGGCCGCGCAGTTTGCATCGATCCGCTTCAGTGGGAAAAAGAAGCTTGAGGCCAGCTCGTGGTACCGGCGCTCAGTGCAGCGCCGTGAGGACACCCTGACCACGTTCCCTTCACTCTTTCAGCTCTTCCTCTTTGCTGAAGGACAGCAGCTCTGCACCATCGCTGTGTGCTGTCATCTGAACGCACACGTGGGTGTGAGCTGTCCCATCCAAGCCAATGCAATTCCATTGCAGATAAGAGGCACTTAAAAAAAAAAAAAAAAAAAAAAAAAGTCTGTACGTTTACTCTGTGCAAGGCCTGAATTCAACTTCACACCACAATATATCTTAAACGTATCTGGGAATCATTAGGAGAGAATAATTGCTGTTGGTAAGAGAGGATATATCCATCTATCTATCGATATATATGTGTGCGTATACATATATATACACGCATATATATATATGTATGTATGTATTTAAGGCTGTAGGAAGCAAGAGGATGGAATTGAACCTGCCCTGCCCAGGGTTGTGGAGGATGAGCTGTGTGAGCAGGTATCAGGGGATCGATATGTAAGGCGGGGGGAAACCAAGCAAAAGAGTAGACCTACTTAGATGTAGTAAGTGCACACTTGAGAAGGGTGAAAGTTAAAGAGATCCTTCAGGAACATGAAGGTGTGAGTACTTACAGGCTGGGTACTACTTGACGTAGGTTTGGAGTATACTGATAGTGCAACAGAAGGAGCCTGCAGAGTGTCTGAGAATGAGGGATACGGAAGAAGAAAGCAGTGATATAAAGATGAGGGGTTACACAAAAAATAAGCGTATCCTTTCTCTTCAGGAGATCGTCCTCATGTTACACTAATATGAACTGACCTTATTTTATGCAACTTTATTACAGGTGTAATCCTTGGGATGCTGGCACTAAGATAGCTCACCCTTCGGTCCCTGAGCTTAAGCCTTGCTCACTAAAGCAGCACACCTCAGAAACACAGACAGTGCAGGAAGCGCGTCCTTATTGTGGTAGCTGTGCCAAGAGATCCATTTAGGTCTGGATCAAAATATTTCATAGCAAACCAAATACTAGTGAGGTTAACCCGACCTCTTCTGGAAAGTAGGATTTATGAGGCCTACTAATGAGGGGGAAGTGGTTGGATAGAGAGGCTGGTTTGGATTATACATCTCCTGGCAATGTCTCTGCTCTGGAGAATGAAATCCTGAATAAAAGTTTGTGTTTTGCTATACTTGTGTACAGTTAAACGCTGTTGATCCAAAGCCTGGTGATGGGCTTTAGCTTTGTAATTATGCAGTATGTTTCTTGTGAAGGGTAAGCTGTTCTCTCTCTCAAACATTCATGTGTATAAAAAGTTTTGATTTATGTTGTTGTAGAAGAATAACATTTCTGTTCCAAGGATGTGTGGTAGAATTTCCTCAGTGCGCCGTGCTGTTAGACAGCAATTTCCACATTGCAAATCACTCAATTGGATTGAGAGAGATTGAGCGTCCAGCAGAAATGAAACTGTTCGTGCTAATATCTGGCGTTCTTAGCCTGTGAGTGCTCCTTCCTGTAGTGGGAGGACACAAATTCATTACTGCGAAGCAGATCTGAAACAAGCTGGGGAATCATAGACAGAAGTTAATTACACAAATGTCTTAAACACCATGATGGGGATGCTAGTTTCCTGTGGAATATGCCTCTGAGACTTAGGTGGATTGCAGAACATAATTAATCTTAAATTTTAAAGACATTTTTAGAGATGTTGCGTGCTGTCTACTGTTCTAGTCTTCCTCATAGCAAATACTAATTCTGTGCATAAAAACCGAGCTGTTGGACCAGGTGTTACTCATTAACAGCAGACATCTTAACTGAACTGTCCACCCCATGAGTGTGTGTTTTGGTTTTGTTTACCTAAAATTCTGTTCTAATTAGTTAAGTCATAATTCTTTTTCTTCTTTGGACTGATGGTTTGAGTTATGGTCAGTTTACAGTAAACTTTTACTTCTGCTGGGCACCACATAAAATAAAAGCAAACGTAAGCCTATTAACTGGTAGTCTACTTGGAATATTTTTTTCCTCTTAAACTGGAAGGAAAAGCTGCTTTGCTATTAGGCTAGTGTCTTGATTAGTTCATCTGTAACACACGCCTGTTCTCAAGACTTAATTTATCAAAAATGTTTGCAGTCAGTCTCGGTGTGACAGATGCCTAGATGTAGCAAGTACATTTATATTCTTCCTCTTGCCACTATTTGCCTATTAAGACCCTTTGACGTTGCCATATGAAAGACGGGATGCTCAGCTAGTCTGGAGTATTATTTTCTTTTACTTGAAAAAGATTACATTGACGGGGCTGTGGAATAGACTGCTAAGCCCAGTTCACAATTACCTTTTGTAGCTGTTTATGCTAATTCACATTACTGCGAAGCCAGAACCAGCTACAGAGAATTTATTCCGCAGACATTACTGTTAAATTTGTACAGCTCCCAGTGCAGCTGGGACCCCGATCCAATAAAGTTATTGCTATACAAATAATAAATGCATCAATATGCACATATCTGAATATTCACAAGGGCTTTTACAAAGATATTCATGTGCAATTTCACATTTGTGAGACGTTAGACAAAGTGGCAAGGCAATATAAAGCTTTAAATAACTCCAAGCTTTGTGTGTGTTTTATTTACGAGGAGTAGAAGGGAACATAGTGGTTTGGCTGGGATTTCGATGAAAAGTCATGTTTCCTGCATCATCCTTATTTTTGCTGGCTGGAAAATACTGTATGTTTGAGATGAAATAGGTTGCTTCAGCATATTAATGCTGAGGGGGAAAAATAGGCAAGTAATCTCAAAGCACTTACGAGATTTTAGGATTAATGGTGAAACGTTACCCGGGCCATGCAACAAAGTATATCAACTCGGTCGCATCAGAGTTTGTGCAAATACTACATTAATTTCTTGTTTCCCGTTATTGTTCTGCCTCGTAAGATATAAAAACATTAATTTTTCTAATTGACAGCTTAAATAGATTCTTTCAGAAGTTGTATTTAGGCAAATTAAAGTTAATGAAACAGCTTAGCTGCAGCTAAATAAGCTTGTTGTCATGTCATATTTCTGCGTAGGTAGATGGCGGGCAGCTTTTAGCAGAATCAGCAGCCAATATGCCAGCAGCAAGTTTTGTGGTAATCACATTATTGGCCCGTCTCGTTATTAATGAGACAATAATTAAGAAATAGTGTTGATAGTAACATAACACACGATTTGTGTGTTGGAAGTGGTCAGGTAGAAGCCTTGCATATGCAGTACAAAATAGAAGGAAGAATGAGTGGCCAGTGTTCCCCGCTTTTAAACTCATCGCGTTGCTGCTGCTGCTTAAATTGCCTCAGCTGCTAATGCTGGGACCATTACAGTAATGGACTCAGCAAATGAAGGAGAACCAAGACATACACACTTTATTACTGGAGGGGTAATTTTCTCTTCATCTGTAATAGCAGCAGTGCCTGGTATTGATCAGACCATCAAGATACTAATCCTCTGTAAAATTACTTGTTATAACTGAAAATGTGTTAATCCAAATCAGTCTGTGTCCCGACTTTCTACTTACTATTGAATACAGACTATTAGATGGTTTATTTTTTGTGATTTAAGGCCTTTATCTCGATAACAGTAGGAGCTTCCTTTGGAAGAGTGGGTGCTTAATCTTAGCTATGGCCCAGGGTTGTCTTTTTGTTTTAACCACAACATCACCCACTTAATTAAGAAGCGCGTCTCCGTCTTGGTGCGCTGAATTATACTGGTGCTTCAGACCCCCCAGATTTATTAAACACCTTGTTTTACGTTCAGTCTCTTGTTTTTTGCAGTAAATAAGAACAGATCTATGTTTCATGTGTTAGAGTCTTCTAGTGTCTTGGAGCCAAGGATGCAAGGAGCGTGGGTACAGAAAACATGATTTGGTGTTTCATTGCTTAGGGCTGCAAGGCTCCTGCAGATGGGAGTAATGTCAGAGGAGCCCTACGGCAAGGGACTGCGGGTCTTTAGTTGGCCTGGCTCCTCATCATCTACAACACGGTGGTGTAGAAGCCATTCTTAGGTTTGCCATATTAGAATACGCACTCTGAGGCTGGCTTTGTGATTTTTTTTATTTTTTATTTTTTCCTATATTTGTTTGTAGACTTGTATGCTAAGTAAGACTCTAAGCATATGTCTGTCAGCTGTACGGCATCTAGCCAAGTGACACCTGGGTTTTTGGCTTGGTTGTATGGCACAGGTGTAATGGCTGCTACACCTCATAGGACATGGTTGTAGGAAGTAGCTCCATTAACCCTGAGCTTGCATTAGACTTATTTTAACTTAAAACAGCTCCTACCCCATCCCAGCCACTGGTAGCTTGGCAGCTTGTGGGAGGAGTTCCTGGTGGTTCTAGAAGCAGGGCAAGATGCAGAACTGCTTCATTTGCTTAAAGAAGCCGGGTCCATGCATTTTATGAATTGGTGATTGTAGTATCAAGTTGGTATTTGCTCTGGCAAAACCAACAGTATGGGTGTGTGTTGTGTGGTTTTCTTTGTGGTTTTTTTTTTTTTTTTTTTTTTTTTTTTTTTTTTTTTGGCTAATTACCACTCTCCTTTCTATTTTTGTCTTAATTTAATTGATTCAACTTCTCTCACTTAGGGTGTTTTCACATTTTTGAGAAGAGAAGTATTTTTCTGGGTAGTCCTTCTCAGCGTGAGATTTAAATTTTTATTTTGCAACTTTATAGACACTCTGAGTGAGCTCTGATTGCCTGCCAGCAAATGGAAAATGCACCAGATATGTCTGTAGTAAATGCTTAAAATCCCATGCAGGGGAAGTTTTGGATCCTATAGTAACAAGATCGGCTATCTATTCTGAATATTAATTGTATTTTCTGGATGTGGGGAGAAGCAAATCCACTTCTGTTAACAGATGAAATTCCCTGCTACTTGCCTGGAAACAGTTGTGGAGCTGGTTGTGTTAAATGGAAAAGGGTGGCGTTCTTGAGCTTTTCAGAGTCTCTCCTTAGCTCCCGAATGGAAATACACTCATGGCAGTGAAAATAAAAATCTGGGAAAAGCAAACCCCTCCTCTGTTTCTTGTATTCATTGGATATATTTATGGGTAATTACAAGGGAAGGGCGGATGTTTTCGAAGATTGTTTTTGATAATTGTGATGGTTTTGATTTCTCGTCTGCCTTGTCTACCAACCCTTTCTCATAAAAAGTAGGAACTGAGCAGATGCTGTTTGCTTGATTTGTTTACTTAGTGAACAGCCGCTTCTCTAATTCCGAAGAGCACAGACGAGAGATGCGTACAGCAGAGCTGCTTGTGTGATGATAGTGGTTTGGAGGCATTCGCTTACCCAGCCGAAAGCCAAATATAAGATGAACTTAAAAGTTTTCTGTTGTCGTAGTTCGCAGCTAGGCTGTGGTTGAGCATGTTATGCTGGTATGTACTTGAACAGCAACACTGAGACAAAGAAAATGATCATCTTTGAAGCTTTCCAAAAGCGTTGTTGTACATGTAAGTACTTCAATAAGCGTTGTCACTGGGTTTGTAAAATCGAGTTGAAAAAGGTTGGAAGGGCAGCTCTTTTTCTAGAGATACAGTGTCTGAAACCTTGATGATTGTTGTTATAACATACTTAATGATTGTTCAGATATTTGTATAACTTGTATAACTTTGTGTTCAGGAAAATTAAATTCTAAAAAAAATAAGGGAGGGGGCACCAAACCCACCAGGGAAAGTGCATTGTGGAAATCTTTTCTGTGTTCTGTAGAGGATAAAACTTTGTGGATTGAGTTTTCAGTTTTGTATGAACACTTTCTCTGAAGAGGAATTTTGATTTAATTTAGAGATATACTATTTTGCAAGCTGTTAGCATGTGACTTAATTTCAGAAAGCTAAGTGGTGTGCGTGTGGGTCATCAGACCCTGTTGTCTTCTGATTCTGGAGCTGGCTTATAGGCGTAGCGGTTCCAGGAGGAAATCAGCATCTGTGCAATGAAGCTGTAGTGGAACGTCCCTGCTGGGGATGCAGTACTGGGCCTACTGTCACTTCAATTTACAGATTTGGAAAAAGAAATAAAGAATTACACTTTTCTCTTATATGGCATGTAAGATTCAGTTTCATCTGACAAGTTTAGTGAAAGCAAGAAAGGCCAGTTGTAAATGGTAAAGCTTGCTTTGGTGCCTAGGGGAATTGGTGGTCAAATTTGCACAGCCTTCACCTGGAGCAGAATTGGGCTCTGCAGTGTTTAATAACTCATCCATTTTTCAGATTATTCAATTAACCTTTAATGGCTCAGAGCATCCAAAATATCAGGTGACCCCCTTTTTAGTTGAGACTGAAAAGCACTGTAGTGTGTTACTGTATCCTGTTCACTCAGGAGTGAAGTGCCAAACACGGTTAGGAATATGTCTTACTATTTTAGGGATGGGACAGATTGAACCTACCTTTGTCTTCTGGGTATAAAATGATAGAGCTGTAATTTCAAAACTTTTTTGAAGTTACTGGAGGCTTACTATGGGAAGAAACTGTTCTACCTTATTTAGTATACACTTTTTTGCCTTTGTACACTTATACTACATTCTTTCTAAAAAGAATAACGTCTGTATCTCCTAGAACTTGCTCTGTTTCATTTTGCCCTTTTATCTGCTGCACATCCCACCACTTTTATTTAAGACTGTAAAGTTACTTCAGTGTAACTGCTATTGTCACCTTTGCCCTCAGCTAATCAAATAGTTTACCTTGAGGGAAGCATTTATCTCCCACTTTCATTATTATTATTTTCGTAGCTGTAAAGATATATATTTTATGTCTGCAGAAGGCTGTAACAGTGAAACGAGGTATTGATCTGCTGTATTTGGCAATTTCTTTCCACCTTGCCATCGATATCATGTCAGCCTCTGTCTGTACTGTGGTTGACCTCACAAATAGCTCTTTATGTTCCCATTGGATTCAAATGATATACTATGCTCAAAACTAAATCAATGAATGATTATAAAGTTTTTAGTATTATTTCATAACCCCCAGGCAACTGGTACTTCATGCAGTGAATACTTGAAAAGGTATCTGGTTAAAATATGCTGCTGCTTCTGTTCCGAGGCCTCAAATTGTGTTGAAATCCAACAACTCCTAATATTAAGCTCAGGGTCTGATTTGCATGTTTCCTTGCAGATACTAAAATTACTGAAACTTCTGCCTGGAATTCCCTGGAGAGGCATGAGTCTACAATGGGAAAAGCTTACTTCAAGCTAAGCGACCCACTGCAAAAATTTCATGCACTGGTTCTTGCTAGGGAATAGCACAGTGTGTGTATGTGCTTTGGGGTGAAAAGGTGGAGGTAAAGAGCAGGTAAGGTTTTCATCACCAAAAAGTGAAGAGGAAGAAGTAAGCTTAAGCAGCTCTGGGACTGAAAGCCATTGTTTTTATTACTCTGTGGAGTGATACACCTTGTGTATACTTCTAACCGTCTAACAGGTAAAATTTGTGTTCAAATGCACATGAATATGTTGTTCTGTGAATGGAAATGGGATGTGCACAAGCACTTAAAGGGTTGAAAGCCCAATCAATTGATGTTGAAGTTGTCCAAGAAGCTTTTACAGATCTGTCTCAAAGCAGTGGGCCCCTTGAAACATTAATCTGTGTTTGGGAAGAACTGTCTGAAAGTTGTGTACGAAGGGACATATTCATGCAAATTAAAGAATAGCTTTTAAAGCTGGAAGGATCTCAATTTGTACATGTTTGCTTCTGATGTGAATGATGTTGCAGCAGCTAAGGATGTGCTGGTGCTCAAAGGAGATACTTGATATCTAAATCTTGGGATGGGGAACAGCTGTGGATGACAGAATATTGAACACATCTCTGTGGGGTGTGTGTGTGTGTACCTAACTGCAGAATAAAAGCAGAATAAAACATTTAAATCCAAAGAGACTCTGTAGGAGAAAGTTATTTGGGGCCTTCATCATAAACAGTCAAATGACTGTCTTTCTGGATTGAAAAGGAGTTGGAGTTTACTTAGGTATAAGATTTTTTTCTTTTAATGAGCATTTGTCAAACATAACACTTGTGCTATACATATAGGCAGAAAAATTATGGAAAGATCTTGCCAAGGAGATGGATTTAGGGTAGAGCTTATTCTGAGACTACATAACTGGCATCTTTTATGGTAGGCAATATAAAGCCACTGCAAATAGTACCAAAAGTACCAAATAGTACCAAATGATCAGTCTGAAACTGTAAGCCTGGAGTTTTTTCTTAAATGTAGGAAAAAGTTTTTGATGTATTTCACTTATTACGAAATTCACAAAAAATCCCCTTCTGTCTTCTCTCCAGGTAGGAGCCAACTGGTAGTTTTTACTCAACTAATTTCAGTTCTCACGTGGCCATAATAGAGCTGACCTCGTGGGAGGTAAGGCAGGTCCCAAAGGCAGGTCCCTTCCATGCTTTCCAGCTACTCCCTTGTCAGTCATTTAGCGTAAGATGGGAAAGTCAACTCTGTGGTTCCTTGCATCTTTGGTAGTAGGGAGGAGACTTTTTTTTTCCTGTGCTGACTAATTCAGAGGCTGTTACGTCCCATGGATTTTCACTGCTCTGGTTTTTCCCTCTGACATGTGAAAAGCAGACCACACTGGTGATGCAGCTTTTGTTTCTTTTTGAGCATTGTAAAGCTGATGGTGATCAAACTTCCCAGGAGGAAAAGGACTCGGACAAATGTCAAGTTAGCACAGACTTCTCTGATTCCTTACAACAGAAGCTATTAAGCTTCCGTGTTGTCAAGCCTGGCAGCCTTTTGGTGTGTGCTGCTTTTTGTTTCCTGGATTTACACCACTGGTGTTTGAAAAATAGTCGTGTGATCCAGTCACATGGTATCAGTCATGAATCAGTGGGAAAGTGCTTATGGAGAGTATTTGCATGTGGAGGAAACTGAGGTAAAGGCAGTCAATGAGCTCTACCGATGCTTTGATTTCCTAGCAGTGTATTTTAAGACTTCAGAAGGCTTTTAACTTCTCTTGTGTTAGTAGAAAACCACACTTCTTGGCACCTTCCTCTTTAACATTTTTTTCTTGAATCTGTTATGGGGAATTTCTGTAGATTCGGGGACAGAATTATTTTGTATTGTGTTTCAGATCTGTGTTACATCCTGCACACTACAGAGGTAGCAGTAACGTACCAGTAATTGTTTCCTGCAACCAGAAATGTAGCAGGAGATCTGATTCCCACTTTGGCCTTCTTCTGATGTTTTCTTTTGTCTTTCCCTGGCCAGTACTGCAATTTCCAGTGCTTTGTTATTCTGTATACTTGCCTTCTGGTTTCTTTGCGTTCTTAGAGTTCATGTTTTCAAGTCACTTTCCATGAGCCGTTCTCTGTTGTTGCAAATGAGAGTTGAAACTTTCCTAAAAGCTCCTGAGCCCAGGATCCGGTACTTTGGAAAACTCCGCAAAATCACCTGGCAGTGACAAATTTTGGTGCTGGGTCCCTGTAAATAATAGGGCTCTTAGTTGAGTTTGATCCTAAACTGTTCTGATAGACTGCAGGTCAGCCTTCCTGAACTGCTTTAGAAATGTCCTTACTGAAGTAGTTGGGATAGGCAACGTGCTTACCTTTTGCTCTTGGTGTATCCTCTCACCTCATATTTAGGTGTCCTTTTGTCTGAAATGATTTTATGCTTGTGGCTTCCTGAAAGCCATTCATTGTGATTTAAAAAGTAGGTTTGTCATTAACTACGATTTTCCGGTGTCGACCAGTATGGCTCGTGCAATAGAACATAGCAGTCTAGTCCCTGCCTTGAAGAGCTGGAGGGCGGTGTGACAGGCACGTGGCTTTATGCTTCACGATCCACGCGTATTCCTCATAAATAATGCCGATTCACTTTTTCTTTAGTTTGTGAAGCGCAGTTTGCGAGTAAGGTCCTTAACGTGTTGGACAGAAATCAATACAAAGCAGTCGTGTCACAAACGGGACGATGCCAGTGACCCAGCAAAGAGGAACGAGCGGCTTGCGTGGTGATCTGTTCTGTTCAGGGGCAGGGCTTGGCCCTGTACGTGCGGGAGAGATGGACTGTTCATGAAAAGGGCATAAAGAGCTAACCCGCATGATCCTTTGTCAGCCTGGGAAGATTTAGTGTCAGGCACGGTTTTGTGTGAAAGATGAGAGGCATCGCTGTTTATCTAATAATAAAACAAAAGTATTTCTATTTTTCCTGGAGTCTTTTATATGTTAATAGAGGCAAGTGTGAATATGATCACATAATTTAAATGTTAAGTAAGAAATATACATCTTTACTGGCAATGGGTTAAAAGTAAGATGTATACGTTTTATGCAAAACACTGCTATTTCATTGTTAATCATGCTGTTCGAGCCATAACTCCCCACAAAACAGTGCTTTTAAACAAATAGGAAATCCTGTTATTGGACCATTCATAACAGAAATGCTTAGGATATTTAGAGACTCATGCAAAGCGTTTATTTGCATGCTTTAATATATTCCTGTGTTGCAATATTAATGTACATGTGCAAAATTGCAATACCAGGTGATTGTGTTAACCCTAATTATAAAATGTTAGGCTCTGCCTTTTACTACCACAAGAAACCCAGGTATAAAAGGGGTACAAGAGATGTAATTCTGGAAATAAATGCATGCCGTTGCATGAAAACTGAAGAAACCCCTGTGAAATACTTAAATATTGAAAGCAAGAAGGGAGAGTTTAGATGTCTTTCCCCTCACCCCTTACACCCTGCCAAGTCTGGCTTGCTTAAAACAACTGCTGGGAGTTGTGCTTAACGTTATACTTTGCATGCATTTGTGATTTGAAATAAAAAAAAAGTCCAAATTGTGACGGACAGCTTGAATGGCATGCTGTCAGTTTGGCTCTTCATGAATTGGCAGTGGTCTCATTTAGGACCTTCAAATATGTGTCTGCCTGGACAGAATGAGAACGCTTTGCATGTTCTTCAGAAGACAACCCCTCCTCGCTGCCTCGCAGTACTCAGCGGTGCATGACAGTTGCCCTTCATTGCTGTCTTCTTCGAGCTTAACCTTTGACCGTCCACTTAGTCGCTGCGCAACGGCTGGAGCAGGCCGAGGTGCTCCTGAATGACGGGCATCGGCCTGCAACGCGCCTGTCATTATTCGACTGTCAGAAGGAGCCTGCCATTGGGCTCCAGCAAGGTTTGAAGCCCATGTGCAGCAGTCCATATTACTTAACTTCCACGACTGTCAACGGAGTGATCAAATGTGCATAAAAAATGTGTGCCGGACGCGTCTTTGATCATAATATAGGGAGATCGTTTCTGTGTGGCTAAATGTATTCATGTGACTTGCACAGGGCCAAGAGGTTGAATCGGCTGCCAGGGTAAAAAGTCAACTGCTGTCTCCTGTGGTCTAAGTTTCAGATAGCACGATTTAGATTTGAACAGCTCTGCCAGTTAAACTCTCAGCTTGTCTTGCGTATCCTCTCAGCTTTTCAGCCGGCAGTGTAAGCAGCAAGAGGCTAGACCAGTGGTGCCTGAGGTTAGCTGTCAAAGAGGAGAGCTACTTTGGATCTTGCTGTAATGTGATATTAGAGAAGGGGGTCAGGCTGTGTGGTTTGTAAAGCAGTTTTGAGAACTTAAAATGACTGAAATATTGTTTATTTCAGGTACCTTCCCCCCCACCCTCCCCGAAAGACTCTGACAGAAGATAGGATTTATCATAATAAAGTAAGAAACCCAAGGCCATGTGAAATAGTCATTTTTCTCTCAAGTACAGTGCACAGTGCATAAAAGAGCATCAAAATTGAGTATAAAGAACTGAATATATAAACCTGAAAATCACTAAGATAAATGCTTGACACGAGACATATTTCTATTTTCTAACAATGAATGCTAAAGACATTTGGGCCTGAACCTCACTCTTAATCAAATGAATAGGAATTGTACCAGTGGGTTAATTAGGAACGCAAGCTTGGTGTGCAAGCGAATCATTTGTGGAAGCTATGGTACAGTAAAATACCAAGAATTACTTCATGTTTGGAAGAGTTGTATCCTGCTTTAACATCATATTCACTAGTCACTTGGACAAAACCATCTGTAACTGCAGTTTATTTCTTAAATGTTAAATGCATCTGTTTTTTCTTCTCAAAACATCCCAGTTCATTCAGATTTGAAATAGTGTATCAACATTACATCAGAGTATAAATATCAACATTAAAAAATGAGATTCACTAGAGGTTGTTCGTAACAGACAACTTCTGTCCAAAGCATAAAAATAGCATTATATTGCTAATTGGCTATGAGATACACTTTTTTTTTTTTTAATTTTAAAACATCCTCATGTTATTTAATTATAAACAATAAAATCCCCCAAATTGATTAAGTTGATTAGTGACAATAACTGTTCTTTTCAAGCTATTTTTCCCTGTATGTAATTTCAAAAACAGATTTATTTTTTTTTTGCTTACAATGCCATTTGCAAGAGACCTGTGTTCAGATGCACTGATCTAACAAATTAGATTGTGTCATGACAATTTCTGGTTTTGGTTGTCTTGCTCTTTATCTTAAATGCTATTCCTGTTTATTAAAAGTTTTACTCCTTGATTTCAGTCTTTGCTGATGCATTAGTATGTGCCTTGCCTGAAATGAAGTATAAAATGCATGTGTTCAGATGGATGTTTGCATGCATATACACATGTATGTATGCATATAAAACACGTACAAAATTCTTTGGTGAGCAAAATGGTTGGCTACTAGACATTAAAATCACGTTCCTCTAAACAACTTTTATTCTTGGTCACTATTTTTGTTACTAAGTTTTGGTTGATATTTCCCTCTTCATAGGTGGTGGAATACCTTCTGGTGAAGGAGAACTAAATTTTGTAAGGGCATCCATGCACATTTGCAACAGTTTAAGTATAAATATGCACATAAATAGTGCTTAAATGATGAACCATTGTTTGTTGATATGGTCTCTACACATAGAACTGCTCTCTTGGCCTGCGTAGCTTAGAAGATGTTACTGAAACAAATAGAAAAATTAACTGGACTAATTTCCAGAATAAAGGAATATTATTTCCCGTTTCAGGAAGAAGTTTTGTTCTTCCTCTGTAAAAATCAAGCTTTAATTTCTAGTGGGAGTTAACTATACTGCTTGTAGCTGTGTTCCTGGGGGAAAGAAGAAATTGTGCTTAGAATCTTTAAGCGCAAATTTCCCATTTCTCCTAAGGTACAGAACATCTGTTCTTCTAACCAGAATTTCTTTTGCCCTTTTTGAAGTAACATTTCACACTTTTGTGCAGAAGAAACTGACCATCCATCATGCAGTTTATTGCAAGTACATTTCATCTTTATAGTTTTCCAAAAAGAAAAGTCCTTTTGTGAATGTTGTCCACTCCTTGGTAATAACTGAGCAGTTTGTGTTGATGTTCTCGGTAAGCAGATTCTTTTATCTCCCCATTATTTTAAAACCAGTTTATTAACAGAAAATGCAATAAAATGTAACTTGTCATGTTCAGATAGTTGCATATTTAGCAATTAGAAAGTGGCATTTTTCCCCTACTGTCTTAAACAATGTAAGGTGCATTGCCATAAAAGCATCTTTCAAGTTTAAGATGTTTGAACCAAATGTTTGAAAGCACAAGGACAACGATTAAAGGGAACTATAGGTAAGTGTCATTACTTTGCGTTCAGAGTTAGGATATCCCGACTGAAAGCAAAATGGTTTAAGCAAGCAGAGAAACTTCTGAAAGTTGTTTTCAGGAGGGCAGGAGATGTGCGTATGCTTTTAATTCCAACTTCTAAAAATGTTTGGAAACTGCGGACATGTGCTTGAGAGGTTAGACATGCATGATGCTCTGTGGTGTTACAGGAAAAAAATTAAACAAGTTATGCGAAATAAAAAGAGGTAGGTACCTTAAGTGAAGTGCTTTGTTGTCACCTACCTTCTCTGCAGTACAGATACCAGCTTGTCACAGAGGTTGAGACCTTTGTAGTGCATTCTTCCAGAGTACAAATCTGTCTCTCTTCTGCCTTTAATGCAATAGCTGTGAAATATCTGTATTAGGTAAAATAGAGGTTAAGGCACCTTAAGGGCACTGAATTCTTATCTCTTTTTACTAGCGGTGGTGTCAACATGCACTAAAATGCGATGACCTACTCTCCTCTTTGATAAAAGGAAAATGACCTGTCTACTGTGGTTGGTGATAGAGTTGCCCGAGGCAGATTATATTGTCACCTTCTTTAGTATTGGTGTGTAGGAAAAAAAAAAAAAAAAAGGCCAGGATATTTCTGTTTACCATAGAAGTATTTGACATTTCTAGCTACTGATAAAATATACTCAGGGGTAGAAAGAAGGAACTGTTTCATGCCGCTAAACAAGGCTATGAAGAAATGTGGAGATTTCTTATTGTGTAAGCTGTTGGTATCGCAGGACACGTGATACGTATCAAGAGATTCCTTCTGACGACTTCAGACACTCAAGGTTCAAGTTCGACATTTAACCCTGCTTTCTGCTTGTCTGTGGCCTTTTTGTACATACACAAAAAAAGCTGACATATTTTGAGTCGTATCTTGAAGTTCTGATGCACCTGTTACGGTGCAACATGCGGTATTTAATCATGCACGGAGGTAATACAAGCACTTCAGTTGTTTTGTGGAAATAAGTGGTCTCCGGTCAAAGACCAAGGACTCTGCAGCATTCCATAACGTTTATAGTTTTGTAACAATTCATTTAGCAGTAACAGAACAGGCACTCAACGTAACCGTGAGTGATGAGATGTATAATAATTTAGTTGATTTAAACTGCAGACCTGGAACACGTCAAAGCATTCAATGTCCTTTGAGCTATAAGTAATAGATCTGTGGCATTCTGTAAATCAAATGAAGGTGGTCTTCATGCTAATCGGGAACTGGATTTAAGAATGAAGGAAAGACTTCTGTTATGAGTTTTATTGATGTTTAAAATGGAGTGTGTTTCAGCAGCGGTCTGTGCTTTACAAGATAGTGATGAAATACCAAAGATCCTTCTCCCGTGAGTTTGTTGTGTCATAACTTTCTTTGGTTTGAAAGCTCGGATTTTTTTCTGAAATAATGAAACAGGCCGTATGATTTATTTACAGCATCCTTTTAGATGAGTGCAGTATCTGTTACCATTGCTTTACGAGGAACCTTATGGGCCGTATGCCTGCAGCAGGCACTTCCTTTTGTTACTTACCAACTGAAGTCTGAACATCTGAGAGAATAAATCAGTATTTTAGTACTTTGTTAAAATAATGAAAAGGTGTGAAGTAACCTTTATTTAACTTTGGAAAACTGAAAAATACGTGATCAATGTAAATTCTGGCCTTGTCAATGGCCTAACTTGGTCCTTGCTGACTGGTGTTCAAAAAAAAAAATAAATATCTTGTTATAAGAGTGAGACTTCACTGGATAGGAAGCCGACTATCATCAAATTAGTGCTTGTATTACATTGTAATTTTTAAATCAAAATTTTTAAAGACAACTCTTTGTTCGCTTGGGCATCTGTTAGCTCTTGGTTTTGAAAGGTAATGAACAGTAATAATTAACGCTTTCAGGGTGGGGGGGAATGGAAGGATTCTTTAATTTGGGATGTTAACATAGCTATAATTAAAAAAAAATCCAACAAGAAGCGTGAGAACATGTGGCCTGCTGGTGTGTAAGCACCTGCTGGGACTTGGTCGTTGAGTCCTTTGAAGAGACACCTGGCTGCGAGTCTGGGCTGCTCTGTCAGAAGAGAGCATGTTCAGCACCTCGGCACTGATTTTTTTTTTTTTTTGAAAACCTTTGGCATGTGGAATCTACCCTGTGACCCTAGCCCTAATTTTCTCTCCTTTCTGATTGACTTTTGGAAATGTTTGAAAATTCCAAACCCTATCTGCACGTGTAAAATTGCAGCCCTTTGCACGCAGAATAAAAACTCAGTGACTTCTTGACAGTGCTAGCAGCGGGATTATTTGCCATGCATAATACATTCAGTCACACTGTGCATATGCAGTGACAAAATGAGCTGAGGGAAATGAAGGATCCCCATGGATGATGCCTGGGCGAGAGCTCTTGTCTCGCTGTCAAGTGTGTTTGCCTCTCCCTAACTCCCTGTAGGGCTTTCTCCTTGGGCTCTCTGCCAAGTGCAGCATCTTCCCCATCTGGCCTGCACCGTGAAGCTGGACCACACCTCACCTGCTTTAGTCTCTGGCTGGTAAGTTCGTGCAGCCCTACCAGGAGGCAGAAAACACAAGATGGATGGCATTGTCCTAGGGCGCCTTTATGTAACAGTCCCTGGTGCTCACCACACGTTGTGTTTTCCTGCTGAAGTGGCAGTGTGTGTAGAAAATCTCACGTGGCGTGCTGACTGCACAAACTCGTACTGTTGGTGAGTGGCTTGGATGCCCAGTCCTAGGGCTTCTGTTGTGATCCCTCTTCAAAACTTGCTGGACTCTTTGTGGCTAATCTTAGCCGTACTCAATTGTGTTTACAGCAGGCCATACACTTTTCTGTGCTTCTGCAGATAATTTCTAGGCATTACTGTACTTGCGGCAGTAAAAATGTTAAGGTATTGGAGGTAATAAAAATTTGAACTAAGACCACTGAAGCTTTCAAACCAGAAAATTACCTCGATCTCTGTTCTGACACAAGCAGTCACTGCTGCAGCCTCTAAAGCAGGATCACATGGTGCCTGTAAATGTTAACAAGAAGCCTTGGAGAACGTGGACTGACAAGGCAGGAGAGCTGTGTGACATGATGCTGGCAAAACTGCCTGTGTCGCATTTGTAGCTACAGACGTGGGAAGGTAGAGTACACTTTGCTAGCTGGAGTGTTGAGGCAGGTATAGCGGTACGATGTCATGCTGCACGTATACCTCTATCACAGCAAACAACATCTATCTATTTCTCATTAAATTAATAAATCAAGTAGGTTTTTTGCAGCTGTTTTAGGCACAAACTGGCAGGGATAAAATATAATGGGAATTCTGGCTGGTTTCCAGAGTTTATCAGTGATGAAAAATTGCAGATTAGTCTGTTTCTATAATCAGAACATTTCCACAATGGATATATTGTTACAGTTGTCGTTCTAGTTCTGATTATTACTCACGATGTCTATTGCAATTTTCTCATTATTATTGTTATTGAATTCCCTGTGTAATAGATGGAATTACTTTGTCCACCATTTATTTTATGAATAGCCTACAGAAACATCAGTGTTAATAATATTATCCACTTAATGTACACAACAGTTTATAATATGGATAGATGAATAATGCATTGCACTGTTTAAATTTTGTTGGAATGAGATAAATAGATGCAGAGTATTTTTGTTGGTAAATGCACTGTTAACCTGATGGATTTTAAAAATGCAGCCAGCCTGTTCTAAGTGATTGCAACTACTCTTACCTAATATGTGAATAAAATGACGTACACTCAAAATTCTCTTCTTAAACTAAGAGGAAATTTTCCTTTTTAAAAGGAAGTGAGAGCACCTGCTGGTTTTGCTTATTAAAGGTGCATTCCGCTAATCAAGCGAACTAGATGGGAGAGCTTCGGCAGTTTGGTTTCTTTGCTCAGTACTATGTGTGGTACGTATTAAACGTGGCTAAACTCAACTTACTGGCTTGGTAAATATGACATACAGCCCTGCTTACATAGGGGAGATAGCCTGGAGAGGAAGCAAAGTAAGGCCTTGCCCAGTGTACCTTCCCTTCTTCATTTAGCAATTCTGAATATTTCTTCTGTCTCATTTTTCCCTTTACAGATATACAAACTTGAGGAGCCTGAACAGCAGTATTATTTTTTCACAGTCAACTGTTTTTGATTTATTTTTTTTTTATCCCCTGTTAGTTCGTGGTATTAGGATTATGTACTTCGAGGTTAAAGAGACTGGTCTACCCCTCTAAAGCAGCAACTGAAGATTTCTATTAAAAAAAAAAAAAAAAAAGTACAATTCTGTCTTCTGCTTAGGTTTATCTTGTTGCCAACGTTAGTAGAGGGGAATGGTAAACAAGCAGCTTTGGGGTTCCTGTTTTATACAGCCTGATTTATCATCTCCAGTCAGATTCAACTTTTCTTTTTCTGAGAAGAAAAACTAATTGTGTCATTGAAACCTAAGTTACTTTTGATTCTTGTGAATCTCTAGCACCAGAAGGTAGGCATTAATCAAATTTTGGGTGAGTAGAAATGACTCTAGGCAGTCAGCTTCCTAGCCCTCCTTGTTCTGTTTTTCTGTTTGTTTTTTAGCTTAGATTAGCGTAGAAAAGCTTGGTTTTGTAAGCCAAAGAAGAAAATACTTCATTTTCTAGTGTCTGATTCTTCTAGTTGTATGAAGGAGAAGCTCCTTAGCCTGTTTTAGGTAGGGCTTCTCTGGTGTGAAAGACACAGTTTTTGATAATGTCATTGCCTTACATATAGTCAGGCTGTGTCCTGGTTTCCTGGAAGTGCATTGGACTATTATCTCACTACATAGTAGAGCCACAATTTATAAACACAATTTTTTCCATTTTTCCCCCATAACGCATGGGTGCATAAACAGAAAATTTCTGATGAGCATTATGTGTAAATTGCACTGTTTGAGTCAGAAAGTGAAGATAAAGCTTTTGACGTTGGTGTTGAAGTATATTTAAGAAATGCAGTTGTGGTAAATTCTTTGCTAGATTAAGACAAGTTTGATAGAGGCAATAGGTATTAGATCAGCTTGTAAGGCTATAGGAGGTACACTAGGATGTAGAAGGGCTTAGGTACTCAAGATCTAGTCTGCCTTTGCCCAAGGATTCTAGGTGATCTTACAGAACACAGACCCACAACTATCACATCGTGCTGCTATGTGGCCGTGGTGGTTGGATCCAATGTATTTTGGGTTAGTTTGCTCCCCACACCCCTCTGCCACCTCCCCCCCAGCACGTAGGTCTTGAGAGAAGCTGTGCCACGGAGACCACTCAGTCATTGTTGCTCCAGTAGCACAGTCCTCCTATTGCTTAACTGTGTAGGTTGCAAAAGAACTGAGATGTTTGGCATATTCAGTCTTGAATTTTCTGTGCATTTTTAATGATACTTCATAACTGTGCAGTTGGATCGTTTAACTGAGTGTGTGCAGCAAAATGTACTCATACCTCTTGTGGCAAGTTGTGTATGTCTTCACAGTTGTGTATTCTCAAATTTCTTTGAAGTACTAATACTTTGTACATTCTGAGTTAGCGGAGGAATTCATAATGAGCAGTTATTGACTGATCAGGCTGCAGAGAGCTATCTGGTATTTTGCTTCTAGGCCCCCAAAGTACCTGATGTTTCAATGAAAGGTAAAATGTGTGCACCGCGTACAACTGGCTGGAAGCAAAGCATATGCATAATATTGTTGTTCACTTTCTTAAGATGACGGCACCTATTCCTTGTTTGGGACCACCTGTAATTCTGTGCAAAGTAGAGTTCGTTTCCTTCCAACTTCAATGTGACCATTTTCCCATACATACTGAGAGCCTCGGGAAGTTATGTAACAGTATTTTAAAAAAGCAAAAAACAAAAGCCAACTGCAATAGCACAGAAGTGATACTTTAGCAGAACAATTTTGGAATCTTCAGTGGTTTTCAGTTACTCCATCAGTTCTTTTTGCAGATTCTTTTTTTTGCTTACTACAGAAAAATTACATCAAATGCAGGATAACAGAACACTGTCAAATGAAGAAGGTTTTATATGGACAGCGTTAGACAGGAGCAGGAAGATCCAGTGCACTAATAGGCACGCTCACATGAGCTACCTAGTCCATTGACAGTTTCTTCCTTTGTTCTCTCTCTCGACCCACTTTCTGCCAGTGATTTGTGACATATTTTGCAAGAGATCAAATAAGCCCTTGACACCTGATTGCAATGTAGTGCTTGTTTACAGTTGCATTTTTGAAGGACCTCTAGACAAGATGGAAGGTTTAACTTAAAGTAATTAAATTTGCATCTGCTCTGTGACAGGGATTTTCTTATGTATGCATCCTGTTGAGCAACTTTTACTGTAATTGGCCATGAAGTACTAAAAGAAAGATGCAGGTAGACAAAATCATTGTTGCCTACTACTAAAATCTGTCATTGTATTTCATAAGGACTGGCTTGTAACTGGGTTTGCACCAGGTTCTTTGAAATACAGGAATTCCTGTGCTTTTGGGGAGGGGGAAGGGAGAGATTTCCAAAGCCTTGAACCCTTGCATGGACCTCTTGGAACTACCTCAGTGAGGCTAGATTTCTAACATGCCTGTAGTGAACATCAACCTCATTTGGCATTACTTCTGCTTTCTTAAACATTTGCTAGTATTTGTTTTGCAGTTACCTGCCTTTTTTTGGCATGCCCACTTTTGTCCTTGGGCAGATTGCTCAGCTGTTCAATAGCTAGGTAGCAAGACACTGAAGCAATTTTCTTTGCTTTCATCATCTTGATTTTCTGATCATTAGAAGTAGATCTGATGTGAGGTGATTTAGCTGTGCTGAAGGATCTGGCACTGTACTCCCTTAGGTTGGCTCTAAATTGAACCAGATGTTAGTGCTCCTCCTTACATCTGCAAAGGTCCCTATTATACAGCGGGCTGGGTTTGCTTATACACTAGTTTAGGGGCAGAGATATTTGAAATTATTCATGGGAGAGCTTCCTATTATTTTTTATAAAAGTTTTGAAAGAATTTTGGGGGAAGATAGAGGATTAGAGAGATGAGCCTCAGGAAAGCTAATTGATTTCATCACATTCAAACAGGGAATTGGAACTGAATAATTCTTCTGACTCCAGGTCCTGTACCTATATACAGTAGGTTATACTTAAAGAAGTTAATAATAGTAGCAATGACAAAACAAACAAAATTAGGAAATCTTGGCTATCACTACAAAAATACAGTAAGTGTTTTTGATTCCATTTTTCCTTTCCTCAGCCATTTGTTACCTTACCAGTAAGATAAATGTGTGGTTGTTTTTTTCGGAGATGCCAGTAGAAATTCAGGAATGGGCCGTGGTAAGTATTGGTTATAACTTGAAATGTGTACTTTGCTTGTTAGTTGATGAGTAGATTAAAAGCGCCAACTGCTGAAGTTTTGGTTAGCGTCCCACAGTTCTCATCCTACAGTAGCTGTTTGTGGCGTGCAGCGAAACACGAGTCTCTTCTAGCTACTAGGCAAAAGGTCTTGCCCAGATGTATGTAAAATGCTGATGTGCTCAAGTGTGGAATAGGATTTTTGTTCATGCCACACAACCCAAAATTTCTGCTTTTCTGCTGCCTTCCTTGTTATCACTTAGCCGTTTAGTTCAGAAGAATAAGCACTAGGTTGCTGTTAGTGGGCAGAGCTTTCAGACAGCATTTAACTTCATTTTATTCTAGAGCCATCTGTCCATGGCTTATGCACAACAGGATGAACGTTTAAGCAAGCATTTTGTTTGGGCAGATACGGCTTTTTGCATATGCAGTTCAGTGCAAACTTGTTAGGAGCCTGACGGCTGGCAGCGAGCTCTCCCAACCTGTAATTTCCAAGTAACTGTACATTCTCCAGCCAGTACTTTCAGCTGCCACTGAGTTACCAAGTGTAATTTCTTTCTGGGGCTGCCCTGTAGCAGTGTGATTCCCAGGGTTCTCCTGTTTGTTGTCAACGTGAGAATCTTTTAATGTATTAAAGGTCCGTGCTAACTCTGTATTTCAGGAAGCAACCAAGACGTGCTAGCTAGATTAAACTAAGTGAAGCCTGCTTCTTACATAGTTTTAAGTGCAAACCCTGATTTGAAAGGTAAATGAAGATGGACTTGATGAAAAGCATTCTCTGTTCACATTTTAAAAACAAAAAAGCTGTTTTGTAGTTCCTCTGCATTTGCCACAGTTACTTTTTATGTACTCTTCATGGCATGTTATGGCCACATGCAGCTGGACCAGGTGACGACGCAACGTAAGGTGCAGGAGATACTGCTGAGATTTCTCCTGTCAGTGGGATGTGAAGTAACGTGCCATGATGGTCGCTTAAAACCATTTGAAGTGGTTTTATGAGGTCCAAGAATTATTTGTGTCTTGCATGACCTGTCCTTATTGCTGCTTTTGAGTACAACATAGGTTAGAAGAAGTAATTATTTTCAGCCCACTGACTACAAGCGAGATTAATAGCTTCTGAAAGGGCTGTAATGAAAGGCTGACCCAACTGGCTTTTGTATTACTCCTTGTTTATCCTACTCTCATCTCTATCACCTTTGGGCTACAACAAAATGTAATTTATGTTAGCAGTGCTTCATAGCAGGTGAAAGGTCATATTTTTAATGAGGGTAGCCCTGATTGGGATTCAGGTTTAGAAATGTTGTGTGCTGGAGTACAGTCAACCAAGTCCATGTAAACAATGTGATTGCAGAAAGGGGCAAGCAAACCTGTTATTGGACAGTAAATAAGACCTCTTCGTTTACACTAGGCGAGTGAAGTTCAATTAGCAGAAGTTAAGCAACTAGGAAAGGGACTTGGCCATCACAGCGTGGGTAGGAGTCGGCTCTAATAAACCTTTTTAGGCTCAGTGAAGCATTGGCCTCTTTGTACTGGAAAAAAACAACACATTTTTCAATCACTTTTCTTTTGCACTTTGCAGCTTGCTTAAAAAACAAACAAACACAACTATATTTGTAAAGTATATGACATACAGTATCTTTGGTTTATGCAGGGCAGAAATGCAATGCCAGCCCGTGCCTGACTCAGGGACAGAAGCGCTGTGCCCGTCTGAGCCCAGCCCTGCTGGGGAAGGGTGACCCTGGTTCTCTGCGTGGAGTTCTCCCTGCGGAAGGAGAGGTTGTGTTACGTTTGAGTACACCTGGGGATTGAGCGCTGCTGTTTGTTGGTAGTGTATTTGCTTCAGTAAAACAGCCTGGGAGTGTTACTCTTTAGTGATAGAGAATGCTGCTGGGTTTATTTGGTGAATTAGGTTAATACTGGGACTCCTTGTTACTTACAGCCATTTCTAACAGAGCATCCTCGTAGAAGCCAAATTTTTTGAAGTTGGTTATAACTGAGAAAATTGTCGAAACAAGTACAGCAGGTGCAGGGGGAAGCTTTGGGGGGTAAGAGAAGAAGCGAGAGGTTTCAACAAAAGCTGATTTGGAAGAAGTTCTTGGATTTAGGTTTTCAGCATTACAAACCCTGTGTGACTGCAGCATCCCAGGGAAGCTCGCTCTTGTCTTTCATTTGTGCGTGTCTTGCAAGTGACAAACTGCTTGGGTTATGTTCTGGAAAGGAATGGGAAACATTGCAGTGATTTTGAATTTCCTTATTGTGCGAGGAGACAACTTCTAACCTGGGTTTAGTTCAAAGTATGCATAGAGAGGAATGGCAGCATGCACCCCTTTAGGTATTTACTGCCAAATTACCTTTCATAGAGACAAAGTTATGAAAAACCTCAGCTTTTTTATGTTCTTTTTATGATTCAAAAAGTTCTGTGTTAGAACAGAAAGTAATTCTTAGCCACATCACAGCAGAGTGATGGATGGCAAGTGCAGACAATGTAACAGTAACTGCTGCGTGCCAAACCACGAGGGCTACAGGATTCATGAGGCGTGGGATTTCCTTAGCGAAGTTTGAGGGGGCAGCAGTTTAGACTCCACAAGCACTGCAAGACTTTGGAGAGTTGTGCTGATGCTTTTTCTCCTGATTTTGCACCATGCATCATGTTGCATCATTAGATATTGGGCCGTGCCCCTGTATGACACCAACTTCTTCCTTCCCAGGTAAATGCGAAGCAACATGCTGAACCCTTCTTCTAGGAGTTTGCATGTGGCCCACCAGCCCCTCTCTCTGCAGCGGTGCTCGGCTGCCAGCAGGCAGGGGCAGCCTTCCTGCTCCTGCTGCCTGCGTGCACGCAACAGAATCACACAGGTGCCTTAAAGCAACATAATGTTGGGACTCCCCTCCTTTTCTTCAGTGTCACTAGGTCTTGAACTATTAATGCAAGTCTTCAAAATGACTCTTTTAAATTTACACTTGTTTTACATTATTTTATAATTAAGTTGTAGAGTTTAAAGAGAATAAAGGAATGGAAGTTTTTCAAGTGATTAAATATTAATTTTATTCACATTTAACCCTAATTTACATTAAGGATGTTAACTGAAAGGCAGATCTTTTGAATTCAACATTTTCGTTTCTTTCTAGCCTCTCTGATGAATAGCTGGATCTTGTCATATGTTCATAAAGGGTGGTAGTCCACTGGGAAAGAAGGAATAATTGTGCTGTCTTGCACTCTATGACGGTCTGTTTGTGGTGCTTACTGTTTCTTAAGTTTGGAAAAAAAAAAAAAAGCTAATGATTCCCTTTTGTCTAAACAAAATAAAGATTTGAAACAAAAATGGTTCGGACCCTTTAAGCACTGCCCTATGTGTCATATAGCTAATTGTTTTCCTTTTATTTCAGAACATTCTCCTTGAAAGATCATGACAGCAACACATTCAAAATATCTTCTTAAAGGTTTTTTAACCTCTCCTTGCTTAGTTGTTCCTGCTTAAGTCTTCCAAGCAAACCAATCAACCTCAGGTACCTTGAACACCTGCATTGCCCTCACTTGATGTCTTGTACGTGGCTGAAAGACTGGATTATGATATAATTCTTGGGTTTCTATATTTTGCATCCCAATTGCACCATTACGTACAAAGTAAGAGACTGATTTCAAGAGATCTGTTAATCCTAGGTAAGCCTCTTGGGAAATCTGGCCATTTGCCTTAATTCCTTAGCAGGACTTCAGTGTTTTAGAAGTCTGAATTCTAACGTGTTTTATTGGAAGGTGTATTGAGAGATAATGTTGATAGAAAAGTTACGTATATTAGCTTTTTTAGATCTGTTACATACAGTGCTATGAATTTAGTTAAACAGAAAAATGTTGTGATGCATGCAACTGCAAATGGGTAAAACTCACCTCTGTTTTTTAATTTTGTTTTAGAGAATTACGTTAATTAAAATATATCCAGTATGCTTTAACTTCTATCAAGTTGTATTTTTTGCTTGGGAGTTCTGCTGATATAAAATTTGTTTCTGTAATCTAGATTGGCTCCAGTACCCTCAGTACAAGTCCACTCTTTGTTATTGTATAAAGCATTACAGCCTGTTCCCTGAATTCAGTGTGTGCACGTGCATGAATAAAATACTTGTGAACAACATACAATGTTTTTGCTTTTAAAATCACGTTTTTATTAGGGTTGCTTTGATAATTTTGCACTCTCTACAATCAGGCTTTTTTGCAAATGATGCAGACCTTTGTGCAGTGTTTAATGAATTATTGAACTTCGAAGAACCCTTGCGAAGTAGGGCCTGCATGTGACTGAGCCGTAGACATGAAAAAATGCTATCCTCCAGCGTGTCTAGCGGACAGTAATAGATGCTTGATCAGACAATATGAGCACAGGGTGACTGATGGCAATAGCATTAAATATTTACATATAGCAAAAGCATCTTGGCAGCAGAAAAGAGATGGTCTCTGCAGTAAGGTGAATAAAACCCAGTGCAGTATAAGTAGCCTTTTTCTATGACAACTGTCTTAGAGAAAAATACTGGTGGTCATTAACAGATACATATTACCGAAGTAATTATTTGGGAGTCACAATTGTATTTCAGTCTAGTTATGTTATATGACACTTCAGAAGCCTGCGAATAATACTTGTCGTATAGGACAATTGTCAAGACTTTATCAGTATAATTATTATTTTGGATATTGCCCCATACCTGCTGTAATATAAAGATGATTACAGGTTGAAGAATAAGAATTGGTAACGGCAGAGGAATAGTGTTTTACACCAAACAAATATATTTTGGGCATGTATGTTCCTAGAGCTCAGAACCCCTCTGCTTTTCTTGCACTTACCTTAGTTTTACATTGGTGTTCCTAACACAGCTGTCCTGTGAATCTGCTGTTGGTGTCCAATAGACAGCTGTACTCTGGCTGTGCTCAAAAGAATTCTTGAGAACAAGAAGCAATGTCCTTCCCCCTCCTTCCCTCTACTCTGCTGAGCAGTTTGTTGGGAGTAAATCCATTTTATTGATGTCCAGAGTCCTTGAAGTGCATTGTACTTGTTTACGTGCCCTTTTTGGGAACCTGCAAACTACAGCTGTACAACAGTTGGTATTGCTTGCACTGTGTGTTGCACAAGTCATGCGTGATTTTTTTCACATGATTTTGAAATAAAAGTACTGTATCAGAAACATTGGATAACAAGTTATTTTTTGTACTCAAGCAAGAGCAGATGAGTTGTGTTGGAGGTTCTTACACAATTTAATGAATTCCAAATCACTATTGCTTACAGGGAAACAAATAAAACAAAGGTGACAGGAAATTGATTTTTTTAAAATACTCTGTGATGCTTGTATTATTATGATGAACCTGTTTACAGTTAATGATCTGTTCTGTTGTAATGAAAACAAATTAAAATTGAAAATGAAGTGAAAAGGAGCAACATCAAGCGACTTTTTAATATAGTAATTTATTTGTGGTAGCAAATACAGTTTTAAGTGATAACAGTTTGTTTTTTTAATGGCTTTGCGTAAACAGAATTCCTTGGAAATGTGTACTAGGAGCTGTTTTACTTTTTTACTCAGAGCTGTTCCTCGGCTTACTGGTTTCATTGGAGAAATGCAGTTCATTCCTTAGCACATGGCTAGCCATGCTGAAGTCATCAATGTTTGTAAGAAATAAGCATCCCTTGGAATATGGAAGATGATGAACGTGAAACGTCCAAGGCATATGACAAGTTAAGCATTGGTCAGTGAAGCCTTTCTAGAGGTGTAAAGGAAAATACATTTATGGTAAGAACCCTGTTTCTGGAGACATGATTTGAGAAGCCATGAGCAGAATTCTCTTACATGGAAGGAACAAGATTATACATATATTTTATTATTTGCTATTTCAAGTAGGGGCAATAATGGTTCTTGTGGTAGCAGTTTAGTCCTAAGGCAGAGATTGAACATCTGAAGTGTATTTGCACTAGAGGCTTCTGAGCTTAGTGTGCAGTCCAATGAGTGAAGCTTCCCCAGGTGGCTTTCAGAAGGTCTGTCAGTCCTGCAGTGCCTGACATCTCCTTACATCACAGCAATTTGTCTAACATTGGAAAAGGTTTAATCCACAGGGCTATGTTGTCTTAGTCTGATCATCAGGGTAGGAATTTTAACTCAAAAATCATGTTGGATTGCACATCTTTTCTGTTATTTTTGATGCACATAAATAAAGATGATTCTTTGTTCATCTTTAGCAGAATAATATAATTTTCAGGGTCCTGACCCTGTAAGAGTCAGGACCTGAGCACATGCACACTTTTCCCTGCTGCTTCAGAAATTTGAGAATATTTAAAGCTATCTGTAAGCATCTTTCATTTAAAATTTTGTGATAGAGATAAATTTCAATCAGAACTGCCTCTTAGTGTATTCCTGTGTGTTGTCAACGCACTACGGAGGTACAAGATTGTTAGATGAGAGGAGTAAATGTGGTAGCTGAGGCTGTGCTGTTTGATCCTTACCCAATGACAGTGTAGGCGAGGAAAACTCGCAGTGAGTCAAGGGGCTATCATTGATCCCGTTGGGAAGAAAAATGTTCATACATTTACCACAAAACTTTTTTTGGAGGAGGGGAGTAAACTGGGGAGAGACACCTGTGTGGAAAATGGTGTTTACATTGGGTAACGATGCTGGAGGAAATTAGTGGTTGCTTACAAGTGGGGACACTTGGTCAGAGTTGTGCAGCTTGCTTAGGAAGTGAGCAGGGTGTACCAGAACAGACGGGCATTGGCATTCACACCAAATGATTATTTTACTAGGAACAGGAAGCAATGAATGCCAGGTAACATTGTGCACAAATAGTTTAGTTTGTGGTTGTACATTGTGTAATTTGTTTTCCTTGTAAAAGTTGGTCCCATGTTATCCTGGAAGTCATGCAGGTGGAGCACAGAACAGGGCCACTGTCCAATACCATGATTTTCTCCCCTTGTGGTCTCTTCATATCGTGTTTTAGGGAATGTGGTACTGAAGAAAGCAAAAAGTTTCAACTGTTTTTTAGAAAAAGTATTAACGTGAGTTTTGCAATGGTTTACTAGTATGGCTGTATGTGCAACGATGTATTTAGGCTTTGAATCATTGGAAAGTAAGAATTACCATTTCAGGTGGCCTTGATAAACTTTGTTAATCCAAGCTTTCACTTGTTTTTTCTCTAAAATCATGTGAAATAAAAGCTGCACACAGTGCAGGAATGAGTTTTAGTCAGGGATTGTTCTGTATTATTTAAGCATCTCTTTTGCAATCTCTTCTTGATCTAAGTTTGTGGATTTGTAGCTTTTGTTGCTGGTAGACCATTGTGCTGGTATTCAATGTGCATTATTTTATAGTCTGCATAAAATATTTCAGCCTCTTCCTGGCTCTTCCGAGGCCAGGTTGCCCTGCCAAATTTAGTTAGTCTGCATCAGCCTAAGTTCTGCTGTTGTGCTACTCAGCAGAAGCGCAACAGGATAATGGAGATGTGAAATAGATGCAGTGGCAGAAGCATACGAAGTGTCAAAATTCAAACAAGGAACGAATGTGCTTAAATGTGTTCTTAAGCTGTGAAAAAACTCCAAATAATTTCATTCAAACAGGGAAAAACAGTCTCTCTGAAAAAGCTTAAGTTGATGGAATAAAATCAATTTGATAAAATACCCAGGCTATTGAAACCTTGTGCGTAGTACAGGCTTTGGTACACACTTTGTTGTCTGTTTGTGCAAGGCATTTCTTTTTGACTGTAAGAGCAGCTGGTAATTGAAGTGCATATAAACCTTTATCAGCCTTCTAAGTGAGTATTGTAATAGCACAGAAGGTGGAGGAGGTTGTTGCACCATGACCTTCCTTCGTCTCCTCTTCGCAAGGAGCACGGCCGCTCGCTGGTCCTGTAGGCACCAGTGCTTGAGCTGAGTTAGCTCTTGAACTTTTTGTGCTCTATAAATCTTAGGAGACAATAAAGTTAAAGTGCACGTCACTAGGTGGCACTGAAACATCGTCGTATGCCAAGTACAGTCTTGAGCTCTTCATCTCTGCTGCTGGAACTGCCTGGGTTTGTAAGTGTCAGGGAAATTGTTTTATTGTTAAAGGGCAGAGTGTAATATATTCATCTCCATCCAAGGCAGCCATTTAATGCCCTGAAACATGCCCTCTCACAGCTCTGGCCTGTTGACTATGCTTATTTGGTGTAATAATTAGCAGAATTTCTCACTAACAGTGGTACTTACTAACACCTCACATTTTCCTCAGTGTTTTTGTACGTGATGGATCGTGCATTCTGGGAATGAAGTTAAGCGGGTCAGAGCCTAAGCCCTGTACAACACCGCTGTTTTCTGCACAGTACTTTGGAATAGGTATATATTAACTACTTTTTAATTCCCGTGGTGTGTAGTGCAAACAAATTTGAGTCTTTTTTAATAGGCTAATGAAAATTTGTAAGCACAGAATAGTTAACTTGTCAGCTTCCAGAACAAAGAAATTGAATGAGTGGCTGTAGGAATCAGAGTACGCTGTCTCTGAATAACGGCATGTTTAGAAGCCTGGTGTAATGCTTTTCCAAGTTCTGTACAGATTCCTGGGATTCTTGTTTTAGAGGAACAAATCTCTTACGCAATTTAGAGGTGATCTCTGTACTGTTGATGACATTCAAACATTCTGCCTGTTATGAAAATAGGGGTAGCAAGCACAAGTTAAATATCTTTCTCACACTTCAGTAGCTGGAAATGAGTCACTATGTTGGAAATTGTTCTGGTGCAAAGGAAAAGAAAAGGTCCTTGAATAAGTGCTGCGGTAGGGATCCCTCTCATATTTCTTTGCAAATGTGGTGGCAAGGACAAATAGAGTTAAAGATTGCCAAAATTACTAGGTAAAGGTATATGGTTTTAGTTCAACTTCGAAGCAAAAATCTAATGAAATCCCTCTATAATGAACTAACTCAAATTACAGTGATTTGGGACATTTATCATATGGAAGCGCAGCTCTGCACTGAGACCATCAAACCATTTCACATAGGGCCTCAAGTTTCCAGGCTGTATTTAAAACAAAACAAAACAAAACAAAAAAAAACAAAAAAACCAAAAAAAACAAAAAACAAAACAAAACAAAAAAAAAAACCTTTCTCATTTCTAGTTTAGATGGGTTTCCTGCCATATGTAGTGTTAAATATCAACTATCGTCTGCTGGTGTTTGATAGGTTTGAATTTTAAAATCCCCCCTTCCAATAAATATATATAATATTTTTCCTGTGCTGTTCATTCTTTTCTTCACCTTTTAGTTTTAGTTACTGCTGAAGCAATTCTGGTGTAGAAGGGGAAGGAATATGGCATGGTAAGCCAGCAAATAAGAACAGTGGTAGCTCTGGCAGCCTTCTTTTCATCTCAGTTCCGTGCCCTCAGCCTCTGTTATTAATGCATCTGCATTGCTGTCACTCAGCACACATTTGTGTTAAAAGCATGTGTCAAAAAGGTGGCCTAGATTTTTGACTTGCAGGTTCAGAATACCCCCAACCTACAAAACCACTGTACCAAATTACAAAATAATTGATTTAAGTCCTTGTTAGACATTCTGAGGGAAATGAAATTTCTTTTTGTCTTGTATGCTGTAAGGAAGCAACAGAGTTGAGAATGTTAAGGTGTCCGTGATCTTTTCACTTGGACAGAGACTTTCATGCATGCCTTCAAAAATAATTTTGTAAGAGTTTGGAACAAACCTCTCTGTGAAGTTTTACTCTTGTGTTAGGCTTTTTGTGGATTTGTTATGAAGTGTTTTTCTCTCCTCACCATTCCTATTCCTTCAATTCTCCTAGTTCACCTGTGAGCTCTTTGATGTTCTTATATACAATTATGTGCTTTTTAAGAATCCCCTTTTTGGTGCATTTCATTTATTGGGTCACTTTAGAATTGAATCCATGAATATCATAACCGAGTTGATGGAAGATGTTTATTTTCCTATCATCCTGATAACTGCTTTAGTATCTGGTGCAGATCAGTCTTATGCCTTTTTTCTATACTTGTTTGGAGAATAAAATGAAACCATTCTTGAATGCTTTAGTACTTTTTGTAGGAATTGTTTGTTAAATTTGGCAGTTGGCATATGCAGTAGTATAAACTGAGTTTGGCTTTTTTGATTTTCATCAGAAGGGAACAACAAACAGGACAGAGGAGAGCTGAGGGGAAATGTGGTCTGGTCCTTTCTCTTCTAGCCTGTCTTTCTCACTGTCAGATAGACGTATTTGAGAACACACCATGGAGAAAGGGAAGAGATGATTTTTAAAAGACTTGTCACTACTGTGCTCAGTCTCATTCGTTACCTATGGGCAGTGATAGCAGCAGGGCTATCTTGACTTGTAGGCCAGTTAGGAATACAAGCGTACGTGGAGGAGGGCAAGTCAAGTCTCCCTGAACAGATCAGATGTACACAGAAGACTTAAGGAATCAGTTTTGTATGTGACCACAGGAGTTGAATAGCACAATTGGACCTGATCACTGCAAGCAGTGGAAAAAATAATACGAAATGTCTGTATATGCAAGTAATAGAAATGAGGACTAGAAAATGTATTAGTCTTTGCAAGAGTTAGGATTGCTTTTTTTAAAACAGCAGTATTTGGCAGGGGGAGGTGGCGACAGTTCTCAACTCGGCTTGACAAATGTATTAAGCAAAATGTTGATTTGCATTATGAAGTGTACCTTGGTTTGGCACAAAGCAAATGGCTCAGCAGTTGTACTTCTTTCATAGTAGATCAGTGCTCTCTTGTCTATTTATTTACCTGCTAGTGCACCCTAAGCTTATTCTTTAAATTATCCAAAGACAGTTTAAGAATAAAATGTGAGTGGAAAAAAAAAACATGGAATATTGCATTTAACTGTAGTAGATAAACGTTAATTCTACTGTAAACGAACCACGTACTGTGAAATGCAGACCCCGACAGCTCTTCTCAAATTTGCGTGAGCTGTGATGGAGAAGCGAGTTTTTAACCCCAGCTTTAGGACTTCAATGAAATGCATTCTTACAGAAGCAGACCAGTGTCTCCTGATTCACTGACCACAGGTAACTGGCAACATGATGAATCAAACTTTCAGTCAGTGTCTCTGCTGCCTGCTGTTTATTTGGTTAGGCTGTATGTGCAGAAGCTGGGGAAAAATGGGTGATTCATTACAGTCTGGTCTGAACAGTTTGGGAACCATTGAACTAAAACGTATCATTTAGACAAGCATCGAAACCTGATATAAAAAGAATTCCCATGAAGGCAAATTCATCTCATGGAGTGATGATCTGCTCCAATGGTTAATTATCCTTTCTTTTAAATTGTGCTCCGTGATTCTGGTCAGAACTTGCCTAATACTCTTTCAGACCCTGAATTTTGCTAATGTTGGCTGCCAACCTAATGTTAAGTGCTAGCTTTCTGTTCCTTATGTGGCTTATTGTGGAGGCTGTGAACAAAACAAAGCCTTCAAACTAAACAAAATTAACTAAGTTTAAAATTTTGTTCACCACCTCTGAGTTGTACAGTATACATTTTCTTTAACTCATTCTTGTTATGAGAAGAAACCCAATTCTTTCATTAAATCTCACATAGAGATGTTCTTCTTGAACTTGGATGCCCAACTCAACAGGGTTTCATTAATAGTTGCCTTATAAAACCAAGGCAACAGCTGCAGTTTGCAGGTTTTCTAAGCGAGTGTTATTGTCATCATTTGACCAGCGGTGCAGTTTATGCACAAAATCATCAGTTCTATCATATTAGTGTTTGGTGTTGTCACACAGGTTACTTTTATGACTATAAAATGGTACAAGTTGCTCTTTTGCAACTGAATACTCTTGTACAAATATTGATGCTCAAGGTAAACTTATCTCCCTCATATAATCGGTGGTTATTGTCCTTGAAGTGGCTGTAGAAATGATGCAACTATATTCACGCTGTACTCCTGTGTAGCTTCAAAAATTGTCATTTTTGGCTGTGCTGTTTCAGAAATACGTTGGCAATCTGTGTGACACCAGATTTGTTGTAGCCATGATCGCAAATCAGGGATGGCTGCCTTTAAATTGAGGACTGGCGGGGAACTTGCACCAAGCTTCTACTCACAGGCTCCTCTAGTGTGAAAAATGCTTGCAGGAAAATGTGTGTTTATCGTGTCCTTTCCAAGGACAGGTCACAAAAATTGAAGAGAAGAGGCAGCAGCGCGCTGCTTGTACAGCTGAATTCCAGGGGATGTTGTTGTACCCCTTTTGTCTCCTGCAGTGATTTTCTTAATTGTGGCGTATAATCTCAAAAATAAACTCAAGTTCGTCCTATAAAAGGTATTGGTATTTGGTGAAATGCAATTGACACACAAGAAGAGTGTTCCTGGAACACATTTCTTTTTATTTTAGAGGCATTCAACAGTCTTCCTGTCTTTTCATTATGGGGTGAAGAATCTTCTTAAATAATCATATATGATGTCTAAGATGGTTATAAAGGTCTTAAAATTTTAGTAGGTTTGTAAGTGCTTTTATAGTTTTATAGTGCTTATTCTACTAATAGGATCTGTGAAAAATAACTTTTTATGCTTAAAAAATAAAAAGGCCTACAAAGATGTTCAAGTAGTGTGTAATGGACATGACAGTTACAGTTGGTGAAATTTAATGCTCTAGCTGCTTATTGATCTTCCTTGTAGCTGATTGCATGGCACAAGCATTTGCACTTAGCACCTGCTCTTTCTACATTTACACTATCTTCAGAATTGGTATCAAGGGGACTTTGGAAACCAAACTTGATGATAAGCTTAAGTACTTAAGGAAATACCTATATATTTTCAAGCATCCATTTTATTTTCACTCTACTTTTGACATCTGCTTCTTCTGGGTGATATTTTAACATGTAAAATATAGATGTAGTTATATACCAGGACTGCTGCGAAGCCCAATGTTTCCTGGGAATGCTGGAAAGCTGCACGAAAGTTCATTGCATCTTTCATCTTGCAGGTGGTTGTGATAGTTCATGTGTAAGCAGTAGTATTTGCCTCAATCATGGAAGGAATCTTAAGAATCAGCTTCAGTAATTTGAATGGGAAGCATGCAGTGGGATAAGAGGCTAAAATAGCTGTACCCACAGCAGAAGTTGCAAGTTCAAAGGGTTTTACCTTGATCAACAAGCCTAAATTTCCCTCAGGAATACCGCCATTGCCTTTTTCCTATGGCCACTTTTTTCTTGAGCTGGTTGGTGAAGGCCATCTCCAAAGAGAAGTTGTCAAAGTTAGGGGTTGGACTGGATGATCTTTAAGGTCCCTGCTAACCCAAACCTTTGTAAGGGTCTATGAAAGTCATAGCTGATTGCGTTCCTTGTAGTGACTTCCATGCAGTTGTTCTTTCACAACACAAAGCCAGATGTCTGCTTCTTACGGTGCATGCCTTCATGCACACATCTACTAGTACCGTGTAAGTTTAGATCTTTAACTATTTCCATAGAAACTGAAGGTCCCATCTTAAGAGAGGTGCAAAGGGGTTGGGGAGTGGGGAAGCGGAGCTTTTCTGAGGAGTTTGTTCTGAGAGGAAAATGCTTTGTTCTCAGTGTTTTTGGGTTCTTTTTTCCTCAGAAGTGTTCCCTGCTTTTAAGGAGTTTCCCTCCTTTTTATTCTGTCTCGGAGTTAAAGGGGCCATGTAGTTGGGTCAAGACTCAATAAAATGCTCATGTTTGAAAGATGTCTGTCTACTTCCATGGAAGCTGTAAACATATTGCAAAGATTCAGAATCTGCATTTGAAGTTCTCAGCCCTTTAATTTAATTCTGGAAGTCCTAGGTTTGTTCTCTGGGTGTTGGTCAGGTTATTTCTTGTTCCTTCAAGAGCTTGTGCCTACTCCGTGGTATGCCCCAAGCAAGCTCATGCGGTTTTTCATCCCAGGTGTGTAATGCTTCCCAAACTGCTGTGGCGAGTCTTAATGGTTCTGAGCATCCCTAAAACCTGACAAGACTGCAGACAGCAGTGCTGAATGAATTCCAATGTCAATATTAGCCCGGGTTATTTGTTTTTATTTTACCTGATCTAAAAGTTTATTGAATCTCTTCTGTGTTGAAGGATTGTTCATTGTTCCACACCTGGTCAACCTCCCTTGTATTTGGTTTCTTGGGACTGGGTGGATAGGGGTACTTTTGCTACGTCGTGCAGAAGCAATTCCTGACGATAGTCACCAGGAAGGTCTTGCCTTCTGATTTACTAGAGGTGAATTGATTAAGAGCTGCTTTGTTATGAAACTTAATTTCTCAGAAACTGTAACAATTTTTCAAAAAAACCATGCAAAGAATGACATGGAAGATGTCCCAGGATCCTCATTTGTTCCTTGTGATCCACAAACAACATACTGATCTAGAAGTATCTACTCTTTTAAACATTTTCTTAGGTGCATGTGTGCTCTTGTTCCCTGTATGTGTATGAAGAAAAAAGGATTGGAGATTTGATTGAAACCTGATCATTGTTTTCACCCAGAGTTTGAATGTTCTTGCTCCTCGCCTAATACAGCTGATCCGCTTACCAAATGGTACCTGCTGGAGGACGCACGCCTGGTGGCAGGAACAAGGACTGGCTGATGGTGGCCAGATGCTTGCAATATTGGTGTAAGTTTGATAGTTACACTGAGGAGACTTGAGGACATCTAGTCAGCAAAAAGAGGCTGTGTTTGAATGATTTATCACTTCAAATTTCTATTATAATTACTTACGATAAACAACGTGTGACTAATCTATGCTCAACTGGGTAAGAAAATTGCCAGTTCTGTTCCATTAGCTGCCATGGGCCTAAAGAACAGTGTTCCTGTAGGTTAAAACAACAATTAAGGGGCACGTAACACATCAAGGTGGGGAGAGAGGGGTTACGATTAGCAGAGATGCTTTTCACGCATTGCCAAGCTGCTTCAGTGCATAAATTACCTTTTGGTTCAGTTACATCAGTCGGGTCTGCTGTGCATACGCATGGCCGGTCCCTGTGTGTCCCAAAACTGGGCCTGCAGATTTATGAGAGAAGGACGGGCAGGAGAGGTTGAAATTAGTAAGCAAAGGCAAACAGTACCTTCACAGGGAAGATATCGAGCGGTCTTTTAGACAGCTGCTCACTTAGAAATTGGTCTCTGTGTGCATTACAGCCCGTTACGTGGCTTTTCTCCTGATCAGCTCACTTAAACTGCGGCCTGCTGCTTCGGTAACTGGGCCGCGCGGCTGAGGCGTGTGGCGGCTGCGTTAAATAACGGCGCCCTGAGGTGGGGGTTGGTATGGGCTGGTGTCTTTAGTCATAAATAATGAAATACTAATGAGTTCTTGTCATTAATATGGAAACGTTTCTGGCATATAGCACCATGGGGCAGGCAGAAGAGCTGTAGGATGCAAAGTGCAGTGTAATATGGTCACGTTGCCTGCCAGAGGCTTTGATGGGCTGGATTATAGAAAGAATGTAGCATGGACAAGGCTGTTGGTAAGTCTTGAGTATAATGAAGGGTAATCTGGAAATATAACTTTTTCATGTGAATAAATGGTGCTGTAAAATTGGCCGGTCCCTTAAGATCTTTTAATGAGTGGCATTTGCAGAAATAATTTGAAGGAAAAAAGTTCTGAAATCTAATATATGTGATAATGGAGAAATAAAAGCTGTAATAGTGCACTTAAAATGTATTTTTTATTACTCTAGGTTCGTTTCTGACATAACTGGTTTTAGTGAGCCACTTGAATGATCTTGGTTGCTATGAAGTTTTAATAGCTAACACTTGGAAAGCCTCATAGTTTAAAGAAATGTCAACTTCAAAAATCACATTCCTGTCTTGAGTAACTATCCTGAATTTGATCTTTTTTTTTAATTTAAAGATGTGAAAGTATGTTAGGGGATAAGGTTGTGCAAGTTCCTGTAAAGCAGTGGCTTTTTTTCCTAGATGGGGCCTTAGTATTATCACAATTCTGACCATATAAAATATTTATAATCTTCTTCCCTTATAAAGCCATTGAGCTCTCACTTCAGAGCACTAACACTTTTCTTCAAGAACAGCTTGAGGTAAATCCACATATCTAATGTAAAAACAGCAACAACGACTGCTAACCCAGGCAGACCTTACTGCGTGTGCTCCTGTGAGGAACAAGGAGGGGTTTATGGAAACCGAGAAGTTTGCATCTGAGCTTGTGGTTCAGAGTTCTCTGTCGTGAGTCTGCGTTCCGAGTAAGGCCTGCCTTGCAGTCCCCGATAACCTTTTGGATTGCACTGAAGACAACAAGACTTAAGTGTCTGGACTTTACTCATTGTCATCCTGCATCAGTTTTCTCAACAGTGTAAAATTGGCATGAGACAGAGTACAGAAGATGGCTGTTCCCCACTATGATGTGTACACGAAAGCATTGCAAATAAGGAATGTCTAAATGAGTCAAAATAAGTAATCGTAAGAATAAAAAGAAAAGAGGTAGATAAATGCAACAGTGAGACACTCATTTTGTTTGAATTATCTTCTTTCATGCATCTTTTCTATAGTGTGGTTCCTCTCTCGCTTTGCTCTGCACAATGCTGATTGTAAGGGGAAAGTAAATACCCTAAGCCTGAATGCAGGGTTGTTCGCATTCCCTCATAGGTTGGGAGTGCACATGTCGATTTTGAAATCCTCTCCTCTCTGTAAAATCTTTTTTTGGGGAAATAATAAGATGAGCCTTTCTAGAACAATGAGTAACAGGCATGTTTTAGGGGATCTGGTAGTTTGAATAAATTTTAACTGTTCATAAGAATGAGTGCTTGTTGTGTAACTAAAAGCTAACATCTCTAAATATTTCATAGGCATTGTGTCTGTCTGTGTCTTAGACTTGTGACTGACGTCTTACATCTGCATGGGATGCTGCTCCAGGCCCAGGGAGATTACTTGGTGTAGAGAAGCTGATGTTTTCCCCTGAATTTGTGAGAAATGCAGGACGGCGGATAGCCCTGGGGGTTATCTTGGAGGCACATCCTACTTGCCTTGACTTAAGTCTGCCTGTGTGCATAAACCCAACTTCCTCAATAACTTCTTGAGTGCATTTTATGTGAAGTACTGGAAAAACAAACTTTGCTTAATGCTTTCAGTTTTGTTAGGCGTTAGGAATTGTTGAGATGCTATGGCCTTAAGCTTGTTTTCTGTACTAATTCAGGTAATATGGCAATACACTTCCAATACAGTTCTTTCTCGATGTGTTGTTCCAGCCAAAACAATGATCTATAAATTGGAAAGTGACTGTTGTCTTCTGACTTGCTTGGTGATGAAACTAAGTGGGAATTGTACGTTTGAAGCACAAGCCTTTGTAGCCTAGATATTGAACTCTTTGCCTTACAATTAAGAGAGAAATGAAACCTTTTGAGAACAGTATTGACACCCTGCAGGGAAATATGTCAGCTGCAAAAATTTTTACAGTCACGTTCCTTCACCAGAAAATGCCATTAAGTCTATCTTTTCCTTAATATTGCTTAATTTGAAAATAATGAACCATGTGCATATAACTGCATTTTGGCCTGACTTTGATATGTATTAGCTGTGTTTCTATTACTTTTCCTGCTCTGTAACATACAGTGCATTACTTCTATTACCATGAAGTTACTTGTGCAGGAAAAAAAACGTCCAGATTGGGCTTGAGAGATTCTACCTATTACTCTTCCACTTGCTGAATTTTACAACCAACCATCTCATTAGTATATCCACTTCTAGTAATAAACGGCACATATTGTTAATATCTAAAAGATATTAACAATATCTGAAAGATATTAACAATATAAGTTCATTGCATACTCTAAAATTGGGTATCAGTGCTTCTGGTACTCACTTCATTCTCTGAAAGCCCAAGTGTGACTCTTCAGAGGTTTCTTGAACAGTGCATGGTGTGTGAGGACATCACAGGGGTGATGCACACAAAATTGTCTTTTCACATGTTGGCATTGCTAAGCCACGCATAAAAAATCTTACTGGCATTTAAAGCATGAGAAACAATATTGATATCTGAATAAACTGTTAGGCTGTTAATAATTTTTCAAATGTTAAGGATACAATTTAAAAAATATATTTTTAAGATACTAGATACCTGCAAGTGAAGGCATTTTTGTGCTTAGGGGTTTACCTGTTAGAAGTGCCTGTAAGCAATGCTGGTGTAACAGTTAGACGTGGCATCAGGCAGCCAGTATAGCTAGATCTTCAGGGTTTTTTTTGGAGGTATTTGAGAATAGCTTGATAATTTTGACATCTGTGTGACAGCTTCTTGCATAAGAGATGAGCAGCGTGTTATACCACCCAGCTGCGTATATTAGTCTGTGCATCAAGCTGAGGAGCAGCACTTAGCCAGATCTGACAATCAGATGGGAACTAGTACTGCCTATACACAAGGGTGCATTTTAATGTGGTGTGCATTTTGCCAACAGCCTGGTACTTGACAAAGAAATTGTCAGAATCTCTCTTCTTCCCACCTCTCTTTTTCCCCCAGTTGAGTCCATGTTGAAATGTAGGATTTCCTTCTGCAGTTTGTTTTACTTTGCGTATAACAAAGGTGGTTTAATGTGTTTGGTGATTTCATGCAATAAAATCGTAGCAATCTTTTTTGGAACATGCAGTGTATTAGCACATCATTTTCTGCCAGCTTAATCTAAATTTGCATTATGCTTGGTTTCACCGATGACTTCGTGTCAATATGTCATGTGTCCCCAGCGGAGACTAGAGACCTAGAGAAATCACATTTATAGTTTTCAAATTTCAGTGCTGCTATTGTCAGTACTGGAAGAGTTGGTGAATGGCAGGTTGTGAATGTGGAGATGAGTATATGAGAACTGCCTGCTCTAATTTTAGTTTGGCTGAACTGATAGTTGTAAACCTCAACATTTCTACACTTCTTGCTGGATTTAAGTCTGTTATTTGCCTTGATGCTTAAATTTGAAGGAATTGTGAAATTTCTGCTACAGAATAGACTGTTTATTAATGCGCTTCATAGGTTTGCTATAGGTCAGAAGCACGTAATGTATAAATACTACTTTCTCCCTTTTTTAAAGATAGGTTTTTCCAATACTGACAAATTCTATTTACACCTGTATATAGGACGTATTAAACAGGTGTAACCCCAAAAGATTGATTATGATGAGGGAAATTTATGATGAAAAGTACAAAATACTGCAGCGACATCCAGGTGATGAAATAAGTAGCTGTTCCTGTATAATTTAGTTCTAGAAAAGTGTTTGTTATACCCCTGTTTTTAACCTATCTTGTTTTTTTCCTTTGTGTCACCACTTTATTGTTCTTTTGAAAACTGTATTCCATTTCTGTCTGGTCTTCCTCATACAATATAAGTTTTGAGCGAGCTGCAACGTCATTTTTTTCTCCTGGTGATGTTTCTGTAGTTGAAAATATTTCAATAAAAATGAGAATTGGAATCCTTTTGGTGTCTGAAATATTCAAACACTATGGCAAACATAGTTTTATGATCTTGGAGTTGTATTTTTATTAGCAAGTTTTTGGTAATGATGGAAACTTGTAAAGAAACTGTCTTTGAAGGCTAAAAAAAGAGGAAGAAATAAGGGGAAAATCATGTAATTTTTCTAGGGCAGTACTTCCACTGTAACAATTTAACACTTTTGTTAACGTCAGTTTGTACCATGTCAGTGTAGTGTCTGACCCTAGATGGATAAATGTGGATGGACTTGTCATGGATTGGGATTGCTCCACTCCAAAAATCTGACAGCTCGTTTCAAGCTTCTCTTGCACTTTCAAAGTCCTTAGCTGCATACTTAACTCTGTAATGCATACAAACATTTAAATTTTATTAGTAAAACATGGAAGAACAGTTTTTGGAAAACCAGGCTTTTTCTTAGCAATTTCTTTGCAGTAGTATTAACTAAAGATTGGTGGAGACACTCCTTCCTAAACAGGTGAAAAGGGAGTTAAGAGAAAAAGGGGCAGAGAGAACCTCTTCAGTCAGCTGGTTCTTAGCTCACCTACAGCATCAAACCAGAGTTTTGGTTAATCTCCTGGGACAGCAGTTCTTGAATATGGCATTTAGAATATGTCAGGTTGTGGAGGCAAAAGTTTGCCGTAGGTATTTAGTTTGTCTTTTTTTCCCCATTCGTACAGCCATTTCAGGAATCACTTCAAAATGTGGCCAACATTTAGGCTCATTATTTTTAGTAAAGTATGCTATTATTCCATTCAGTGGAATATGAGCTTTGTACCTACTGGACCCACAAACTTAAACAGAAAAAAAAAAAAAGCTAAAAAAAAGAAAGGAAAATCAAGAGTCAAAGTAGGAATAGTTCTGAAGATGAATTTTCATCTGTGTTATAAGGACTGATTACCTAGAGAATATAAGAGGAAAAATACTGATGTGCTCTGAAACTACTTCACCTGAATTACTGTTAAGTGAAAAAGCTTCACTGATCTCACATCCGTTTTTATTTATTTACATTTCCAGAATTGAAGGTAATAAGAGCAGTTACTGCATGTTTATCTTTTTAATACAACTGTTTTCATACTTAACTGTGTTTTTTATCTTGCTTTTTAGTCTAACTTCATGTTTTAATGTTATTCCCCAAAACAGAAGAAAAAGCTTCTTGAAGAACTTGGAGAGAGTAGACTGCCATATATGACACCAGCCGATGCTGACTTCCATCAGTTGGTAACGTATTACTTTTTAACTGTACTTGTTTTGAACTAAATTGTCTGTTTGGACAGAACAACAAATACAGCTTTCTTCTAGGAGACACTGTGAACACTGATGTGAAAAAAGTACCAACTCTTACAGTTCTTGCTTATGGCTGGTAAAGATAACATACTTTCAGATGGTGTGAAATAAGACCTGTAGCATCAGGATATTCGGGAATCAAAACTTTGTGAATTTACTTTATTTTTAGGATATTGGCCTGACCAGCTTTCAAACTCAGTCTTTAGCTTTCTTCCATGCTGGAAGCTATAGCAATATGTATTGGAAGATACTGAAATGAAAATCTGCATTACAGGAATATATGTCTTATTTTCTATTTTCCTGAAACGTAACTCATGCAACAGTGAATCACTGTTTCTTATGCTTTGTTAAAATGTAGTACACATCACCATTCTTTTAATGTTTCTGTGACTTGTAAAGAGAATGCATTTATCGTTAGATGATGGCAAAATAAGAAAAATATGTACATAGAAATTATTATTTTTTTTACATAGTTCTACCTTTATACAATAATTAACCTTTGAGGTTTTGCAGAAAAAATGAACTGTGGAACTGGAATTAATGTCTCAAATGAAACCAAAAACAAGTGAAAATAAGCCTGGTAGCCCCATGAGAAGTAAGCCAAATGAGTGCATTGATGAGTACCATGAAATGAGTCAAAGAATATTCTGTATCTGTGTTGGATCTTCTCAGGTCAGCTAGAAACCATATGGCAAGGACTGCAAATTCAATCAGATCAAATGGGAGCACAGAAAGATAAAAAGCCTAAGAAAGAAACTGTTAGTTTGAACAGATACAGCAAATGTGTTTACATGACAGATGTGTCACCTGTCTTGTATTGACATATGGCCCAAAGATGTGTATGGTAGCATAAAAATGGGTCTGACTTTTCCCTTGCAAGGATGCATTTCTCTTTTTGCAGGATGCCAAGGCCAAGAAATGTTTAGCGTATCTCACACTACAGAAAAAGGAAGATGTGATTTATTTTTATTTTTTTTAGTTGGGGACTGGATTGCAACTAATAAGGATAAAATCAGACTGTGGTGTTGTCACAGGATTACACCTGTGATATTGAGCAATCTGTATACTTCCCTTGCCTTTCCACTTTATTTGGGTTGTGAGGTGGTTAGTGAAAGCATGGTTCTCTGTATTCCTGCAGTGCTGACCCAAGTGGCAGTAAGCTCTTGATTGGGATCCTTACCAGCTGTCAGAATGATGAGAACGCATTACTTGCTGTTAACCAGAAAAGCACTTCTGTGAGAGAGGGCAAGCAAAAGTGTACAAGAGCCTAATGGAATTATACTTTTTTGTTCTCTTTTTAAAAAAGACATTCTTTTCAATCCTAAAACGATGTTCCCTTTCTGCTTTAAGCACTCAAGCAGATTATTGTTCTCTCCTTCATAGTCCTGTACTATATGCCCTTCTGTTTATTTTTTATCTGCTTTTGTCAAGAGATGCTACGCCCAGCATCTTTTACTTTTTTCCACCTTTTACATCTCTGTTCTTGTGGAGCTGACAGGAAAAGAGAAGACAGAGCTGAGGCTGCTCAAGTGGCATCTCATTTGCTTGGTATCAGGAATATATAAATACAGAACACAATCGGAAGAAGATAAGCAGAGAAATTGGACATGTTCAAGCCTTAATAGAGTTCAGATTCATTGTGTTTGCATTATGTAGACTTATACTTTCTGTGTAGTGTTTGTGTGTATGCTAGGTACTTTAAGTATATGTGATAAACATCACAACTTCTGCATTCTTATGGTAATTGTGAAATATTACTTTAATCACAGCTATAGATATCACAATTTCTGTGATGCTTAAATGTACTACACGGTGGTAGGATGAAGTTCAGTTTTATAGTCTGTCCTTCCAGGAGAGAACTTCTTTAAGAGCCTGCCCTTTATAAAGCAGTATGCTTTGAGTGTGTTGGAACAGTTATGTGGGATGTAATTCAAAACTACTGTGTACTAACAGGCATGGAAATGTACAATCTGGACGAAACTAAGTTCTGTCACAAGCAAAACTTCACTGACATCCTCTTTCAGTGCATGTCTTGCGTGATGAAGGATTTTAGTAATGGCCCCCACACCACCAGCTGAAACAATGTAATGTTTAAAGCTGAGTATGAGCAAGAAAGCCTGTTTAAAAAAAAAAAAAAAAGCCAATTGCAAATATGTGAAGTAGATACTGTCATTTCATGATGTGTCAGTTTGCTTATCAAGGGTTCTTATTGCTGGTTTCCAGCTTTATCATCACTTGAGTTACCCGGTAGGTTGTTTCTCTGCATTGAGTACCACTGTTGCAAGTACAAGCATGGCTCTGCTTGAAATAGTGTGTGTGTAACATTCATATGGGGAATTCAGTGTCAAATGTGCCTTTTTTGCCCTTAGTTGCCAGTCACATAACCACTTTGTTCAGCGAACAGTGAATTGACCTTTAATACTTGCTGTCAGAGTTACAACATACAGTACATGATTCTTCCCCCTTCCCCATCCCCCAAAAACAACGAGGTGTCCAGTGTGAACCTGGTGCTCACCCCGTGCTCTGATCTCTTAATGCTTTCCTTATGTTAGACGTAGCACAATGACTGGTTGGAGAGTTAAAGAAGTCCAAAGTGTTTTCATGTAATGTGTCGGAAATGTGTTTCCACTCCCTGACTTCTGAGATATCAGCGTGGTGTTTATTTAAGGTAGAATCTTCAGTACAACGTGTAAAACTTAATGATAATGTAGTTCTGAAGCGTGTAATCTTCAAACAGAACCTAAAGGTAACAGGCCTCTGACCTGACTGGCTGGCAGTAAAATGTGGAAGGCATTACCTCTGCACTTGGGGAGGGAAATGCAATGTTGCTACCTTTATCAAATCTGTGTGCTTCCTTTCTAGTACGTGTGTTCAGGCATTTAGTTGCTTTACATCACAGTGTTATTTCCCTCCTTCTGTTTGTAATAATTGTTTGGAATTTCACATGTGATTCATGTCAGAATCTCAGTGTATTTAATAATGTAAAAATGTGTAGTAATAATGACTTCTTAAATATGCCATAACAACCAGCTACCACATTACATATGCTAATCTGACCTGAGCACATCCTACATACAGAATTATTTAAAGAACTACTGGGATACTCCTATAGAAGTGCCAGTGCTCTTTTAATACACATTTGCATAATGAAACAACTCGTGCAGCAATAATCTTTATACATCACAGCATATAATGTTGTTCAGTGTGATTGTGAAGTATGTATGGTCTCTGTCAACCTCTACCCCCACATCTGACTGTAGCTTGTAGCTGTAAATACTTCAGACTTGCCATTACTACTTTCAGTGGTTATTTTGTATGGATATTTTTCACTGTGTTGTTCAAATGCTGCAAAAACAAAGCACTGATTGAAACAAATGAGACAGTTCATGACCTCTGAAGGAATTGTTTCAGGCTTTTGGCAATTCTTTCTCCAGTTGATGTTCAGTTCTTTTAATGAAAGCTGGGATCCAGTATTTTGTGCTCTGGATTGTAGAGGGACCTTCAGAGTAGATACCTTCAATGATTTTCAGTCTTTGGTGTTTAAAGTTAAGCATGTAAATACTGTTGTCAGAAATTATTATCTGTAGATACTTTTATATCAATTTCTTTACCTTCTTCAGGAAGCTAGTTTTTGGAAGCCTTAAAAATGTGTAACAAAAGGGAGCTTCACTTTAAGAATTCACAAGCAGTGGTGGTAGCATTTATAGATAAACTAAGATTTATTATGTTTGATCACTATTGCTAAAATGGGCTTCCTTTTAGAGTCACCTTCTCAGTAGAACCACAATCCTATAAAACCTTCTCAAGTGTTGTTGGTTAACAACATGTTGTGATGTGTTTTCATGCAGAAGGAAATGTGCATACTGACTGCCTAATTTGTATTTTTTAAAGGCACCTTTTAGAATTATTTTCCTGAAAGGCAGGTATAAGTCTGACTTGGAAGTGGGAGTACTAGATAAAGTGGTTTTGAGTTGTACCAGCAGGACCCTGCAGATGTAAGCTAATGTGATGCTTTTGTGGTCGTGGGTTTAGTGCTGTTTAAAAGCATTTCATCTTTCTTATAAGCTCCCTTTAAGTATGGAAGGCTGCAACTACATTTGCAAAATTTTGGGATCAGTGTTGTGCATCTGTGAGCTCTTGCCCTGTTGCCCAGAGCTTGCAGGTTTCACCTCACCTTATTTCTTTTCCCACAACACCAGCGGTATCTTCCTTTCCTCAGGGTAGTGACCGACTTTCTGACAAAAGGAAACGTGTTGTGAGCGGTTCTGAGCTTCCAACGTACTAATTGACACCTGATAATTGACACGTTACAGCCTTTCCCTTACTAAGGGTATTAGTCTGTGTGTTTCTTTCATCTGTTAGTGTTAATGAAATAAGTAGGAATGTAGTCTATTTAATAACTTACTCTCTAGTCTTCATCTGGCTTGACAAATGGGCTCAGCAGTTGTTCCAGATGATTTACAGGCAGCCAGTAAAAGTTATGATGATGTAATACTCACTTTCTTAGAAAGCCATATTAATAAAATTATCCAAGACTTCTTGGAGTGGGCAGCAGTATTTCGCATTCAAAGCAAGATGCTGCTGCTGAGCAGCGCCGGGCTTGGCTGGGAGCTGCTGCGTGCCCAACCTGCGGAACTCTGAGCTCCAGCTGATAGCAGAGATGGCGTGGTCAGAAGAGGGTGGGAGGGAAGAGGATGTTACAGGTGGGGAGGTGGGGGGTAAAATAAGTTTGGAAACTTTTATAATTAAAAAAAGGAAGCTAATTGGTATATGTTGAGGAACGTGAAAATAGGAAGGACCAGAACGTCAGGGAATATTTTGAAGATAACAGAATGCAGTGCAGCAGAATGGTGGCTTTTTTGACATGCTACATTCTATTATATTTTATTTACTTTTTATTAATTGCATCAGTTTTATTTTTTAAATCAGTCTTGTTTGTTCTCCCATTAGTTGACAAATAATCTACACTAAATCAACAGACCTATAAATACCTCCAGCATCTTGGTTACCCTTTACAAATATTACTGCAGTATTAATCTTTTACTGTTTTGGAACTTTCTGAGGTTTGCGAATTAAGGGAAATCAGAGTTAACCATTAATGAAGTACTCTGACCAGGCCTTTTAAAACTTCTTCATCCAAACTGTTTACGGCTGTTGATTAAACATTATAACTTACCAACTACAATAGTAATGGATCTGTAGTATTCTAAGAATTTCTTCCTAAATTACTTTCTTGTCTGCTGGTCACAGATTACTTCTCCTACCTTTCACTTCCTTGGTCGATTTTCTGCAGTTCCTAGCTTTTGGTTTATGTTTAATTCTCTTGGCCTCATTTTTTCCCCTTTGTTTTTAAGGTGCTTTTATCTTCCCTGTAAAATACCTTGTCACAGGTCTTCCTTCTTGATTTTGCGAGATTGAGTAGTTCAGAACTATTACAGGCATTTGGTTTGTAAGATTTTAGCCCCAGTGATTGTACATAGTACTGCTCTCAGATTTATTAAATCTGCTTGTTTAGGCTACTGAATACATGCGTCCTTTACTGCTTTGGACTTGATTCATATTGGCTGATGTTCAGTTGCTGTGATCCAGCAGTAAACACTAGCAACGTAAGGCTTAAGAGTAGAGAGATGGAAAATGCCAGACTTAAGAAGGTTCCAGTAACATAATGGAATTAAGAGCAGTGTAACCCAACCATTTGAGGTTGAGACTCTTCAGCATTGCGGTGATTTAAGAGATGGCAGAATGCAGTGACAATGTTGCCATCTAGCAAGGGGCTATTAAAATATTTATTGAGGAAGAAAGTAATTCATATGGTTTTGTCTGATTTTATGTCCGTTTCATATGCTTTTATCCAAGATGGTGCATCAGCAATTTATCGAATAGGTACCAGCAAAGTGGGTTTAGAGTAGGAGTGAGGCTGACCAAGTATTTCCGGAATACTTGAATAATACCTGAATACCTGAATAATGAAAGTATGGGAGCAGACCAGGGTGTCGGTCTTGTGCTGTAACTTCCCTCCAAGTACAAACAAATTCAACTGCAAGCAAAGAGTTTTGATGGCTTTCATAATCTCTGACATCATTCCAAAATGATGTCAGCAGAAAAGCTATGGAAGTGTCATATGGCTATGAAAAGACACAAAGCTATCTATACTGCCTTATAAAGTTGATCATAAAGTTGTAGATGTCCTTTGATACATTTTGCAGTTTTAAGAGAGTGGAGTTGCTTTTAGATGACACTTTCTCAATGTTGTGTTGTGGCATTAGATATTTGCCCTGGTGATACTCTGGTTATAGGCTGCTGTGCAATATGTTGGAGTATGAATACCAAATAGCAAATACTAGCATCTATTTCTTTACTGTGTTTTAGACTCATGCTTGATGGTCTGTGAACTTATCCCTGTCCATTCTTGAATATATGAAATACTTTGGCTCATGTGGAAAAATAATTTTTGTTTTTTCGTTTTCTTTTTCAGTGGAAGACCAAGTATTCCAAGTTAGTTTTCAGAAGATCTGATACAGTACCTGAAGAGCTCCATCAGATGGTACAAGAGAGCTTTTTGACCTTGCGAAAGCATGATTGTTTCTTTCAAGATCTTGTAAGGATCAAAGGAAAAGATTTTTTTACCCCAGTGTCTCGTATATTAATTGGAAACCCAGGATGCACTTACAAGTACTTGAACACAAGATTATTTACAGTTCCTTGGCCTACCGAGGGTTATGAAATAAAATATTGCAGTCCTCAAATACATGATGCTTGTAAAGCATTAATCAAACTTAATGACTACTTGCATATTGAAGCAGTCAAGGCATTACAAGGACAAAATTTGCTTGAGTCCAAAGAAACTGAAGATACCCCTGTAATAGATAGGGAGCAAAACTTTGCTACTTCTCTTAGGGAGAAAGGGTCTGTCTCACAAGATCAAAGCAGTTTTTGTGTACCAGAGGATGACTTCACAAGTCTAAATAGCAGAACATCTTATAACGTGACTTTATTAAATTATATGGATCCTCTACAAATGCTGTACTTGAAACAAGAGCCTTATTTTGGAATGGGGAACATGGCAGTGAGTTGGCACCATGATGAGAATCTGGTTGAAAGGTCAACAGTTGCTGTGTACAGTTACAGCTGTGAAGGTGAGTAATGGGAGGTAGTTTAGTATGACTTGACTAGTGAAATAAATGTCTAAAATCCCTGAAGCTCTTTTATGCTTCCTTGTGTGTACATACAAAACCACATCTGCATGCTAGAGTAGGTTTGTCACTTGCATCTGAATACATTGTGGTCCTTAGGATTCCTATTTTTAAGACCTATCTTTGTTTCCCCTTACACCTTTGCAAAATATACCTGTGTTTACTGCAGCTGGCTCTAGCAGTAGTTCTCTGAGTAGATTTAAAAACTGCTGTAATTGACTTCCCGATTAAGAGCCAAGAAATCAAAATCTGTCAAATATCTATTTTAGGCTAAAACAGGAACGTGTCTGCTGTCCTTTAAAAATAGTTTATTACAGTTGAGATCACTTTGTGTTATTAATCATATACAGATGTGTTTCTGCTTTATAATGATTTTACTCCTGTCCTTTCCTTGGCAAGATCATTTTGGGTTATTCTTGTGTAAAACTACTACTATATTTACTTGGAAAGTATATACATTTTGTATCTACGTGCTGTAGTGCCAATTCATGTCTTGTGAAGGACCTGCCAACACTTCTGTAGTTTAGAAGAGTGCAAATTTTCCATTAAAAAGACGCGTCTGACAGGATTTGCAGGCTCTTACTTAAAAAACAATTTAAATGCAGTATTAGGGGGGAAAAATGTGCTTGAAGAGTCATTAAATATTTTTTAAAATACCTTTTCTATTTTAATCTTTATTTAAAAACAGAAATGAGGATTTTTTTTCCTAGCAATTCTGAACAAAGCCTTGGATGTTTTTTAATAGCTTCCAGTTTTGCAAACATAAGATTAGAATTTAGACACTTGATATGAATTTGAAAATGATCCTTTATGTATCATAGCTTACAAGTGACTTCTAGTACTTCCAAAAAATCCTTTCTTTTCTTCAACACATGGGAGAAATTCACATTGGCTTTGGGTAGGCTTTGGCTGAAGACCATTATGTACAAATAATAGCTTATGCTTTAATGTGCTTTCTATTGTTAGTTTTGAAATGAAGGGTTGCTTTGTTACTTAACATTCAGTGGAAATCATCATGTGTACATTTTCCTGGACATAAAACATCAGCTTGCTTAGCAAACTGAATGAAAAAGGATTCCCTAACCAGTAGCAGTGTCACATTCTTTTGTAAGTTTGTTTTCTCTAGCAAAGATGTTGCTGTCTTATGTCCAGTAAGTGTATTTTTCAGAAGTACTGTAGATACAGAAATTTCTAGAAACATGTAAATTAGAGAACCATAAACATGACAATAATAATAGTATTTGTGAAGATTTATGGTAGCATGCTTAAACTTTTTTACTTCAACATAAAACTTGCGGAGGAGAAAAAATAGTTGAGAGAGCTATAAATTAACAAAGAAGTTGCTATGTTTAGTCGTTACTGTGTCATTTGAGTTTGTTTCTTGGAGTTCAGCTGGTTAGACAAGTAATTACACTGTTTTAAAACCACTGCAAATTTTATGCAAGACTTGAATGACAAGGGTAGAAATGTCTTTGACGTATTTACACCAAAAATTATGTAGGCATCTATGTGTAATGAGTGTGCTTTTGCCAAGAAGTACAAGACGTTTTCCAAAAAAAAAAAACAAAAAAACATAAAATAAAAGTTTATTTTACCTGAAGAATTTTAAAATAATGGGAAAGCTTACAGAAGAGCTTTCCAACAATTTTCTAACAGTTATTTGTCACTTAAAAAAAAAAAAAAAAAAAAAAAAAAAACACAAAGCAAAACACAAAATTACCCTAATTATTGTGACTAATTTTGCAGTGATTCTAAAAGTTTTGATCATTTTTTATTATGTTATATGAATAAATAAAATCATAAAAAAAATCTTTGGCAGGAGCTGGCAATATTAACAGCTCAGTATAGCTGGAGATGACCCCTTTTTAGGAGGAAAATAATTTATGAAGCCAGATCTAAATCTGAAGGAAGCTGAGCTTCACTTGGTAACTCTTGAGCATGGCTCAAATTGGTTCCATGAACTTTGGAGGAGTTAGTGCCACAGCTTATTGAAGATTGTTGTTAAACCTTTGGAGAAGTGTATCTTGACTCTTGTTCCTATTTTCCATAAATAAGTTTGCTTTTTATGCCAGTATCTTTTATTGGTATTTTGTCCACTGACTCAGTATTGAGTTAGCATTGAATTCTCTCTTAAGTGTATACACGATGACAGAGTCATTATAGTATATATAATAAAAAGAGTAGAGATGGTTGGAAATTTTTTGATGGAGCAGGTCTTCCTCAGAAAATGTTGATTAGATGGATTTTTAATTTTTTGGGATAAAATATGGATTCTGTAGGGAACTCCTACATCAGGCATGTAGATTTTGTTACAGCTGGCTTGATTCTCTTCTTAGCTAAGTTGTGCACATTTTGTCAGCCTGCTCTTCCCCTGGTTCTCTGTGGTCACTCAAGACCACCCTGAGTGAGTGGCGTCTCCTTGTCTGGGGTACATGGGGCTTGCAAAGCTTCATGGCAGTGCTCACCTCTCCTGCCATGGAGGCAGAATCCCCAGCTCTTCACATCTGGAACAGCAGGAGCCCTGGGAGTCGAACATTCGTACTACACCGAGGTAGCTGTGTGATGGTTTAGAGATGCACAACTCAGTTTATATGCCTTTTTTTTTTTTTTACTTCAGTTTGCAGTTTTGTGTCATTTGTTATGTACTCACTTCATTAGATGGCATTAAAGCAGTTACGACTAATTGAAACAACTTCATTTGCTTGTTCATTTGTTCACTGTTTGATGCCATAGTGAAAGTTTAATGTTTGAAACTTTGATCAGTATTAATTGAAGTAGAAACTGTTTTTAATATGCCAGAGAAGAAATTTGAGAGCCAACAAAAAGATACTGGAACAAGCTGATATTCTAATTACTATCACAGTTTATTTTCATGTTTCAAGTGTCAAGCTGCTTCATAGCAACTTGAAATGAAATGCATTTAGAACAGCAAGATGGGATAGACATTTTGCTCAGTGCTCATCTGAATAGTAATGATTTTTTACTTAGAGTAAAATACATAACAGCACTAGGATAAAAGCAGATTATCAATTGTTAAAAATAGGCTCTCGTGGAAATTAAATATTCCCGATATGTGTGTATACTGTGTGAAAGTGCCTGAGTGGTAGTCATGGTGCATAAGGCATACCTGATTACAATCTAGAATGTGTTCAATTACGCTGTCACTAGCATTATTTGCAATTAATTTAATAATATATATTACCTAAAATGAATATGCGAGTAGAATTATAGAATTATTGGGTCTGTAACTTGTAGATTTTGGTCAGTTTGAATTTATTTTTTCAGTGAATCACATTTTTATTGATCAAATTACTCATATATGAGTAGATTTGATCTCCCCCATTTACCGAGAATATATCATTCGTATTACCTGTTGATTTCTTGAAGTTTTTGACTATCACTGATTTTCATCAAATCACCTCTCCTTCAGCAAAGATGACAGAATATTCTTTGTTCTTGTTTTAGTGCTTTTAGTCTTGATATATTTGGACATAGTATTCTAGATGGAAATAGGTAAGAGCAATGTTAGCAAATATTTCCTTTTTTGTTTTTGTGAACGTTAATTGCAAGTGAGAGTTAAAATGTTAGTACAGTCTGATCGCTTGTGCTATGGCTTTTCAGTAATAAGGCAGATGGAATTACTCTGGATAGAAACTCATTCTTTCCCGCCAGCTACTGAAAAGCAAAGGATGGTCGGCTTTTTTCACTTACCTTGTATTTAACAGGTAGAAATTGTCATGGAAGACTGTACAAATTCCAGTGTAGAAAATTTCCCAAATGCTTTTACATTCTGGAAAAATTTAAATCAATCTGTAAAGTGTTGAAGTTAATAACAAAACTGGATGTTTACAGTCCTTGTTTGCAGCAATGCATTGGCACTGATTCCATCCTGTAAGAAATTATGTCTGATTTAAAATTACATTTAGGATATAGCTTGGCAGTACAGTTTCAGTTAAATAGAGACCATTTAGGTTTCAGAATGCCAAAAACCTCTAGGTTTTTGTGCCAAATAGCAAAGAAGCCTTTCGAGGCTACTTCTACTTTCTTTGCTGTGCAACAATAGCCAAACTAGATCCAGGAAAAAAAGAAAGTTTCATGTTGTTCTGTACCTAACCACGATGTGAACCTGATAAGATCAGGTCTGAGAGCTGCAGCATCTCTGGAATATGAGCTGTCTAGTTAAGGCACGGCATTGTGGCCAATTCTCTACAGCTACGTCCTCCTTCATGGCTCTATCCTTAATTACAGGTTTGAGCTATTACATTATGGCAAGCTTGTTACCTAGTTATGCTATTCCATTTGGGATGCAGGCACAAGGGTTTCTTGCAGGCCAAATTCTATAACTTTACTGAACAGAGTTCAAATTTGCAGATAGTTTTATCGTATTCCCATTAAGTGCTGCTACATTGGACCACTTCTATATAGTCTGCTCCAAAATAAATACATGTTCTTAAGGTGCTGTGTGTAAAGTCCACATGATTTACTCTCAAGCGCCTAAGGTTTAGATGCTCTGAAATGTTCTCACTTAAATGTGAGCTGTTATTATCTTAACACATACAACATCCAGTCATACTTGGTGTGACATACAGAATTTTAGAATACCTTCTTGTTGGGTAAATTTTGTCAGTGCCATCCAGAGATATACCACAAATGCTAAGGTGTTTTTCCCCCCTCTTGCTTCTGGAAGAGCTTGTATTTAAAAGCTAGTGTCAGCTTGCTTCCATTTGTTACCAAAATAGCATGGTAGGAGCAATCGGTTCCAATTGCTGCTGATAATTATAAGGTGCCATAATTGAGAATATAGAGAAAAGGAGTCTGAGCTACATTTGAACTCTGTACTTGAGCAATAAAAAATTTATCAAACTGCAAAAAATAAGTCATTTTAACGAGCACATTCCAAAGGTGCTGGATTTATGAGGAGACCCCAGGAAACTTTGATTGAAATTGCTGTCTCTGATTGTAGTTCTATATTTTATTGGTGCCATATTGTGAACAGTGCTGCTGCCAAAGTGAATGGGAAAGCAGCATAACAGAGAGAGTTAACCCAGAAAGGTTACCTCTTTTTATAATATCCATGATATATTGCATTAAAAATGCCTTGAAAGCCATCCTATTTGCAGTTTTCAGAAAGCATTTTTTCTTAAATTAAGTTACGATTTATCTGAGCGGGGCAGAAAATATGAAAGCCCCTCGAAGACTTTAGTATTGATTTTTTGGAGTGGTTGCTCACTCTTGTTTTCTCATTTGTGTGTTCCTTGACAGAAAGGCCTAGAGCTGCTCCTCAGCCAGAGCTTCAGCGGGATGAGAGCAGCAGCAGCGGGGGGGATCCGGGCAATGAATGTACAGTAGGACCTTTAGCTAAGGACTGTAGATTAGCTTTTTAAACTAGAGCAGATTGGCTATCTGCTTCCTGATTGCAGGCAATACTTAATCAACATAGGAAGTTAAGACACTTTATTCATTATTAAAGGCTGTCCCCAACAAACGTTGCAGTGACCACATGAGATGAATGACTTGAATATTTTGGAGTTGAGTTCAAGGTCAATTTTATGTGCGTGTATTATTACAGGAGGAATACGCATCTTTATTTTGGTGTTTGTTCTAGATTAAGCAAAAACAAGAATTATTACATAAAAGCATGCTGGGAATGGACAACAACATGGGGACACAGACTATTCCTAATGTATATGCAATTATTATGCATGCTGCTTTGGGACACAGGCTATTACTAACATACACGCAATTACTATGCGTGCTACTTTGTTGATGATTTCTAACAGTTGACTGCTGTTCTGTGCCAATTGCTTATTAAAACTTCATCCTTTCTCTGTCAAAATGCTCTGTTACATGAGCCATAAAACTGTTATGCCATAGCTCCCAAATACCTTGTTATAAATGCTGACTGTATCTTTCAATTTATACTGCGGTGAAGTAAGCTTATGAAAATAGTTCAGAGGGATTAAGCTCTAAATACTATTTTTATGCAGTGGATTACTTTTTCCCCAAGCTCTACACATTCGTGTTGCTTAATGATAAGGAAAGTGTTGTGACAAATGCATTGAAGCTTCATTGGCTCTCCCACATGTTATCTATCATGTTTGACTAATAATTTTGAGAGAGGAATGATAGATATGATTCCCAGATTCTCTCCTGTAGCTGGTTGCCTAGATAGGGTTTTGTGCACATTTTTCACCTTACTTTGCCTCAGTTTGATTCAGTGAAATTGCAACTGTTAACAAATTCAATTGTTTAAGATGTTTTTGCAGTTTGACTTGAAATTATTTTTAGAAGTTATCTATTTTTACATCAGTGTTCTGGCTTTTTATTTTTTTTCCTTGCTTGCACTTCTCTTCATGTTGTAGAAGTGGGCACAAACTACAACTCTCATTATGAGTACTTGAGAATGTCAGAATAACTTGGTGTGTTACGAACTTTGATTTACCTTTACTTTGTAGTTAACATGAGTTTTCATCTTAGTAATTGCAAGAAATTCTTGATTTTGTATGGCATTTTTATATCTGTGGTGTACTTTTGACTTTGGAGTTGTTGATTATGCAAGGTGGATATTTGAGAAAAGTTAAGACTGTACCAATATGGGATGTAATTAAGTTTGTATTGTTAGAAGACAAGATAATGTATTTTATGGTACTTGTCTTATTTCTTCATGGTGTTTTTCCTTTTATCGTTAAAGGTTCACCTGCTGAAGAAACTTATGATCAGAAACTGCAGGGAAGAGACCCAGCTGTTTGGCACGTAGGCTTGAAGGTAGCATGGGACATAGAGACACCTGGATTAGCAATACCACTTCGCCAAGGAGACTTCTACTTGATGCTTGGTAATTTTCAAGGGGCTAGGAAATTGAATGTTCTGTTGAAAACACAGAAACTGATACCTGAATGTAAACTTTCACACTTCTAGTTAAGACTCTCCTGTTTTAGCAAGACAGAGGATCTGGCTTGAGAACATAGTAAATTCTTCCTACCCTGCCCAATTCCATTGTAATTTGGGGAATTTTTTTCTTACAATATTTATTTTGCTTCAGAGAGGAAAAAAAAATTGTTGAACGAGCAATTCCAACTGTACAGGCCAGACTGCAGAACATAAGTAGAGTTTTCTCAAATCTTGTGAGAAATGGAGCTCTCTCCGATCCTTTTATTTGTAGATGACGATTCCTTTATTAATGCAGTCTTACTAAGTTACTGTGAACTTCTATATCTGTATTGAACAAATTGGAACTATGTTGAAAAAAAAACAACTTCCTGTTTTGAATTGGATTATGGATTGGCTACATATGATGTAAACTATGACTATAGCAGCCTCTAAATTGTTTGGCTCCATGATTCTTGAGGTGGCCGTTACACTAATCTGTGGATGTTTTATTGGTCACCAGTTTTAGACAAGAAGACACGACACTTTTCTCATTCCTCTACACTTCTCAATGTGTATATTCAAACATACCATTTCCCAGTAGTGGGATTATACTAAGATTGTAATGAACAAAGCTGTCATACTCTAAGAGTAAGTCTGTCTCATGTGCAGTGGATTTAAAAAAAATAAAAAATTAAACAGAGCTCGTTTACTTGAAGCTGAGCTCACACACAGGTTTTCAATCCAAAAAGTTGAGGCAAGGATGGTGCATAAGGCTTGTTGACACAGACTTTTTTTCTTTTGGCTTGTGTTTTTCTGACCTATTTGTGTTTTAGCAAATCTAACTAAAAATTGCACAATCTAAAAATAAAAACAACCTTTCTGACATTGTTGTGTTTGCCTGTCAAGCCAAATCACTAGACACCTCTGAAGGGTGAGAATACTTTCAGTGTTGCCTGTTGTGCCTTAGAAGGTAGATACTACGACACTTCCTTAGGTTGACCTGTCCCACTGCCAGCAAATTGGGCTGAACAGTCTTTCACCTACCTTCTGGCCTCCCAGTAAATATGAACACGTTTTAGTTAATATATGCAATATGTTTGGGCAATTAAAAAAGTGTGTGTAGGTAGCCTGCCTGTGCTCTTAAGTATGTTCAGACTCGAACCAAGTGTGTTAGATATGAGATCGTATGGCATGGTTGTGTACATGGGCCTCCCTCTTTTTGTATGTGGGATTACATAGGGTAGCAGCCTGAAGGGGAGACAGACATTTCTTAGATAGAAGTGAAGCTGAGGTGGCAACTAAACATTCCTAGAAAGGCAATTATTAATCCATTTCTGTGTAATACTGGTTGAAGGATCAAGTATGGCTTTCATCTCATCCATTTTACCAGTGCCTGGTAAAATCATGGAGAAGTTGGTTCTCGGACTTATTGAGGCGCACCTGGGGGACAAAGCAGTCATTGGTCCCAGCCAGCATGGGTTTGTGAAGGGTAGGTCCTGCCTAACTAACCTGATTTCCTTTTATGATAAGATCACCCGTATGGTGGACCAAGGGAAACCAGCTGATGTGATTTTTTTGGACTTCAGCAAGGCTTTTGACACGGTTTCCCATAGGATCCTACTGGACAAAATGTCCACCATACAGCTAAATAAAAACATCATACGATGGGTGAGCAATTGGCTAACGGGCAGGGCCCAAAGGGTTATGGTAAATGGAGCTGCGTCAGGCTGGCGGGCGGTCACCAGTGGGGTCCCTCAAGGCTCCATTTTAGGGCCGGTACTTTTCAATATTTTTATAAATGATCTGGATGTAGGAATAGAGGGTATTTTGAGCAAGTTTGCTGATGACACCAAACTTGGAGGAGTTGTGGACTCAAATGAGGGCGTAAAGGCCTTGCAGAGGGATCTGGACAGGTTGGAGAGCTGGGCGATCACCAACCGCATGAAGTTCAATAAGAGCAAGTGCCGGGTCCTGCACCTGGGACGGGGAAACCCTGGCTGCATGTACAGACTGGGCGATGAGACGCTGGAGAGCAGCCTAGAAGAGAGGGATCTGGGGGTCGTGGTAGACAGCAAGTTGAATATGAGCCAGCAGTGTGCCCTGGCAGCCAGGAGGGCCAGTCGTATCCTGGGGTGCATCAAGCACGGCATCGCTAGTAGGTCAAGGGAGGTGATTGTCCCGCTCTACTCTGCGCTGGTGCGGCCTCACCTCGAGTACTGTGTACAGTTCTGGGCACCACAGTATAAAAAGGACATGAAACTGTTGGAAAGTGTCCAGAGGAGGGCTACGAAGATGGTGAAAGGCCTGGAGGGGAAGACGTACGAGGAACGGCTGAGGTCACTGGGCCTGTTCAGCCTGGAGAAGAGGAGGCTGAGGGGAGACCTCATCGCAGTCTACAACTTCCTCGTAAGGGGGTGTCGAGAGACAGGAGACCTTTTCTCCATTAACACCAGTGACAGGACCCGCGGGAACGGGGTTAAGCTGAGGCAGGGGAAATTTAGGCTGGACGTCAGGAGGGGGTTCTTCACAGAGAGGGTGGTTGCACACTGGAACAGGCTCCCCAGGGAAGTGGTCACTGCACCGAGCCTGTCTGAATTTAAGAAGAGATTGGACTGTGAACTTAGGCACATGGTCTGAACTTTTGGGTAGACCTGTGCGGTGTCGAGAGTTGGACTTGATGATCCTTAAGGGTCCCTTCCAACTCAGGATATTCTATGATTCTATGATTCTATGATCCTTACTGACTGGAAAGTTTGTGCATAATCAGCTTTGCTGGGCAGCAGATTCAGAAGGCAAGTAATAAAACAAGGGGACTGACCACTATTTTTATTGCAAAATACTGTAAATTATAGTAGTTACCAAATCATAAGGACATTTCTTATTCTCCAGTGAAATTTATATACTGTAACTAAAGTATTGGGAATGCTATATGAAGGGAGGGTCAAAAAGTAAGTTTATTTAACAGAAAACATGGTCATGTTTAGATGGAAACAAGGATATATTAAACATTCTTTTGAAGATGATGTGTAAATCACTTCCTTATTAATACTTCGTGGAGAGCTATAGTTTGAGCTCTGTAGACCAGGTGGTTGATAATCTCTTGCATTTCCATAACCTTTATTTTTTCTCAATTATTAAAAAAAAAAAAAAAAGTGTTTTTAATTTGCAGCAGTGTGAGACTATTCTAAAACTAGCAACAGTGTACATTTGAACTGTCTTTATCATTTTCTATTACTGGAAACGAAGGACAATTATAGATGGACATATACAGTTGTAGCGTATTTTTTTTTACTGTTCAGGTTTTGTAAACTGACTTTAATGGGAGACGTTTTGAGGATTCCCTCTAACAAATAAAATATAAGAACTTTTTATAAGATGTAATTTGACAATACGGAACATAATTCTAGATTAATTTAGTTTGTCCCTTTAAACATTCATGTAATCCAGAATCTCATTTCAGTAAGCCTAATCGTTTTGCTAGCATTACATTAAAAACAGTGGACGCAGTATGCCAAGTATCTAGAAAATGCAATATTAGAACAATTGTATTGCACAACTGACTATTAGCTGGTAGTAGCTGTTGAAGTAGATGGGATGCTTGGTAGGACTCTTTCTCTGACTATCTTCTGACTCATCCAGCTGGAGCAACTAACATGCAAACACTGCAATTTTCAATTTTCAAATTTTTCAGTTTCAGAAATGGTATAGTGCTTACTGTTTTATGTAAATATTGTGAAATACTGAAGTGGCAAATTTGGTATGCTGTTTGTAATTAAAGTCCACTCCTAATAATTCCTGTAAATAATAAATTCACAAATAAAATGTATGAAAACTTGGTAACTTGCTATTTCTCTGAGAGGTGTGTGAGCACATAAACTTGTAAATCCTGATCTGAGTATAGCAAAGTACCAAAAAAGAAATTTAAAATTGTTTTTAGTATTTCTGTTAGATATTTAGTACTGCTCATGTTCCTTTCTTCATTGACTCTGTAAAATGTTTTTGTTTGTATAGGTGGAATTTTAGTAAAATGCAGTCTTTTTAAGATTTACACCTTCATTCTCAGCACTCCTCTTCAGATAAAATAAGCCGTAATTTGTTTGTATGTTGGTACTAAACATGATGTGATCAAACCATCCATTTCAAGATGAGTTATTACAAGAACACTAATGGATTTTGTTTCAACTAAATGAAACAAAATATGTAATTATTCAGTAAAATTGACTTTTTCGAGGCTTGCTTTTCCTAACTTGAAGAAGAAAGATTTGTTGGAAGACTGTAGATCTGCTGCCTAAAAACCTCAAATCTGAACTTTATATCACTCATGAAACGGAAACACTTTAGCCCAATTTAGAATAATATATTGGTCTGCAGAGGAAGTGCATACTGAACCCTGCTGTCTCAAGTACACAGTCAAGGGGTGTCTAATATGAAACGTGTTGGGTGCATGCAATAAATCCAAAACGCGTGGAGGTGAGCAAAGGGCCCCATCTGCTCTGCCCTAGAGCATGCTTAACTAGGGTTGTCATGGTCTTACTATTAAATTGGAATCTTTCCCCTAATCTTTGAGTTAGACATGACCAGATTTGCAAGCAGATTTACAATTTTCACTAATTTTCCTACCATGACTTCAAAACATGCTCAACAAAAATACACTCTGGACTTTTTCAAAGGAAGATGATTTACTTTTCTGCAGCTGTTTCCCATAGATCAAGCTCTTGCTTGAAGGTTAGGGTTTTAAAACAGCATGAAGATGAACTTGGAATCTTATACCCTTCTCCCCCCCTAGCAAATTATAGTTGAAGTAGCATCAAAAAATTATTTTCATAACCATCCAGAAGTTGGGTGCACACATTGCAGAGGTTGGCTTGTGGTTAAAGATAAGTAATGGAAACACTTCCACATGTATATAGTGGCTCATTAAACTATTTCTAGATATTTAATCTGCTTCTATTTCCACAAACTAACTTTTGAACCCTTTTTGCTCTCTAGCATCTTGAATGTGTTGTAGTTTTTTAACTCCATGTTTTTCTTGAGTCCACATTTAATCCAAATGCTATATTCCTTGATTAATAAGACTTCGAACCCCAGAAACTTACTTGTTGTTACCAAACTTTGATCACAAAGTTGGGCAAATTTCAGACATCTTTATTTACTTGGGTCTTTTAATTCACGTGGTGTTTTGTTTGTGCACACTTTTCTTGTTTAAAAACTAAAAATAATTTTTTAATCAGGGCCAGATCATCTCTCTAGCTTTCTGATATGAAAGCTGTACAAGACACACTCCATTGACCTGTAATTTCTTGGGGAAGGAGACATAACCTTCCTCGTGCTTTCAGCTGCCATTCTCACAGTAAAATTAGTTTGACTTGATTTTCTGTTGTTGAAGCATTACTCGGAGATGGGTGAAAAAAGAGCTGGTTTCTATCACCTCCTGTCAATCTCTATAACCATCGCATTATGTTGGAGTGTACCACATGATTTGTGAAGCATATGCAGTTCTGCATGTATTAAAACCATTTAAATAATTAATGTTCCTTGTAAAATGGTCAGATAAGTTTGATAAAATGGCACACATGTAACCTTCCCCTCCTGGTAGTTACTGCTATTCTTAAGCATTTTAGCATAGACGTGCAAGCCCTCAGCCAACCTTCAGCGATGTTGTATGTAGGTAGGCATAAATGCAATTGAACAGAATTGGAAATAAAATAAAAATATTGTAGTGCTTTTGGAAATCAGACTGTAATATGGTTTAAAGTCTGTTTATGGTCATTAAAATAAATTGCACAAGCCCTTTTTACTTGTAGGTATTTGGTATGTAGAATATCAAAGCTTTTGCCAGTGCTGTAAGCCCCATTGTACATTTTACCTGCTTCAATACAAGTTAACTGTCTAAATATAAAGTTCAGGAAGAACGCTTCTAAGAAGATAGAAAAGACAACATAACCCCATGTTGCTAGTCCTGGAGCATTTTTGGAAATTGTGGTTTGTCTTCCTGGGAAGTACTTCACCTGGAAGTAACCACAATTGTAGCCTTTAGTCCATTCTTGCTTCAGTAAGGATTAGGGAAGGATTAACTTCCTTTCTTTCTACCTTGCATTTGTTACATCTTAACACAGTGATGTGGTATATAGTCATTGTTTCTTGGACTACATTGGCTCATCACCACACTGATGCTCTTCCAGTTCAGTAGAATTAGTTGAGTACGCATACATCTGTGCTATGTCCATAGATACAGAGAATTTATGTCCATACATAATGCATATATCCAGTAATCAGCTCTTTTGACAGAGGTTCTACAAGCAGAGGGCTCTGTTCATATTGCCTGCAGATTACTGAACTACGATTCTGATTTGGAAAAGGAACCCACCACGTCTATCACAAGGCAGCAGAAGAAAAATTGAAACATTGTGGTGTTTGACTGGATCATCATGCTGGATGACAGTGTACTGGTGTAGCGTGTCCCTGTTATGCAACAGGAGATTAATAGCAACTTCTTAACCTGAAAAATCATAGTGAAAACACTGTCTTACGAACTTGAAACCTAGAAAGCTTTAAAAAAGAAAAAGCCTAGAAAACCTAAAAAACCCTGTCTGAGGGAAACTTTGGCTGAGCAGAAAGCATGCCAGGAGATGTGGATGGGGCAGGGGCTGAGAAGAGCATGGTCAGGAGGACTGGCAGTAGCTTCAAGCAGTGGAGGGGACCATGCTGAGCTTCTGGCGTAGCGAGGGGTGTCTTTGTGAAAAGAACAGGAGGGCAGAAGGCAGTACAGGGGAAGGACAAAGATCTATGGCATGAGCTTGCCCCCACAATCTAAAATGGGACCTGCAGCACCCAAATTCCAAAATGTGTCTGCTGTTTCTAAACAGAAAATCACCAGGCCTCTTGTCTGATAGGGGGACCCACTCAAAGAAAAATAGTCTGCATCTGATGGAAGAGGGATGGTCAGGTGTTAAAACATCACTGTTACTTTCAGGAGCCTTCAGGCTACTTCTCACATAGAATTTCTATGCAAACTTTAGCAAGTCCTTTATCCTCACCTGCCCTTTAGTTTTTTCTGTGCCAGTTACCAACTTCATAGAAGTCTTGCACGGGTAAATATATTCAAACCCCAAGTATTTTAGATAATATCTTTTTCTGCAGATGCGAATAGTAAGGATTTGTAATAAATAAAAATTCAGTTTTCTTTGTTTTGCACAAGGTGTGTTACCTGAAATTTCTGTCGCTGGTGATTCTGTGAAAAGGAATTGTGTGCATTTGCAAGTAATCAGATCATCTGCTGAACAGTCTTACAGCTTCTTAGTACTTCATCTGTAAAGGCAAAATCCTTTTGCTTATGACCTCCAAATTATTTAACCAGACTTCAGGTTGATAACTTTGTTTTTTTTTAAGGTAGCTTTGGCCACCTGTGCACAATCATATATGTGATTAATTTCTTTTAATAAATCTTGCCCAGACTGGGCTCAGCTAGTAGTCCTATAATGGGATCTGGCCCTAGAGTGGCAGATGATTCATTGGGAAGTGGCAGGCAGAAAGTACTACAAAAAAAGAACAAAATCCATTTAAAATAAATACAAGTTTTGCCTTGTACATGTATGCTGGAAGTCATTGCTCTGTTTCTTAAATACTCCAACTCAGACAGAAAACTGAAGTTATTTTTTCTGGCGCTTGAACGCCAAGTTTGTTACCAAGTTCTGTTCCCTTGAATGCCAACAAGGCTTTTAGAATATTATCAGCAGGTTGGGGAAAGTGAAGTAGACGTTATACTGGCTGAAGTGCAAGTACTGACCCATGTTAGCCTAGTGACTAGTGGCACCATGGCATCCTGTTGGTGCAGGTAATAGCAATGGGTGCATTGCCTCTGCTTTGATTTAGAAAATTCTCTTTGGTCATCACAGCACTTGAGCATGTTAGAATGATTGTCTTCTACAATTACTATTTTAGAGTTGGGTAATTCGTGATGTTTTAAAATTTGTAAACATCTGAAAAGCCTGTGATACACTTTAGAACAACTGTGCTGATGACAGCATTTTCCATAGATGCGGGAAAGTTTTGGCAGGAAAGCAGTCATTTTAGCAGAAAACTGTAGTCCAGATTTAAAAATATTGTTGTAATAGTCCTAAAAATGGTTGAAGGAGAAGGGATTGTGTTGATAGTTCTTGAAACTCTACCAAATACATTGTTGGTGTTGATCGTGATTTCAAATTAAAAAGTCACTTCTTGTGTGCTACGTACAGTTCATAGAAGTTCTGTTTTTCTGACAAGTATTGAAATGAGATCTCCATGTCTCCACCTGAATTTGTAGCAGGTAAGAGCCCAGTGTTTTAAGGCACAACAATGCCGTGCTGGCTCTTATTCAGGACCACAAATTCAGGAGAACTGTATGACAAATAAGTTGCCTGCATGAAGTTTTTCAGAGCAGGACCTAAATGTATGGAACTGGCGAGGCTGCATTTTGTTTTTTCTGAGCCTCACCAGTCAGCACCTCATCACGTAAAACTCACGTTAGCTCCGTGTGCTGTATTTTACTTAAAACTGTGAGGGAGTTGTGCTACTTCTGACATGGGTGTCCAAGGAAACAGTTTTGGTTTGGCTCTCAAATCTGAATAAAAGTTTTTGCTGCTGAACAGGCAATGGCCAGTATAACAAGAAGTGCTTTTTCTACTCAATTCATATATTTAAAATAAATAAATAAATAAAAAGGTACATCTTTACCGTAATTGGTTAAGATCTAGGACATTTATTTTTTCAAATATCCTTTGAGACGCATAGGCTGTGAAACTTCAACTATTTTTGTGCAATTAGTCTTAAATGAATTATAAGCTTTTAAATTAAAATGGCAGGCTTGTTTTTAAAAGTCATAATCGATTAGGGACAACTGGAAGCAATTTTTTTTTTTTGGGGGGGGGGGCTCTACAATGAAAGATTTGCCAAGGGTTTGAATGAAGGCGCAAATCAAAACATAACGTTTTTGATGCTATTTGATACATAAAACACACCAAAATGAATGGGCACTGAATGAAGTGGTGGAAGTGTTTAAGTTAATTTTATGTCATAGTTCTTCTTGAAAGTGATAGCGATATTTAAATGTTGCCCTGTCTGGAGATAATACTGTTCTGTGGCCTTTGCAAAATTTGGCTCTATGTAATTTCAGTCTTAAATGCCTACGTAAGAAATTGCTCTTTCCTATTTGGCTTTTGGTGGGTTTTTGCTTGTTTTGGAGTCCTTTTCAAGCTTTTCAATTTCACATATCTGCAGACGTCATGTGAAAAGAAAATATGCCTCCCATCTAAATGTTCTTAGTGGCAATTCAGTCATTGTTCGTAACGCTTGTGTGCCTGTTCTTCATATAAACTTCTCGGGTGTTTTTTTCCAAAGTGATGTTATCTGCTGCCTTGGGTGTGCACTTTGTTAATAATTGCTTATAACATTCATAGAAAGAAGACGTTGTTCTTACAACTGGGGTGAATTGAGTCATTCTTCTGAATTCTTTAGGCTTTTATCATTTTGAATTTTCAGGCTTGTTAGAAGGTAAAGAAAAAGTTTCAGAGCATATCAGTTTTCAGTAATAAAGAGAATATCATTAAGCCTTACACACTGTTCTTTTCAGTCTGGTGGACTGTCATTATGGTCAGAAGAGCCTTTTCAAAAATGAGCAGGAATTCAGGGGTCAGGTTTCAGGTATGCAAATATTGATGTTTTAAAGAGAAGTTATATTTGTATGATGGAAGGATGAAGCTTGTTAACTTCTCATCATGCTGTATTAAAATGGCCAAAGCTAAACTCCCTGAAAGAGTAAATACTGATGAGGGTATAGACTCCAAGTTAACTAGGATCCTGCAGCTTTCTATTCTAGTTCTTTTCTGATAATGTCTGTATTTGGCTTTGCTTGCCAACTCTTTAGGTCATCTAGTTTTCTATATGGTTTTACTTAGTTTCTGCTAACTTATGTAAGAACAACCCCGAAATTACCTTACAGCACATCTTGACATATTTTCCTGAATGTCTCGTTGAGTTTGAGAGGACAGCATAATTTTCACACTAAAATCGTTTGAATTTAAAGTGCTTTGTGAACAGTATTCAGTGTAACACAGAATGTTGCTACTAGATGTAATCTCAGCTTTTCCAGAGGAATATATAAATTTTTTTGCCTTACTTAAGGTTTCCTAATTTTTCTCTAGATGATCTCAATATGACACATCAGCACTGTGTTCTGGCTGGCTTTTCACCTCGATTCAGCTCCACTCACAGAGTGGCAGATGTAAGTATAAATGCAGGTAATTCTTTAGTGTTTGTAAAGCTAATATTCTGATACCGTAAATGTAGCATCATGTTGTCTTACCCAGAACTGTTTTGCAAACTGTGTTTGCAGTTACGCTCATGTGTCAGGCTATTTGTTTACTATTGGACTGATATATGGTTGCTTCTACATCAGTAATTTACCTGAACTCACAGTCACACGTTTAAGATACAGTTTAGGAATATGCTCTACCACATCACATGAATTGCTGAAGTGTAGGGACAGCTGCATTTTTAATTGAAATTATTTTTTTAATTATTTTTTATTTTTGATATGTTCATCTCCCGGTCCTAGATGAAAAGGCAGTATTAATGATGAGAGAAAAATACTCAAAGCACATGTCAGAAGTGCTCACTGGCTAAAACAGCCTTTAGGAGGTCAGAAAAACTGAGTCATGAGTATGCTTTAAATGGGATCCTTCTGCGCATCCAAGGACGGAAGAACTAGAAAACTGATACAGAGCTCCTTCACTGAGTCATTCTGGGATAACGAGACTTCAGCCTGACACACTCAAGTGTTAAAATGCTTTTATTTACTCGACTTCTATTCTTTATTCTTGTCCATGGCTTTAGCATTAGTTTTATGTAGTATTTGAATGGGAAAGCATATAGGAACATAAAATAGACTGTAGCATAAGAAGATATTTAAAAAAAATTATGGCTTTCTTTTTTCAGCAAGGCAAAAAGTACCACTACTGAAGCAAGAGAAATACTTGTAAATCCATACTTTTTTTTTTTCCTGTCCTACTAGTTGGTGCAATAACGGAAATGAAGCGATAGCACCAAACATGGACACAGACATACATTGTAGTTGTAGTAAAAAAAATAAATAAAAAAAAATCCATTATTTGCCAAACAAAACTATACTCTGCTCACTCGAACTAGACTTTGGCATAAAGCAATATTACACTGTGCATTTTAAAAAGCAGTGGTTCTGTGTTTTACCTCTTTTACTTTAAGAGTCCTCTGACCTACTGCTCCTGTCTCTGTGTTACTCTTGCAGGAAAATACACATTTATTTTCACTGTGAAAAACTTCTCTATTAAGTGATTATGCTTTGTTTTGGTAAACTGTTGTGACCTCAACCTGTATAGTATGGAAATATTTGTTTAAAAAGCATATGAGACCGGTGAGGTCCATATTGAAGATGATTCCCGGGAATCTAACTGAAGGTACAGATAATTAATTGAAAATAATAAGAAGATGTAGTTATCTTACTTTTTTTTTTTTCAAATATATATATATATTTATTTTACGTGTTTCCTTGTGATTTTTGAAAGAAACTTTGAAAACAAAACAAAAGCAACAGAAGTGCAGATCTGGTTTGTTCATATTATCTACACCTTCTAAGCAATCAGCACTCCTGAGTGGATATGGGATTCCATTTGAGTGTTACTGGGAGCCTATGCGTATAAAGCTGATTATTAAATATCCTCAAAAACTGCCAGAAAGCAATGGAAAGTATGGCTGTAATTGTAATGTAAATTTAAAAGTAATCCCGTTCTTTCTCCTTTCAAATTGTGGTTTACTATTTTGTGTTGGTGGATTAGACTTTTGCATCATCTACACAAACAGCTACATAAACCAGAAGACATTAAGATTTTGTGTAAAAGATCATAAAATAAAGTTACAGAAATACATCTTTTCTGCTCCTTTGATTATTTCAGAAGCAAGTGGTGTATTTGAGAAATATGTATGCTTTGATGTGACTAAGTATTCGTTTTTATTATATCTTTATAGTGTTCAAGAGGAACATTGGAATACATATTTGGACAATGTGAACTGGCGCTCCAGAATTTACAAACTGACTCTAATTCAGGGGCTTTATCTTTGAAATCACTGGAAACTGCAGTTGTAAAGCAAGTGGAAGAAATACATAATGAGGTGAGATCATCTGCACTGAAAATGCTGCAGCTGGATTCTGACAGGTGCAGTCTGGTGGCGTGTGTTGAGCAGCTCACAAGGCATTGCACTGTATAAGTTCGTTAGCTGTTTTTTATTCCCTATTTACTTGTTTACAGTGATTGGGATAAACTTAGATCTGATCATTGCATTCCCATGAAGTTTTCATTTTTTCTTTCCCAAGATCCCTCTGCTGGGAGAGGCAGAGTAGTTTCAGTAACATCGGTTTCATTGTGCCAAATCACAGGGTGGCGGACAAACCAAACTACTCTAGTCCTCCTGAAACAAGAGGGGCGAAAATGGAAGGAAAGCACACACAAAGCTTTTCAGTTGTTTGTCAGGTGTTAAGATAGTTGCCAGTCTTTTTCCAGAATGCCAGGTGTGAGACAATTGTGAATATGTTCTTAAAAGCATATTCTGAAGAAAATGTAGTGCAAATAATCGTGAAACACATACTTCATTCGGCAGATTGTTCTGCACTATAAAATATGCAGTTATAACAATGCACTTCCATAGAATTTCACTGAAGCTGGCACAGTGCTTTGTGGTTTGACATAGAGATCTGGAGTTTTAGGAAACACAGATTTAAAAATGTCTGTTTTGGGCTATTGTGGAAATGGTAATTTTTTTGTGGTATAACAATAAGCAGCATCTTGAAGAATGTAACTTTGCTTTTACTGTTAGTGGATAGTCAAGGAAATGATACAGTGGAATGGGTGGTCTTACAGTGGTGACATTTCCAAAAATGGTTAGTTAATTGCTTTTTTATTTTTATTTTTTATAAGAGTTAAAGAAAATGCAAGTCAAGGCTGTGTATTAGGAGTATAAAGTGACATTGTTTAGCTGCTCTGGAAAGTTGCCTTCCTACCTGAAAAAAAAAGCTTTCAGCTGTTCCTAACAAAAGTGACGATGACCATCTCTCTGTAAAAACAACTATAGTAAGCAGCTAATACAAATTTCTGAACCATGTTTTGCTTAAATATCAGTCACAACATTTGTATACTCACACATTTTGAAGGAACTAATCTGTATTGCTACTAAGATAAGTACAATCAGCATTATATTGGAACATCTGTAGTACCAAAGTAATTCACACTCATATTAGAATTTTTCTAAGTGTTTTAAATTGCTATCTGCTGAGGAATATAATATTGTGTGTTGCTAGAAAACTTCATAGAACACATTTTTATTTGTATTGTGCTCAAAGTTAGTAAAAATTAGTATAGCGATGGCAAAAGCTTTACCCCTTGACTTCCAGCAAAACAGCTCCTAGAGCAATTTAAAGAAGTCGGATGCATGCAGGGCTTTACAAAACATTAATCAGGCTCAGTCCATAAAACTATACACATATGTGGTTTGCACAGCTAGGGCCACATGCACAGCTGGTGTAAATTTGAACGGGTCCTTCAACATCAAAGACCTGTGCCATTTACATCAGGTGAGAGACTAGCCCCTGGTGTTTGCAGTCACCTGAATAATTTTGCTATGTGACATACAGGGATGTTTCCTGTTACGCATATGGGATATACTGTAACAGAAATCATTGTTTAACTTGTACATATTGTGCACTTAGTCTTAGTAGACACATTGAATCTATATTTCATTTGAAAAGAGAATACCCAGTCACCTCTTTTTTTTCTTCACAAGGTCACCTCCTCACTTAAAAGATAAATTCCGTATGTTCAAGTGCTATTTAAATTTCCCTTTTTTAGTGCACAAGTAGACAAAGTTACCATTTGTTTACCACTGTGGTAAATACACATTTCTTTTTCAAACATCACTGAAGTAAAAACACATAGATCTGTGAGGCTGATGCAGGTTATTGTTGTTGTTATTGTTTTGCCTGTGAAAGCTTCCCGCTTTCTTTTACTCACTCTACGATAAATCTTCATATTTTCAGGCACATAATACGGGTTCTAGATTTCAAATTTTCTCAGGCATATGAAGAACAAGAACATGTTTTCTTTCTTTAAAGAATTAAACTGTTCAAGTACTGATGAAAATAAGTGTTCCCTTCAATAACTGTGCTCAGGATTCCATCTCTTTTTTTTTTTTTTTCTCTCCTTTGTTATTATTTTAAATAAGATGAACTGTCACCCAATTTTGCCTGTGTATTTCTGTTTTGGTATACAGCTTATATACCTCTGGACCAGAGATTATGGGCTTGAAATTGAGCATTTCTATCAGAAGAGGAGGTGGTATGGTTGTATTCCACTTCCAAAAGTCATATTTTTTTTTATCTCTCTTTGCATGTTTTAGCTCAGATAACTAAATGCATCCTCAGTAGCTGCTTCATCTTCCTGAAATGCTATGGGTGTTCTTCCCCTTTTGCTGACACCTCCAAAGTAGCATCAGAGATCATTAACTGGAGCAGAACCATCACAGTGCCATCATCTGATCCACAGATCAGATTGAGTGCAGATTCACAGTCTGTGCTGAAATTAACTGCTCTGCCAAATGAGGTCTGGATGAGTTATCCGTGTCTCCTTGAGGGAAAAAGCCTAAGAGCAAGTCTGAAAGAATGAGGTATGATTCTGTGCCTTCACTTTTGTATTCCTGGGCAGGAAAATTGACTTGCTGTGTTGATTAAGTGGTTTAGAACTGAAGACCTGTAGCATTGGTAGAGACTTTCTCCACTTTTGTCGTGGGCAGAGAAATCCATAAAAGAATTTGGTGAGCATCTGGGGGCTCTCTTTTCCAATTGCTAGCTTTCCCAGAGTTCATTTGTCGGAGACCTCTCTTGGATGGCATGACAGAGGCCTTCCCATGGAAGAAGCAAGATTTTAGTGAGGAGGTTTTCAGCATCACTTCGACTTAACCTTGTTGTGGTCTCCCTCATTAAAACAGCCTTCGGAGTAATATCTGAATTCAGGTACATAATTCATCACGTACCTGAATTATGAGATACATGCTGTTTGTTAGATGTGCAAGTCATTTCACCCCAGTACGTACTTTGTAGTTACAAGCTTCAGGCTTGAAGTCTGAACACTGTTTCAGTGGCAGGGTATCCTAGGAGCACTGTGGCAGGGTGAACAGAAGTGATGTCCTGGACAGCTGTGAAGTACAGCGTCCTAACAACAATGCTCACATGGTGTTAGATTAAATGAAATTTTCCCTTTAAGCAATCAGATTGCTGTTTGGCCAGAATCATTCCTCCTGAAATAAATGACCTTGTATAGCTCATTGTATGTGAACCTCTGCCCCTGCTGAGTCACACTTCGCTTTCCAAAATTTATACAGCTACTGGCTAGGCCTCAAGCAGACCTGCAGGGACCTGGGAAAGCCCACTGGCAAACAAACATTTTTAAAATAATAGAACACTGCTGACTAGATGATGTAAAATGCTTGCATGCAGAAAAATAAATCTACAGAGAAGACGGCCTATTCTTTGGGTGTCCGAGAACAGTTGTTTACCTTGCTCAGAGGAGTGCAAGATCTGACAGGAGTTCCCCTACGTGAGGAAGCTCCGAGGCCTCCTTATTCGCCACCACCAAATGAACAGTCACAAGTTCTCTGTGAAGTAAAGCTTCAGAGCAACTTCCTTAGGATCTGGGGTTTGTGTTTAAAATGTAGCAGGCTTCAAAGTAAAGTTTGAAAAAGTAGGATTTTGTTCTTATTAGGGTTTTGGCTCAGCGCTAACAAATCCTGATGACCACAATTAAAATTTGAGACTGAATTGGTTGTTCTGTTGCTTGTGAAGTAGTCACTCTTGCCTACAGCGAATCTATTTTTATGGTAGCAGCAGTTAAATTTATAATGATTTAACATTTCTATGTCTACAGGGATGCAGAAAAGCCGAGGCTAGCTAAGTTGAAGGTGGTAGGTGTGGAAGGTATGTGGTGGTAGGTGCTGAGGTCAGGGCTGAGGAAGGGTGGTGGTGTCTGTGGCCCAAGGAAGGCTGACATGTGAAGGCACATCACAGTGAGCTGACAGCATGGTTGGTGGCTGGCTAGGACAGAAGAGCAAAAATATAGATCACCTACATCTGTGGCATTTAATAACCAATACTTTTAAATAATTGACCGAGGAGCACTGCGTCACAAAATGTCAAATGCTGCTGTTGGCCTTTTACTACCCAGTATTGACTATAACCTAAAATTGGCTTTTAATCATTGCTAAAGGACAACTTGAAAAAAAAATAATCTGTTGAGGTTAGACATATAAGGCCTGATTCTGAACTTTCTTGCACAGATGTAAGTCACAAATGTAAAATGACTCAGGAGACAGAAGTTTTCTTAAAATGTGCAGTGTGTGTATTTTATTTACGTGTTAATATGTTTAGTGTTTGTCCTGTTCAGTCATGTAAACTACTTGCTGATCTGAACTCAAGTTAGCTCTAATATATGGGAGTCACCAAACTAAAACTCTTTGACAAAATCCGTGTCAAGAACAGTTGACCTGAGACTCCTGTCATGGAAGATGAATGTCGTGTATCTTGAGTCCCAGTAAGGCTAGAATTGAGCTTTTCTCTCTTCCGCGTGTACTGTTGTGTTTTTTTTCCTGGTATAGCTCTAATTCGTGTAAGGAGATGGAAGGAGGCAAACCAATAGGGGATGCCTTCTTCCTGCAGGAGAAGATTAGTGACTAGAGTTCAATGAAAGAATTTAAAAATTAATGTTAATTTAGTGTTCATGTTAATTTTAAAATATCAAACAGCGTAATTGGAATATCTGGAGATTTTTTAACAGAAGTATTTGTGCTTACTAGTGTCTAAAGCAAGGATAGTGACAGAGAAATTGTCAACCATGCATCAAGATGACTTGTTTTCAGAATCAACCCTTTGAACCCAACATTGAACAGCCACACGTTGCCATTTGGTACCCTGACCTCTGATGAGATCAGTTACAATCCTTCAGAAAATTAACTGTCCTACTGCTAACCCTTATCTCTTGTGTACGCTGAAAGGGATCAAGATATGTTTAAAATTTGGCCAGGATTACAGACTTGACTTAGACTGAAATTATGTAGATTAATGTAACAAATCAGTATGATTAGTTAAAAATCAGACTGACTGAAATAGATTGTTATCATGATGAATGATATTGTAACTTTCATTTTAATTTTTTTAAAAATAATTTTTTATTAGTTAATGACCTCATGTGATCTATTTCCTGAAACATATTTGTAAGATATTATGTGTTATCATCCTTTCATTGGAAGAGACCAGACAATAGAAAGAAGAAAAAAGCAGCGAGTACTCCAAACTCTAGTTGAACTGTTGATGTGCTCAGCCATCCTCAAATGGTGCATAACGATTTTTAGGGAAGCAGAACTTGATACTTCATACCTTGTTTATACAGCAGAAGAAGCAAACTCTGCTAGGGAGGATGTATGTCACTGAACTTGTGTGCTAAGAAACCACTATACTTGCAGTAATTTTTTGAAAATATCTTTAAGATTTATGTCTGCCAATTAATTTTGTTGTTATATTTTACTAAGAGTTGATCTAATGTTCTTTTTATACATTTCACATTTAAGTATCTTTTACTGCAGTCGTTAATGTGTATTGACCAAACATTTAATGTTAGCTGAAACGCTTTCAGATTTCCATAGCCTTGCAGGAAAGAAAGAGTTAGATGACAGCTTTGGGCAGTTTTCTTTATTCTTTCACCTTGGCAGGTTCTCTTTATTTCCAACATCAGTGTCAAGTAGGGATAAACAAAATCTTTGAGGTAGCAAATAATGATTAAAGTAGCTTTGAACTTGGTGTGAAACGTAACTACCGCAACAAAAATAAATACATAATTCTAAAGACCAGAACCATGGATTGCCATTAAAGAAAAAGGCTCAGCAGGAATTAGGATAAATGAAATTATTTTGCTTAATGAATATTTGATGAGTTATATATATTTATCGTATATTAAAAGCTAATATTTCTCATGTGTTTAAACCTGAAGGGCCACCCATATATGATTTGGAAAAAAAACAACACCCCAAACTAGCAAAGTACTACAGTATTTTCTGCTTCATATTCTAAATAAAAGTATAACAGTGTTCCTGATTAAATTTTTATTGCTTCGTTGGGATAATGTTTTCTTTGTTAAGCACAGTTGCCACACAAGCCTAGTGCTAGAAAAACAATTGGGACATGTTACTACTGACACCCTGAAAAGCCAAAACTTGCTTTTTAGCCTTACTTTCCCCGCAGAACCCCACATACATATCGTTGGCAAGTTTTTGCTTTAAGTGCAGTTCCAGTAGAGGGAGCACAAGCCTGGCCACAGCTGAGCACTGAGACTCAGTTAATCCTGAAGTTTTTGGTAGTTTGTTTGGTAACTAGATTATTTGGTTAACTATGAGAAACTATTATGTCATTATAAAGCTATGTGCTTGTTCCATAGCAATTGGCTAGGCTGTGTTCTAGCACAGTTTATTTACTGAAAGTTTCTTCCATCCTTCATATGACTAAATAAAAATAACAATGGGGTGTAAAGGTATGTTTAGAAATAAATACTCTAGTAACTTTCTCCTTTGCTGGGGCTGTTTAGGTATATCTGGATTCATGTACTACCCCATTCCTGCCCAGATAATAATAATAATAATAATAATAATAATAATAATAATAATAATAATAAAAACAGATAATAAAAACAGATGATTCATGCAACCATGTGTTTTTCTCTTGCAGGTTGAATTTGAGTGGCTCAGGCAGTTTTGGTTTCAAGGCAAGCGGTATTTGAAGTGCACTGATTGGTGGCTTAAGCCAATGGCTAAATTGGAAGAATATTGGAGAAAAATGGAGACTATGGTAAGTACTGGTTTTATAGTCTGAAGCTTTTAGAGCTTAATTCTGAGAGCACTAACAGTTAGGTTTTTAACTGTTCTGTAGCAACAGAATTTTTGCTTTATTCAGAACATCTGAAAAATAGAATCAGTATAATCCTGCAACCTCTTTGCTACTGGGGGAGAGAAATAAAAGAAATATGAGCAAAATGAGAACCAAAAACCAAGAGGAGATTTCAGTTGTTTCCTGACTTCACTTGTTTTTAAAGTTTGACAATGCCAGAAGGTGACAGGCAGATATTGCATCACACATTAGTACCTGAAACTGTGCAATGCCACCTGGTCATGAAACAGCAAGATAGACGGTGCACCCTTTGCCATCACAACAATTGTGAATGTATCTGGCTGAAGGTGAAAGTAAAACCTGATGAGCTGAAGGTACAGCTGGCTGTTGGTAGTGCACATGCACAATTACATGATGGCTACAACTAGCTAGAGGTGATTAGTTTCTTGAATCCTTACAGTTGTGGTAATTGCTCTATATTTGAAAGTATATCTGTGCCTTCCTTGATAGTGAGAGTGACTCAGTGACCACTGTTAGCCCACTTGCTGTTGCTGTCCAAGTAGAGACTCAGCTTGAGGGACTTTGCTAAGTGCATGACACACTTGCCAGCATGCCTGCTTCTAGGTCTGCATGCAGGAGGAACTACATCAGAAATGTGTCGTGCTGGTATCCTTCCATTTCCATCAGAAACTGCCATTGCTGCTCACAGCGTAAGCTTCAACTCGTCCGTACATGTCTTGGAAAAGTTTGTAATGTGGCTGAGCACACTGAATATAATTTGTATTAGAGGTGTTTTTGAAATCCCAGAGGTATGATGACACAATATTCTGTTACTGAGTTTTGGGGGAAATCTTGTTGTTCTCTAACCTGTTCACAAGAATTTGGAAGCTTTTCTGGCAACAGCTGGGTTCAGGCCTGGAAAATGAGTGAGGAAAAGTGGAATTTTTATATGTGAAATCAGTTGCTGCAAGGAATCGGTGAACATTAGACTTTCTTCCAAAAAAAGGGAAAAAGATTTATGATCTGTTTATTTTTGTTTTTGCCTCATTTTTGTGTTCTCATGTGCTGAAACTCAACTAATCTTGAATGACCTTTATCATTTAAAAAAAATGATTTGGTTTGTTTTTCTTTCAAATGACAACTTACCCTCTTGTAACAGAGGCTTAGATGAAGTAGAGACAAGAATGTTTGATTGTTATTTTATATCCATTGTGTGTTGAGAACATGGAAAAACAGCAAACTCAGGAATTCTCAAGGGTTAGGTTTTCTGCAATTGGTGTGACATTGCCATGTGTCTCTAATTAGAAACATGGTGGCGTCAGTGTATCTCCTTTCAACAGGCCTCACAATGATATTTATCAGCAAACTGACAGTAGGGCCAAGACAGAAGCTGCTTCTAATTTAAATTTTAAAAATTGCTTTAAAGTTTTATGACTTATAATGCATTAATCACAATTAATTTCAGCTATTGAAGGAGACAGAAGAGAATGTTAATTGGGAATGTCTGTATTGTTGAGTGTCTTAGGTAAATGAGCTGCTTACTGTATTTTGGACTTGGAGGTGGGGTGGGATTTTTGGGTTTCAACCTACGTTTTGTCCTTAGTTTCACAAAGGGACAGTAGGGGGCAATGTTGAGCTGCAGTTTTAATGCAAGAGCGAGCACCGACTTAATAAAAATACATAGAAATGTAGCATTAACATCAAGAATTATCCCTGTTGCTTCAAGTTAGCTGTAATCTCTAAGATTCCATAACACAGGAAATCAATTGTGGGTTAACAAATTCAACAGCAATTTAACATAAAAAGTGCAGTGTTTTGGTGCATGCTTAGCTTCCACAGCATTAAGTTAAATCAAAAAGGTATTTCTGAAGGTACCCAGTAGTCTACAGTCAGTGTTTTTCCTCCAAATTTATAACTTTAACTGCATGATTCTTTAAAAAGCAAAAATAATAAAATAAAAACTTCACCTATATAATGTGGAAAAATGGTTAAATTATAAATGCCTTAGTGGTTGTTGATCTTGTCTCAGTAGAGTATTAGTGCTTAAAAGGAACTGTTTTGTAAAGGAAAATAATGTATTTTTTCCTACACTTGTGTGTGAGCTGAACAACTCTTGACTTAAATTTTATGTGTGTGTTTAGAGTGATACAAAAGTCAGTCTGGGGTTCGATGTGTGCCTTTTTTTTTTTTCCTTTGTTTAGCAATAGAGTTTTAAAGAAGAAAAAAAAAAAAAAAACATTTTCCAAAATTTCTGCTTCTGTTAATTGTAATTGTTCCAATATCGCAGCAAAGTATGATACCTCAGGAAGTTAAGCCCAGGGTCTTCAAACCTTCAGGCTCTATTTAATATTTTTGTACTTTGTGGCAAGCACACAGTCTTATAATAATGTTTAGTCCTGGCATTTCTTTCCCTGTGGATAGTTTTACTTAGAGCTTGCTCTTGTGATGTAAATGTTAAACCTTTCATTTGAATGACATTCTGATAAAACATCACATTTCCCACAATATTACCTCATGAATTTATGAACCACTAAATCTAAAGCAGTTTAACCAATCTTCTTCTCTTTTCCCCCCCTCCCTTGGAAATACGAAGGCTATTCAAATCCTTGAGTTTTTTTTTAAAAGTCATCCAAGATTAACACGTTATCATGTGCAACATCAGGATAAATGCTTGCTGAATTCAAAGGGAGAGTTACCATTTGAAAAAAAGACTGTACAAGCTTTGCTTTCTGGGTAAAGAGAAGTCTGAAAAGCTGAAATCTCATGTGATACGAGGAAGTCTTGCTGAAGCTGTTCTGAGATTCAGTGGAGAGACAATTTGTCTCTCAGGGTCTGATATCATGCAAACCTTGCAATCTGACATTTATTTTAGCTATGAAAATGTTTTAACGCCATGCCAAATCAGTAAGAGCTGTAGAAGTCCTACAGTCTTTTTTTGTTTATTTTGTTTTAGGTTGATTCACATTTGAAAAAGTAAAATGTAAATCTCTGGAATGAAAAGTAAACATATATGATTGTACTCAAATGCCAAATCTTTAAAGATTTTTTTTTTTACATATCCAGTGTTCCTTTTTTTTTTTAAAAAAAAAAAAAAAAGATGCTCCTGGTAGTGCTATATGGTATGAATTGTATTTCCTGCTTTGACAGTCCATTTAGCAATGTAGCAATGTATTTATATGGCAGTTGGCCTTAATAACCTTTATTGACTTTGGTGGGTAAGAGCCAAGACTGAGATTATTAAAATGTATCAGTTTCATTGCAGTATAAAATCACAACATATATAATTATGTTAGGTAGGCTAGGCTCCATTTAATCCTACCTATTTATGCAGGAATTTGGCAAGATGATGAAAATTGTAGTTCTAAAACATAAAGAAAAATGAGTGATTTAGTGTATTTAGCAGCATAACCGTTTGCCTACTCTAAAGGATTTATTTAAAGGAACGAAACATAGATCTTAAAAACCTTTTTAATGGTATAAGTGAAATACAAAAGTGATTGTTAAACCTTTTGTTTCACTTTTTGGAATCCTAAATTATAGCTAATGATACTGATATGCAGCATACCTTTTAATTTCCAAATGCAATCTATAAACATCAGCATGTGCTTTCTGTGTAGTTACAATGAGCAAAGTGGCATTCAACAAACTGATGTCTCTGCACAACTGTTTCATCTTGATTTGTACATTAAAAAACAAAAAACAAAAAACATTAACTCATCATATTATTTTTTATAGTTATTCTCTATGGTACATTTTTATCAGTTTATACAACTGAATTGAAATCAGAGAGTGAAAATATTTCCAAGTAAAATTATTTTTCTTTCCTTTTTGAGGTCTGTTTCATTATTTGGTTCTCTTGCTGCGTATGAAGTATGCCATAGTTTCTGCTGTAAGCCACTATTGTCAGGGGCTTAGAGCCTGACAGTTAGAATTGAGTCTGGGCTGAAACTTGAGCTATGAAATCTCAGCCCAGGGCCATAATATATTTCTTTTTCTTTTTCTTTTTTCTTTCTTTTTTCTTTTTTTTTTTTCTTTTTTTCTTTTTTTCTTTTTTTTTTTTCCAAATTAAAACAAGCGTTTAAATATGTGTTTAAATCAGGGTATTTTGGTTCCAGAATAACCACCATAAGCTGTAAGACAAAATATGCTTTTAAAAGGAATCTTGCTGGCTTTTTGTAGACTTTGGCACTTCAAACAGCTCGCTAATTCTCTGCGGGTGGAGGGCATGAAAAGGTTTGGGGTTCACAAACAAGCTGGGTGGCTGGTAGCATTTACAGAAAATGCAACTTATATTTGTATTAGTGTCATCTTGGCAGCCAAAATTCAAGAAATTCTGAGGTATAATTTTAATTTCTTTTTTTAGCTTCCTCCCTGTGCTTTGGGATATTGCAGTGTCACACTCTTTTCTTGGAGGGCCGTGCGGTGATGGGTGATCGTATTTGCCTAATGAGCTGTGAAATGTCGGCACAACATGGCAGCTCAAAGACCTAAATTTTAGCCATATCTCTGGTCTTTTGGGGCTCTTCTTATCTGTTTAGGCCAGACCCTTTAAATAAATGTGTTTTTGGCAGGTTATATTTTATGTACACCAGGAGTCAGATATTCCTGGAAATGTATCTTTTATCTCAACAACGAGAGGAAAACCCTGATCCTGGGGAGTTTGTTCTTTTTAAAAAATATTTTTTGACACTGATTTCATTGACCCCAATATTTTTAGCCATCAGAAATGGGAGAAAGGATACTGCGTGGCATACAGCAGAATCACTGACAATCTTTTTTTTTTTTTTTTAAAGTTGTATTGCACATCTTTCAGAAAAAAAAATATTTACAATTCTGAGGGAATTCAGACTTAAGCTTCCAAAACAAAGTGTGTGCTGAAAGCACAAAGGACTGTGTTTATGATTCTCTTTGAAGTGTTTTTGCAACAGGATAAGGAAAATTTTAGAAACTGTCTGATAGTGTTCAGGGTAAATACTTAAACCCCTTTAGAGAATTTCACACACAGATACTGTGCAGCAGAAAAAAGGATACTTATGTTTCCTAAAGCTGCTACAGCCTACAGCTTTGTACTTAAAGACAGAGGTGTTGAATAGAATTCTACTGAGGATACATCCAGTGACAATATCTACAGGAACATCAGAGCAAACCAGTGGATAGCACTTTCTATTTTTAACCCTTCTGTGAGCTGCTTGAGATCTAAGCTGAGTTGATATGAAGTACTATAACATTTCTATTATAAACTGGAATTGCTAAGAGGGCAGCCTTCCAGCTCGCACGGCGTCCTGCGAAAATGACTCTGAAAACATCTCAGGTTGTAACGCCGAGTGGCATGAGCCAGGGAAAGTTTCAGGCAGGCTACCTCAATGTATGTGCCACGGGGAGGCGAGGTGGGTTTCTGACAGCACAGGCAGGAGGGCCGTGGGTGGCTGGCCCAGCTGTGGGGCTGCTGGGGGGGTGCTGCTGTGCTGCCTGGTTGGTGCCGGAGGTGCGCACGCTGCCCCGCTGTGTCCCCGTCTAGGTGTGTTCACACCTGGGTTGGGAGGTTGTTTGTCCGTGTTCTCGTGCACACCGCTGTTCTTTGGTGAGCCTGTTGTGAATGACTAAATTCTATTGTCTTGCGCTAAACCCTTCCTGTAGCAAAGCTTCTTTCTGTCTTCACTGTGGTTGTGTACAATCAGACCTATATGGTTGTGCGTCATGTTGTACATGCAAATACGTGTAGGTATGATGAGCTCTGTGTTAGCATTTAAAAACGTAAGTGCATGCAACGCAATCAGCAGAAATCAAAGCCATGCATATAGGTTATGTCCCAGTTTTGTGTTTGAGCTGTATAAAAGGATCTGTCTGAGCTGAGCCCAGTGACAAGCAGGGTTCTGCATCACGTAGGAGTGGTCTCCGACTGGATAGCTCGCCAGAGCTGGTCCAAGGAACAGGTGTCTGTACATGCTTGTGCACATAAACACATGCACAGGTGTGTGGTTTCTAATTGGTGATGATCTAACTCCTTAATGTAACTCCTGGATCATCTGAATTTTCATTTAGAACAAAGTGGCTTATAGGGGATAGCACCAGGGGCAATAGCTTGCAGTTCTCAGCAGCAGGAACAGCAGAGGAAGAGTTCAGAGCATAAGACTACACTTGGAAGTGCTGCAAGTCACCCGGCATGTGTTGCAGAGAGAAAAGCCCAGATCATAGATCCTGCTGCATCCCTGTGAATACGTGTCAGTGCTGGAAGGATTTGTTTAGAACCTGATGCTGCCCTTTTATTGGTAGTGGGAACTGGGATGATTTAAGCGAAAGTGAAGTCAGTATGATGGGGCCAAGTCAATTATATTAAAAAATTGTGCTGTTTTCACCATTTTTCCTCAGAACCTTGGACGAACATGTACTGGAATAACAAAGGATCTTTTTGTCAACAGTTTGCTTATTTATTTATAAGGCTTATTGTGTGCAGTGGAAACCAATTAGCAGTAGTATTGTGTTCTGCTATTGTTTTACTTGTCCAGCTATTCATTGCAATGCCTTTTATGGTTTTTGAAAGTCATTTCCTAGTACAAAACCTCAATAAAAGACAGTGTTTGCACATGGAGAATAACAGTTTTTGGAAATGCAAAATACTCTGTATTTTTGAAATGCCTGTATATCTGTAAGTCATATAAAATTAATTATCAACTATGTTGAAAATGATTTCTAGTTCTCACTGAGGCCATCATAGAAGTGATCAGATGCAAATTTGTACGTTTGTGTCTATAAGTTCTGTGTGTTTTTGAACATATCACATAGGTAGGAAGGAAGGTTTGGGTTGGTGTTGAAACTAAATTGCATTGGTTTGGCAGGAATAATTTTAATGTGATCTTTATAGACTAGGGAAAATTATTTCTAATGAAAGTGAAAGCAAATGGCAGTATGACCAAAATGTCACCATCTATGTTACTGGGAGTTTTTGAGTACAGTGAACATTTCAAAACATGGCCTTATTGCTGTCATATTTAGTGACTGAGTCCATTTTATAAAATGGAATACAGCTGTTATACTTTTCACATGGCTGTTCTGTGCGAAGGAGGTAGTATTTTCCAAGAAGTTGCCATTGCTGCGCTGATACCTTTTCTTTCTTATCTGATCATCAGTGCCTCTAATTCCTAATGATCATGGGTAAAAAGTGGTTTTGCAATGTAGTTTTAAAGTTACATCATTTTTATCAAAATTACAGCTCTTATTTTATGTATAAAGAAATAAACTTGGCTTCGATATAGGCCATGGAAAGCATTATGGTCTGTTGGATTAGGTGCTAATTCTTTCACTGACCTGTTTAACTTGTGCAAGTAACTTAAGTATGGTTTTCAAAATCAGCATGGAGATCAAAACGTTGAGGTCTTACTTTGGTTTTAGGTGGCAGGAATTTTGTGATCTTAAGTTCCTCCTCAACTAAAGGAGGTTGTGATTTTTTCATTATAACTGAAAGAGTTGCTGTGTCCCAGGGAGAGAATGTTTTGCAGTTGGAGGAACCCCACAAATTTCTGCCTTCCCCCTGCCATGACTGGAAGCTGTCTAACTAGGGCAGCATGTAAAGTATTTTGTTTTTATTTTCAGGTGGACAAGTTCTGTCCACAGAAGTATGATCGCTGGAGCTTACTTTGTTCTGGCTTACCCTGATTGCCTCCAATTGTAGCTCTCAGCAGTTTTGGGGTAAACCCTTTCTTGTACTTTTCATTTCTTACTACACATACAATCATAGAACGGCTTGGGAGGGACCTTAGAGACCAACTGGTTCCAACCCCCTGCCGTGGGCAGGGATGCCACCCACTTCGCCAGGTTGCCCAGGGCCTCATCCAACCTGGTCTTGAACACTTCCAGGGATAGCACATCATTCTGCTCAATAATCCTGAAGCTGTACACATAAAAAATGTTTACTATTCAGCAGCTGGAAAATAATTACTGGCTTTTGTCAAATGTCCCTAGTCACCATCAAGTTTTGGAAGATCTCCTTGGTCTGCTAGCGAATCTGAACTCTATATAATTCTCACAGGTCTGCTCAAGATGAACCTGTCTGGATGTTTACCATGCTGGATTTTGGAAAGTGCACTAATCATGTCTGGATCAGTTCATATTGTCTATCTGCCTAGGGATTGATGTGTAATAAACTGTTTATTTGATATATATGTGTATATATATGTATGTGTATGTACTCTACTAATTATGTTTTAGCTCAGTCTCCAAGCTTTTTTGCTACATGCTAATGGATTAAAGCCTCAAAGGATTTGTTAGCTAGCTAGAAGCCCAGTTGTTTGACAAGGATGTGGTGGGACTCGGTGTGGAACTGGAAGGTGTTTTCCTGTAACTCAGACCTATGGCAGAGTAAACTTACTCGTTGTCCTCCTCGACTACTTGTTCTCATATTCTGTCCAATTTCCTGCTTCCATTTCATGAAATATGAGTTCCTGTGCTGAAATTATTTGCAACCTCAGAACTCACTACTCTTCTCAAAACTAATGGTTGGTTATATTTCTGGTGGAGGATTTGGATAGAAATTAAGATTAGCCTGTACAAACCAATTTATGCTGATGCTGTCTGGTGCCAAAGTACACAGAGGTCGTACTTCCCATAATTCCTTAATGCGCACCAGAAGTTGAAAATCTTTCAGCAGCTAAGCTTTATATTTCTATTTTCTCTTCTGTTTTGGGAAGGATGAGAGTACTGCGATACTACATGTGCAGTGGGTAATATATCTATTCCCAGAGAAGCAGGGATGAAGTGACATGAAATTCTGTGTTGCATTTCTGTCGATGCTCAACGCGAAGGCCAATAGAGGTCCTGGCTCTGTTAGTCTGAAATGTTACGATGCTTTTGGAAGGAATAAAAAAATTAAAAGCCTTCTCATGTAGGTGGTGTCTTTGACAGTGCAACCTCAAGGCTGACTGACTTTGTCTCTCAGTGACATTATGCAATGACAGTTTTATATTCAAGGTTTTTTGGACCATTATTTCATTACTGATCTTAGCTTTCATGGAAGACATAGCTGGTGTGCGTGTTCATAAAACATGCATGTGGTCATGGTCAGTTCCAGCAGTGGTCATTTCACGGAGGAATTGTGAGTTTACAGTGCCAGACCTTAGGAAGTGTGGGGGCGGGGATGATGGCCAAGACATCAGACACATCAGTCCTGAAAACTCATAAGATTGACAAAAATATTGAACAAAACACTGCTGTTAAAAAAACACTATACGGGACTGACTTCTCAATTCTTTTCTTTGCTTTTCATCTGCTAGATTTTCTTGTTGAATGTAAAATGCTGTAATTGAATCACAGCATTAGCTGGCTTTTTCCAACCAAACAGCTGATTTAGGCTCTTTACTGCTAGTTTCAAAAGTCACAGAGAGAGAGCATGCGAAGACAAAAATTGAGCACATAGATGTATAATCCCGAAGGAATAAACTGACTTGTACTAGACAAGCTGAAAGCTGATTAAAATATTTCTCATCCTTTGGGTATGCAACAGCTTTTGATGATGGAGAGTGTATTAATATTCAGCTTCGTTGCTTGTCGACACTTCAGACAGGTCCCAGGAAAGTCTCTGAAACGGACCAGGTTTTCTCACCCTGCCAGAAATCTTTCTGAGACACAGAGCAGCACCCTTATACCAGCAACAGCCAAGATAAGCATAATGCTAGTTAGCTATGTCTTTATTTTAGACATTGCTTTTAGACATTTTGAAAGGGTTGGAAATTTTAAAGAATTCTTTTCATGATATAAACTCATTTAGATACAATAAAGGACAGAGATTAATCTTAATTGTTTAAAAACAAGGCTGCTATAATCTATTCAATTTTAAATCCATTTGTCAGAGTTCTTTGTAAACATACAAAAATCTCAATACTAATATAGGAGACTGAGGACTTTGGAGAGTGTTCCTGCTGCCATTATTTTACAACAGCCAAGTCTGAGGTGTTGGGTAATGTTCTCTTCCTTCCTTCATTCCCTTGTAATGCAATACCTACCTTCCAGACAAGAATGGGATGTAAACAGCTGCTTTATCTGCTGATACTTCTCCTATTATTTTGTTGGCATGCTGACATATGGTGTGTTTGCCTTTTTTTTTTTTTTTTCCCCTTCCACAGTGACTAAATACATACAGTATCTCTAGAAAACATGTCATACACTCTGTGAGGTGCCTGTGAGGATGGCTCCAGGGCTAAATACTTCCTGTAATGGGTGAAAGAGCATGGCTTAATCAGCTTAGTTAACTTAATTAAGCTGTGCTTTTTCTTACGGAGCAGCCTTTAAGTATATTTCAGTTGAAAACTGTTTCATAGTTGTGAAATGATGCAAGGCTGGAGAAATCTGGTGGGGTTTTAGAGTGGGTTTGAAAAAGGTGAAACTTCCTAGTTGTTCTGTAATGTCAAGAAGCGAATCCAAGGAGCGTGTCTTTTCTACTGAAGATCTAAAGGAGAAATTGTAATGCAGTTTAGTCTGGAAAGGCTTCTCATACTGAAAAAGTTTACTCCCCCCTATCCAGTTAACATTTGTATACATGAAAAGAGCTGTCCATGTTCATCCCAACTCACTTTGCCTGCTTGCAGATGTGTCATCAGATGCTGTGACCCTTCCTTCTTCACCGTTCTTTGGAAGAAGGTGCCTGGTGTGGTGTGATTGTGAGGATGGCTATGGATCTCCTCTCCTGTGGTCTTTGGGTCTCGGCAGAAAACAGGATTACAAGTTAGTGATTTGAGCTGAGTTGTTCTTGCTGTTCTTCGTGAGGAGGAAGCCACCTGCCTGGGGGGTTAGGGAAGGTGGTGGCGGTCCTATTAACAGGAATATAGCACTAAAGGCAATATAAGTGAGAACTCCTGGGACAGCAATATCAAAGGGCTGTAGTAGTTGGAAGACGAAGCTGGAGGCATAGGTGGAATGGACGTCTGGGTACAGTGGGAATAGAAAATGGGCTTGTCAGGAAAAGCTTTAGAGATGGAACAAAAGTTTAAAAAAAGGGAAGCAGTGTCTCAGGCAAAACAGAGTGGTGTGGTTTGGGAGAAATGGGGCAGGGGAAGTGCTTGTGGAGCTGAACAGGGAGCTTGAGCAATTCAAAACTTTGAAAAGATTGGCGAATCCATAAACACATGGAGATGCACACACACAGAAGGAAGGAGGTTTATTTGTTTAAGAAGTGTGCTGTTCTCCACAATTCTTGAAGTTGCAGAACTTTACTGAACTGATACAAGTTAGTTTCTCATCTTAGTACCTCCCACTGCTTGTGCATAATTCTCTGGTAGACTTCAGTGTTTCTTGATTATATGGGGTGTTATAATTTCCTGATGACTGGTTATGTTATTTATAATGCAGAGGGTGTTAATCCTTTGGTGATTAACACTCTATTTGAATTACCAGAGGTCAAAGGTGCATTCTTTTATTTGGGCTTTTTGCAGGGTTTCTGCCTTTGATATTTTTTCTCCTAAAGGGTTTGTGTTTTCTATTTTTATCTGAAAGCTACTTTGAGATAATTCAAGGTGGCGGGGAACAGTGGAGCATCCTTCTTCCTTTGGGGCCCAAGTCTGTTCAAGCTGAAGTCATTAGAAGGTAAAATCTCTTTGCAATGAATAGGTCCTCCAAGAGTCTCATTCTTCTCCATTTTGGAGAGCTGATTTATTACATAAAAGGCTTTATTTAATACACACATGCACATATATGTTGATATACCCACAAGTCAGTGTGTGTGTATATGTATGTATATATATGTGAGGATATACACGTGCTTATGCATATACACACTCCTTATGTATAAATATGTATGGCTGATGTTTCAGGTGGTTTGGAGATACTGTGTATGTTTTTGTCCCACTGTCAACTGATCTCCCAGTTACTGACTTTTCAGAATTGAACAGCTAATTTAGGGGCCAGAACTCTTCAAAGCTTGCGGCTGGGCAGAAGTTGCCCTTATCCAAATATTTCTAGCCTTGCTCTAAAAGCTCTGGTCTTTCTTGTGTTCTGCTGAGCTGTGCTGCTTCCAGGGCTGAAGCTGGTAAGTGGGAAGCAGTGAGGGCTTTTTGTTGGTTTTGTTTGCACACAGTCTTGTGTAAACATGAAAGCAGCTCCAAGATAACTCACTTTTTTACAGGGGTTTTGAGTTGTTGTCTCCAACTTCAAAGACTTTCCAGTGATGTACAGCAATTATCAGGGTTGACCGAAGTATGCTGTGCCGCTGGCTTTACTCATTATTATGAATATGTCCATAGCATATTCCTCCACTGCGGATGCTGAGGTAGACGTTCCACCTGGAGGTTTCTTCGTGCTGTGGGAGTTACATCTAATGCCAATTGGAAGAGTATGAGGATTTAGGAAAACCTTCAAAAGTTCCTTCCTTGGTACTTTTCTACTCTAAAACCTTTCTGCTAGTGCCTGGAGCTGCTAGAAGTCAGTTACAGGAATGCTGTGTTGATAACTGCTAACTCTGAAACAACTAGGACTTGAATATAGTATACAAACAAAGGAGTCAGTCCAAGAGCAAGGAGGGAAACGATGATGTTAGGAAGCCAAGAATGAAAGGAGAGCGGATCACCCGGTGGGGTCTGTATTTCAAGCTGCAAACTTCAGTGTATGTTCGCAGCTCAGATGATGCTAATCTTGGAAATGGTAAGGGGATCTGATAGGCTGCCTCTGCATTTTCCAATAGAGGCATAACTGATCTTGACTTGGTGTTTTAAGAAAACTCAGCATCAGACTAGGCTGATCAAGTGTTAACAACGTATATTTTGCAGAGCTGGAACCTAGGTTCACTCGTGTCTAAAAGCTCTGTTTTAGCTCAGTTGCCAGCTATAGCCTTAATGCCCGAACTGCTGGATGAAGTCATTCCGTCTGTCAGAAAGGTGAAACAGATTATAACAGTCTGTTTAATCTATGCACCAAAATTGTGAGTGTTCGATATTGCTCTACAACAAAAAGGATGGCTATTAGGCACGTGGAAGCGCAGAGGCAAGGTGCTCCTGTCCAGCCATTCATTTGATGATTTTGTTTTACTGTCGGTGTTAGCTTTCTCTCTGCTTTTCTCTCTGGTGTTTTGCTCAGAGCTTGGTGAGGTGCTAAGATTAGTGCTGCTTTGCTTTTGTCAAAATGTTTCATGTTTGCTGTGACAGATAGGTGAAAATGTAGTATTTGTTCTGCTCCAGAATGCAAAGAATAGGGCTCAGACACTGAGGACAATTAGTCCTATGTTGTGGGATGAAAAGCAGACATGCAGAAATTTTAGGGGGACTTTTTTCCTGTACATGCTCCAGGGAGAACTTTGCATATAGCACTGTGGCTTCCTACATGACTTTTCTGTTTAAGATTTTTTAAGTGCTGTCTGCCATTCAATTGCTGGCCTGTGGTTAGCTTTATTTCTCTTGTACAAATACAAAGCACTACGCTGGCCTCATTCCTTTTTTTTTTTTTTTTTTCCCCATTTGTTCCTTTAGTGTTTCACTCGCATTTCAGTAGTTGCATTTTAGCTTAGAAATGTTTTTTCTCTACTTCTGCAGAGAGAGTAGTCTGGTACTACAAAATGTTTGGAAAGCATAAGGACTTGAAGGAGGGTTCAGTGGGAGGCAGAAGTCAAGTCTGAAGTGGTTTTGGGACCTGAGCAAGAGGAAAAGAGAGGAAATAAGTAGCAGGAAAGAGAGAGGAACAGGGAAGGAAAACAATTGTGTGAAAAAAAAGACAGTATAACAAGGTGAAAGAAGAGTAAAAAGTACAGAGAAATGAGAATAAAGATCATGGAACTGTAAAGAATCATGGAAGTGCAAGAGATAACACGAAAGAGAAGACTAATAAATTAGAACCTGTCAGTACACTTTTTAAACTTTATTTGTAGTCAGCATAATGAAGTTAATGTGCAAGTGTCTCATCTTTCGAAGTTATTCTTCCTTCTCTCTGCTCCTTGAAGTTAGAAGAACTACTGTAAGTGATAGAACAGGAAGGAGAATGCTTGCTTTCCTGGATCAAAGGATTCTCAAATTGCAGGTCTAATTTTAGTCTGTATTCATGGGAATCTTGAGCAAAATACCAGGGTTGGTATTTTGTCTGAATAAGAAGGTATTAATAGGAATATCTGAATTTTTGTCTATTAAACTTTACCTTGTTGACTGTAGCATTTGATAGTCTCGCTCTGGAAAAATAACGTGTAAACTAAAATAACAAGCTGTGCAGATAGTGCTGTGTGAATGTATTTTTTTTCTCTTTATATGTCAAAAATGGTTTTGTCTGCTGACACACTTACAAATCACCTTTCTTGAAAAAAGTTGTTCTTTTATGACCTTACTATAGCATAAAGTTCAGCCTGAGGGTCTATGGATAGAACATGTACAACAGTGTGCCTGTGTGAAATTTTAAGTGATGAGCTGCCTGATTAAAGCCAGAAAGTGTTTTTGTAAAACTTGTTGCTAGTTTGGTGTAAATCCATTTTTATTACTCCAAAAGGGGAGAGAAGGAATTAGCAGGTAGCAAGAAAAGACAGGGAACATACAGCTGAAGGTGCAACTTAAACTAATATAAATATCAGCACTTTAAATCTGAATAATAAGATCCAGCTTGGTAACTATCAGGAAGGATGGAGCAAGTTGTTTTCTGACTTGGCTGGTACAACTATAGAAACTTACGTAGCAGCTTTATATTGATGGTTATATTATGTGTAAATACATATTATATTGTAATTTTGATGGTTCTGTTTCAAAGTCTGCTGAAATCTACTTGACTCCTTCTTGCATGTCACAAACAACTATTTCTTTATATGGATTGAACCATAATTATTTGCAGAAGTGCTGTAATCTCTTTGCAAAACAACTGTTTCAAAAGCTGGCATAGTACTTCATAGTACTTCAGCAAATAACAGGACTCTAGTCTCTAGGGCTATGAATCTGTTACTGTGAATCTGTGATGCTCTTCTTCTGACTCCTTCCATAAGCAAAATTCATACAATTAAATTAGTTACTACCCAGTCACTGCATGCTACTTGAAATAAGTGGAAACATGTACATCAGAAAACCAAGTATCTCTATTAATTTAACCATCTTATCTCCTTTGTTTTATACTTGCAATAAGTCAGTATGCCTATATGAGCCATGTCAGTGTTTGCTATTTAAAGAATTACTTGCATTTTTTCAAATATAATTTAATCAAAAACCATTTTACCATCTGTTTGTACAGTACAACTTCTGAATAGAAGACACCACTTGGGTCAGAAGATAGTAGGTAGGTATGGAGTTTCAACTGGTCCTCCAGTTCTTGGTTTCCTGAGGATATATGTGATTGCTCCAATATAAATGTTTTAGATCACAATGACAGCTGTGGAAATTAAACATAGCCAGCAAAATCTATTTTCTGTCTTGTCAAGTAAAGGAAAGGATGGATGAAAAAAATTCCCTGGACAAATGAATTCTTATGAGCAGTGGTGAATCCTTTCCTTTTGCTATATTAATTATATAGTATTCTGCAAAATGTAAGTCCAGCTTGGGTTTCTTTAGATGTTATTCACATGAAAATTCACCATTTAATGGTGAAAAACTTGAATATGATTCCTAGGCCATATTGTAGAACACAGTGCAAACCGTAAATACAGAGAAAAAGAGCCCTGTAGGATGGTTTCCAGAGCAGTTGCAATGACCTGAGAATGGAAGAGGCTTCATAACTCTATGAAGATCTGGAAGGAGGAGGATTTCTACTTTCCCCAAAATCTTGTTTCTCGTAACTTATTATGAACAGGGTTCTGTTTCCCGAGGCTGCAGCAATATTAAGCTTTACCTTATCTTATTTTAAAACACCTCAAAATGTTGAGTCTTACACAGAGATTCTGTTTTTAAACACAAATCTTGATACCTGCTTCAGAGGTTATGTTAATGCAGAGAATGCTGAATTTTCTCATACAGACTATACAGGAGTTCTGGGCTGAAAGAGAATAAGCAGAGAGGCTCCCCTGCCGGAAGGTAAATCTTTGAGACACGTTTATTGCATTATTTCTTTTTTCCCATCCTGAGGTACTTTCCTGGTTTCTGTACTCCCAGGAGGATTCATTTTCCCCTCTAGCTTCTCCTCAGTGTCTACCTGCATCTTCGCCAAGCGTGCTCACTCCTGACAAGTGGTTCGAGCCCACCGTCTGCACACTTGAGAGGAGCCCGGATGCCTCTGCCTCTTCGGGTGGCTCGTTCCGTTCAGGCTTGGAGCACTTGAGCACACTGTTGTCAGTGAGCTTACCCTGCTCCTCTCTGGCCCAACTCTTTCTTGTTTCCACGGCAACTTCTTAAGTAACTCCATCTAACGGAGAATTTTCTCTAGCAATTTGCTGTTAGAAGTAATTTGATAGTCTTTTTGTGAACTACACCAGTCACTGGCTGTTTCTGTTTGAGCCAAAGACTCAGAATGAGCTATGGAGTACTTCGTTGTCGCATTTACTGTGTTTGTGGGTTGTTGTTTTTTTTGCCAACTTAGGGGAAATCATGGAGGTTGTAGCTCAGAAATGAGTCTATGGGTTGTTATTTGTATATTTTTTAAAAAGACATTTTATTCTGACCGTTATAGAGACTTTTTTTTTTGTGTGTGTGTGGAAAAAGCTCTCTTTAAAAGAAAAAAAAAAAGTTTATTGCAAAGTAAATGGTTAAAACTGAGCTGCAGTTACTTGAAAGAGACAAATATACATTCATTATTTCCTGAGTATGTTGTTTTTATGGGCAAGCGAAGGAAGCAATGGCTGGGTGTCATTAAGGAGTAGCTAGTGGAAAGTGGTGAAATGAGCAATGAGACTTGTAAAGTGTCATGAAAACTGAAACACCAGGGTACAAAGTACCGCTTATCCTCACAGATATGGATACCATATGGCAACATTAAGGGAAGTGGGGAGTAGGAGACAAGAATCCTATTATTTCTCACACTTTCATTTGCTTGCTATTTGCTTTGGGCAAATGACTTAAGAAGTTGTGCATGAACCTTCCTCTGTTACGGTATTTATTGACAAGACACCTGTCTTCCCGGTCAGGCTCCTTGAAGTTTCTTTGGTGTTATTCCAGCTTTGGCACTTCTGATTATAATTTTTATTGTTCTTGTTCTAGAATCATTATTTTTGTAACTGTTCTGAGGTTGAAATCTATATTTGTTTTCACATGCTATAACCCTGTGTTCTTGTACAGCATTTCACTTTTTTCCTTATTTTCCTCAGAAAAGGCAACCTGCTATGATGGTGTTATTGTGATCCCTAAAATCTCTTTTTGGCCTTCTCTTTTTTTCCTTTGTCTTTCTCTGGACCGCTTTCCATGACTCTTATACATGACTTTGGAATCAGATGGATTGATTGAGGGGACTTTAATGCAATATATTGAAAGCTCCTGGAAGGACAGCTATGTGCTCTCTGCATCTTTGGAAGGAGGCATAGGAGAGAGCAGCCTTTATCAGCTCTCTAGGGACTCCTTCAGCTGTGAAAAGATTTTTGTCACCTCTCAGCTGTTTCTTCCTTCCCACTTCTAAATTACACCAATCTACTTGCTGGAGTTTCCTTAACTTGTAATTATTTTGTATTAATTTCATATTTCTCTGGAAAAAAAAAAAAAGTCTTCCTTAAAATTTGTTAGGCTTAAGTCTACCAATGTTAAATACAATCATCTTAGTTTTAATAGTTTTTTTAAATGTAATTCTAGAATCTCTCTCTTTTGGTCTTCTAAGAGTTCAGCGTTTGCCAAATATACTCAAATTTCCTCTTCTGATGACATCCTCCAAAGTTAATGGTTTGTTGTGACCAAAACAGAATGGTGTACAGCATGCAGAACTGGATGGAGAGAGCACACTTAGCTGCTCTTTAACCATTATGTAACATCAGAACTCTCATCTGAGGGGCCCGTTTCTGTATTTGGTTTTGCACTTATCTAAGGTGCTGCAAATAAGCAGCTCTTTGATGGAGTCAAGTAAGATAACATGATTATAAGGGAAGGTCCTTTTGTCATTGCAGTGGTTGCTATATGAAGAGAGAACAAGAAGCTTCACTGAAAAAGGTGAATGGGGAGGGCAAGAAAATTTAGAATTTAGCAGAATTTAGCAGAAGATGTTATAAAGGGAGCTCTTGAAGCTTAAGGTTTATCCTTTGTGTGTTGTAATTCTGAGGATTAACACTTCATATGTTACATCAGGCTATATAGTGGGCATATTGTGGTGATATCACTCGTAAGCTCACACATGAAGCTCTATAGCCTTCTCTTAATTTTAGCCACACAAAGAGGTGCAATTAATTGGTTCTCTGTTGTAGAGTTTAGTGCAAATACTTGACATTTCCAGTGATCTAGGAAAGCTGGCACTTTAAGAGGCATTTCATAGTTGCAAGGATCACCGTTGCACCAGTGTAATGTTTTTGCAATGCTTTGCTCAGTAGAGCACAAGCCTGTTTGTGGGGAATAATGTCCAAAGGACATCCTAACTTCTGTTTTCTAAAGAAGTGCTCAATATGACATACAAAGCATTAGGGCATAGAACCAACCCAATACATTCTCAATTTCAGATACAGGGAAAAAACTGAAATATGAAACTATTCCCACTAGAAATGTTGTAAATCTTACAAAATATATAAGCTTTCCTCTTCAACATACATCAAAGGCATAAAGCTTGGGAGATTAAAATATGTTTTTAATCTTGGTTTGATGAGCAAAACTTTCAACATAATATTTATTATGAGAGGCTCTACTTGTTGCCTCTTCCCTTTGTTCTGTTTATATATGACTTCCTTTCTTCCAAAGAAGTAGGAAGTATCGCTTTCACAAAGCCAAAGGATATTGCAATGGTTTGTTCATTTAAACCGAATCGTAGGCCCACGTGGCAGACACAAACTTTTCTTTTATTGTCCTGGGTCCCAGAGGAAGAGCAATGCTTTCTGATGGCTTCCCATGAATGCCTTTCATTTGTGGAGGAGTTTCAGTGGCTTATGCTGACTATGCAAAGATCAAACAGGCAGGAAAATTGTGGTTTTGAGAAACTTAGCCAAGATCTTTGTTATTTTCTCAGAAGTTTTTCTTCTCTAACCCTATTTTTTAAGGACAATATTAGGACAATTGGTTGTAGTGACTGGTGGAAAACAGCTTGTTGCATCATTTTCTGTTTAATGTTTAAGTATTTTCTTACTTATTAGAAAATTTGTAGGCATATATAATGAAAATACTAACCATAATTGCAGTCTTTCTTTATTGCAGTTGGAATCAATGGTATCCAGAATTAAGTTTAAAAAAATGTTGTGGCTTCTTGGTCCTGCAATCTGATCTATATCGGGACACTGTGCCTGCAGTTTTTTTGCTGAAATCATACAGGTTTTGCCTGGGCACAAAGGTCTGTCAAACAGATTTGATTATAGGATTTGACCTATTGAAGACTCTTTTGTTTCAAGAGCAGTTTCTTTTTTTCTTTACAGTTTTTTTTTTTTAGCTTTCTTCATAAATATTTCCATTTTGCTTAGCTGTTAGCAAACATAAGCATTGGAAAGAGATGTGCAGACCACAACATCTTTTTAACTGCAATGATGGCGTGTTTTGCTAGCAATACACAATTTTCATTGTGTTGCTTGTACAAAACCTCATGTTTTTCATACAAATTTAGGTTTTGCTGAAGGATTATTTCAATAAAACCAGAATGGCTTAAGTTTCTCAAGTAAAATACGTAGCATCTTTAGAGGTCAGATGTAGCTGAAACTTGAACAGCTGTACAACATGCATCCTAGATTGTTTTTAATTGTCTTCCCTTTCTCTAACAGCAGTAATTCTTGTTTATATTGTCAAGAACCTTTCCACTGAGCACAAGCGCACCATACTTTAAGGTCGCATGCTTAACCCCACTGCAGGGTTACAATGTAAATGGGCCCCCTTTGTTTTCATTAATGTGTGAGGGGTGGATGCAAGGCAAGGCTGTTCACAAGGCTTAAATAACTTATTGTAAAAGTGTCTTAAAGAAAGCATATTTTGTCTCCATACCACAGTTGTTTAGCATTACTCTTGTGCATCCAACCGACAGCCAGTATGGCAATGGATTTTGTGTGTCATTTTGTTCTTTTGACCTGTGATACTTTTCTCTTTTTTTTAACTGAGCCAATGAATTCACCTCAAATAACAAAACAAAGGTTTTCCTCTTTCCTAACATCCTAGAAGTAGTAAACAAAGCTCACACTGTTTTTCCTTTACACGACAATTTACCAGTTGCTATTTATGTGTTGCTGTAGAGGTTTTAACATTGACTATGTAAAAAATGTCAAAATAAGTTAGTATGCTCAGTGTTTTTAATCAGTTGAAAAATGAATGAAGTATATCCAAAATGGTTTGGGGAGATTTCAGTCTCTTTGGTGCATTTCTATTTGTAGTCACAGGTATGGAGGAAAGGTACAGTTGAAATCTTCTGGGTTGTTTTGGCTTTGATTATCTAGAATTTGCCATGAATCCCGAGATGTTAGGACATTTCAAAACAAATTCTAATTATAATCTGTGGCTGGCATATGCAGTTGGTTTAGTAGGCCAAAAAAGTTGCAGTCGTGCTTTTTTTTTTTTTTTTTTTTTAAAGATATCTCAGTTCTAGGTCATATCATTTTTATTTGTTTATAATTTCGGACCATGAATTTAATTTGATTCATATCTACTTTTAAGTTGCGTAGATTTATACTAGCGCATGAAGAGTATATACATGTGAGTGTGATCCTCCCAGTGTGAGGAGTTTGAAGGTTGTATGCAATGGTTTCTATGTACTGAATATGTAAGCACTGAATGAACAAGGCATGGGGAACTACTCTCTCTAGAAGATGAAGCAATGACAAATCCTTATCAAAACAGCACTGTTGTGAATGCTGCAAATTGTAGCTTACTTGGAATAGTACTTTGTGGGCTCTCAAATTGTGTTACCCAGACAGAAAATTTTTTGCTTACGATCTTGCTGTTGAGACAAAAATAGGTGTTTTTCCAAGACGAAAACTCTTCAGTATGAGATTAAGTTCACAGAATTTGGTTGCTGTGTTTTAAAACACATAAGCCGTGAAATTTGATTAGATATATATATATATATCAAAAATTGCATGATAACAACTTAAATAAAAATACAAAAGGGGTAGAGGGTGATGGTAGTAAAATCTGAAGTCTAAATATTGAACAAAGCCCCATTTATGATCCAATTAAATCTTTTTGCTTCTAAAAAGAGAAATACTTCTATGTACCATATGAATAGGTTAGATTATTGTTCGTGTAGTCTATATCTCTTATTTGTGGACTCCAAACACTGTGAAATGTGATTTGCCCTCTGCTGCTGTGCTAAAGCAGATTGTGAAGTGGATAGACAATAATATTAAATGGAGACTTATAGCTATGGTATCATACGTGGTATGATGCATCTTCAAGGTAGAAGTTGTGATATGTGAAGAACACAGGTCAAACCTTCTTCCACATACTGTTAACTTCCATTTCTGTAGTTGGCAGATCAGAAAGCTTTCTCTTTTAGCTTAATGGAGAACATCTCCATTGTGCCATGTCTTCTCTACATGTTTGTTAAAGATGCTTGGCCCATATATGTTATTACATCCTTGACATTGCTGTAACTTCTACTTGTGGATTAAGTGATCCTTCCCAAAGGGTGCAGAGGTGATTAGTCAGCCACCTTTGACCTCTCTCTTAAGCTGGACTTTGCAGCTGAACTTGAGAACCCCTCTCTTATTTCATGCACCAATAGAAGCAAACACGAGTGAATGGTAACACCAGAACTGCAAATGCAACAGCGCGCTGTGCTGAACGTGTTGGTGCAGAGTGTAGCAGAGTAACTGTGCCTTCTTTTTCTTCCAAATTGTACTGTCGTAGTTTGTGAGCACATCATGCAAATGTCATATTTGCTGAATTACCAAAGTCTTCGGCAAATGACTTTTTATTCAGAATGTAATTGATATGCATATGTTCGCAGAGATCTGTTGATTGCACTGTTTGTTTTCTTTGTTAGGCATATGAATCTTAGGGTAAAGTTTATTTTTCCTGATAGCATGATATGTCACTAATGAAAATTATTTGAATAATAATTTTTGCTATGTAGTGAAGTTATCAAATAGTTGGCCATTCAAGCTTTAAAATATTTCTCTAGTATTCATCTATAAATAGTCGAATGTTCATGGAAAATGAATATGATAAAATCACAACATTTAGAACCGGAGTAGACTATAACTGAAAATATTTCCAGAAAAAGTTTTTTTTGTTGTTTTGTTTTGTGTTTTTTTTTAAAGCACTAGTAGTTGACAAAGGAAATCTGAAAATTTTCTGAACTGATTTATTTTTCCCCTGAGCTACTTGTTCTTTCTGTGTGTGTACTTTTAATTGTTGGGTTAATTAGTTGATAATCTTCCTTTTTAAGGATGAAAAAATGAACCTTTTATTTTCTTTCTCCTGAGGAGATAAATTAATTACTGAGAGCTTTATTGCTCCCTTCCAAAGAGTGAGAGAGAGCAAAAATCCTTCCCCAAAATCACAATGAAATGAAAATAGACCCATATGAGAGGGAGACCAGGGAATATTAATGGAAGACAAACAGTATTTTGATAGAGTGGACTGTTAGCTTGTTGGTACCTGTCACATTCATATAACCGTGACATTAGATCGTTCCAATGAAAAGGAAACATGGGCAAAATACCCGTATAAAGTCCAGGTTGTGCAGCGCATAGCACTCTTTTTTTACTGGAACATAAATTTATCAAAATAACATAATAATTGGCTATAGCTTGCATTAACCAGTTTTTAAAATGCAGGTTTTACAGCTGTATCACACTCAGAGGAACACTAAGCAGTGAGAAAGTTCCTGAATCCCTGGGCTGGTGGCTGTGGCAGGCGGGCTGTCCTCGGGAGGAGCAGAGCCCCGCGAGCACCACACGCGAGTGCTCCAGCCTGGCAGCGTCGCCCACTGCGGTCAGCTCTGACAGAATGGGGACTGCACGTGTGCCGTCTGTGTGTCTGTGAGAAGAGTATACCAAGGTTCATGTGCAGAATCAGGCAGCGTTTACTTTGAATCACAGGATGGGTGAGGTTGTAAGGAAGCTTCTGGAGATCATCAACTCCCAAAGTCCCTGCTCAAGAGGGGCCTCCTAGAGCACAGTGCCCAGGTTTGGGCCCGGATGGATTTTGAGTGTCTCCGGGGAAGAAGACCCCACAGCCTCTCTGGGCAACCTGTTCAGTGCTCTGTCACCCTCACAGTAAAGATTTTCCTCATGTTCAGACAGAACATCCTGTGCGGTGGTTTGTGCCCATTGCCTCTCGGCCTGGCACCGGGCTCTGCTGAGAAGAGTCTGGCCCCGTTCTCTGGACCCTTTCCCTTCAGAAACTTGCACATGTCGATCAGATCCTCCCGAGCCTTCTCTTCTCCAGGCCAAACAGCTCCAGTCTCAGCCATCTCTCATATGAGAGATGCTCCAGTTCTGAATGGCAATATAGCTCTCCTGGGCATCAGCCACTCCTCCCATTTTGTATCATCAGCAAATTTGCTGAGGAGGCATTTCTATTCCTTCATCCAAGTCATAAGTTAAACAACACTGGACCCAGTATTGACCTGTGAGGGACACTGCCAGCTACAGGTCTCCGACTGGACCCTGTGCCAGTGATCACAACCATCTGAAACCTGTTAATCAGATGGTTCTCAATCCACCTCACTGTCTGTGCATCCAGCCCATAGTTCCTGGGCTTGCCTGTGAGAAAATCATGAGAGACATGCTGAACTCAGGATGAAGTGTGTCAGACTTTTTTCCTACACATGCTCTGAGTGCAGGAGAAGTAAGTAATTGCCCGCCCTCCCAGAAGGAATCTGTATTTATTATAAGTATCATACATGAGGTTGTGACTATACATATTTTGGGTGACTGATGAGAATTGGCTCGATAAACTTTTCTGTATGTGTTCCTTTTTTTTTTTTCTTTTTTTCAGTTTGTGTGTGTGTTGTACTTGTTTGTATGCTTAGACTGCACATCCTCGGTGCTGGGCCATCACCATTTGTAGGGCTATATATTAAGTGCCTAGCTATATATTAAATGCCTAGCACATTCTTTTATGTAAAACAGTGGAATGAGACGAGGATGGGGGACTAAAATCAGATTACCTACTTTTCAGCTGAGGAACAAAAATCACAACTTGGGTAGTAGCAGATTACCAAAAGTTATTGTCAGGATCAATGTCTAGCAATGAGTGGTGTCATCCTACTTGCTGCTTGACAATGTCGTATTCCCCATGCATTAAATGAATAAGCATAAGATATCAGGTTCTGTTTGTTTTCATCTGTGGTCTTCCCAGGGGCTTGTTCTAAATTCTTTTTCTCTCCCTTTTGCCATGACAGCTAGTGTGTACTACTGCCCTTACATGAATATGAATTTTAAATCTACATAAAGGTGTGTCATGGTGCTACTGGGGGTAATGAAACTGCTACTTGAACCAAATGTGACAAAACTTCATTTCTGAAACAACTTGGTGAGTGTCCCATTATCACAGGGATATTCATAGACCCAGTGCCTTTAGTACTGTGAGGATGATAAAGGCATTGAAACCCATATGTCACTGGAAGATATGATTCAGCTCTATGTGGTTATCTTGCATATGTACTAAATTGCTATTCTGCTGTGGCATGTCTTAGACAAAGCATGCCCACAGGCACTTCTGGACATAAGTGGCTTGCTATTTCATTTGATTGTAGCTAGCAGCTTCTTCATTCTGCAGTGTTTAACCCATTCTGTAACTTGAATCTTCATGTTTCAAATTATTTCAGTAAAACTAATGACACCAAGAGTATGTCCCAAATATCTGCACATTTTTTTACAAGACATCGCACTAGAAAGTGTAGTGGCTAAGGTGGTGGTGGCTTGATGGCAACAGGTGGTGGCTTCAGTGATGAGAGAAAAACGTTGGTATTCAAGGCGTTTCCATACTAAAAAGCTACTGAGATACGCTGTTCAAGAAATCAATAGTACGGCAGATTACACTTCTAGTGCAAACACTGAAAGATGGTCACAAACAGAAATGGAATCAGGAATTCAGTATCTAGGCTCGCTGTGTTCCCATCTTTCCTCATAGTTTGGGGACGTTTAAAAATATTTTCTCATGTGACCAATAGCATTAAGCTTAGCGATTCCAGTTTGTGTTTTGAGTGCTGCAAAGGCTCTGGTTTGGAGATTTTGGTACAAGTCTGTAAATATTTTAAGGGAAGCTTCTACATAGCTTACCATACAAAGGCTTCAGTATAAATTAGATGAGTCAAAGCAAAGCCTCGCTTACGTAGGGAATTACTTGATTGGAATCAGTAAAATTATGTAAGTATTTAATTCAAAATAGTATTCATTTCCACCAATTCAGCCATTTGCTGTGTAATTCTTCTGTGCTTGTTTAGAACTGTGTGCAATGGATGAAGAAGGTTGTGTCTGCTTGCTGAGCAAAGTAGTGCAGGTTGTACTCCGTGTGATTCAGTATTGCCAAAGGTAAGCTGTCCAGAGCGCACATTAGTGGAGTGAGTCTTGTATTGCATTTTAGCTGATTTCAGCAATAGTAAATAATCACTGAAGCGTATACTGCTGAGCAGTCCTTCAGATCGTAAGTGTTCGGCATAACTACTGTTTGCATGTGACCAAAATGGGAAAAAGGGAGGTGTATACAAAGGAGTGAATTATAACAAAGAGCACTTTCTGCTTCAATTCTTGTTCAGAAAACATATGTTCAGCCATGCAGGCAACAGTTGGGGTAAAGACACACTGTAGGTTTGGAAACAAAAGGCACGTTCTTTTCTTGAATTCACAATGTTTTCAAACATATTCACTTGTTGGGGACTAGCCTGTCAGCTGTATCTTCTTGCAAGCGTGATTTCTTTTTCCTGACTTCTTTCAAAAGCTTTTTCCCCCACAATGTTTTACACTTCATATAATCCACTGTGCATGGTAGGCCTGCTTCTGTCTTTGTGCTATTGATGATTCAGAGGTGGAGGGGCCATGCTCTGGGAGAATGTGGCTAAAGGGTAACCTTTCACTCACCCATACATCTGAAGGTGCTAAGCCACTCTTATTCCAAACATTGTGAGTGGGTCAGTTGCTCTTTCTTGATGCGATGGGTTATACTTCGCCTTTAGAGCACTGCTGAACTGGTTAGTGCAGCAAAAAGATTTTGAAAGTGTTGGTCTTTATACTTTTTTCAGATTTTTCATTGTAACCACATTGAATTATCCAGCAAAAAAATTACTTTTTTTTTTTTTTTTCTTTTCCCCTCTGCTGGAAATTCATTCAGTTTTGTAATGCCAGAATAATGTAAAACCACTTGGTCATAATTTTGTCTCAATTCTGTTTTCCTAAATATATGGTTCAAGACCCCAGTATAGATAGAATTATATAGGCATAAAGGTAATTTCCTTTCTCATGTAGGAATAAGCTCTGCCTATTTTACTTTACGGCCTTTAAATTCATACAGCTAGAAAATGTATTGCTTTAGCTCTGCAGAGGTAGTTAAATGGTACAACTTTTTAGTGTAGGTGAGACCTAAAGTTTTTATAGAAATGTTTGTGATCTACTCTCTGTAGGATTTTCTAGGTCGAACTACTCATCTATCAAGTCAGGTATTCATCCTTTGTTGTCAGCAGTGAATACCTCAAAGAGAGACAGAGCTCCCTACATTTTAATGCATGTAGGCTTGTTGTATTTAGAGCTTAAGCATATGTCTAACTTCAAGCATTCTACTCTATAATTGGGTTATGTACTTGCTTAGTTTAGATGTGCTTAAGTGCTTTAACTGATTGTGCGCTACTGAATGTAATGGTGGAAGAGAGTCCATGATCTTTGTGAAAACATGAGACTTTGTTCCCTTTACCCTACAAAAAAAAGAAATCTTTCATAACATTCTCCATTTCTTTATATTTTATTTAAATGCAGACATACTATTTGACTCATTTTAATGTTGAAAGTATTCTATCAATTTTGGCTCATGTTTTATCTCTCTTTAGTATCTTACCTTTGTATGAATTTCTCATCTTATATGCCAGTGTTTCATGTGAAAGTAAAAATAGTTGCAAAGTGTTATGTTGGCTTTTGGATTATTCATGTGTTCTGCTGGAGTATTAGTATTGTTAGCTGAATTCAGCAGCCTGGACAATTACTGCTAATGAATGTCCAATTATTAGGATTTCCCACATAAGGCCTTTCAGAGTATGAAGGTAATTTAGACAACTAGAAAATCCACAGACAAGAAAACTCTATGTAAATATTTTCCAACTGGAAGGTGCCAGCAAATACATCCTTGCCAACATATGTCAAAACTGCCAAAAGATCTGTGAGGATGGGGATTAACTTTTTAGCACTGTCATCTTAAGAATCTGACAGGGAAACATTATTAAACGTTTTTCTTGACTGAATATGACTGAAAAGATGTTAACAGTAGATAAAACTAATATAAAGTAGTTAATGATAGTGACATATATTCCAAGTCTGCATTTTTTTCTTTTCATTGAGCTCTGTCAGACATCCCAGAGAATACCACGGTTTTAAAATAAATTGGCCTTCCTTCTCAAATGAAAGTTGATGTTTTGTCTCCAGTCTGATAAAAGAAAGCACACGCTAGTGTATTGCTTTCTTTCAGAAATTTTTTTGTTTTGTTTTATAGGCTCTTTAAAAGTAAATTGTTTTAGATGTTGCAGTGACTTCTCTGACTCTCAGGAAGAAAACAGTTAATAATAATTTCTTTCCTTTCAGCTCCCTTGAGCCTACCTTCGTTGTACAGTTTGCATATAACAGCTAGTAAGAGTAGAATGTAGTGAACCTTAAACAAATCTATTAGGATCACCATGGCAAGAAACTGGGAAAATGGCAGGAAAAACGAACAATGATTTTGTAAACCCTCCAAAGGTCAGAAAAAGGCTTTCAGTAAGTATGCAGAGGCTAGAAATCAAATCCCATTTCCTATCATAAGAAACCAGTTGTTTTAGCAGCAGTGGTTAATGTACTGTATGTGAAAGATTTAAGACTAGTTGGAAAGCTTTGCTTCTGTTTTATTAGGCTGCTATTGAAAAGCCAACAGCATAACTTCAACTAGGTGCTTTGAGATTTCTTAATGGGCTGTCAAGGGCAAGACACCAGGTCTGTGCTATACTAGCTCTTTCCTGTACATTAAAACAACAGGGGCCAAATGATCATATACAGAAGTATGAATTACTTGATGCTTTCTCTGTTCCATATGGTCAGCCATGTCTTTGGCAATTAATCATGTACAGAATCAGTTGAGTGCTCTCTGAAGCATTGAAGTCAACATTTAGTTGTACCTGTGCCAGTGGGGGCAGTGGGGGTTGCAAGCGTAAAATAGCAGGATGAAGAGCTGCTGGCGCCGAAGCCAGAGCAGCTGGCTTCTATAAACAACACTTTTTTCCTCTTTACCTTTTTTTTTTTTTTTTTTTTAACTTTCTTTGACAAACATGAGCCATTTTTCAATATCATCCAAAACATGAGGGTTGCTGAGTGAATCTGTGATATCTGGCATAGTGGATTAATAAACAAAAGGCAGAGAATTGGGTTTAATGTGCCCAAATTGCTGGGTGATAACTTAAACCATACTGGCTACTTCCACATCTCAGTGAAAAAGGCTGCATTTACTCATATTTTAAGTTAAAAAAATTTAAAAGCAAAGAAGAAATGAGCAGTGGTTTGTAAGCAATTACTAGCTTTTTTATCACATGGAAGTTATGACATGTTAAATTAATATGGCTTAATAGATTACAGGTTCTTTTTTTCTCTAAAAGGCACAGTGTTCTGGTTTTGTAGACTTTCATCAGGGTACACTAACAGCTAAATAGTCACAAAGATAACAAGGAAGATGCAGAAAGGCTTAAATTGTAGCCCTGTTTACAGATTTTACACTTGCTGTTTTTCCTTCCTCTGCTAGTTATTGACTGTTGAGAGATGACTGCTACATTAAAGTGGAAGTGATTAGTAAAGATTCAGAAGCTTATCCTATTTAAACTGGTGATGAGTAAATTCAATCTTTAACTCGGAATGAAAAATCTCATTTGTTGACCCAATAACGTGGGACCAAAAGATGAACTGTCCCAAGTGCCACTTCAGCTCAGACTGAAGGCTAGTTTGTTTGACAGAGTATTAGGCTTTGTGTCTCCAGCTATACATGTTTCTAATCCTGAGAGGTCTGTATTGAAGGAAGGGAAATCAAACTTTAAAAGACTAAAAAGGTACCAGCGTGGTTTTTTTTGAGTGTGTTATTGAGGATGCTTTGTTTGTTTGTTTGTTAAGCAGAATAGTCCCTTATTTATGTTGGAACGTAATTTCTTCTGCTGTGTATGCAAGAAAAAAAAAAAGTATACCAGTTATCCTGTTACAATAGCTTTAAGACTAATAAAAAACATAATTTTAAGCGTGTATCCTGGATATAGTAATAGTAATAATAGTAATATGTAATTCTAACAGCTTCTATTCAGACATGTCACTGATATATTTCATCAGTGGCAATGAGATGAATATGATATTGGTCTTTTAAAATACATTTCTTGCATAGTAAATATGTCAGTATAGCAATAGATATTTAGTTCTGCCATTGAGCCAAGAGGAAGGTAAAGGATATCATTTGCTAAACAGCCTTGCATAGAAGACCAGATTGGCAGCTGCTTTATATATGCATATGTACTTTGTTTTGTTTTGTGTTTTTTTTGAGGTGGGTTCTGTGTTGTTGTGTTTTCCTTATTTTTAAGACTGTGCCATTTGGGAATTACAGAGGAAATGCCCTAAATATTTAAATAGATTTATAAGGAAAAAGGGGGAAGATTTGAAGATGTTAACATTGCTATTTATTAAAGACACATGCTGGCCAATGAGACAAGAAGTTGCTTCCCCCAAGTGATAAGCAATTTACGTAATCTTGTTGCTTGGGTTGTCCAGGATATGTTTTTGCCAGCTCAGGAAGCAAAAGAAAGAAAGTTTCAACAATCTGTAAACATTACCACCCTCAAGAATCTCTGCGAGCCCAAGGATGAGATAAGACAGGCTGTAGGGCTGGCTGCATTGTTTGTTTATTCGACTGTCCTCTGGTCCCAAGTGTGCTGAACAACACTGAGTCAGTGTTGAGTCCAGTTCAGCTAAGTGAAGGCTTCACTCAGCGTTGGGCACAGGGGGCCTCTGTAGACAATTATCTGTCATTAAAGAACATTAAAAGGATTGAGACACGGGGTCAGATTTTCTTTGATGGGATGTGCAACTATAGTGATGTTCAAAAGAAGGTCATTCCTGCCCTTTAGAGTAGGGGTGGTATCGGCCGGGTTTCTGATGGATTTTTATCAGTGTTGATGTGAGGAAATGGCTTTCCCAGCTGATAACATCTTTGACCGAGTTTCTTGAACCCTTGACCTTTATCAGTCAAGGTATATATTGAATCCCCTTGTTAAAAATAAATCCCAAAACAAGTTACTTGCAAAACCCAATCTTTCAAAGGAGGGTGTTTTGTAATATAATTTTACCCAGAATGCTGCTTTATTTATTGCAATTTAGGATTTTTATTGAGACAATAAGAATAGCGAGTTATTAAGAAATGCCTCTATAAAAGCTACATATCAAACCCTGCACTCGTATTCCAGGTAACCTTACTGCCCTTAGCACTCCTAGGAAACAAGTAAATCAGTTAAATTGCTATGTATTGTTGTTGTATGTTGCTTAATGTACTATTTCACCCTCAAGGTAGCTGCAACAGTACTCGCAGGGCTCAGTAAAGAAGCGTTTATGATGGCAGTGTCAAACTGCGCTTGACTTGAACTGTCTGCATCACCAGAGAAATGAAAGGTGTTAACAGAAGTCTGGGGCAATATAGTTGTTCTCTCAGTAAAAATTAAATTATGTTCAATTTCCAGAATTATGATGTAGAAGAAGGGGATTTAAGTTAGTGGAATGTCATAACAAAGTCGCAATTTGGCTGGGCCATCAGTGTTCATACACAAGCGTTACGTGACCGTGAGTATTTGGAGAAGTGGTCACCCAGCTTTGCTGACTGATAAAACTCCAATGACATCCTGTTTTGATAAAATTTTAACTCAAACGTCCCTAGCAACTATCAGTTCTCCATGGTTTACACTTTGGGAACCACTTATTTATTTAGGGGATCTTGATGCTTTTTGCCTGCAAATAACTATACTAGCAGATTTGTCTGGCATCACATCATTAAACTTTGTGGCTTTTCTGCAGTCTTGGAGGGAAATAGACTTAGACACCATCACCAGCTTCACCATATCCTGTGGATTTCCCGGTGCCATTGTGAATAATAAGGGTATCCAAGAATTCCAAAAGGGAAATCCTGGTGTACTGCCACATGGTGCTGTGGCCAGTCTGATCGTGCTGTTATATGGAGATAAGTTTTACCTGTAGTGCTGTGTCAAAAGTCTTGAAATACAAATGTTAGAGCCTTAAGAGGCATATTTATTCTGAATGGCAAGGACTGTTCATTTTCATCTCTTGCAGGATGTACATCTCTTCATCTGACGTGAGTGTGTCTCACGTGTTGAAGTCCTCTATCAAATCCTGCTTTAACTGTGCAGTTCCTGGAAGCGAGCCTAAGATCAGGCCTGTTGAAGTTGGTGGATAGGAGAGCTTGTGGAAAAAATGTTGTAGGTCAATGCAAGGGAAACCCATGTCGGAGAATCATTATCTGAAATTATTCCCTGGCTTCTCATTTCCTTTGTAATGTCAGAGCAGGGTCAAGAATGTGATCTATATAGACAGAGTTTTGGACATTTGGTGGCTTTTAATGTTTGTTTGTTGGACTCGATGACCTTGAGGTCTCTTCCAACCTAGAAAATTCTGTGATTCTGTGATTCTGTTTGTTTGGTTTTTTGTTTGTTTGTTTGTTTTTTCTTTTTTTTTTAAAGAAACTGTTCTTTCTGATATGTAAGTTTGATATGATGGGGTGAGGCCTTTTGGTAGGCCAACTGACAGAGCTGGGAGGTGGAGTGTAAGATGGATGCTTTGTAGTCTTTGTTATCTGATGTTGATGTAATAAAAGTATTTTCTATATGAATCCTATCATGCTTGCCTTTTGCAACCATCATCACGGTACCAAGGCCACTGCTACTTTGCATGGCTTAACAAGTGTATAATCTGCATATTTTTCTATCACATGGAAAAAAATGCCAGACCAAGAACAGATCTTCCTGTTTTCACAACCTGAAGATAATGACCATTTATCTCGCAGAAGCCCCAGAGGAATCTGTGCGTGTCCACTTGGGCAGGACAGACTGAAGTGTGCTGTGATGCTGAGAAGGAGGCTGTGTGCCATGCCTGTTCATCTTGTTCCCATAAAAGAGGCCATGCTGGGGGAAGCATTTATAGTTATTGGTGATATTTGAGCTGGGTTTTGAAACTCAATTCCATAACTGCTCAAGTCAGAAACATATTTTTAGCATCCTTTTCAGTGGAATAAACTAGGTTTATGTAAGGATTCCGTCCACTTAGTCACATTCTTCCCAAAAGCATTTAGATACTTTGGTCTGGTTGTGGAATATGTGAATGAAGGTTAGAGTATCAAAGATAATTAAGTGAAAATCAGAGGCTGTTTAAGGAGAGAAAGAAAAATAAATTATTCCCACTGAAGGAGAAGACTTCAGCATGGACTCAAGCTCTGTGGTGTGGTTGGACTGCTGCCTGTGCAGTCAGCACAGCAGTGCACACGTCAGTTGAATGAGCATCAGCATATTCTGGTTTTGCCCCAAGTTTGCAGCCATGGAAAGCATAGGGGAAAGAAGAGGAGGAAACTGTGAATGAGTTTGTAGTAGTAGCAGGCAAAGGAGGAGTGATGGACTTGGAGTTGACTGGCTGGGTGGCTGAAGGACAGATCTGCAGTTTTGTTGGTTTGACTGTTAATGCAACATTTGGAAAGGCCAACAACTTGAGCTCTGCAGGGCCTGAGCGTTAGCCTGCTCCACAGTGAAGTCTGCTGTATGTATTTTTTTCCAGCAATTTGTAGTGTATTCCATAAAGAAAAAAAGGTAGAGTTTTGCTACTTGTTTACTTGAAATATTTCATGACAAATAGAGCATGGGGACATGATTAGAAATTCCTTTCAGAAGATGAAATACAAACAGGAATTGTGTTCAGTAGGATAAAAGGGTTGGAGGGAGTCCCCCAAACAAATGCTGTAGTAAGGGAAACACTTCTGATATAATGTGATATAAGAAAATGTTTAAAAGAGAAGAGAATTGTATCTTTAAAAAAAATGTTAGAATGCACAATGTCTTGTTATGTTACTTAAGGCAATGAGATTTTAAGGTTTACCTTATGTGCCATGTACATTGATTAAGTACTGAATATATGGTGGCCATTTCTAACCATCATTTACTGTATTGATTTGTCAGCAGTGGAAGTGTAATAAAAAAAGGTATTGATTTACTGTCCTTATTTGCTTATGGGCTTTTTATTAATTTTACACATTGTTTCCTATTTCTAGATTATAATTTTTATGTGTTTTTCCCCTTTAAGTCAAGCCTGGTCCTCCATGAAGTTAGAAAAAAGGAACAAACTGAAGAACAAAGGAATGAAACCATCAACTGCTTCTTGCTAGTTCTTACAGAGCGACAAAGGCTACGTAAAGAGTGGACAGCAAGGTGAGACATTGGAGAAAGATAGTGAGCTATTGAAATTAGAAATAAGTCTATCAAATATAGTTCTATTAAACCACTTCTAGGGAGTCAAAAAAAAAGTAGATGTTTAAAAAAATTCACAAGTTTTACAGTTCAACTGGTATTTTTCTCTGAATGGAAGAATAACTTAATGTTTCTGCTTCTGATTTCAGATATAATTTGTGGGGTAGAATGCTCCTTTACTGTGCTTATGTAGTGCAATGTATTGAGAATACCTTGATAGACAGCATAGATATTTGAGGATTGCTGTTGCCTTAAATGCCCTGAGGTTTTCCTTATACTATGAACAATATGAGCAATATGCCCAGCAGGCTTGCCATACTAAAAGGTGTCCATTTTGCCTGCTTTCTTCACAACGCTCACACTTCTTGTGGTGCCCGACTTGTGTTAACCAGATTGTGTTGGGTGAGATTGGCATACGTGTACATATTTCTAGAGTTCACATCATGTTGACTGTTTTATTATACATGGGTTCTTAAATTGAGCATATTGCTCTATTACGAGCACGTGATGTTATTAACAATTTTAAGAAGTTATTCATGTTTGTATTTCAAAAATTTATATTACTGGACTGTAGTCAGATGGATGTATTTTGGAAACAGTTGCCTCATACTTCTAGTTCTTCCAGAAATATGTGGATTCAAAAAAACAAAATTGCCATATGCAACTGTCTTTCCAGCATCTGCCTTCTTCTCTTTACCTGTGGAGTCCATCTCAACTTTTTACACATTTCTAAAAGCTGTAGATCTGTATTTATTTATTTATTTTTCTTATTTATGATAAATAATTACATATAATACCTGTTAGTCTCTGAATTTTTTCTTCCAAATGTATAGCTCCTTTTAAGACCAGGAGATGTCCTGTGCTTACAATGAAATACAGGTTTTAGTCAAATTTTCTTTATGAGACTTGGTTTATCAAAATTAACACTTAACTGGCATGATTTTTGACCTGCACTATATGTTCCAATTAAGAGAGTTCTCCTGTTTGTTTGTATTTTTTTTTTTTTTAATGTATAACTTAATGAAATGTCCTGAAGTTTCTTAGATTGACTAGAAATTCAGTTGTAGATAATCAGATCTGACACTTGTCTGGGTTTGCTGCTCCCAGTAATTGTATTGATTGCACTTGAAATATTTTAGAAGCTTTAGATAGAAATTAAGCATTGCTACATAGTAGCACCTATTACAACTTAGAAACCGTGTTTTTATAAATTTGCTTTTGTATGCATATGTGATGTTTATTTGTATACTATGAGTTGAGAACTCAGAGTAGAAAAGAGCTCAGTGAGGTGGGTCTGTAATATTGTTCAGATTGTATGTGTGTTTTGTTTCTTCCTTTTTAAGAAATTTAAGAGAATTATATTGTTTGTGTGTTTTGGGTTTAGGTTTTTTTTTGGTTGTGTTTTTTTTTTTTTTCCATCACCATACTTCATAAATACTGCAAATAGTTTGAGTACATTGGAAACAGAGGAAATCACTTAAAGCTTTTCCTTGGGACACATGCATCCTCGTTGTGAACCAGAACAGAAAGCTTCCTAGAGATAGAACAAGGCTAAATAATTGTAATGAGTGGAATATCTTTTTCATGTTTGTTTAGCTTAACAATAATACCCTAATATACTAAGTCAACAGGAATCACAGCAATCAAGAGTCATTTAAAAATAATGTGGTTACAGTGTTTCTGGCCTCCGCTTTTACAGTTCATGATTTAATCGGAGGCTGGAGCCGACGTTGCAGTTGTAGACATAGCCTTGTCTGACACACAAATGCCAGAGCTCTTGGGTGGGGGTAGGGAGAGGCTTAGAAGCAGACAAAGTGCAGGCCTCCTTAAAACTAAACACCTGAAAGAAAATTTCAAGAGCATTGTGCCTTGAAAGTTCTGAAAGAAAGTGTCCTTTGAGTATTAAATATCCTTAATCCTTTTTCTTTCCATTTGATGTTTCCCATCCCAGTGACCTATCTGAGTCTCATCCATATGATCTGCATAAACAGACTGTTACCATACACCTCACTTCACTTCATCAAAGCTTCAGCTCCATGTCTGGAATGAAGCACTGACTGTGGTAGCCATCAAGCATACAGTGGTGAAAGTTATAAAATGTCCGCCGTGGTACGAGCAGGGCTGCCCATGTTTTAGAGATCAGTCTATTGTGTACTTTGGAATTACATGAGAAAAATGTGCTTGGACAGGAAATAATTAGCACTTGTCAAAGGGCAGGCAATAGGTTACAGTATTTTACTTTCAACAGGCTATCAGGGGATCAGCTAGATTAGATAATAGAATTTTTTTTCCTCTGGAAGTTAAATACAGATGACTCTAATTACCTTACATTGTGCATTAGAGAGCACATTATGAATAGTACAACTCCAAGAAATTTAGGTCAACGAAGGGAGGGCAGCTGGCAAAAACTTTACTCTGCACTTGGTCTTCGTAGAATTATGTAGGCATTCTGTTCTTTCACATGTTTTATTTGTCTTTGTCACCTTAAGTAAAAAAAAATAAAATAAATCTGGGAGTTGTTAGTATAAACGGATTGAAACTTTACAAATTTGCCTTTCTCAGAGGAAAAAAAAAGAAGGTATCTGTCACGTTTTGGTGTGTGTACATGTCTACGTGGATAATGCATCTTACCACATCCTTTGCTTTGAAGTTGTACCAGTGCTTCTGCATATTAACCAGTGGAAAGCACTCTAAGCTGTTAGTTCAGCACCATGGTCCAGGCTGCGTGGTAGCACGTAGGTGTTCCAGCCCGCCGTCTCGTATCCTATCGACTTGAAGATGTCGTTGGTCTCATAGTTACTGTACAGGTCTTCCAAGGATTCAAGTTGTTCCCTGTTGAGTGGCAGTGATCCAAAAGACTTCAGGTAGGACTCAGTGAATGTCCTCTAAGTGTTAACAGAAATGGTCCAGAGTTGCTTAAAGCCTCAGATTTGTTTATACTGCTTGATAGCGCCTGATGGACAGGTTGTTATAGCTGTTAAAGAGCTGCTCTAGCCCTTTGAACTGACCCTTTCTTAACCTCTGCTTAGAAAAGGTCACCCTTCGGCTTATGGAGTGAGGGGAACCTCGGACTCTACTGTAACAAACAGAGGGTAAAGGGAACAGCTGTGAATTTTGGGTTAACCACAAACCTGTGTAGACTTTTTGGGGTCACTCTATGATAATGAAAATTGTTACCAAATTATATGGAAGTTTAACAGCAATAGTGGGAAAGAGAGGGTGGAGTCTAATGCATTGGGTTTGATAAATGAAGTGTGAAGTTACCCATCTGGCTCTAGACAGCCCTCTTTTTCTCTGCAAAAGGGAAACATTTAAAAATAACCATGGTACATCTAGAATCAATGACCCATACAGAGAGCTGGAATAGATCAAGATTTAACGGTGACTGTGGAAGAAATTATCATTTGAAAAGTGAGACAAAGGATGAAAAAGTACAGTTCAATATCTGCACCTGATTCATTTTCAAAAATGGTCTTAATATTTTTAGCCCGCTAATGATGCTATTGACATTTTTTGATCTTTTTAACTGGAAACAGGAAAGTTGTTAATATCATAAAGAAACAGTTTGGCCAAAAAGAAGAAAAAAAAAAAAAGTAGTACTTGAATTTCAAGAGAGAATGTTGTACTTTTGCACATTGGTGAATGTCCAACAGAACTGGGCAGCACAGCTCAATAAAAATTCTCTTATTCCTCCTCTTAATAAAACTTGTACCAAGTTATAATAATATTGCCTTTAAGGCATGGATGTCATATTCTGCTTAATTGCTAGTAGTTTTTGTTCTATTTTTTGTTTAAATACATTGCTACCAAACTCATCTGTCATCAAGCAATCAACAATAGATTAATTTAAAGGATAATTTAACTACATTGAAAATATTAACTCATAGAAAAAGATGGTTAGTGAAGTAATTATTAAAATCAATCTTTTTCATGCAAAAAAATTTATTAGTCTGAAATGGTTCTGTTATGAGGCAGCCTAGTGTCCACTATGTTATTTCACTCAGGGAAATTTGCACCATTTCTCTTAAGGGAAATTCAGTCAGCTAAGGAGAAATGTGAAGTTTTGGATAAAAATCTAATGATGTGAAAAGTTTGATAGGAAAAACAAAATTATTCATGATAGTTGTATTCTCATAGTTGTGCTAGTTGGATTCCGAAATCTTAATGGAGTTCTCTCTAAACCATCATATAATGACAAATTGACATAGTGAAAACAGAATAAACATTCAATAAATAATTTAAACCAAAGTAAACAGAATTCTTCTGGTTCATGAGATAAACAGCAGAAAAGTGTTAATTGATTATATCTTGTAAGAATCAATAGCTTAAATCCTTGGCTTATTGAAATAATACAGTGAGAAAAATCTATTTTATGAGGTCATTGCTACAACCCATAGCATTTTGTGGATCAGATGACTGTGTATTTTTTAGAGTTATATTCTTCTGTCTGTACATAACCCCTCAAAAGAGAACCTCTTACTCATGGCAAATAGTATGAGCTCCTGGTTTCACGTCAAACTTAACTACAATTCCTTAAAGTTTTTGATATATTTTGTTGTTTTCTGTTTTGAAGAAAAGTTGTTTTTATTCTTGCACATTACCTCTGTCTACATTGGAATTTTAAGTCATGCCTAAGAAGGTAAATGAGGTAGATTTTGCTCTTAGCTCTGGTAGCAGAAAATGTTGATGTGAAGAAACCTTTTATTCTGTAACGAGAGAAAAGTCAACTGGTTAAGAAGTTAACGTGGGCTCTGGGTAAATTGGAGTAGTTTTCCTTCTGTCAGACTCAAGAAGTCAGTAACTGCCAGATTTTAAAAGAAACGTGGTAAGGCCAGTTCAAAGACTGGTTGACAAATATCACAGAATATAACTATGTGAAATATGAACACTTCAGAAACAGGAACTATACCAGTGCCAAAGCTTTAACAGTTAAAGGACAGAAGTATCGAGTAAAGTCTGACAGAAAGTGGAGAAAATATTTATGTTATTTACAACTTTTGCAGTTGTTTTGTGTAATGTTAGCATGACAGATTTTTTTTCTTTTGTGGGAATCCAGCGTCTATGTTTCTGAAATTAGTAACGATCTCAGTATACACAGCTGTGTGATCTCCAGTGGGATTTTGTAACAGTCGTCCTCTCTAGGCAATAAATGTGTCAGCTGGAATGGATATTCAGTAAGTTAGCAACAAGCATAACAATTAGCAACAAACAAGAACAAATTTTGATTCATCATTTAGGAAATCACAGGGGGAAAAAACAACCAAACAAACAGAAGATTAGATTGGATTTGTTTGATTTTCTTGTGTGTTTGTGTTCTTTCAAAGAAGAAAATTAAACTATTCAGCACCCATTTTGTAACCTAAAAAAAAAAAAATCTAGAAAGTAAACTCATGTTGTGAGTTAGATGATGATACTGAATACAGCATGTTAATGGGGAAGATGCTCTGAGGCAGACTGCAAACCAACCTTGCAGCTTTTAAATGAATGTAGAAAATGCTGAGACTTCAATGAAGTTGTCAGGTCTCCTGCTGTAGTTATGCTTAGACATCAGCTGCCTCGATTGACCTTTGACTTCTCTCCGGTTCCTTATTGCCAGACTTCTTTCGCTTCGTGTGACCCTTCCTGTTCTCTGCCTGTCTTTCACCTGTGTTTCTTGTTCTGGGGAGTCTTTGAAGCAGCCAGGCCTGGCATCAATAGGTACAAGTACTTTGCACAATGGAAGTACTGCTTGATTAAATCTTGCTGTTTAACAACCACTCTTATTTTCTTTAAAGCAGCTTTGACCCTTTACCCTTGAAAAAAAAATCATTTACAAGCTTGGATATTTACAGGAAATGGTTCTTACCTGGTGATGTCACTATAGACACAGCAAATACGGTATAAAAGACATCTTTTGGTATAAGGACTTTAAACGAATGGTGCATGGCAGTCTAGGAGGAAAGTCATGGAGATCACCTTTGTGTGGCTTTTGTGTGCATCCTCTGTTATGCCACTTTGTGGAGGATTGTTTATTCTGATGGTTATGTTACCATTTTAGTTTAGTTTTAATTCTCTGTTTCTGAAAACCCCAACGAGATGCATCATCCCATACCTGAATAACTACAGGATATATTTTTCCTCATATCCCTTTTTTGATTTAATGCTTTTCTTCCTTGTATGATATATATGATATATGATACATATAATATATATATAATCCTTCTGATGTGTCAGAAGGATTTTTCAAAAATGACACTTCCAAATCTGACAAATGACACAATTTAGTCTTAATAGTGCAATTAAAGTTTCCAAAACTATGCGATAAATAATTTTCTCGCTCTACCAGAGTGCATTTGATTATTTTTATTTTTAATAGTTGGCTAAGTTTTTTTGAAGGTTTGAATTTATTTTGCCTGGACAGGTTTATCAAGTCAGCAGGGGTGACATTTCCTTATTTAAGCTTTCATAATTGCAGTACAAGAAAGATAGTGTTGTTTTTCAAGGGGTTTGACAATGATTTGCTCACTACCACTGGGAGATCTCAGTGCTGGAGATGGAAATTACTGTGTTTCCAGACTGCAGGAGACTGGAGAGTGAATAGATCACAGAGGTGACAGAGGTGACAAATTTATAATCTGTGGAGACAAAGTGTTACCCACATCATCAGACAGTTGAACCACAAAGTAGCATTAGCATCAGCTGTCATCATTCCTTCAAGAGAGAATGGTGTCTGCCAGGGGCAGGGAAAAGGAGAAAAGCTGGGAGAATCCTGAGCATTGTACCGTACTCCATAGCTGCCCACGCCAGCTGAAGACATGGTGTTACAAACTAGGGATCAAGAATGATGGTCAAGACAACGCAAAATTCTCATAGGTATATTTTGCCTTAGACACTGAGTTTTTTTCTTCTGCAATATTAATCCGTACTTACCTTTGCCTTAGCAAAGTGTGTTGCTGCCATGGTATGTAATATACCCAAAAAAATAATTTGCAAATTTTGTAGAAATTAAAACTTTGTCAAAAAAAAAATTCAAAAAACAAAAAACTTTTAAATGTGTCTAAAGATGCAATTATCATCTCTGTAAAGCATTAGATGCCTTGTCCAAACAGGACGTGGTTGTTAAGGTTATTAGTGCCATTATTATTGCAGTAAAATTTGGTTTTATGATGGACAAAACTAACTGGATTTGGAAGAACTGTGTTCAATACCTGGTATATGTTACCAGCGCAGAAATAACGGGATAACAAAGGCTTCACCTAGCCAGGTGGTGTGCTTATGTCATTGCATGAGACATGAGTGAGCAGATGCTTGTGTAAGTTCATGACTTAAGTCTTAAATGTTGTCAAACTTGTGTTGTTAAAGTTTTTCCACATATCTAGAATTTGATGGCTCCAGGGATTGGTAATGAAATACAGAGCCTTTTGTTTTCAGGTCAGCAGTTCAAATGTGCTTCAGGTAGATAGTGCCAAAGATTATTCCCATTGGATATCTGTGTTTGATGGCCTATGCAAAATGCATTGGTTCTTGAATCCTGGTAGGCAGGTGTGTATATCACGTAAAGCAACTGTTACAGCTGATACTAATTGGTACCCTTGCTGGCATTCTCAGAGCAGCCAAAAATTAAATGGATGTAGAAGCTGCGCAAGATGCTGTCAGTGCTCTGAGCGCTCTAGGTGATGGTTGGGAGGAAGAGTATTGAGGCTGATTGAAGGCGAAAAGAGGATGGCAGTCTGTTGCATTGCTCTGTATTGCTCTCTATTAATTTTATTTATTTTTTTACACTAAAAGTTATGGTAACATAGATGCCTGTACACAGATACGTGGTGAGAAAGTGCCGTGGTAAACTCCTGGCCAACGTCAACATGATTGCACAAAGTGCAATCCACTGGGAGGCTGAAGGCTGGGCTGGAGGTGTAACTAATCAGAGAAATGAAGATGAACTGACGAATAGAATCAGATCCGTTACTTATTTTGACTACAAATGAGATTTTTCTGGCATTTTAAACATTTGTGCTGTTTATTTTGTTTGAATTTTCATTTCTAAATGTATAATTACTGTGAAATTACTAAATGACAAACTACGATGATGTTTAAAATAGCTAACAAAGGAAGTTGGCATTTCTTAAGATGCTCTGTAAAATTCGAGACCTTAGGGACCTGTTACATAGCACGCATTTGTTTCATATTCTTTGTTTTATGTTTTTAAATGACAGCAGCCCCAAATGGAAAGCATATTTAATAGTAGCAAAAAAATGCTGCTATGGATTACTGAAAAATTTGAGTAGTTAAGCCAACAGGGATACTTGAAGAGGTATGCAACACCTCAGTTTATAACCCACAATACTTAATTGTGTTTCCATATTGGCATGTACAAGAGATTGGCTTGGGTTGGTGATGGAGCAGGTAGGACTTGTGGGTAAGAAGTGTGTTAAAAGTAACATCTGTGGACATAAAATACATAATTTGAAATTGAGATAAATAAAACAAAAAGAGGACATGAGTTGTATCAGGATGATTAACTGAGAAACAGACTCTAAGAATGCGGGGTTTATAGGGAAAACTGAAGAAGACTATTAAGTGGTGAAGTGAAGGCAATAATAGAAAGGAAAAGGAAATATTTCTGTGTATTTTCAGATCCGCTAAGAAGAGCTTGTTCCACTCTTTTTACAAAGGCAAGCTTGAATGGTCCCATCAGATATGCCTGTGGCTGTGTTGGAGTTAGCTTCAGCTCCAAATTATGCTGGGGGGTATTTTAATACAAGTTTATTAGGCCATGATTTTAACTTTTTTGCCAGTTCCTTTTTTTGCAAGTCAACATTTTCTCTTTTTTATTTTCTCTTCAAAACTATCAGACAAATTCCTTGGCTTACCAAGTGATTTGTGATGGTTGTGATGGTTACGGAAATAATATCAATCTGAATTCAGTCCACACAAACCCATAGTGTGAGTTATTTTGATCCGCCAGATATTATCACTGCAATGGATATGATCCTTGTTTGGATCAGAACATGATTGTTTGGGTACCAATTTAGAGTGAATTTCCTTGATTACAAATTTACAATTTATGATTGGAATTTTCAAATATTAGATTTTCAGATTTGCTGTTTCTGCAAATCTTCCTGCCAGTGCATTAATTTGTTGAGCAAATAAAATGATTTTAGTCAAATTCTGTAAAATATTAAATGTTTTCCTATAAGGTTGGTGTGAATAATCATTATTTTGCATAATCTGCTCAGTTTGCTTTCCCAGTAATATTATAAAGTTTCATCTAGGCTGAATAAATGAAGTTTTTTTTCTTGTTTTCGAGCCCTGAATTGTATTTAAACTCAATTTTAGCAAGTGCCCTTATCTAGTAATGGTGGAGGTGCTATGGGGGTGTAGAGGCGCTGTTTGGTAAGGTCAACATTTGGTCTTTTTGACTGGGAAAGAATCTTATCAGAATTATTTTTGACAACCTAGTAAAGGTGGATTTGAAAAAGTGCTCAGGAGATGAGAAGTAATCGATGTGTCCACTCCAGATGACTTACCAGCTGTACGGCATGTTCAGCATGTTTACTGTAAGGCATTCTTTACCACATTTATGCTCTAATTGTTTTATATTTTATATTAGACCACTCTGAAAGTATCGAGATGCGTCTCCTTCTGCTCATCTTTGGAGGTGTGCATCAACCCGAAATCCAGATCTGTGTCTGGGGGCAGGCAGGAGGCTGGAGGAGGGGAGGGAGGGGATTTGAGGTGTGAGGGTGTAACGCTGGACAAGGCTTTTAGCTGTTCTGCTTGCCTGTAGGTGACACTGTTGCACCATTTATCTGTATATTTTCACATATCTTGTCCAGGGACAAAAAAAAAAAAAAAAGAAAAAAAGTTTCATTAAAATAATTTGAGAGAGAATCAGATAAATGCAGTATGCTAATGATTCCATAAGGCTTTGTCAGACAGCGGAGCCTTAGATACAGCCAGATGAATGGCATCTTCTTCTTCGCGACGATGGCAGCGGCTCATAATGTTATGGCCGATTAACTAGCTCCCTAGTATTGCTCCTCCAGTACAGTATCCCCTTGACAGGCAAGTTGCTAAAAGGATTGCTCGGCATGTTTCTAAAGACTAATGTAATAAACCAAGATGATAATACGCTGTTGAAAAAAAAATCTTAATTTGCTGCTAAGTTATGGCAATATAAAGTTAAAATGTTTTTCTCTGCTCAAGTAATTTAAATTAATAATGTGTGCCATTAAGTGAATTCTCAGAGAGGATTTTTTCTTCTTTGCTATTAAGTATGCTGGCTACAGAGAAAATGAAATATTCTATGAGGCTTGAGCAATCATCTATCTCTAAGCTACAGTGTGCCTGCTGCCAGATGTTCAGGTGCCGGTGCTGCTGCTTTGACATGTATATCTCTTCCAGGCAAAAAACAATATATACATCAGTCCAGGTGCAAGGTGGCCTTGCCAGCAAACCTGCCTCCTTCTAGCTGTGACATTCATCCGCTCCCCGTCAGAATGTGTACGTTAGGAGGGGATTGTAATTAACCCCTGGAAAGCCTGGGTTTCACAAAAGTGATGTGCGCGGTAATGATATTGTTAGGTTCCTTAATTTCCAGTTTCACCATCAATTATGCCATGTGTTTCATCCAGTTGGTGCTACCCTCCCAGTGTTAATTACAACCTACAAGACTGTTACAGTTAATTTTATGGCAAGCATATTGTCTCTTCAAGGCTCCACAGCAGCTCATAAATTATCTTGAAGGTAAAATGTAACTTGGGGAACTAGTTATGAAAATTCCATCCATCTCGCTTAGGAGGTGCAGCTGCTACTGTCAGCTGCCTCGCTGCCGCATTGTGAAGGAATTATGGTGGGTCAGGTTTAAGAGGCTAGGCCCGGGCTGTCACCGAGGAGAAAGGCTGTCCTGGCCCTGTCAGACAAGTACCTTCTGCCAATCCCTTGTGGCTTCACTTTGCAGGCAGTAAAAGGCAGGCGGTGCAGGTGGATGGTCCCCAAGCTGTCTCTATTCATTACTTTACAGAAACTTGCTTTAGGTAGGCAGGTACGGAGACCTTTCCACTGTTGTCATAATGTTAGGCATCATCTGCAAAGTGCAAGATAGATAACTCTATAAATAACTCGCCGATCTGCCGGGCTGCGGTAGTGCAGAAAGATGATTAGCACCGTAGACACACATGAAGTAGCTCGCTGGTTTGCAAAATGACTGTTGGTTTAATTGTAGCAATAGCTGGTTTGGAAGAGCACATCTGTTCGCTTTTATTTCACATGCACAATATGAGGAGGCGCAATTTCGCTGCAAAGTAATTTGTGTTAAGAGTTTCACATTACATAAATTAGCATGGCTTTATTTTGGCATTATTTATGACATCTGTATGTGTGTCCTGCTTTTTGTTGAAAGAATTGCAAACAATGATGATTTTCTTTATATATATTTATATATAAAACAACAGAATGCAACCCAGTACTCAGAACAAGAGCTACTTACATTTTTATAGTGAACTTGTATTATTACTGTAATGCCTTACTTTTCTCCTTATATCAATAATACAAGACTACCATAAAATATAATGCCTTATTCTGCCGTCTCTTCCTTTAGTAGTTTGTATTTCAATAGTTTCAAATGCTGTCAAGCTTTGGGTGTTTTTTTAAAGAATGAAACCTCAGTACAAATCAAATTTCCTGCGAGGTTTTTTTCCTTCCACTATTTTACCTTTCAAAAGGACTTCTGTGTTTACAGTGCTGTTTCCTAACCTCATTTACAGCTGGGAGGGCATATGAGAAGGAGCACTGAAAGCTGACACTGAACACATTTCCATAGGCAACCACTGTGCAGATGTGAATATACAGACTGCTGTGAATGGGTAAATGTTGTGAATTCAATTGAGGAGAAAATGAGCCAACGCAATAATGAAAACCAGCAAGGATAATGCATCTAAATATATATTGTTCATTTCTTTTGACAGTCTTCATTCAGTTTTAATTATTTCATTTTAATTATTGTTCATTCTGCAGCGATGAAATTTTTTGAAAATAAAGCTGACTCTGTAAGTTGGGCCTTTTATATGTTTGCAAAATAGGAGAAAAGGCTGAATAGAGAGTTCATATTAGTACACTTCTAATACATGTTCATTGTTGCTTTTCCCACAGAATTTAAAGTAAATATGCATTATAATGGCTTTTAGAGGGCCGTTCTTCTTCCTGTGGCAACTGTTTCAGTGTATTCAGAGAAGTAACTCAGGACTTTGAACTGACCAGAGTACCGCATTTCTATTTGTTTAGCGTATTCAGAGGAAAGCTGTGCATTAGGCACAGCCTTGGGCAAAGTGAGGTGTAAAAACCAGATTGCCTCAAGAGCAGGCCCAGAGGCAGTGCTCTTTTGAAGCCAAGTTCCTTCTGGGGTTCATTCTCTCCTTGTCTGCTATTGAAGAGGTAAGGGGGCGGAAAGGCTACCTGTGTTGCTAGCATATTCCATAAAATGTAGTGTTGCTTCACCTGCTCATCTATGTCATTATCTCCTACGTCGTAGGATGTCAGATTACCAAGGTTATCCATCAGTATGCCAAAGCACCCCTCCGTTGGGGACCATTCTGCATCAGAACTGGGAGGTGTCTGCAATGTCTGCTCTTGCTATAGTTGCTGTAATGTAGTGTTCACTAAATTTTTGATAAATTTGCCTCGGTAGAGGAGGCTGGGAAAAGGGAAGTTGTCCAAGAATGTAATGGCCCGTACTGGTTTCTGAAGGGATAATAAGACTGCTGAATATTTGAAATTGTAGCGTATGTTTATGTCAGACAGTATTATGTGAAAATATCCTGGTTATCATCATAATCTCTTTGTGGGTTGATTTTACAACATCACTAAATTCAAGAGAGTTACTCTTGATTTAAGTCAGTGTAACTGAAGAGAATCAGGACATAGGTCCTAATAAATAGTCTTTCTGAACTGTAATTTGGCACATGTAATCGTCATTACCAAACTCATTCTCTTTTAAATGTAAGATTTAATTTTTGTGCAATTGAATAAGAAAACATTTCTCAGAACAGTGCCTTTGTTTCTTGGCTCTTGGCCAACGTCTGTAGGAAAGAAAACTTCGTTTGGAAAGCAATTGAACTATGTAGTATTGTGAGCCTACTTGTTTTTTAGGAAGATAGATTACAGTAGGAGAGAGGATAGGAGTTGGATCCAGACCACTCGGTTGTTATGATAAACATTTAAAAAATGTTTTTCTTGCTTAACATGACTCAGTATAGTCTTACGTACCTTCGAGCCAAGAAGAAAATGGGCTTTCAGAATAGCCTCGGTATTTGATAGTCATTAGACTCCAAAACACAGTTGGAAAGTTTTTTATGGCTGCAGATTCTTATTTATGACACACACACTTAATTTAGTCATTTTTAATGCAAGAAGTAATTTTAAAACTCAAATAAAATATGTTTACCAATTTAAGTGTGCCAAATGAATTTATAAAAATAAAATTCATTTTTTAGCTCAAATATATGTAAACATCAGTAGGATTTGAGTCAGTGATAGCTAGCAAAGATCAGTTCTGAAGCTTGGTGCTTCAAAATTTATAAAGAAATCAAAATTTTAAATAGGGTCATCATAGAAAACAAAAAAAGGCTTTTTACTGCTTGATAATTAAAAGTTCCAGTAATGTAGGGAGACCTCTGTGCGTGTTGAATCCTGTGAAATCAATGGGGCTCTGCATGAAGTTGATCCACTTGCTCATTCAGTTTGTCTATGAAAACAACTTTCTTGATCAAAATCAAGATACTGATTATCTCTCCTCTTGTACTCCATTATAGTACATCTTGATGTGAGATAAATGACTTCTTTTATTTCACAATAATCCCATACATTGCCTTTTTCTTACTGAGACGGAAAAGATCAGTGTCCTTCATCCATGTCTTAGGCCCTGCGATCGAGGTGCTGTTATGTGCCAGGGAGCCATTTTATAATTTGCCTTGGGTGAGAAGTTTAAAACTTTGAGTAGGATTGCTCAGGCTACCACGATACCATGCAATTTTAATTGCATAATTAAAATCACAAGATCAAGAAACATAATCTTTGTGTATTTGCCTCCTGGCTCCACACAAGTATTAAAATAATTTCAAGAATGTATGTCGTTTTCTTTGAAGGAATATGGATTGCAACAAAGTAAACAGAATTACTTGTGTTTAAATATGAATATGTTCAAAGCAAACTGCTTTAGGTATATGCCTGACTTCTAGTCAATATCTATCTTTATTAAATGCAGATTTTTTTTCTAATTAAAACTTACAAGCGTATGCATTAGCACGCTAACAGAATTGCTGATCTTGAAGAGTGCAGGCGGACCTTTTCTGCGCACCCTAATTGCTAACAGATACGGAAAATACAAATCCGAAAATCCTTCTGCCTTCTACTTTTGCTAATTTTTATTTTTATCTTACAGAAGAAACTGCGAGAAAGCAACATACTATCAGATATCAAAAGCAAAAAAGGTTTCTTTTTTGTTTGAATGTACTACTTTTAAGCTGTGGTAATTGTTATGGAGGTACAATTGGTTAAGGATATGGAAAAAGAATTTTGCCTGCTCACTTTTTTGCTCAAAGCCTGACCTTTATTTAAGCGTATTATTTTTGTCGCACACGCACGCACAACCCTACAAGATTTATTGGCGTTTGTATGAAAAAAAATGAAAGGATTTTCATGTTTTGTAAGAAACTTAATACACTCTCGCAGATGGCCCAGCTCAGGTGTGATTTTAATTATGAGATAAAACAAAGCCCAACACAGTAGGAAGTAGTCTTAATAAACGGCCTGAAGCTTTTGTCTTCATGTGTCAAAAAGCCTTTTTATTGCGTGATGAATTTTTTTTTACTAGCTGTTTCTAAAAATGCTTTTAAAAAAAATGCAAGGGCTTCCAGAGTTCATTTGAATTATTTTGGACAAGTAAAAAGTAGGAATGTTTTGTGAATTTGTTATTTCTTCCCAATAAGTTTAGGCTTCTGCAAGGGAATGATAAGAAAAAAATATGCATTAATAATAACAAAACATGGACACGAATGCTCTTTTATTTGTTTACAAATAAAACCTTTTCTAATTACATGTTGTCATTGCTTGTCAGTCTATCACATTGCTTAGTAATAACAAAAACTGGGCATTTGAGCACTGCTTAAACTGTACCATCAGAAACTAATAATTTAAACCCTGCTATGCTATGGTATTCAGCCTTCGTTATTAAAACAAAAATAATACGATCCTGTTGTTAAATGTTACTAATATATTACAGTAATGTTGTACTGTCTTTCCCTTAGTGGGGAATTATGAGGACCTCATGTTAGGACCTCAGTGTCCTGACATAGTTAATTATCCATAGATAATGGTTTTCAGCAGTAGCTGGTCGGCACATTGCAACCTCACCATTGAAGGCTTAATAAATATTTGCAGACTCAGGTGCAGAGCACCTATGTACTACAAAAACAAACAGCTGTGGTTTCTTTCCTGGGCTATACATCACGTACAGCATCTCGTTTGTTGTAGCTAGCCTAATGGTGCAAACGGCAAGCTTTGTCCTATGCTATATGGTGGTAATATGTTTACTGCAGATATGCTAACTACTCTTTCATGAGTCCTTTCATCGTCTTTTTTACGGCAAAAATGTCTTGGAACGCCGCAGCTCTTGGGGCTCGTTCCGTGAGTGCTGCGTATTGATGGGATGATGGCTAACTGGGTTTTAGAGCTTGTGGCTTCTGGAGCACGCCTGGCATTTTTGCAGGTTTAGGATTGTCAGCTGCAGAAATATGATGGGGAAAAAAAACAGCAATTAATGATTTTCATTAATAATTTTGTGAGCTAGGCGTGCTGTGTGTTACAGTGCTGTGTTTTCAGGATACAAACCTCTTTTGTTTTGGAAAAACTGTGTATGCTACCGGTATTGATAAATGTTGGGATGAGTGGCCTCTTAGCTGCTCTGGCAATTGTCATCATGCTTAAATTTTTGAACACATTTTGTTTTCAATATGGAGCTGATATGCACCTGAATTTAGTTGTTTATCTATGTTGTTTTTGAATGTTAAAATGCCTAAACTTGAAAAAATCTGTCATAATTGGAAAATAAAAATATGACATCATTATTGCCTCACATTATGTAATAATAGCATGCATTATTTAGAAAGTAGACTCCTTATTTATTATATTTTTTATATAAGTGTAATTGCCAACTACTGTATCGTTTGAAATCTCTATAGAAAATATTTTGATTGACTATCACAATAGTAACAGTAGTTTTCTGTTCCAGAAAATTATTTATCTTTCAGTCCAAGAAAAAATATTTCATTTTTTTCTTCATATGTTTTGCCATAGATTTCAATGCTTTCAACAAAGGCCTAAAGAGGAAATATATTTTTTCCTGAAATTGTCCATTCTCTGCTTCCCCCCTGCCCCGCCACCCTTGCATCCTTAGTCTTAATCTTTTTTCAATTTTTGGATTTTAAGGATTACATTGTATTAATGCATCTCTCTTCTAGTCATGTTCATCATGTATTACAGGAAGGTATAGGAGTGATAATCTAGGATAAATGAATAACATTCTGGTTTTAGCTGTTGATCGTGTGCCAAGTGTGGGAGCATTAGAAGAACAGGGAAGGGGCCCTACCCTGTAGAATTTCTAGGCCACTTTAGGCAAGAAAATGATTCCTGTCTGGTTTGTTCCATGTGCATCATCCCCAACTTCTCAGTTTGTGTATTGCCAAATGTTCAGTCAATGTTTCTTTGCTGTGACTCAGGAAATGCTGCTTGGTCTCCTGAACAAGGCTCACAGTCAGAGCTGTGCTGATGGGCGGGTGCCTTGACCTGCGTGCGCTGCCACCCCACGTGCACCCTCAGCACGGGCTGGCGTGCTCTCCAGGATGCTGAGAACCGAGCTCTGGTTGTCAAATGCCCAATCTGCATCCTGCCCGCCGGCTGGCAAGCTGCATGTTGGCTGTAGGCAGCTTCTGTATCACTGCTAACATTGCTGTGAGCGTGATGTTACAACTCAAGTTATGCTTATGGTGTTTCTTATCAAGATAGCTTTGGTACAAACCTTGAGGAAAGTTTTTGTTCAGATGTGCATCCCATGCACGATGGGTTGTGTCTTTCTACCTGCTAATCCCACTGCACTGGGATTGGGGATTGGTGCTGGGGAGTGGTGCTGGTGGCTGGCGTGTCTTTGTGGCTTGGCAGCCAGGCCACACAGGTGTCATTAATACCAGGTAAAAAAGGCGAGCAGACAAAGGGTGCTGTTTTAAGTGGCAATACACTGGCAGTCCTTAGTGTTGTGCTTCTCCATCAAATAGAAGATACAATGGCAGTGCTTGCTTCCCCTTAATTTTTAATGTTACAAACCTGCAAGTCACTTGAGTAACACACACATGACTTCTAGCATTAAAATTCAGCATTAGATTAACTTAACTGCAATTGTATTCGTTTTAAATTGAGTGCACTTTAAAATTCTGCTGGTAACCATGCTGTTGGTAACCTACACCCCTTTGACTCATTAACAAAATGTAACTGATCTTGATCTTTTTTTTTTTTTTTTTTTTTTTTAATTTATCTACAGTATAATCAAGGCAAGAAGCTTTTGGCTCATGAAAGTAAATGTTTTTGATCCTTTGTTGTCAGATCCCACAATTTCTTTACAGCAGGCTTAGATGAAACAGAAAACTGATATACTGAGCCACTGGAATTGCAGTCTTGTAATTTAGAAATATCCATTTTATCCCTTATAATTTCTTCACTAAGATTCTTCAGTCTGAATCTGATATAGGTGGGAGCCAAGACAAACAGTAAGCATTTATAGTCATTCAGACCAGTTTGGATTCCACTAGAATGTAAAGCCAAAGAGTTCTTGGCTTTGTTTCATGCATCCTTACAAGGATAAAAAGTGCATTTAAATTGTAATATTCACTGCAGCTACATGCTTCTGTAACATCTGCAAGCTTTTACTTCCAACAACGTTATAAAGATGTGAAAATACTTATGCAGTAAACTCTTAATTTTGGCAGCTGAAGAGCTTGGTGGAAGGTCCTTTAACTCTCTAGAAGCAGTGCGCTGCAATACACTTTCTCCAGTCCAGTCCACAGGAGCTGGAGTGCAGTGATGCCAGCGATGCCATACACGTGCTTGGGGAAAGGAAAGGGCAGGTGTTTATCTGCTCTGTGCGGGGCATTGCCCTGGTGGTGCTGCCCTGTATTAGGAGCTTTGATCCTTTATGTAATTCTAAATATACAGCTAACTTGCTATGGTTTTAAAGAGTAAGTGCTGCAGCAGTAATTTTGCAGGACAAAACCCTAAAATTACTTTAGTGATTTATTTGTGTACTTGTTGTAGAGATATTTGCCAGATAGCAGGAATAGCTAATAGGGAGTATTCCTGTGGCTTAGTACAAAAAACATTGAAAATACATTTTATTACAGGAGTCCTATTTCTAGAATTATAAAATTTATTGAAATAAGCTCTTTCCCTCATTTTGGTATGTTATTTCCAGACTAGCCTCCTCAATGTGCACATGCATGCACACACATGATTTCCTCGTGTGCTTACTGAATTGATACCTAGTGAGTCCTGCTAGCAGACTTTGACAGAACATCAGTCAGAATTTGTCTTATCTAGTCCTGCCCTTTTACATTAAATAACCTGAGGCTCAGATTTTAGTTGCTCCATACTTCTAAATAGGTCTTTTTATTATAGCTTGGACAACTTATTCTGCTATATACATGTAGCACTTTGAAATTCCAGGATGAAATTCCTAGGCAATATATGCAGCAACGAAAGAGAGAGAACCCTCATGTTTGCAAAATACATGTTGAGGAAGCAGTATGGCAAAAACTGTGTAGTACAGAGTTCTTTACAGCTGAGAGCTGGAGCGTTGAAGATCATTGTTATCTGTTGGTCAATACCTTTGAAATAGAAGCATGCTATGAATAGGAGAACGCCGTGATGAACCGTGGGTATGGCATGTGTCCCTCACCTGTGTGTGTACATGAGGATGAGACGCTGGCTGTGTGATTAGCTCTGAAGCAAAACAGATGACAGCAATCAGTAACACTGAGTTTAAATGCATGTCACAAAAATGCACGTTTCATATTTTTATCTGTCAGACTGTGGTACGTATTTCTTTGTGCAGTAGATGAGTATCTAGTTTTCTCTTCTGCTTCGTAATGTTTGCTATGAACTTGAACTCCCAATGGCTGACTGGAGTTCAAAGACCAGAGTACTGCTGACTTCCCGTACTTTACAAATCCACAGAAGTCCTTTGTCATCCATAGAAATGGCAAAGTGAAAGGGAGGCTGTGCCTCAATAGAAAGATACTTTGTGTGGAGGAAATCACAGACCAGATATGCCTTGAAATAGCTTAAAAACACATAATTTTTGGAGAAGACCAATAATACCAGTTATTAAAGGAGACAGCATAGAATGCACATTTCTAGAATCAGGATAAAGATAACATTGGGATTTGTAGTCCAGCAAAACCTGAGATTTTCACAATATCCCATGCCCAAAGACTTAGCTTTTTAAAATGTTCATTGGCATGCTCGCTGCGCTCCCACATTTAAAGATAGCATCGCCCGTACAGATATTCTGAGGTAGAATTTAGTTCTTTGTTCCCAGTTTAAGGTTACCTCTGAAAAACAACTAATCAATAAACAGTTTAATGGACTATAGCGAATAACTCTATTATGGGTAGCTAAAATAGGGAATTTTCACAAAATTATCTCAAAAAAAGAAAAACAAAGTAAATAGTTTTGCAAGAATGTAGCTATTTTCTTGTTGGCTTAGAGCATTCTAATTCTATATAGAATTAATGAAATTGATTATAAACTAAAGAATTAATCGAGCACCTTTTAGTTACTGTACGCCTTTCACTCTGGGGCTAGATAACCTTAAGATGACCTTTCCACATCTGGGGTCAAGCGCTAGTAAAAGTTGTCTTATTCTTAGGCTTCATCTGGGCTGGCATTTCTGACAGACGTGTAAACAGATGCAAGCATCGTTGCTAATGACAGGTGATTATAAGTGGCATGGGTGCCAAGGTAATTAAACCATGCCTTGACAGGAACATTTGGTGATATGGTATTGCAGCATTAGAAAAATTGTTGCAACACATTTTTCCCTGCTAGGCTATAGACCTGAATATCATTCATTTGGATTCTTTGGCCATGGCACTCCAAATCCAGAGTTTTACTCCCTGCTTGAAGTATTCAGCGTAGGGAACTGGGCAAAAGCAGCTGGTTGAATAGAGCAGGTACGTGTGAGTAGGGTTCTGGTGCTTTGAATTGAAGCATATGGTTCTAAGAAGCCTTTTAGCATATAAATATAGTATAAAAATCCAGCATGGAAGGATTGGAGGTGTATTATCTTTGTGACAAGATAACAGTTACTGTGCCAGATTTATTAATGGCTGAATTATTGGGCTATTCTTTGTCATATATTTCTTATTGGACATCTTAACTGCTTTTACGGCTGCAAATCTTAGTTTCTAAATCTCGTTAAGCTTTTGTGTGTGAATGTACTTCACAATGAAATACAGATTATTCGCAGAGTAGAAATAAGGGTTGCTTTAGAAATAATTTATTTTAGTTGATATTAGAACTTTTATAGACTTAAGGCAGTGTATTCTCAGATCATCACGGAGCAATTTCGTAGTTGAAGATTACTTTGTATTCCTCGCTCAGGTTTCTTTTGCTGAGAGTGAATAATGCTCAAGATAAAGTTCCTTATTTATCCCACAGCTCTTGCAGCTCCTTATTTAAAATGAATTGTATAAGAGCTGTGGAAAAAAATGGCTTAATTCCATAAATCAATCTAAACTGATTTCATAAAATGTGAGATGTCTAGTTTAAGGATATTTTTCCATCATTCTGTGTGGAATTCATTATGACCATCGGATGGAAGTAAACTGTCCACGCCATTGGCGTTCCTTTGATATTTGTCTCCGCTTTGAAGCTCTGGTGTTTAATATCATTAATCTCAGCTAAAATTCTGGACCTCCATCAATTTTGGGAGCACAACTTAATCCTGCTTATTTATCATTCAGGGCACTCAGGATGGAAATAAATTATTTCACTTCTCTGGTTGGTCTGGACATCGCTAAAGCAGTACAAGAAACTGCTTCAAATAGCAGCTTACAGCTTTTATCATAATGCTTGGACTGGATACCTAGCAAAGGGTGCTGGGAATCTAGTAACTCCTTTAGTTTGAAGCTGGCTCTTGAAAATGAAATTTCAAATGTAGTGAAATTAAATCAATTTTCATATCAATTACGTGAAGAGATTTAATTAAATGATGTGCTAGATACATTGCTTCCATGATATTTAGTAAAAGAGGTAAAACGGAGTTAAATGCATCCTGATCACAGTGAGATCTTCAATGCCTTCTGTTGTTTTTTCCACCATCTTCTGGTCCAAGTCTCCCAGGCTTCCACCCACTGTTTCTTCTGATGAACATGCTGACAAAGTTAAGGTGCTGTTAATGCATCTGCAAAATTTTCAGCCTCTGGATTGAGATTCTGGCAAAAATTTGTGTGGTCCAAGGAAGTCAGCTTTGAGTGTATGATGACGTCGACTATGGTGCTGATAACTTTGGCATCCTTGCACATCAAATTTTGACCTGCAGGATCATTTCGGAAGTTTTAAAAAGCTGTTTTTTTTTTCCTTGTTGTCAGCATAAGGCATGCAAATTACACTTTCTATTTTCAGCTAATAAGTAAAGGAATTGTAGGAAAAAAAAACAAAGGATTTGGATCACTACAGTTAAAGCAAGTGTAATATAAATAAAATCAGTATCATATTCAGGTCCATCACTAAGTGTATGTATTTATACATATGATACTCTATATAATTTTGTGCAAGGGTTTTAATGTTATGTGCAGGTAACCTTGGAGCTGCCAGTTTGTTTTATTTCTGATGTTGCCTGCTAGTCCCTGAAGCAGATAAACTGGATTTTTTTTTGATCTTCCATTTGCTAGGCTTTCGTTATATTGTGGTTACAGTCACAATGTCAGCACATAAAATGTTAAACATCACTGGTCTGAAAGAAGCTTCCATTGTCTTCTACTTTTGGTGCCTGGGGATTCCTTCTAGTCTTGCAGTGGTGGTTCTGTCAGTGTAATATGTCATGAAGCATTTCTCAGTAATGACAGACATTGAATATGAGTGACAGGAACTCTGACCGAGTGAAATGGGTTCAATTACCAGAGATGTAGGGTTACCTGAGATAAAACCAAATGGTCCAATTGTGCTTGGGTTTGACCCTTTGACTCCCAGCTACCCGGCAGCAAAGACAAATGGCTGATTAACCATCCCCTAACCCTCCTTTTCTGTGATAAACTTGTTTGGATTTCCTTGTCTGAATAAAAATCTAAGCGTGGCATGTTTCTAAGAGGAAATATGATAGGAAAACAATGGGTCCTGGTGCTAGTCATTTTCTTCCCTTACTGACACAAACCAGAAAGCTGTCATTCTATCTTGGAATGTATCTAGGACATAGTGTCCAGAAATCAATACAAGATAAATGATTGCTCTCTTAACCTCACCTTTCTTCTGCTGCCGCGCTTACGTTGCTCCCGTTCACCTGCAGCCAACCTGACGCCAGAATAAATGAGGGAAGCTGCCCTGAAAAGTATCTTCTGAAGGGGTTTTGTGTGAAGGGGTTTTGTTGGTGACATTTTTGGTTGGTTCCTTTTTGGCGTGGGTTTTTTTTGTTGGTGGTGGGAGGGTAGAGAGAGGGGTTGCTAGTCAGCACTGAGTGCCGCTTACACTTGTTCTAGTCCAGTGCCTACAGCTCCCAGATAGAGTTATAGCAAGCTCCCTAATTAAACTGTCGCTGTCTGCCCTCACTTGACTGCCTTTACAAAGTCATTTAACTAACAGACATTCCTGACTATTAAAGCTAGGAGCAGCGTGTCTCCAGTGCTGGAGATAAAATGAATGAAATTTGTTAATCTCCACTGACACTTGATCCTAGATGTTGAACTAATGCTGTTGCACCTGAACTTTTTCTTTATTGTAATTACTTCTCATGTTATTATTTCATATAATAAATTGGAGGAAAATTTCAACAGGTATTAAATTATACGAGTTGATTTATGGATGCTGAGTGAATATGACATTCATCTTGTGCATTCTTCAAAAGCACATTTCAGTGGATGTTCAGGGCTGGATTCGAGCATTGTGCTAATAGAATACTGTGGTAGGATGATGCATTTCCCTCGTCTGAGAAGAAGGGCATTTTTAAATCTAAGCCCTTTTTGTAAGGAAGAAAAAAAATGCCTTTGTGATTTTATTCATTGTTAATTTAAACAAATATTGTTGAATAAAGATTTAATGCATTTTAAAATAATGCATTCTAAGAATTGTATGCAATTGATAAAATTAGCCAAAATTGTGGAATTCAGCTCTGTTTGCAGGAACAAACGTTAAAAACATTTTAAACAAACAAACAAAAAATATTTTTTCTGTCTCCTGTATTTTGCTATGTTCTTGTTCTCTGGTTCATGGATTCATAGAGTTTAAGGCCAGAAGGGACCGTTACATCATCCAGTCTGACCTCCTGTATGTAACACGGCGTTAATTTCACTGCTGTCCCTGTATGAGTCCAGTGGTTTGTCTCTGGCTTTAAAGGCATCTTCTAGAATGGTGTCCATTGGTTTGAGGACAATGGGAATTAACTTCTAAAGAACTCATATATCCTCTAATGTAATTGTTATATTAGGAAAGTCCTAATTTCTATTTGAATGCTTGGCTTCAGCAGTTTTTCTGTCTTCAGTCCTTAACTGTCATTTTCTCAGCTAAACAGGAAAAATGTGTCCTGTATTTTCTGTCTACCGAAGTACAGATAAACAGCAGTCATTTCACTTTCCTCTCTTGTTTCTGCACACCTCGGCAGACAGATCTGTAAGGGTGCTTACCTCGCATCATGGTGAGGTTACACACGGAGCTGTTGTTTTGAGTACAAGGAGTTATGTACACTTAATGTGATGGTAACACAAGTTTCTGCACCACCTTCTGTGGCATGTTAGGCTTGTACTTGCGGTGCTGTGAGGTTTCTGTGCCATGTTCATGTTTAATGTCTGAAAGTGAACCGCAAGCTGAAAAAGACCTTTCTCTTCAGAAAAAATCTGTTCTTCAGGAGCTCTTGGATACTTGTCGTATGATTGATTGAGAAGTTTGTCCTTAACAGGTGATGATGTATAATGCTTTTGATTCATAGTGAACTGGAAAAGTTCCTCACCATTTTCATCACTAGGCTTTGGTCCTTGTTTCCAGATCAGCGAGGGGTAAGTTTTGAATATTTCTGACTCTTCTGTTTAGTGCACTAATAAAGGTCCTTGCTCCTAGGAGCTGTATTGCAGCATCATTTTTCTTGCAGAGAAGGAAAGGAAGATGGTTTCTTAGAGTACCTAAATTCTCTCTTCCACCCCAGAGATACTCTGACTTCTTATGCTAAAAGCAAATAACAATCCCCCTAGTGTCTGTCACTGCTACAGTTCTGTGAAGTTTGTTATGTAAGGAAGTTATGCAGGTAGTTTGAAGGGACGAATTTAGTCGAGTCTTTTTTGTTTGTCTTGACTAAAACTCGAGTCTTCTGCAGACATTGCTTGTGTCTATTGATGCTTTAGGTGCACTGTAACTCAGACTGCTAGACCTCCTAGGTCTCTGACTTTATTTTGGGGGCGAGGTGGGGGCGAAGGGTGTTTGAGTCTTAGTGTACGTGTTGCAAAGCTGTTTCTAGAGATGCTGAATGTTTGCAGCTCTGAAGTCAGCATTCCTGTAAGAGGCAGGATCAGTAGGCAACCTGTAAGTATTCTGCACAAGTGGCCAAACGTTGACCACTTGAATTGTTACTGAAATGGCAGTGCTTGTACATCACTTTGCTGTTTCTAACTGATGAGTATCTCTCTTTTCTGCTATGTCCAATTCTTCTGTGGCTGACAGGCACTTGACCCTTTCATCACAGGTGAAACACTTCTCAGGAATCCGCCTTCTTTCTACGTAAGAAGTAATATACATTGAAAATGCAATGGTCTGATGTATCAGATGCCAGTAGTCTTTGAGGTGTCCAGCAGAGATGCAGCTTTGTGTAATATAAATGCTGTTTATACTTCTTAACCGTGGTTTTACACCTTCCTTAGTCTTCCTGAAAGTCTTCTTGTATCTGCTGGATGAAACAGTAAAGCAGTTAATCCTGGAAGTAGTTTAATCCTAGGAAGAAGTTTAATCCTGGAAGTAGTGGATAACCATGAATTACCTGATTCACATCTTTTCTATATGACTGGTAGTGTATCAGTGCAGCTAATGTTACTTTAGGAAAGTGTTCATTGTTCACAAATATTATTCCTACAGCATATAAATAGAGTTTTAGGGAACTTCTGCTGATTGTTCAGTGTTATCTGTCCTCTGTTTTTAGAGTTTCTGCTTTACAGCTAACAACAGCCAACAAAAATCACGTCAGTTTTCTTAAAAGAGGATTTTGGTGATACGGGATTGGATTTCGTGAAATAGGATTGCTCGTGATCTTTCCATTCATCCCAGAATGGGCTTGGATATGGTTCTTCTGCCCGCTGTATTTTTACAAGAGAGATTAATACTGAACTCCAGAGTGACTCGGCAAAAAGATACGTGCCTGTCTACACAGCATTCAGAAGGAGACCTACATCTTTGTGAAGGTTTCTGAATCTTTCACCTTGTAAAAACAGTCTATTAATTCCTCACACCTTCTGATGTCTATGAATTTACATCCCCAGCACAACTTTTGTGTTGTCGCTGTCCCCACTGCAGCAGCGGTCTTCCAGTTGAATGAAAATGGGATGTGGGTCTGCAAAAGTATAGGCCACTAAGTTGGATGGAGAGTATTCAGAAATGTGTACTGCTCATTTGAAGAAGTACTCTCCGTTTGTTTTGCGTAGTTCAGTGAAGTCTGCCGTGTGTAGAATTTACTGTTTTAAGCAGACATTGTAGCTGGGTCCTTAGGGCTATTTATAAAATTAAATAACCTACACATTAGAACTTGCAGCACCAAAATCTTGGACATCAGTGGCAACAGACAGAGACAGACGAAGAGGAAAAAAAAAAGTATGTATCCATATTGCCAATATGGATAATTGCCAATATAGAAATTGCCAATACTTAGCAACAAGTATATGCAAGAATTAAAAAATGTTTCTACTACTTGTACGTAAGCCTTGACAACCATTCTGTGACTTGATAGTTCTGCAAGGCACCAGGTGCTAACCTGTGTCTCAGTAGGCAGGTTGCATCCTACTTTATAGGCTTCAAAGCTGAAGATTAAAATGTAAGAATGAGACTTAGTTTTGTGCTAAAACAGGAGGATCGTTACTTTCAATCAAGTTCAGTTTTCTAAATTTAGCTGAATTTTTCTGTCTTTGAGGTATTGATAAAAATTGTCTTCCGTTGTTAAGAATTCTCCTGAATATTATATTAAAAGGTAATAAATGTAATCCTGTGCTTAAATGTGATTGACTATAGTGATTTCTATCATTCTTCTTTTGTATAAAGTGCTGGAAAGGGAAAAAAATGCAGAACAAAGCTGTGTGCAAATTATTCTGTCCTGTAAACTTTTGTCAATAAGGTTGACTAATCTGGAGCTATTTCAGGAGATACTTTTGCTCTCAGTCACGAAGCATTGAGATTTATTGTTTGTGGCATGTCCTTGCTGTTCCAGTGGTACGCAGCCAGTTTTTGCAGGCAGTTTTGTTCCCGATGAAATTCTTTGGCTTTTGTAGATGGTCCATCATGTAAAAGTTTAAACGTGGAAGGGAAAGAATAAGATTGAAGGAGTAGTAAACTGGTGGGGGAGATACCTGTTTTAATACAAGTATCATTTTTATATCAAATGTGTATTTAAGAAGGATATAAATCTAAAAATGGCATGTGACTGGTAGGCAGAACTAGCTAACTTTATTGGGAAATAAGATACCTGGGTGATTTTAGAGTAACTGTTGGAAGCTGTTCTGGGAATGATGTTAGCTAAAACCTCCTGAATATCAGTGCATACCTACTATTTCTAGGAGGCAGCATATCATAAATGATATGTTTGCATATCATAAACTTTAGTGAAAGTATGCAGCCATCTTGTGGGAGCTAATTGGCATAATGTTGATATTACTGTTCTGTGAATCGATAGCAAATAACCTCTGATTTCCTTAGCACTTCTAGTGAGAGTGGCGTTTCATTTCACGGACCCTAAAGAAGCCCTGCAGTCCTAGGACAATTATGTGCTTTATCAGCACTTGGGTAAAGTTGAATTCGTTTCCTTAAGGGGCTGCTGTAAATGCTGTGAGCGTAGCCCTCAGCCTCGGCTAGGACGGGGGAGTTCTGCCCTCGCAGGCACTTCGGTGGTGGTCGGCCTGCAGGCTGGAGCAGCTCTCTGACAGGTCTGGATGTCCGTGAAGGCGTGCAATTCTGCTAACTCTCATTTTAAAATAATGCTGTTGCTTTAAATCTGCACTTCTCGCATTTCATCTGTGTAAATAAAGCTCCTCCTGCAAGGCAGCCAGGAAAACATATGATACCATTTGCGATTGCAGAATGTGGCATGCTGTTCTTCTGTAATTATAATGGCCTGAGCAGTGTGGGGTTGGTTAGCCTTCCTTAACAATCATTAATCTATCGAGTCTTGGTTCCAGTGGCCCATCTTGGAGAACAGCAGTCCTTGGCGTGAGGCACCTTGGGCTGCGAGGTTGTTTTGAGCGAGGGATAGCCTTGTTTGTTACATGCTGCTGCTCACCGGTCCCCAAGGAGCCCGGGAAGAGGTTTTTTCCTTGTCTTGATTGCTGCTTGCCCTCTCCCTCCCTCGCTAGCTTGTCCCTTTATTTCTCCTTGTTGTGAAAGTTTCTTTCTGTGTGACTGGGAGTCTGTTTAGCAGACCATATTGCAAGTGAAGGTGCATCGTTTGTTGCCTGATTTTGGCAACGCTGGGCAGTCAGCTGGGATGTAATTAAGACTCTGAGAACAGGCTGTCTTCTCCACAGGAAGGGCATGTTAGATGTTGCTGGGATTTGGGGCTGTCAGTTTGGCCAAGGCTGGAAACTGAGAGCTAGGGACAGTGATCTTTTCTTTCATTTATAATCCCTTTATGTACAGTGTATGCACTTGGCAAAGTTTACATATAACCTAGTGGCTGGAGCTTACAAGCCAGTGCGGCTGAATTAGCATATGTTACATGTATATTTTAGTAATATTTTAAAGCAAGTGCAAATTTCCAAAGTGAATTATGCATGTATGACAGAAATAGGGTTGTGTTGCATTGGGTGTCAAATCCCACAACTTTTTGTCAAGACCATGGATTTTACATTAAAAAGGCAGAGAGACTAAACGAGGTAAAACAGTTTTAATTTTTAACAGTTTGGTCCAGCCCAAGGAACTGCTCTCTGACAGTTATAACTGACATTTGAATAATTGGATTAATTCAGAGAGGGGCAAATCCTGTATTGATGGCTGTGCTCGCTCTATATGTTTTTTAACTTAGGGATGGAGCCGAACGGTTTAATTATTTAAAGGGTGCATCGCGTAATGTAAAATACTGCGGTTTGGAAACTTTGGTCTAAATTGAGGGAGGAAAAATATTTGCGTTATTTCATTCTTTACGTTTAAAGGCTTGAGAAAAAAATTACACATTTTATTGTTTTGTGCTTTTTAAGCCAATGTAAAGAAAACTGAGATGGAAATTTTCATTTGTGGCCCAAAGCATCAACAATGGAGATGAGCACAGTTTAGTCAACTAGATTCCAGTTTTTATTTTTTTTTCTTTACAGACACGTAAGCCCTCAGTAATAATCACATTACTCTGCAATCGCAGAATATTTAATTAATGCTATTGCATGAAGTATCTCTTCGAGTTTTACTAGACCACTATTAAACTCTTCTTTTATTTACACTTTTGGTCTTTCCATGAGAAAATTAATATTTAAAAAAGCAAATGGTTTTACTGTGCTGCAGACCAAGAGGAGGAAGGCTCACCGTTGTCAGAGGCAGTTGAGCACACCGGCTTGGTTCTGGCTGTTTACCCAGCAGGACGTTAATGGTATTAACACTCGAGAAAAAAGTGTTGATTCGCAGCTTATGATATTAACACCCTGTAAGTGAAGTATGAAACATGCCTATGAAATACCACGTGCATATAGAGATGCGTGTGATTTAAGACAAGTTGAAGTGCTTTGTAGAATTATTTTTAAAGGGTTACCTTTGTTTCGCTGAAATATTTTTATTTTGCCAAACAAGCCAATTACATCTTTCCTAAGCGTTCTTATCTGCCATGCTGGATTTACATGTGACATCATCAAAAATTCTTCTGACATAATTTAGTTTCCAAAAAGAAAGTCTGCTGCGTATGATGCTGCCACTGTAGATTGCAAGGAAGCGTATTCTTCAAGTTAATTTTGTGCATTGCAGTCCTGAAGAGTTCCTGGACATTCCTGAATGCTTTATCATTTGCTTTGCAAACCAGGCAGTCCAGCTTTCTTGTATCCAGACTTGCAGTCCTCGGGGAATTCTCAAAGCCTTTTAAAATTATAGGATTTTTTAGTGTTGTCTTTTTTTTTTTTTCTTTTTTCTGGGGCAGTCTAAGTAAGTCCCAGGAGTGCAGTTGCCATCTGTCCTCTATATTAAAAGAATCTTCTATATTATATACCTGATGGTCTTGTCCCAGAGATAAATGTTGATAATTAAAAGGACGGCATTTATCTTTTTTTTTTCCTGAATAAAAATTCATTCTTATGAACAGTTACAAGCCTGAGAGCTATTTTAGGTTCTTTAAACCCATGTTTTCTTGCCTGATACTTTTTTTTTTTTTCATATCAAAGTTTTTGTAACTATTGGCAAGTATATTGAATAGTTTCATAACTTAAGCATGTGCATGTGTAATTTAAGAAAGGCTTCAGCAAGGCTGATAATGTTCTGTAGAATAACACATAAATTATTATAAATAAGTCTTTCCTGTGGTAGAGAGGAGGGAAGGCAGCAGGTCAAGAAGGAGAGATTTTGTTGAGCCAGACACCTGTTTTGGGATTATTTCCTCTGTAAAAATTGCAAGTTAGGGACTCTGCTTCCTTCCCCCTTCAGGAAAGCAGCCTATTTCCTTGTACAAACTTCCTTCCACCGTACACATTTGCCTAGGAACAATTCTGCATCTTTACACCTCGGCTGCAGCTCATTAGTGCCCAGAGTTGCTCCCAGTGGTCCTCTGTTCAGCGACTATCAGTGCATGTGCATCGTGAATACAAAGTACCTGTACTCCAAACACCACGTTCGTGCAAGTCAGGAATAATTTGTAAGTAGCATCCACGCTTGTGGTTTCAATACTGTCTCTGTTCGTTGTTTTAATACAATAATGTGAGGAAGAACGTGTCTGTCAGTAAGAACAATGAAGGGGGAAAAAAGCTATAAAACTCCCTTCTGCTGCTCTCCTTCCCCATGGCGAGCAGCACTATGCCAGCTCAGACCAAAGATCTTCCCAGCTCAGGGTTGGGCAGGGCTGGGCAACAGCAGGTACCAAAAGAAGAAACTGAGCATAAGAGAAGCATATAGTGATTCTCTCTCTGGGTATTGATCCAGCTTCAGTGACTGGGAGCTAATTTGTGCTGCAAAGATCATATTTTTGCATTTAATGGTTTTGCACAGGTATTTTTCTCAGTAAAATTACACGATCATTTTTGACTCGTGTTGGCTTTTAATACTTGCAAAAGATTCTGTATTTAAAAAAAATCTATTTCCTTTTGCTCATTTGTTTTTTATATTAGGAAATAGTGAAAAGTAATTCCCTTAGTAAGTTTTTTCATTCAGTCATGATTTTATCAAGTTCCATTGTGTCTCCTTACTGTGATAACTTTTTTATGCTAAGCAGTCTTACTGTATTTAATCATTCTTCAGAAGACGTCCTTTCCTTATCTTTGATCATGCTGTTCGCTCTCCTTTATGCCTTTCTTAATTCCAGCCTTGAGGATGGAAACCAAAACTGTGTAGTTCTTCATGCTTTGGCATCTAACCTTTAGAAAAACATCACTGTGTTCATATAAATCAGTTTGGTTTTCTTCCTCAGTTGAATGGTTTTTTCTTTCTACTTTGGTTGTAACAACCTGTGTTTTTTTGTGAAGTGAAATGTAGGAATTGTCCTAAGTGTTTTTTTGTAATGATTATTTTCCAGTTAAGTAGATGTCTAGCATCTCCAGACAGAAAATTTTATCTTCATTCAGTTGTGTGCACCATTAAATCTAGAAGGTAGAACTGAAGTCAGATCAGTGTTTATTTAGCTGCCATGGGAAGAGAAGGAAGATATTTATGGTCCCTCTGCTAGGCAGAGTTCTGGTGTTACGGGATCAGTGCATATGCAAAGGACTCCAAGTATCTTTCCTAAACTGAGGTTGTATTTTGGCTGGACTACCATAGAAAACGTATGGAGAAGTTAATTTTTGGAGCTGCGCCAGCAAGACTTCTGCTTATATATAGGCCACTGAAGAGGTATATAGACCTTTGTGTTAAGACTTAGAAAGCTTCTTTGCATACAGTGACTGTAATTTCATTTTAGTGCCAGACTGTCAGAAATCAATAGTTCCATAATGACTGGAAAACTTCTCTCCTGTGAACATATTTCTGTCACCAAGCCAGCCTATTGTTAAGCTAGCAGCTAGTATTAAGTATTAGCAACTGCAGATTGCCTTTCGGTACATTTCTTTGCTTTTCTGGGAGGATGAAATATTAAAAACGTTAATGATTTGTAAGGTATGGAGGTGTATTAATGCTCATAGGTGCTTTATTTGGCTAATTGCTTCTTGGCCTTTTGGCTAAGATCAAGTGTAGTATCAGTAATTAGCAGTTGCATACCTGATACGTCGTCAGTGAGAGGATTTCACATTAAATGGATTCTGTAGTTGCCTTATGTGGTCAGTTACTAAATTTTAAGTTAATCACTTCATGAAAATGATTATATAAAGACAAAATATTTTACATGGTCTTTAATGGCATGGTAAGGGTCAAATGTATGCTGCATATAGAGACACTATTCAAAAGGAAAGTGACAGACAGACACTGTGTTGAATGATCCCATATCCCTGTGCCACCTGACAAAGAATGCATCACATCACACGTGCCAGCCCACACCTTTCTTGTGTAGATAAGGCAGAAAGAAGAAAATTGACGTAGTAAAATTACAGAGGAACTTGCTGCTGGGCAGCCTAACTCAAGCTGGATGTTGGACAGGACACAGGGTCTGTAAAAGAAAGTTCCATGGGATTTTTGAAGGCTTTTGGATATGGTGTGGTTTTGTTTTTTTGTTAGGCCAAATCTTCAGTCATTTGGGGCACCATACATGAAGGCTAAGGCTAGTCTGGTATATGCCATTTAGTAGAAGTGACTTAACATTTCTCTGCGTGATTGCTATGACTTTAAGACCCAAATAGTACTCCCAGCATGTTTTTATTTCAGAGTTGATTGTTTGCATTATTCCTTCTCTAGGCTAAGGAGAAACAAAGAACTACTTTGATTTCATTCATTCCAGTTAGGTGTTCTCAGTTACATGTGTGTGTGCCCTCTGGTGGTGCAGCAACGCTATAAATCCTGAGACAGTTCTGGCTCGGTAGCCTGTCACTTTTTTCAGGTCATCTCAAAGTCTTGATGATACCCTTGATGGAAATTATGATAGAAAAGGCAAGCATCTTCATGCTGAGTGATTTAGGGCTGTTTGTATATCCATCTTAACCACCTTTCCTTCAGTTCAGTAATGTCTACGGTAATGTTTAGAAGCCCGACTAGACCCCCAGGTTTGAGATTGATTTTGGATATTCTACAGTGGTTTTGCAGTTTACATGCTGGCTCCCAGGATGGAAAATCCATCAGTAACAGACTTGCATTACTCTTTGCCTGAATTTGCTTTCTTCTGTACCCATCTTCTTCCTCTACTGCTAAGGACGGGAGTCGAGGCTTGAAAAGGGATCTATTAATAAGTGCAATGATTCTCAGAGGTGTCAGAATGAAGAGTATTTCAAGATCAAGTCTTAATTTTGTGTGGATTTACCTGGAACTAAAAATGTTGAGGTCACATCCCTCCTGAGGTATGAAAATCTAGGAGGGAAATAAACCAATTGCACATGGAAAGTAAAAAGAGACCATACATAAAGTTTAAAAGCCACTGGGAAAAAAAAAAAAGTATGTAGAGTATGTATATGTGTCTGTATATATATATATATATATAAACAGAAAAATATTATTCAATAGAAAGATGTCTGAAGATGTCTGTGTATTTTAGAAGATATTGCTAACAGTTGTATGAAAATATGAATTCAAATACAGGATACAACTACAGAATAAAGTGTAACACACCTTATAATTGCTTTGGAGGTTCATTTTCAGATTACTGACTAGCAATTTTGGCTGTGGTGAGTTTGCCACTGACACGTGTACAAGAGGCACATATTAAGTAGTGATAAGTGGTTCTCTTCAAATATTATTCTTTAGCTTCTTAAGAGCTCCTTGGTCATCTGTTGATACCATGCTGTTAGTCTGTGTATGGTAATAATCCCTCATGATGAATGATCTTCCAGAGTGCATACAGAATTTGTAGTCCTCCTTCTTTAAATCATCCTTCGTGGACTTTCCTTTACACAAGATGCATAACAGAAGGGGGAGTCATCTGTGATTATAGAAAACTTTATCAAAAACTCCTGTTCCCCAATAGCTAGTAATGCACTAGGCTTTGTTACCTGAACGTTTTCCATTCATTAATATTGATTACTGAAGAAGGTTTCATCCCTGTTAATAGGGGGCACATTTTAAATTTTGGATCATTAATGTTTAACTAGATTTTAATTGTTAAATGTTACAAATTTATGCAGGTAAAGATTCAATTTCTTCAATTAATTTACATTTACACATTCAAAGATCTTTCAGTAAGGCTATTCTCATAAAACTTTAAGGGTCCCAGAAGGATCTCTGTTTTTTTAATTCTTTCATTTTATCCCTGCTACTCTCTCCATATTATGTCTTTGAAATTGCTAGATTTTTTTCCACGTGGTACTTAATAACATTTCTTTTAGCCTTTTAGGCAGGGGTTTATTTCAACAGATTTATGTAGAAAGTATAAAGTGAAATCTAAAAGTGTGTGAACGAGTTCTAAATTTGTTTTGCAAAGCTGGGAATTGATAATCTTCTCCATTATGCACACGTGGGGAAAAAAAGTAACTGCCTATTTGATGGAACAAGCAAGTCAAGCAAAGAAACAATTCCTGGGAACACTTTTCCATCTCTGCAGGTTCCAGAAGCCCAAATGAAAACAGGTAAAGTTAAGTTTGATATTTTATCGCATCCTCTAGAGGAAAATTCATAAAGATTGTGCTCTTATGTATTCCTTTATCTGAGTTGGGTATTTCTCTGGAAATGTGTTATCTTGGGTGTAGCCATTTTATATAAATATAACATATAAATGCGTAGGATAAGTTCCTAAAAGTTCAGTAGGAAGTTACTTAAACTAGTAACTTAATACTGACTTGTATGACGTTAAGGTAAAATACAATATGTGGCAAGGACGAGAGACAGAAGTGAGGAACATCACTGACTTATGAACAAGAGGAAGAATATGTCTTACAATATTAAATTTCACAGAGAAAGGAGACAAATTTCTTAATTTTCTTGAAAACAATATGATCAGCTCATAATTGCATATGTTCACTCCCAAATAAATTGCTAAACAGTTTATATGTTCCTGTATGTTCATCATGTATGCTGAAGTAGTCTTCTGGAACTTAAGTCAGTAGTTTTAAACTTGCATTCAGTGGAAGTAGGGAAAGTAAAAGTTGAAGTGGTTGTTGAAGAAGCCAAGATCTAAAGTTATTTATTTATTTATTTTGATAATAAACATCAGTGTTTTGGGGGAGCTTTGCCAACAGAGAGTGAGAGGAAAGAGAAGAAAAAAAGGAAAAGAAAAGGTGTGAAGGACAAGGTTAGTAGTTAGCTGACACAAAGTATGATCAAAAGGACACGCTACTGGAATATATTGACCATTAAGGAACAAAAGTGTGTACGTTTCTTGGGGGTAAACTTGACTTGTGTTATGAAAAGCAGTTTTTGCCAGAAGACAGTGTTTTTCTTGGTAAAGATTCATCCTGACAGATAGTATTGATTTTAATTGTGCACAAAGTATTACATAAAAAATGGCAGCTCCACGGTGATGCCACTTACCAGCTGGTGGTTAGCAGACTTTGGGCAGAACTCTTGGCTTCAGGGCTGGCAGCATTCAGAAATGTACTTAGTGGTTTGAGGGAGAGACTCTCATCTGAAAATGTGATTACTTGATAATGGGGGCAGGGGGCAGGACTTCACTGGGTCAGTTTCTTGACTTTCTGTTAGTAGTTGTCTATACTTAAAAAAAAAAAAAAAAAAAAAAAAAAAAAAAAAAAAAAAAAGGCAAACAAAACTACAGAGTTTTGTTTTAATATACATAAAAAATTGAGTTACGCTGGAAAGTGATGTAAATTATCTCAGAGTTTAAAAACTATAAGGATTCAAAACAAATTATATTTCCCCCATTAAAAAAAAAAAGTTCTTATTCAGTATCTCAGTGAAGCATTTGCATGTTTAAGATTTTGCGTCTGTCCATCTCCAAATGCACACATGATTTTATGCCTTTGATTCTGAGCTTAAGACAGAAAACAATCTGATTTCCAAGAAGGAAGGTCTTTCATATTAGAGCATCATGTTAGTCGTGGCTTCTGCTAATGTGAAAATAAGAATATTTACTGCATAGGGACTGAGATCTACACATAAAATATCTATGAAGGAAATAAATATTTTAAAATGCAAGCACTAACATTATGTTGGCACATCAAAATAGGGTCAGAGGTTGGTTCTTCCTTTAGAAGTGTCAGTGTTCTAATGCATAGTACTGCATACACTGAACCTTTCATGAAAAAGTAGCTACTGTTGCTTTTTTTCCAATGGGGGAAAAAAAAGGTTTTTTTTTATTTCAAAAGATCATAAGATTTCTATAAATAGTAATATATAAGGCTTTCAGTCTTAAGAGAAAATGGAAATTTTCAGAGAGATGATTTATTCTATCCGGACCTCACAGAAGAGACACCAGAATAACATCTGCCTGGCAAGTTAATTCATGTTTCTTTTAATGACGATAATTTCTTTAAAATGAGCAACGAAACAGTAGTGCTTCAGCAAGATAAATGTATCTTTTTTTCTAGTTGATCCATGTCTAATACCAAAATGTTGAAGAGTATACTTCAATCTTTATGTATTTAGCCTTAGTGCACAAAAGAAAGAGGTGTGCAATGTGATGTATTGGAAGCCAGGAATTTCTGCAATCTCAGAAGCCTGCTATCATCAGCTCAGATCCCTGCTTGTTCTAGGTAGCATAAAGGATGCCAGAGGATAACAAACCCTTGTTTCAAAGCCTTCATGCACCTAATATTGGTGATCATATATGTAGGGCTTTTTTAAGATAGACTGATGAGAACGATAGCCCTTGCGGGTAATCCTATTCCCTTCTTGTTTGTAATGGCAACAAAGAGAACTTCGATCTACTTCCTGACTTTGCATATTCCCCCCATATTGGTTTGTGCTTTAAGAGCAGAATATGTTCTGGTTTGAGCTTTTGTTTAGAAGACCATTGATTTTTATACAGAATTAAAGTGTATATTATGCGTTAATTTTCTGTACGTAGTTATTTCCTGGTAGTGATGTCTAGATGCAAAAAAGCAAGAGGAATGCAGGTCATTAATGAGACACAGAAGGGATACAGATTTTTGAGGACCCTAAATGAGAATTTCACCTGTGTCCAGTACTCAGGCTTGATGTATACTGAGTACCTGTAGCTAAATGTTGAGTCATCTGAATTTCTGGTGACCTGGTTGGGAGCTGGACACGTTTCAGATGTGTCTCCGATCACTTTACCAACTTCCAGGTTTCTGCTGTAAATTACAATGGGTTTGTATAAATGGGAAGGTTAAATAAATAGCTTGTACTCTTCACTCAACTTGTTCTCCTGCCTTCAGAACTGCTGATAGATTAAACATGCTTTGAGCTGTGCTATTCCTTAGAATTTGTTCTAATCCAGGATTTAAATTCTAAGACACACAATGAGAAGATGAGAAACAGTTTATCACAGAGTTGCAAATAGTAACTTCATAGATGTTATATATATATATACATATATATACACACACATACACACAAAGCAAACTGTGTAAGATGCAAAAAAAAAAAACCTGGTGGGTGAATTTCCCTCTTGAACTCTGTAAAGGGGACTTGTTAGTTTTAGCCAGATTAGGTGAAAGAATAATAAATTTGTATGTTTTGTAAGTAATTATCTAAAAGACGAATAAAGAAAATTCAGACCTCAGAAGATGTGAAAATGATTCACATTTCAATTATTTTCTTGGTTCCAAAAAGCTGCTACCTCAGTCCTGTTTGGGTTCACTTCATAGTGAAATGTGTAAATGTCATTGGCTTTTCATTTTTTCAGCAAAGCAACAAGTGCACATCATTCCTTCTGCAGTGCATTTCTAAAGAGGACAATATTTATCTCAAGTCAAATGGTAATTAGCAGCCTACAGGTACTGAAGGCAGCAGTCTATACAATGTTTATATCGGCATTATTCTGAAAAAAATATTCAATAATATCCTTAACTGTTTATTTGATATAAAATACCGACATGCTTTTGCATTGTTGTACAAAGTTCTGCTCATCAGCTTGTTGAACCTTCATCAGTTGCATGCAACCTAACAAGTGAATAGAAATGTAATTGGATACAAAGAATAGTCTAGCAAAGTGTAAATGTACATGCAAAACCTAATACATTAGCTGCTTCATGGCAGTAAATATAAATTTCAGTGCCTTCTGCCCACCTATAAAAGCCTGCACAAATGGCTTGGAAAGACAAGTATGCAGAAGGTGAGCTCTATCAAGTACCAAGTGAACAGATAAGGTAATTAAAAGCTAGGATTCTTGGCAGATAAAAATGTACGATTGCTTCCTTAAAGTTGTAATAGAGGTTCTGTGCATACTATTTGCATGTAATGGAAATAAATTCATACATTGTAACCGGTGTCTTAAGTTACTGAGGGTGATACTGGGAATACAGAATCCTGCATTTGTATGTCTTGTTCCTGACTATCTGCATACACTTAAATATGCTTTATCAATGCAATTAATAGTTTTGTGTTTGTGTCCAGGCATTGATATTTTAGCCTTTTCTGTTAAAAACATTTGAATGAAAATTAAATATATTTTAAGTTCTTGAAGACCCAAGAGAGTTGATTTCTAGTCTTTCCACTGTACTCACTATATTTTGATTAGTCCCCCAAACTTAGCTGTAGTGAACATGTTTGCATAGGGAGAGATAGAAATAATACAGTATCTCTTTTTAAGACTGCAGTCTCTACTAAAAATAAAAAGGCAGACTCTGATTGCACTGTTATGACATGAGTTCTGAGTCCAGCCAGTTCAGACAGGTCTGCCTAAAACTATAATCAAGTTGATTGTATTGCATGGGTATTCTAATTTCCAATTTGGGATTTGGCTACATAATCTCCAGTAGGGTATGTCTAATCTTGAGACCCAAAGTCTTTGTATAAACTCTGGGTTTTCCCCCATATGTCTCTGCTAAACTGAGAAGTGTCTTCTGGCTGAGTTTGCAGAGACATTACATTACAGAGTAAATCAATACAGCGCTGTTATGTCACTGTATCTTTTTCAAAGACCAGCTCAAATTTTGTATGCTGTAGCTTTGATCCCTTTCATTTAATTCTAAGTACACTTGTTATTATAGTAACTGTTGTTTGTATGTTATTTTAGCTTTTTACTTAAGTAGCTATTTAGCAATTTAAATGAAAATGTAATTAGGTTACATCTGTTTTACATGCATGTAATACCACGCAGATGTAAACTTATATTAAAGCCATATTTTCTTTTTGGCAAAAAGACATAAGAATAAAATTGTAGCAATCATGCAATACATCTTTTTATTTAATAGTGTACACAAGATGTATTCCAGTGTTTATGTTGTGATGGTAACAGCCCTTTCTATTTTTACGGGAGACAGCATGGGAAGCTAACTGATACAGCCCTTTATTTTAGTCGTACAAGGACACGTACACTGTTACACTGGTGTAAATCCAACGGCACTCTGTTGAAGTTAGTTAAAATTCTTTACCAAACTCATCCATTTATGTAACTCAGTCTTCTTGGAGCCAAATCCCACTCTAAAGGTCTCCATAGAAATAAAGCATCTTTGTGGGTTCACACCGTTACAAATGAAAGTAATATCTGGCTTTCAATAGCTTTATTATGAAGATGAACTTCCTGCTGGACTGATCTTGCAAGGTGCTGAGTGCCCTCAGCTATCACTGAGCTTGGTAGGTTTTTATGCTCTGGAAAGAGAGATAAAAGGCATGGACTCAATTCCAGCTCCCTGCGTCTTCGTATAGGTGCTTGATGTCTGTGTACCACTGTAATTGTAACAGAATTTCTCCTGCCTTATTTGTTCTTTACTTCTCTGACTGTAGGCTCTTCACGGCTGATTCCTGCTCGTTGCTTATATGGTGCCTAGCACAATATCAGGGTTGCGAGCAGTGCCTGTTGATACTGGTCATACTTGTTGAGATGAGTCATAAGGGAAATATATAAAGAAGCTAGGGTACCTGGCAACTCCCTAAAGATGACTAGTGTCTTAAGACTCCGTTTTTTTTTTGTAACAGCCAATCTGTTGATCAGTAAGCTAAAAATACTGAGCATTAATGTGTTTATTCTGCAGCACAACACACATTTTTGATGGAAAGTAATGCCTTGAAACCTGTGTCAATGAGATTGTTTCAATACATATTTTAGTTCCATTTACTTTTTTAGAAAGTAATTGTGAAGGAATTTACACGTTTTTTCTTGTTTCTTTTCTGTGGACGTTCAAGGGCCTGATTCTACAGGCAGGTGGGACTATACAGAGACATTGTACAGCTCCAGAGTCAGAGGATAAATTTAAATCTATTCCAGTTCCTCATTATTAGATACGTTAGGGCTAAATCTTGCTGCTTTGAAGGGTGAATTAGGTACAAATAAGGACTTCAAGATTGTCTCAGAGTAATATTCAAGCCAGTCATTTTTAATGTAAAGATGGTAGGAAGCCACAGAGGATCAGTATTGCAGTATTGCTTCTCAGCCACACCTGTTAGCTCTGATACAGGTTACATTTGTTATAAAGCTTGTAGTTTAGCACTGTGTAACTTCATTGTTCTGAGGGAGCCTTAATGTAATGATCCCCTCAAAACAATTTGGTCAAAATCCATAATTCTTTTTATTGTCTTACATTTGTTTAAATTAACTAAGACTGGGACATAATCATTAAAATCCATAATCCCAGTCTTGAACTTTAAAAAAAGATATTAAATATGTTTGCAAATATTGACAAATTACTAATATTTATGTAAGCATACGATTTTAAACATCTTAAAGTCCTTTTTCACAAGTACTGTGCTTTTATTCCAGGGTTGTCATTTCACAGAATTTATCTTTTGCTTTTGTCTTAAATGAGCTGGTCCTGATAACTTTGCTGCATAATGTACAATTTTCTTCATTACTTTGCCAAAGAAACTGATGGGTGCAGATCTATTTATTTTCCCACCGCCACTTCCCCAGAATTAATGAAGAGATTGGTTGATGGTTATGTGTGTGATATGTATATAGGATGATAATATTAACAGGGAAAGAAGAAACACAGTTTTTTCTCTAAGTATTATTCAGCAAAGGTTGAAAGCTGCGGCTTGGAACATCTGTATTTTTCCTCTCCTTTCTCTGTGGAAATATATTTTTTTTTCCTCCTTTTGGGAGATAAGTGCCATTCTCTTTTGCTGTGGACTGGGCTGTGGAGTACTTGCCCTTGAGCTAATATGATATATAGAGACATGTATAGACGTATAAGTACAGAGAGAGATGTATATATACATATTTAAACTCTTGAGTATATATATATGTATATATATGTGTGTATATGTGTATACACACACACATATTTAACTCTAAAGTTTTAGCAATTGCTGTGTGGCCCAAAGCCGTGCGCTCTGTACTTGAAGTGTCTCAGTTTCTAGGAGCTGGTGCCAAGGATACCTCCCCACCTTTCTGCACCTCGTGTGCTGCTCACAGGCTGTGAGGGTAGGCTTTGCAGAGTGATTCAGTGTTCCCTTCCGTGGCAACTGGCTGCATGATTTATGGTGACTTTAGGTAGGAACATACTATGTACAGTCAATGCTTTCTATTGTCTCCTTCTAGACAGCCTTATCTCCATTCATTGCATGCAAAATATAACAGGTTGGCAAAGAAAGCCAGCTCAGAGATGTGTTGGTGAGGCTTGTAGTGCTTAAGGACTTTGTCTTGGATCCACAGCTGGTCCAGCCCTGCTCCTCAAGTGTCCTTTCCTCTCCCGGCAAGGCAATGGCACGTGCTGTTCCTTGTCCCTTATCTGCCCTTACATGTCAGGCTGATGGAAGGCTTGTGGTAAGTAAACTCTTTGTAGCTGAATTCACCATTAACTTTGATTATTGACGCCTCTCAACGGCTAGGACAGATCTCGGTTTATTACTGGTTTTAATACTGCAAAAACTCTGGTACAAGCTGAAGCTGCTGAATATATTTTAAATTCAAAATCCAGTGCGTGTGGAGGGGGAGAAAGTGCCTGCCTTGATTAATAATTACTAAAGCATTTGAGGTAGCATGTAACATCTTTCCGTTTGTGTAATGGCAGCTCTCTTTGCTGAAGAGTGTCTGTTATGACTGCCGGAGTGCGGAAAGCACAGTGAAACCTGGACTCAGTATCAGATCATGTTTCACTAACAGAACAAGATTGATTTATTGTGTTACATCAGGGTTAGATGGACCTAGTACTGCTTCACCACATGCTATTTCATTCCCTTGTCTACTAAGTATGCAAGTACAAACAGCTTTAACACAATTCTTTACCTAGAAACAAGCCTGAGGCTTCATCCAAATACTTTTAACATATGAAAATTGAGCTGCTTTGAACTTGTATGTTTTTGATAACTGCTTGGTATGCTTCCTGGAGGATCACCTGTAGGCTTTTCTTTCCAAATCCTAATCCCTTTGATTAAGTGCCAGGACAGATAGCTCTCATTGAATAACTCCAGTCTCATAATTCTTCCTTCATTCAGAGTTGAAAGGGAGCAGCTCAAGCTTCAATAGGTAAATCCTCAGATTTAGTTAAAGTAATTCAGACACTTAGAAACTGAAGTTGTTTTGTTCTGAAACAGGGTTCAGATGGGCTACTGAGCATTTACATACCACTTGCTGCCAGAAGCTGCAGGATGAGAAAACAAAACAAATTTTTTAGCAAGAAGGATTAAGAGTAGGAAAACTTTGAGAACCAGACATTAAAAGACAACCTGGCATGGAAATTTAGGCCCAGAAATAGGAACATAGTTACTTTGCTTGACTGCTCTTATTTTCTTTTTCCGCGAGATCAGACGGCGGTGCCGGGCTAAGCATTCCATTCCTTCCTTAGCCCTCTCCTTAATAACACCAAAACAGTGAGCACGCAGGGGGAAAAAATCTTATTCTTTTTATCTTTACAAGTATGCCTGCTGGGAACAAACCTGAGCCAGTTCAAGATTCTTCTGTTTAAGTGTTTGTGGCAGGAGAGTATGACGGAGAAACAGAAACAACCCTGTTAGCTGCTGATACCTTGCAGTAGTAGATAGCTGTTGCATTTATCTCTCTGTACACGTCACTTTGCGTAAGTGCATAATGAAGCCATATTGTCTGTGTATGAGTCATCCTTCACCTAAGAAGGAAGAATACTTCCACGTGAATAATTTGCTATTGTTAATCCTGCTACAGCCAGAAATGGACCAGAACAGGTGAGAGAAACTACGGGCAGTTCACGTGACACAGATCGGCATGGCAAAATGTCATCGTTAGCAGAATGCAACCTGCCGAAATAGTATATAAATGGGGTAGTCTGGAACTAGACCACTCTGTGAACAAGGGATTGTGCTTCCACTGGCTAAATGCACACTTTGTTAGATTTCAGCAAAAACAAGTGGGTGACTGTGCGCCTTGGCAGCAGGACACGTTCAGTGAAGTCCCTGTGCATCTGCAACCAGGTGGATCCAAAAACTCAAGTAGAGCTGATCTTGTAGGGAAGCTTCCTCTGGTGACTCTTCCTTTGTCCCTGATTTGTTGCTGCCATGGTAGGAGGTGGTGTTATTTCTGCAGCTCTTTGGCATGCGAACCATGCTAGCTATTTGAATAGATGGCTTTACCACTAAACCAAACCACCTTTGGAATGAATTACGGACCTCAAGAGTAGATTAAAAAATATGAAATATAAAGAAAGACAGCCCCCACAAGCCCAGGGTTGTTCTTACTGTTCAAAGGATAAGGATTTTTCAGTCTTTTCTTTCTCAAAGGTCTCGCTGCAAACAGCCTAGCAATGCCTCTTGTCTTCAGTCAGCACTAACTTAGCATTTTGTAGACCTGTGGAGGAGGTCATCTGTCTAATATGGAGAGGTTTTATAAGTTCTTAGCTCTCACTTATTACTGCTTTAACTAATTTGATAAATGAAGCTAGTAGGTCTTAGAGTTATTATTAGGACAGTGACAACCTGAGGGTTCTGGTTAGTAAGATAATAACAAAAGTAGTTTATTTAACCAAACTTTGAAGCAGAAAGCCTGAAGGCCTCTTGTTATTACCTCATTAACTGGAAATGCCATTAACTTATTATTATTATCCACTAATGGTTCTGTCTTATCACTTTTGCTTTCTGATCAGCAAGGGTATTCAATGAAATAGCAATAAATTTTAAGAAATTACATGTACCGAAGCAAGACTATAAACTAAAAATGAAAACAGAGGGAAATTTAACATTCGAGCGTACGCTTTCCAAAAGGAGAAAGATTCTGCATGTTCTTACGACAAAGCTTTGGAATGAAAGCAAAAGTTTATGACACATTTTATTACACCTGTAAATCTGAAAGCTTAGCTATAGTTTTTAATTTTTATTTTGCCTCTATAACTATTTTTATACCCTTTTTATAGTTGACTGGTCCAAGGTTTAAAATAAGTTCTACTGGGAGTCTATGCCCCATTAGTCTTCTATAATAAAATGTGAACCTGGCTAAAATAAAACATGATGCCTTAAGAGCAATTAAGAATGGTCTTTTGTAGATAACTGTAACATGAAATACAATCACTGTTTTTATTAATGGATTTGGGAAAAGGAGTTCAATGATTTATAGCAGAAGAGTGGGTTATTTTACATTTTCATTTCTTTTATTTTATGTCTCACTTTTCAGAAAACCTTTTAAGACACCCTGAAATAATCAAATTCTGTGTTTCAAATGTTTATCATGTTAACATGAGCCTTGGTATCTGTTTTATTTAGGTAGTGCTATGATGTCAGCTAAGGTGTCCTTTTTTTTCTTTTTTTTTTTTGCCATTACTCCAATACCCCAAAAGTGTTATTTTTGAAAGAAAATCTTGTTGAATGTTTTATAAGAGTGATAAAATGTAAATGCTGTGCTTTGTACTTTATAATGGCAGGATTTGTAGGACACAAACATAATCTACTGGGCATTGTCTGAACACAAAGCATAGCATCTCATTCACTCTTAGGTTTTTTAAAAACTCTAAATACAGTTGACAGATGTTTCTCTAATAGTAGAATAATAGTTTCATTGCAATTATTAGATTAAGTTTCTAACAATTTGAAGTCTTGAAGATATGTGTTTAATATGTCTGGGAATGGAATCTGCACTGTTAGACTTGGAGAGGTTATAGTTTGTTCTTATTGTTGAAACACTTAAAAAGACTTCAGGGAAAGCTCTCGTATTTGGATCTTAATAGTATTTAATATTCTGGCTGCAAACACAAAGTGTAAATGTGGCCTCAGTACGAATGAGAAGAGAAGGACCACAGAGTGAAAGGAAAGGCTGAAATGGCTGGGATCTTTCCTCATCTCCCTGAGGCTGTAAGCACTGTCAGCAATGTCCCGGAGCCTCCAAGGCTCTGGATTTCCAACAGCGCTGAAACCACCTTTTGGTTTTCTGCTGACACGCCAGTCAGCTGAGGGGTGTTATACACGTGCCATTTACAGCTCAATGCGTGGCTGCCTGGGACTTGAAAGTCTGGAGGCACCACAGTCTGGGCTTGGCACATTTAGAAGCATGTTTTCGCAACTTTGTACTAGTATACTTATATCTCAAATAAGAAATTGATTAGTATGGGCTAATAAGTGTGAGAAAAGGCTTGAATAAAGGTCGTTGATTGTGGTTTTCAAAAATGTCCTCCCCAGCAGAGAAATGTGTAGCTTGGGCCATAACAATACTGCGTGCAAGGTGACTGCTGGCATTTAGCATACGCAGGATCAAGGCAGACAGAATACGTGCCTGGAAACTGGCAGAGCTTACAGTCCTCCAGGCAAGGCAAGTTAGAAAGCTTAAATCCTAACTGATAAAACTGAGCTAAAATTCATGTCCAATGTCAGCATTTGGAAAAGCAATCAAATTCCCGTTAGCTGAGCTTGTCTGAAACTATATATAGTTATATAGTTTGTCTGAAACTATATATGTAAACTATATATATACATATATAGTTATATACAGTATATGTACATATTTATAAAATATTATAGACATTTACTGCATGTGTATATATTTGCTGAGGGGATAGCGTGGAAGAGGCTCTTGGCTTCAGAAGAGCAGTATGAGTATTGTCACTGGCCTCACCTTGCCAGCCATTCTGTTTGCACCACGGGTTTTGTGGTAGTGATGAATTTGGGGGTTAAACCTTCTGGCCCAAAACCAAGGGGTGGTCTTAAACATTTCTGAAGACTTGGCCCTAAGTATCATTTGGTAGTGACAAATCGTAGCTGATGGTCTGTGTGCTAGTAATACCCTCCCTGTGCTGTAACCAGATCCTCCCCCGGCCAGGGCAGCGCCCTATTTTTGGAATACCCTCTTGGTACAGGGCCAAGCAGGGAGCGTCCCGTTGAGTTCCACCTGCATGGCCAGCCGTCCCCAGGGACTCCATGCTGGGGGCTGGCTGCCTAGGCCCCTGAGAGAGCTGAAGTTCTGGTCAGTCTTCAAGATCAGATCTGAAATAACTCCTAATGGAAACTTGTGTCATTCTGTGGGTGTAAGAATTCAGCCTTCATTTCAAACCAGAAGCATGACAGGGTCTGTCTTTCAGGATGTGTCTTGTGGATTATCCAGTGATTCGGTGGAGAAGAGGCAGCTAGGACATGGATTACCTTAGCTTAGCCTACTTCCAAAAGGTAATGAAGTTAAAGACAAAATCAAAAGTTTTGAAGGTGTGTGTAGGAATCTAGTGCACAGATGCTCTTTACAAATGATAGGATTTGTACTCTGAACTTACCCAGTACAGCTTGAACTGCACCATGGAAAAGCTGAGGGGGCTGAAGGGTAAATAGCCTGAGGAAAAAAGACTTTGTGAAAGACCCAGCAATCCACCTGTGCAAATGCTCATACCCAAAATCCACCTCTGGAAGACAAATGAAAAGCAGAATGACTGAATGGTGTCCTGCAAACTTCCAGAAATATTGTTCTGCTCTCTGGAGTTCTGTAGGAAAGAACAAGGATTGTCGAATGGTGCTGCACAGTGTTGGGTGGCTGAAGGCAATGAAGAGCTTGCTCAGTTCTGTCTCTAGCAAATCTAAATATTATGGCATTAATCTAGATGATATACACAGAACAATCACTACCAAAATAATAAAATTAAATATATATATATTTTTTAAATACTCATTTTGGCATCATACTACAGGAGAGTGCATTTACTATGTTATTGGTTTTGTGGATGTTGTGTGTTATTTTTTACCATCTCTACATGGCTCTGAAACTAATCATTGAAGTGAGTGATAATTGCCATTTTGCCATGGCAATTTATCTTGTATTAACAATATTTTGTCTGCTTTTACTGCTAGTATCCACATGGCCCATTTCCAAGGGTTTGTTCGTTGTTTATGCTGTGAAAGTGTACTTTAATGTGATGTTCCTGTTACTGACACTGTCAACAGGGTTTGGAGATCTGCATGTTAATTTAATTATCACTTTTTTCACATTAAGCAATTAAAAGCAGCTTGCAGAACAAGTCAGACTGTTAACTCTGTTCATACAGGCTAAAAAACATTTTCAGAAACAAATAGTTCATATTTCAGAGAAGGGAGTGGCTGTGGTTGAAGGCAGCGTATGATTACTGGTCATCACAGTAAAGCTTTTCTGTTTTTTTCCTCCTTACTAATACAGTAATTGAATAGTTTTCATAAATGCAATAATTGGCCCTTTTTAGCTTTTAGAATTTTAAACACTTCAGACTTCAAAGACAGCATGCAGTGGAAATACCGTGGGTTATATTAAACAAAATGCATGCTTTGGGTTCTTATTAGTAGCATTGACTTGAGAGTGAATAGCACCAAGGTGTAAGATGCACAAACCCATTCACTGGAGACTTTGTGTTCTCTACTTCCCCCTGTAGTTTCTTCACTCTCCCCAGCTGCTCTTCAGCCTTTTATCTTCAAGACAGGGAATATGAGTCAGACTGTAGCACTGTATTTTGGTCTTCACTGGAGCTTCCCATTTATGTTCATATTTTGCATTATTTAAGTTTCCTAATATGAAGAAATGCAGGGCCACGTTGATGTCTGTGAGAACTTTGCTATTAACTTCAGCAGACCCAGGAATTCATCCAGGGAACTTCAAAGAGATTTTGCTTGTTTCAGATGCAGAGCTACAAATAGTGACTGGGACCATAGAGAGCATATGTATCACATTGCAGAGGAAGTGATCTAATAATCATATGGAAAATTAGACACAGATTAACTATGTAGAAATAGAGAATGGTACAGCTCTGGTTTAGAACTGGAATTATCCCACCCCCCCCCCCCCCCCCCCCCTTTTTTTTTAATGAAACAAAGTAAAGTGGAGGATCATAGGAAGGAATAATGTTACTGTTTGGAATCAATAACTGTATTTGTATACTCACTGGTTTTAGTTATTATACTTGCAGTTGTGTTATTGCAAGATATTAGGAGGCATCTCTGTACTGAATAGACTTTTTTATATTCCTTCTAAACAGAGAATAAGTAAACAAAGCTTAGTCTGATTTTGATTTATAGAGATCACCATTAAAACTCATCACTCATGCACAGTAACACATGCCTTCAGCTTCCTACGTACAATATTTGTTCAATTAACACTCACTGTGCTAATTTGCACATCTGCATCAGCTTTCCCTTCACCCAGCTGTAATGCAACTCTTAACTCTATACAACTGCTGCCTGTGGTGGGATGCATCCTGTTTTAAACATCTGCAAGTATAGAGTATTTGGGGTAAAGCTTTGTTAAAGTGGTTGATAAGTGACCTGTACTTTCAGCTGAAAATATGTTTTCCTATCCACTTGTTGTTGAATATAAGTAGCATAGAAATAATTTTAAATCAGCTTCTTTCAAGTGCTTTTATTCTCTATTAAGAAATCCTTTTGCTTCCTCATTCCTAGAAGTTACTTTGGTGCCTGGTGTTTTGGATTTGCCTCTGTATGTGACATCCAGGTCGGTGCTCGTTGTCCTGAGACACCTAATGTAGTCAATGTCTCACTCTTAAATACCATAAGTGATATGAAATATGCACGAAGGCTTCCATGGAGAAATACGTCTGTAAAAATTAGTTCATGGTTTGGGGACAAAGCAAATCACAGCGGTCACAGAGATCGCGTGTACGGACATTTGGGCTTTCTGTAATTTTTAATCACTTCCTTTTTAATTTAGTTTAGGTTATGGATATAACCTTTTATTTAGTTGTTTGATGTATTGAAGGCTGAGTTTTCCTGTGTCTCGTACTTTGATTTGGGAGCTCTGGCTGAAATGTTGTAGTCCTTTCAGGAATTCCCTCAGTAAGGCTGGATGAGTCTCTGCATGAAATGTGAGAAAGCATTAGTTGTCTTGGACAGATGGGAGAACAGAAGTCTCCAGCCTCCATGTGTAAAGTATCTTCAAAATTACATTCATTAATAAACTAAATGATATGTTTGCACTACACTAGCATATTATGTTTAGAGATGCTGGGAACGACAATTATCAATAGTATTTTTAGTGAAGTACGTTAGCGCTTCAGGGCTGGGTTAAGGTGTTGTGTTAGGAATCTCCTTTCTGCAGAAGACATTCAACTGCTGTGTGTTCTCTGGATAGGGACAAACGTCAGGTCATCTTTCAGTAAAACTAAACAGTTGTTTTGCTAAAGCAGATAACGTTGTGATGGTGTTTCAGTGCTCATTTCCTCCTGTAAATTGTAAAATAAATGAAAACATTTCAAAGGCATTAACTGTGTACTGTAAAGGTGTATTTGCTCTGCCTAGCTTAATCCTCATATTACCCTTGCAAGTCCATAAGACTGTTTTGTGTGTCATCTGTAGAGCATGAGGAGAAAAGGTACCGGCACAGAAGAGGGCCAGAAAGAACATTTCAGTTCTGCAATAAATGGAAATGCTTATTGTCCTTTTAGTCAAAAACACACACCCAACTGCTATTTGTATTTTAGAATTTATTAATGGTATAGCACATGTAGAACTGCTGTTTTCAGAGTTTTTCTGCACAGGGATTAATTTAATCTTGTGGTTTTGTTGGATACTGTGCCTGCACTGGTTTTGAAAACTGTCTTTTTTGAGAAGAAAGTATAGTTGCTTCGAGTCAAGTATTTTGATTTTCTATCAGAGGAATGGGTTGAAAGATGACAAATTCCTACTGATTATGTGCAAACTTTATCACTCAGCTGTTACCATCTGAACTCTTTTATAAGTGGTTGTATCACAGGGGACTTTCTCTACATCACTACGCTTTCCTGGTGTGTTCCCATCGCCTGCGAGTCAGTCTTTGTCAGCTACCGTTAAAACAGACCAAGTCCCTGTGTTAGGTCATGTAGTAGGGAGACATCTCTTCCAAATCAAATTTTTTCTAGGCATCTGCTTTTTATCAGAAAGATTTCTAAGCTGCTAACACTCACAGTTGCCATGAACAGAGAAAGTCATCTGACTGGAGTGTTAAGTAATGTGTAAAACCCAGCTGCGTATGGGTTTTATAGGCTTTTAATGACTTCTTGTATCCATGCTGCACCTCCATGGCTATGAGGAAGGAGGTATTTTGTTGCTGTGCTTGGGCTCGTGTTTGTATAATTACTGCAGATGCTTTGAAGAAGTAGAGTTTGCTTCTGATCTTCCCTGAAATTCTGAAGTTAAGGAGACATCTTTGCCTCAGCCAGAAAATTCACTGTGAGGTCTACCTGCTGGAAGTGCTGAGCAGAACAGTCACTGTTCTGAGTCCCAAACCAGAGGAGGCTACAAGAAATTGTAGTTTTGCCTGTTTTCCTTAGACTCGGTGGAAAAGCTGTTAGAAGAGAATTTGTATGGTGAAATCAAGGTTCATGTTGTAAGAAATCTAAAAGCAAGTTTAAATAGGAAGTTAGAGTTGGAGTCAGTGGTAACATACAGGCTTCTTGAAATACAAGAAAGCCATTTGAAGTAAACCAGTAACCAAGCAGCACACTTGTTTACAGCTGAAGTTTTAAAGAAAGGCAAGTGACTGAAAGAGTTAAACACCTGGAGCGAGTCTGCTAAACTGCTAAGCTGGCTTTTGGCAGCAGTAGCAGCATGCAGAGTTTTTCTCCATTACGGTTCAGTTCAATGACTAATTCATTCAAAGCTGAGAAACCAATTGAGGGTTGAAAATGCAGGAAAGCTTATTTTCCTCTTCTAACCTTTAAATAAATTGATGTAGAAGAGGACTTGAGCTACAGGTTTTAAAAAATTGCTGGACATGAAAAAATATATATCTGTTTCTGATATTTCCAATGCACTTTATTTTTAAATTAAAAGCCAGCTATTAAAAAAATTACTGTCTTGTGTATTTTCAGTTCTTCTCTAAATGTAGACATAAATCATGCTTGTCTTTTTTAATAAATACTTAAATGATTGGTAATTGATTACAAAGTACTAAAGTGTACTAATTGCCCAAATAAATAAGTATTGTAGAGTTGCATAAGGTATGTGTGTACATGTATATACATGCGTTATTCTTCTAGTTATCATAATGAGTTGTAATTCAACTTTTAAAAATAGTTACTAGTCAAGTACAAAACAAGTTGTAATTCATGCATTTCAGCTTTTTACAAAGGGTCCCTTCCTTCGATGGTTCCTCTTGTGTTTACTTAGGTGATGTTCCTCTGAGCTAAAATCGGCCTGCTGGAACAAAATGCAAGGTTCACATGTCAGATCTTGGGCCTTTACAGATAGCAATAACTGACCAAGAAAAGTATCTCAGGTTTGGCTGTATGAAAATAAATACTTCTTTACAAAGGCTAGAGGTCATTTATGTTTTGACAAATGATATTCTTTAACCAGGTCTTTTGTACTTTTCCTATGCTTGTAAAAGAAAGTTTAGACAAGGAAGAAGTCCTATGTATATTCTCTAAATAAACATAACGTAAGCCCACTTCCCAATTTGTTGAATACTATTTGGAAGCTTGGGATAGAGGTTTAGATAAATAGACTGGCAGAGAATTGAATTACAGGAAATTCTCCGTTTGAAGTTTTAATTTTAGTTTTTCCTCACCTCTTGATTCTGAAAGGGAGACATGAGTTAGAATATTTTTAATCCATTATATATTGTTGGCCTTGCTTTTATAGTTACCTAAACAGTCTTAAAGCAGTGCTCGCAAGAATAGATGAAATAGTGGTTGAATATTATTTAAGAGGGTCTTTTTTTGTAGAGAATTGCAATTTTAGATAAGTAATTTTCTTTCCTAGTTAAAGCTCTATTTCATCCTTCTGTAATTTCAAGTTTGATATCCTTCTCCTTCTCAATTCAAGAGATTTTGCATATGAAAATACCTTGTCAAATCTTAGCGGAACCCTTCATCAGGCTTCTTAAAACCTAAGTTAGAATTCTGTTTCTAAGATAAACAGATTTGGATCAGAAAGATTTTCAACTAGCTAGTATTCATTTTGGCTGAGAGTTGAAGCAATGTCTTTAATCATATTTTTGTTGATTATTTATTAGTTTCTGTGGGAAATCAAAGGATGGACAACTTAAAATATGTCTTCCATAAAATACATCATGAATCAGAAGCTATAGCAGAGAATTTCTAGGAAGTGTCTTTCATGTACCACTATGAACAGATTGAGGGATAAAATATACATCTCCAGTGTGTGTATAACATCCAAATGAAGGTTGACCCAAAAATGGAAAACTCCACTATCTGGCTGGAGTAGCATTTGTGTTGTTTTCCTGGAGTAAGAAATCTGCTGTGAAGAGAGAAGAGTATTTCAGTTCTGCTCCGTGACATCTGAAGGAAGGTGGTTAGAACTAATCTAAAACACAAAGTGAAAGCAGCTCAAGCCAGGAGCTTGAATAAAAGGGCATGGTAAGATGGTGGCTACCTTTGGAAACGTTGCAAATACATGCTTCCATTATTGGCAGGTATTTATATAGGGTAACAGTGAAACGTCTTAACATCCTAATATGGCTATGGAGCTTGTAGCAATCGCTGTAGATATGATACATGCTTCTTGTGCATCGGAACTGTAATAACCAAGGAGTAGTATTAGTACTGTCACTGAGCGGGAGAAAACTGCCTTGTTGTAGGAAGGTAAAACATTCCAGGCATCTTACTGCAGAAATCAGCAGCAGAAAAACATTAATCATTTGAAAATATAAATGATAATGTAAAGCTACTTCTGGAGTCTGAATCTCCTGTTGGATAAATGCCATTATAAGACTTCAACAACTATAGGAACCTGCATTGCAGTCAGGAAGCACTGTAACCCAGGAGAACCATTGCTATCCATGTTATAAATAAGAGGCATTTAGCTGGTTCCTAGCAAGCAGTTCATGCTTCAGAGTGGGCTTTTCTAGGTTCTTCAGCTTGCAGGGCATTTCCATCTGCTTCTCCCTTGGTCCTTCTGCACAGGTTTCCCACTTTTCTAGGAGCAGCATCTCTGTCAGCAGAGATGTAATTTTTACTACAATAATTTGTACTTAGAACTGAGCAGACAGAATGCCCATCATCAAATGCTATGGCAAGGTGCTGCTGGCTGCCTAGGGAAGGGTGCCTAGGGAAGGGTGAAAACACCAAGAAAATGCCCCCTCCCCAGAATGCAAGAGAAAAAAATAAAGTGGCGAGCACATTCATGCCAACCTTGTAGTGGAATTTGTTGTTTTTTTTTTCTAAAATGTACCAATGGTTTAATAAAAAACAATAGGAGTATTTAATTTAATCATTAAAAGCCATCAGTTGTATCAGATTTGTTTTCAGTATGAGTGCCAAATAGATTTTTCTTTATGTGTATTGGTGAGGGAGTAGAGATTTGTCTATTTTATTCTCCCTCAGCACAGGATAGGAGAAACAAAGAGACAAATATAAAATTTCTGTAATTAAAAAAGAAAACAAACATTTCTTCATTTTGGTTTGCAAAGCAGTCAAATATCTTGTAAGAATAATATCTCTCTTCTGAAAAATATATTAAGCTTTTTCAAAAAAAAAATACTGTAGGGGAAGAAGTCACAATTTCATGTAATTCTTTAGCATTTCCTTTTGCAGATTTCTGAAGGGCAGCATGTACTGTAGCAGAAAAACAGAGGTTCAGTCCTGTATTTGGAGCTGGGAGGTAATTGGCAATCTAAATACCACTGCTGCCAACTATAATATGATTCACACACCACTAATAGTTTCTACTTAGCCATATGTGAGATTTTGTGAATGTCTATGGAAATTGTGCAATACTCATTTTTGGATGCTCTAAAGATGCAAACACAAACTATGTCCTTGTTCAGCATGCTCAGGCAAGATCTCCAAATAAGAGCAAACGCAGGCCACTAGCCAAAATATGGCACAGGTTTTATTTTATTTTAAGACCAGTATTGTTGTCAGTGTAGAAATTCTGTCTACCCCTGTACCAAACTCCATTACCTGCTGTCCCATTTTGATCCAACGAACCAAATCGTTGAGGAAAGAATCAACTACTTATTATTGTCTCTACTTTACTGGAAATAAATTAGATGCAGACCTCAGAATCTCTAGGTTTGTCCATGTATTCTGTCAAGAAGGCCAGAGATGTTACTTAGCTTTTTTCCCTGCCTGTTGTTGTGTTTTCCCTTATCCTTTTCATATATACTTCTTTTTTCGTTATTGAACTTAAGTGATTTAAGGACACTGGGGAGCAAGGATTTTTTTTAATAGTCATTATTTAATTTCTAGATGTATGGGTGAGGAAACAAAGATTACCTTGTTCATAAGGGAATTGGTGCCCCAGGTTAATGTCCAGGTGTTCTTTCAACTGAAGTCTGAGACTAATTTCTTCCTGGCCCTCTGGAAACCAGCTGAAGCAGTAGGACCAGCTGGTATATCTTCACTCTTGCATACCAACATCTTTCACTGATTCCCAGATTTCCTTATATCCTCAGTACTTCCTTTAATGCTTACATCTTTAAATAGCAGTTTGAAGATAGCTGCTGTTGCGCTTTGCAATGGCAATATCCGAATCAAGGAGTAGATGATTAAATAAATAAAATCTCACAGTGATTCTCATAAGCTCCATTTGCCCGCTGGTCATATATTTGAGAACCCATCTAAAGTTTGCTTAAAGAAATGCTTGCCACTGAATACTATCAGGTCTGAATTTATGATTTGGATGGCATTTCAGCAGTCAAAGCTACAAAGGAGAGTGTCCAATGTATTGATTCAAAGGTTCACTTTCTTGTACACACAAACACACACACACACACACACACACACACACACACACATTCTTACCTGCTGATGCCTGTCAGAGAGCACAATTTCACTGGTTTTTGCCTGCTACACATAGACCTCAACTCTGTCATTTTAACATGCGCTGGGTGATAGAGGCACGTGATGTTTCTGTTCTGCATTCTCAACTTTATGATGCATTTATTGTGTTGTTTTTTTTTAAACTTCCATGCAAGACCTCTTATATGCAGCACTTAGTGTATGACCCGTTCGAGTAAGGGAAGTAATAAACATAAGATGGAAGGGATGAGGGGGGCAAGGGGACAGCGAAGGGGCAGCCATCAATTTCAGCTGCATCTTAGTAAAGAATTCACTGACCCTGAGGGTACTTCGAAAGTGGAAGCTGGAGAACTGGAGTTTCTTGTGGGAAAAGATGACAAACAAAGTGATCTTTGCAATCCTGTTGACCTGCAAAGTAGGAGAAAAGGAGGTGCACTGTGCATCTGATAGATGTTAGGTGGGAGTGCACAGCTTTAAAAAAAAAAAAAAAAAAAGGAAAGGAAAGAAAAGAAAAAAAAAAAAAAAGAAATTTAATCTCATACAGTAAACACCAATTTGAGAAAATAAACTCTGAAGGCCATTAGGGAAAAACAGTGAGGTTGTGCAGGTTTCATTGAAACCAGTTTTTAGGACAAATTAAAGTAACTTGAGGCTTTTCGGGTGAACCAGGACAAAACTTCACAGTTCAAAGTGTTTCTCATTAGTACCATGGATGTATATGTGTGAAGTTACCTGTTTGTACGTACGGAATTACACTGTGAGAAAGCAGCTTATATGCATTTGGTTGGTTAGATGGAGTAATTGAATTTAGAGCAAATAGCACAAGTGTATCAGTTATGAAGGAGCAGTAATTAAGAAGAGGGGATAGAAAGAAATTGTATTCACCACTAAGTCCATGTAACTCCATCTCTGCTATCCTTGCAGCAGTTCAGACTTCTCTGTGCCTGGCAGCACCACAGAGTTTTAAATCACTATTAGCAACTCTGGAAGAGGGAAGGTGGAAGCTACCTGTAATAGTTCCTGTAAAGGTCTGTAGTTTGAGCAGCTCTTCTAAGAAAACCTCCGAGGCAATTCCTTTTGTGTAGTCTGTACAAACTCAAGTGGTGGCAGCTGAGCTATGTTAATTCTTATGCATGTGTACAGTATCTGCTGGGCTTTTTGCAGTTCCACGAGGGCATTTACAACGTAACTGCATGTTCCAATTATATAATTATACATTTACACCACTTATGTCATTATGTATAATTGCACTTGCTACGTGAATGTGCCATGATAGTGCAAAAATTACTTTGAGAAAAGTGATACAACAGAATCTTAATTAAAAGGCCATTATATAAGACATGCTTACCAAAACATAGTAAGTACTGAAGGCTGAAGAATCCCTTGATGTGCAAACAGTTGGGCAATCCCAATGTTTTTTTATGCATGCACTTGTGAGACCTTTGCCATGATTTCCAATTGGCTGCAATTTTTTGGTATGAATAGAAAACTCATCTAACGCCTCTGCTACATAGAAATAATGCAAGGAGCTGAGATCTAGTTTTGGATTTAGTCGGATAAACTTTTGTGCATGAATTCTCCCAGGAAGTTTTGCCAAGGCCATCTGAACCAGCTGATTTCATAGCCCGACAGGCATGCCAGACAGAGAAAGCTGGCTCAGAGTTGGTGTGTGGCGCAAGTCAGCAGGCGGCACTCTTTCTGGTCCTGGTGTGGGTCACACGAATCCTAGGGTGCTGGAGGAACAACAATATTTTGGCTGAGGCTAAGTTGTGTCTGCAAGGTGCTGTGACCATTCCTAGCACGCATTCTCCAAGCACAGTAGTGAAGAGCAGGGCGTTGGTCCAAGCGGCCATGCAGAGAGCCATGTTCTTTTTCAGTTCCCCACCTATTTCATTTGGACTCCGATTTATCTTTCCTAAGCTGTTGATCTGTGGCAGGCAGCTGCTGCCTTTTATTCAGACCTGGCTGGAGTTCAGTGATTTATCTCAAGTAGTGAAGCTAGTCTAAGACAACTCATCAAAGGCTCAACAAAAACAGTTTCTTAATGGGAAGTAATTTTCCAATCAACATATAACAGAACTGTAGTAATGCATTGGAGTATGCTTTGATGTAATTTAAGACATATGGTTGCCTAATAAGAATGCCTAATTGTATAGGTTTCATTTGTTTCTAGCTGAGGAATGATTTTGACCGGCTTCTAAGGTGTTATGAGATACTTTTGAATGAAAGAAATTTAAATTCAAGATGATATCATATAATGAAAATGGAGACATGCTGCATTAGCATAATTATATATCTCTGGTTGTAAATATTTATATAACAATACTGCAAAGACCAAATATAGTTTTGTGCTTTTATTCCAGTTGGTCCAAACGTTCAAGAAAAACTCGTTCTTCAGCAGTTCTAGGAACGGTTTGTTCTTCAAGTTGTAAATGAGCTTTTAGAGCTTCGAAACTCAATTTCATAAGGGAGATTTTTTTCATAATTATTTTTCTTCAAATATTTCTCATGTATTTTTATGGGATCCCATGAAATGTCTTGCGCTTCTAAAAGGACAAAAAAAAAAAAAAAAAAAAGCCATTTCATTTTGTGTGAAAATTTGTTAGAAAAATATGTTTTTAAAACTCACCTGTACCTTCCTTTGAAATGAGAGGCATGGGGAAGGGACGTTGCTAGGTATCTGTCCTAACATATGGGCTGAATTACCGAGCAAAGAATTGAACCACACTGTTTCAGATTGGTTACGGTGGTAAAAACTGCCTTGCGCTGCTCTGCAGAAGAGGGATGGATAAAATGCTCTTTGAACAGTCAAGATTTTTTAAAAATGTCAGTGCAGAGGGCTTGCATTTGTATTTGGCTTTCTAGACCTGCCTCTTGACCTTCTAATTACTTTATTTGAAACAGCACTGAGGGTATAATAAAACTGGAGGTTGTCTCTCGTTTGCTTTATCATAAATTAAAGCTGTTAGTTTGGTGAGGTGAAAGTAGAGGCAGAGTGTTCATTACTGCTCAAGTGACGGCTTGTCAATAGCACTGCCTTTTAGTTTGTTCTAGTCAGCACTTGCTGTGCATTTTGTTGGACCACTGGGAAATAAATACAACAAGATTATACATTTGGAATACCACAAGAGTTCATGGAGGAAAAAAAAAAAAAAAAAGATAAATTATACACTTGGTAGAAAGTGACATGCTATCTTGTGCTATTAACAACCAGAGATAATTGCAGCGAATTGTAATTGCAGTTTGCAACTTACAGTACAGTGTGTCCAACATCAATCTTAATAGTGAACAAAGCAATTTATATTAAAAGTTAATTCGCTTGGTAAGTTTCGGCTGTATACAAGGGAGCTAACAGATGTAGCTTTTCAGAAAGTTCAAAGGCATTTGGAACATGGAAAGAAATGCTAATGTAGTAAGCCTTAGAGAAATATTGCGTTACTACTTGTAATGAAAACAAATGTATGCCATTATATCCCAGTTTGTGTTTATTTAATAAACTATCCAGTTCTGTACATTGAAGAAATTGTGTTTCTGGATGTAACAAAACCAGATTTTTACTCATAGATTACACAGAAATTGTAATTATATATGTACAGAGTAAAAGGGATCTAGAGTTCCGTGTATGTGCGTCTATATTAAATTTTAACTTAATCCTTTTATGAGGCAGTACTAAAATGAGTGTGTGTGTTTATATATATACATATGTATTATTGGAATTTTTTTAATCGAGGGCTTTGTTCTGGAATTGTTTACTGGTGCCCAGGGTGTTTCACAAGGTTACCTGATTGCAATTACTCTAGATTTTGAGTGTTATCTTTAATCTGATTTAATTACAGTGATGCTTTATTTGCTGAAAGCCTGACATCCCTTCTAATGGAGATGATGATCTTACCTTCAGTGACCATCACGCGGTGCCCCAGTGTCTGGAGGAGTTTCTGCATGCCACTGACTTCTTGTTATGTGGGCTGCTGCCATCACTTCACATCTCCTTTAACGGGTGTTACCATTTTCTCAGCGTTGTGGTCAGTCGTTGGCATTCATCAAATGACAGGGAATTCCCAGAACTGCCGACTTGTGATCTAAACACTTTCTGTTCTGCTGGTTGACCGTGTATTTGTAGACGACTGTCACTGCAGTTCAAAAACGCTGGGGGACACTGCTGCAATTTGGGGTAGCTATTTGTCCAAGTATGAAAATCTCCAACTTAAAATATACTTGGATTTGACTAATTAAATATTTGCTACCCTTTTTAGAATGGGAAAAAGATGGTGGTGAGTGTTTTTTGAGGAGGAGGCTTTACTTACTGTATCACCATACATGTCTAACTCATTGGGATGATTCATCCAGCACAGAAAGGAGCACCGTTCCTCATTTTAGTCCCGCCATGCTTTTTCATAAACATTTTATCCATATGAGAGCAGAGTTGGTAGCTGATAGGTAAATAAATCCCAGGCAGATCTCACCTGCTGTGAACTAGTATAGCTCTACTGAATTCAGAGGAACAAAAACATGTAGCAGTAGGTGATGATCAAGTCTTCCAGGAATTTGGGAGTAGCTGATAACTTGGACTGTGGCTGTGGTTCTTCTTCATGTTATTTTCATTGGGTAGGTAAGAGTGTTGCATTTCAGAACCCACAGACTTACTTAGGTACATGGCATGGGTCTTTACTTGTCCTTGCTGAGGGAGTTGTACAAAACTCCATAGGTCTTCAACAACTTCCTCGTGTGCTTCAGCCAAGGTTTTGGGCTAGGCTTCAGTAAAGATACAGCAGAAAATATAATCTTTTTCTTTTTTTTTTATGGTTATTGTTAGTGTTACTGAGCACAGGTAAACGAGCAATATTTGGTAGCAAACACTAGTCTGCAATTTGCAGACTGGGATACAGAGGATTAAAAAAAAAATCTTTGCTGGTACTGAATTTTCTCAGGTAAAACAGCTTACTATACCTGACATAAATTGGCAGGAAAGGTAATTTGAGAAACTTAGTTTAGAAATGCTACGTCTATTTTTCCATTTGTTTTAGCAAAAGCCCTCTATAAATCTAAGGGGTATTTGACAGCCAGTCTTTCTGGATGCACAGTATTCAGTTCAAATTACATTTATTTTGTTTACTTTTCCATAGATAGATGCAGAATTATTAAAATATGAAATTACCTTATAGATTACCTGTTTTTATCAGGAGCAAGCCTCTGTGTGTCTGTGAATGTACCAACTAGTGAAATTCCCTTTACAGAGAAGGGCGCGCGGTGCTTCCTGTGTGTATTTATTCTGTGTCATAACAGGAGTTGTTCTTTCCTGGTGTCTTTCCTTAGCTCTGTGACTATTAGTACTGTTCTGTGCTTTACTCTGCTACCAGAACACCGACCCCAAACCCTCAAACCAAAACAAATCCTGAAACATAGGGCTGGGCTGTAACTTTACGCGCTGTGGCAGAGCAGGGGGGTGCACAGCACCCTGCACTCTGCCCTTCAGCGCTGGGTCGGCTGGCGTGGGGATGAACATAGCAGAAGTCCTCTGTGCGTGCACGCAGGAGGTCCCTAGCTGGTTCCTCAGGCGCCCAGCGCTTGCAGCACGGCGTCGGTGGTGGCGCGTTGGCCGGTGCAGCTCCTGCCCTGGAGCAGCAGGGAGCTGTGAGCAGCGGCTGGCTGGGGCTGCCTCCTGCAGCAGTGCCACGCTCGTGTGCGGCCTCGGATCACGTCGTGGGGGAAGGATGGGAAAATACAAAGATTCAAATTTTTAAAAAGCTCAGCAACTGACACTTTCCACTTAAGAATCTAATTAAAGGAGACAGGTTCCCACAGGAGTTCAAGTGCCATATACACATTTACTCTGCATGTATACACATTCCATACAAAGGTGTGCCTATCTGTTGCTCCGGGCACAATTTGAGCAATGTCAAAAGTGCAATTACACAAATAGACTACTTGGGACCCTCCATTCACCTGGTAATTAACATGAATTGTAATCTGGCAACAGGCCTTATTCCCAGTCTTTTTTATCTCTCATAAATGGCCAGACATCCGAGTTCCTGAGCTGTTAGTAACTTTTCTCCTCAAACAGAATTTTATTTTTTTCTCCGTATGTATAACTACACAAGACAAATTTCGAAATATTAGTCTCATGAACCAAATGTGGCACAGTGCTACCCTTTCTTTCCATAAAAAAATGTCACTAATGACAGTAATGAAGGCATGCTTAGCATTAATTAGTGGTATGTTTAGAACCTACTGCAGAGAACATGTTGCAAAGAATTAGCAAAGGAAACCTAATGTCAGGAATTTATTGAGAATGAAAATCAGCAATATGAAAAAAGCCTAAGGAATTCAAACAGATACTGTAATGCAGTATGCTGTGAAATACCTTTTAATGTAATTGAAATTGAAATAATTGATAGCATTCCTGAAAGAGAAAAATGTAAGTAACAGAAGTAGCCAGTGTGCTGGCTCCTGCAAAGCTGGAGTACGTTAGGGATAAGGCAAGGAACAAAAAGTGGAAGGAATACAACAAAAGGTGAAACTGAAGACTTATTGGAAAAGGACAAAGGTCATAAAACATACGTACAGGATGATCAACTTGTAGTCAAGAGGACTGGAGAAAGAAAGGCTTTACAAAGGTCTTTGTACAAAAGGAGCGTTCTTGAAACTATAAAGCCACTGCTGAATGAAACTGGAGAAGGGAGGAAGAATCTGAGGAATTTTACATTCATCAACATGTTTTGAAAAATCACTTCATTCTTTACATTTTTCCTTATTTTTAACAGAGCCACAGGAAAAAAAAAAAAAGCTAAATGACTGTGAGACAAGACTTGAATGACTCAAATGTGAAAATAATCAGATCTGGGTGACGTGCTTGTAGTCAGCAGGGACTGGACTAGCAACTCCTTCAAAGTTAGGGTACTGGAACGGGCTGAAGTGATTTACAAATGTTTGGAAATGAAAGTAACAAGCTGGGATAGTTGTAAAGTCTACCTTCATATTATTACTTGACGGTATTCCAACAAGTTGTATGCATTCAGGGAAATACCTGTACATCTTGGCACGCATTTAGTGCCCTTTAAAAATACAGCTTCGTATTTTTAATTTCTGTTCACCAATAATAAACATCATTAGGTGAGGCCTTCCATAGTACTTTTTGGCAGTAGATATCTGAGTAATTTACAAAAGAGGTAAATGATCTCCTTCAGGAAAGCAGTGAACAGAGAAATGCGGTAACTAATCCAAAGTGACTTAGAAGTACCATGGTGTGTTATTTTATTTAACACTTTTAAATTATTAAATCACTTTGTAAATAATTGGTCTCATATTTGGATAACATGCTGTGTGACAACATTAAAAAAAAAAAAAGGGTAACACCAGAAGCAAGAAGTTAATACAGAAACCATTGTCTGAAGATGATTTGCTGAAAGCATTTAGGCCATTCTTGCAAAATTAGGTTGTGTTCGTTCAAAAAAAAAAAAAAATTTCCTGTAAAGAATTTCTTGATTAATATTGTTGCCTTTCTCTGCTTTCGTGTTACAGAGCTGATTGCATGTGAGCTTCTGTGGTCAGCCTAGCATTTCTTCTGCAGGATGGGATCATGAGTGTGAGGGCGTGCTCCACCATCTCCTGGCCAAACCTTGTGCCAGAAGCCCTTCGTTCTGGCTTAACTTTCAAACTGAACCTAATTTTTGAGGGGAGAGGAGTGGGAAAACCTGTTTCTGTTGGAAAGGTTGTTCGCTTTTGGTGAAGTAATAGCTGAAGTTGTATTTGCAATTGCTTGGGGAGTGAACAAGTGTAGCTCAGGTCACATCCATGCAATTGAATCTGGGCCAGGAAGGCCGGTTCCCCCCTGCTGAAGTCTGAAAACAGAATCCAGTCAGAGTATTTGGTGTGGTGTTTATGCTAGGAAGGTCAAACAACAATGCTGGTCAAGTAGTGAAAATAGGAAATGATTATATATGTATATATATTTGTGTGTGTGTGTGAAATATGTAAAACTGCTGAAGTTGTTGAGAGCTGGATATTTACTGCAGTGTGTTTGTTTTCCAGGCTCTCATCAAGTAGCTCTCTGATTTCAGGCATTATAAAAGAGATGTCTGGGGGTATTTTTTCAAAGTAAGCATACAAGTGGCAGGATTAAACAAAGAAAAGTTTAGGTTATTAAATAAAGTTCTAGCCCTTCTTACTTGCTCAAAATATTTGCAGCAAGTTCTATGAAGTAGAAAATGAAGGGAATGTGCCGTGCAATTTTTCTTTAGCCTTTTTGCAATGCAACAGGGCAATCGATACAAATCTTTGCAGTAATCATATATTGATTTTCCTAGAATATAACTCCATTTAAAGCATTTTTATCCCCAGGAGTGAAAGCATTGGAGGCTATCAAAGGAGGAAGTAGCTTTCCTTGACCCCATCTGCAGTTCACATTGATTAACAGAGGCTAGGTAAAATAAATAAATATGTGTGAGAGAGAAGAAAGAAAAAAAAGAGTCACGGAAAGGTTAATATAGGCGGGAGAGAAACATAATTACAGTGCATTAGGGTTTTTTTAAAATTGTTAGGTCAGGATAAGCTAACAAGTGAGTTGGAAAAGGTGGATTCATCATTAAGTCAGAGCTGAATATTACAATATCTATTTTTCTCTGACTCTGCTGCAAATTCAAGTGAAGGGGAGCTTTCCAGTGACCTACGCACATGCATGTTCAGGTATAGCAAAGTTGAATTGAAACCAGTAAGTTGTCATTTGGCCCTGTAAAAGAAGCTGTACTGAGCCTGGGACAAAGTCACAGTGGGTGTGCAGAGGTGGCATTAAAAGAAGTTTGATAATGTCACAAAGCTCCATTTTTGTTAACTGTAAAAATGCAATTGTATTTATTTTTTTAAAGTTATAGAAATATGATAGATGCCTACCTATTACTGAATTTGATGACAAATTAAAAACAAAGCAATATATTCGTTTAGTATTTTAATAACACTGAAGCATGTCTCTTCTCCTAGTGTAATGTATTCCAGACAGTTTTCAGTTTTTAACCACTTGTTTCATTCATTGGAAGAGCAAAGCAGATGAGATTACATCTCATACAAGTTATGTTCTGCAGCGTGCTGTTCCTACACGACGCAGTAAGGCCCATGTGATGCAATAAGCAGAGACCATGTACCATGATTTTAGAATCAGGCTTTTCCCCAACATCAGGGCTGCTTGGGTTTGCTGACTTATACCCCAAGGATGGTGCAGTCCATCCCATGAAGCCTGCAGCTCTGTACTCCGGCAATTTTACCTTCTCTCCAGCTATTTACTTCTATGATTTCCTGGCCCTCATCCTCTATTTACTATTCTGCTTTTGTGTGTGTGTGTGTGTGTGTGTGTGTGTGACTGAAGCTAGGTTCTCATAGATCAGCCTTTATTAAATTAAAAGGTGCATGTAGCCTCATTATCCTTCTCAGTGTGTTGTAGTTGATACTGTTTATTTTACCAGCAACTCAGAGCTTTTTTGCTTCAGGCAAAGCAACTACTACACATTGTCAGATAAAGTACCTTATCTGTCAGCAGCACTCTTGTGAATTAATCATAATTCAATAGGTTTACTAATCAAGATTTGAGATGAATGTTTTGATAGAGCAATCAGATTTGTCTAATCTATCATTACTTGACAGTAGCTGTAGGCAGAGTGCTAACTTGGCATTAGTACCTGTTTTTGATCAGTTTGGCATGGCCCCACCAGCCAGTAGCATCAGCTATTGCAGCAGTGGACTGCTGCGTGGATACTCGTTGCAGTTCCTTTTCGCTTTCAGGAGGGACTGGAGTGAAGCTAGGATAAGGCAGTTCCCACCTATCCTCTAATGGATAATAAAAAAATTCCTGAACTGGAATTCACTTAATTTTTCCTAATAACAACCATTCTCAGAGCTTGTTGACAAATCTGAGATATGATTTATGGCAGCACATGCAAATGTTGCTCAGAACTGAAAGGGTCACTGGAATGGAAAGGAGATAAAGTTAATATATTGTTAAGTGTTACTAATTATGAATCCAGTCACGTCTGATGTCACTAAAATTTGTTCTCTATTTTGCCCAGTTAAACATTCTTGGGGGTAATTTACAACATAGCTTGCAGCAGTTTGCTCAATTTGAAAGCATAAATGAAAGCTTTCATTGTATATTGACATATTTTTCTTGTTAAGCAATGTTTAAAGTACGGATACAAGGTGCTGTAATAGTGGGTTAGACTGCAAGTGCAAGTTTGGTACATTGTAGTCAATAATGCATTAGTGTGGGAAAATGAAGGAGAGAATTGATGTATCTGTTTTTTTAATGTAGGTGGAGCCTTGTTTCCAGGTGGGGGGGAGAAACCTTCAAGCATCAATGGCTACATGCAGACCCTTATTCCCATTTGATTTCTTTTTTTAGGGTATGTGTCAGTACTGTGAATACAGTGTGTGTGTGCACCCCAAATTTCATGATCAAATCAACATACGTGCCCTCAGTTGTGGTAATTTTATGGTACTTGTGATTTGGGGGTCAGATAGCATTTGCATGTTAATGTGATGGGAGATCCACTGTGGAATGTCATCTGTGCAGGCTGTGGGGTTGTAGGTGATGCTTGCCCTCATGCAGGAGGCTACCATGAGAATCATGCACCAATTACACTCTGCTGAAGCCCTTAACATAGAGGGAAAAACCACCCCCTACCTTCAGGATGTAAATTCTTCTGCCTATATACAGTTTCTCCCAGAAAACAGAAAAGTGCAGGCAGAACACTTACATAGCAGAAGCGGGTGCCCAGGTTCCCCTGCTGTTCTGCTAGGAAGGAGTTAAGCACTGCAGTGTAACAGCAACTTGCACTGCTGAGAGTTTGGGGAACAATAAGGTGGGAAGGAAATTGACCCTATGATTTAGTAATGAGCTCAGAAGACTATGATATAAATATTTGTACTCACTTGAGGGTAAACAATCATAATGCTAGATCTTTGTGGCCATTCTTTAGTTGCTTTTCTGCAGCTATCTGTGAGCCCAAAAGCTCACCAACCTCTGGTGTATCTACACGGATGCATCCTGAAGTCCTGGCACAAATACTTCTTTCCTGAAAACTGCAATGGGATGAGACCGCTGGTAGCACTTGAGTGCATCAGTTGGTGAACTGAGAGTCCAATGCTCATCTGCTCAGTGCTGAGACTGTTGCAGACTGTGAGGACACCGTCCCCTCCCAGTGATGATCAGTGGGGCACTTTCCTGGTTAACTTCATCACAAGTGAGACGCCTTCAGTATCTGCTGAAGGTACTATCTGGTGGGGGGAGCTTTGTGTGTCATCCTGTCAACACTAACTAGCTTAAAAAACTGCAACAACAAAAACACAGCATGTGATCCTCAAGTGAAAAGAAAAATATACTTCTAATTTTACCTTTTGGGGCTTCTTTAGCATAGCCTGGCAAATGAAAAAAAAATAGTTTTTGTATTTTTGCCAGTCGCTACTTTGCTAAAGGCCAAAGTGAATATTATTTGTACTCACTGCTCATAAAATACCATAGTCCTGTTTCTACAGAGTGATGAGAATTACATTGACTTTGCCACCACAGGATTCCTTCTAATATCCTGTCAACAGTCTCATGCCCTGCATTTACTGCTGTGCTCAAATTCCATCTCTCCGTAACATTTAAAAGGAGTAGTGAAAGGGCGTCCTTTCCAATATCAAACGATTCTGTTGCTTCATTTGTGCACTGAACTGCTGTTGATTACTTCACAAGTTAACTCTACCTAGTAAAGTGGGCAAGATTTTTCTATACAAATTTAGAAAAGGAAAGTTTTTTGATGATCAATGAAGTACTGTGAATGTAAAGTGGTTGATTAAATTTCCTTGCTTCCTCCATCAAATTCTGCAAGTAAAAAATTCCGTTCTGAAGTTCTCCACTCACTCAAGACCCTGCTGCCTTGACAGCCACCTTTGACTTAATTTTCTTCTTGATAAAATCTAGCATGACATGCAAGAGTGCTGTGCTTGATGTGAGATGAATGATGGTCCTGCATGCTCAGTGCAATAACATGAGATTAACATAGATCAAAGATTTACTAGAGATATTAAGAGTAGGCAGCCTCCACATACTGAATTCATCTGGATTTTTCCCCTTTTGCTAGTTAACATATCAAACTAATAAATAGGAATGAGTCATTTTGTTTTCCTTTAGATTGCTAATAAATGTTTTTGAGTTGACAGTTTTATAACGGTGAGGAGATTAAAAAAAAAAAAAAGTTCTTGGTAAAAAAGATGCTCCATGTGAGTACTTGTACGCATTTCAGTTCACATGGTCATATATATTAACACCTGTGTGATCCCTCAGGCAATTCAGTCACTCATTTTTCCTGCCAATTTGCTTGCTTCATTTTGATCTATGTTTGCTATCATTTGTCAAATGACACATTTAGCATGTTTTCACATCGGTTGTTTTGAGCATATGAATGCTGATAATTACATCAGTCCTGCCCTATTGCAAGAGGATAGGCTAGACAGTCGCTTGGGTCTGTTTTTAACAGTTGTTTAACAATTACTAATTCCTGATCTTGATGTGCTGTGGAGTTGCTGATGGCTTGTCCATTTTTCTCATTGCGGTTTTGTAGGCAGCAACTGGAGCTCTGTCGCTATGTGCCTGCCCTAAAGGCCTCGGTGCCAGTGTGGTGGTGGAGTGTTTTCCCCAGCTGGGCACATCTTGTCTGCTTTCATATAGCTGTCAAAGACGTAAGGAATTTCCCATGCCTCCTTTTTTCAACTTCCATAGCTCAGACCGGAATTCCCCAGCGTGCGCATGCACATGACCATCTCTACGTGTCCAGATTTCCCAGAAAAGCCAGCCTACCTGTGTCGTGTCTCACTGAGATTCTTTAAGGGCTTCATGCAAATACCCTTCATAGTGTGAGGCATCCCTAGCACTTCTGCCTCTTTCTCATTGCCACGCTAGTTCCCTTATCCAAAGCCAGCTGCTGGTTGTTCTGCCTTTCTCTGAGGGCAGCCTTCTCTCTAGAGCTCACTTCATATTCTAGAGGAGCATAGGTGAGATGTAGAGAGTAACAGTGGATCCCGCTCCCATACACCTTTCCAGAAACAAGGGATCCCTGAAGGCTGTCCTCCAAAGTCATGCCTCGTTATTGTAGTCATCTGCTTTACCTAGTTTTCCCCAAACTTCACACTTTGAGAGTGGAAGCATTTGACGCAAGGAATGACTTGTCCTTCTTTGTACACGGGACTAAACATTTCACCCAGCTGTTGTCTTTTTGTCGAGACAAAGGTCTAAAAGCATCGTGAAACCAGCCAGAAACTCCTTGAAACAGAATGAAGTCGTCTTCTGAGAAGCATTTCATACCTCTAGCCAGTAGTTCAAGTTCCATAACACAAGTCTTAAATAAAACAAGAATTGTTCCAGTAGCATTAAATAGCGCTACTGCTTTAAAAGAGTCTTTACCCCAAAGGGCTTATTACCACAATTTTCCAAGTCTTTAATTTATTATGTGCTCCATGTTTTACTACCTTTCCCAGATTTTAGTTATCTCAGCCCCACTTTTGAGTGCTGAAAGGTTAGAAGGTGCACTGCCAAGGCTGCGAGTGCAGGGGCACATCAAATGCTAAAACGCTGAAACTATTTGAAATCAAGGACTAAAATGTAAAGCTGTTTATTTCTGAAGTGCTTATGCATTTCATGTCATGTTCTAGAATCCAGTATAAAACCTCTTTAAACATTATAGTGCATAGTAAACATTTACCTTTTTATCTATGTATTTTTCATAAATGTCTAGCTCAGGATTTACTGGGAGTTCAACAGGGGTGTTACAGCAAAAGGTCTGTCAGAGTTTCCACTTTCAGCTTGAAATCTAAATGTGTGGTATGCAGGTTTTTTGTTGCTTTTTGCTTTTAACTAAAATTTCTTTGCTACACAGGGATACAAAGCGATAAGTGACAACAACAAAACACAACTTCTTGTGCAGTCTGCAAAAATCTAGATGCACATAATGGAAGTATTTTTACATATTTTTATTACGTAAAATTATACTTCTTAGATTTATGTAGCACCTTTTATCCCAAAGGATCCTAAAGCACTTTAGAAAATTCCTTACATATATTGAATCATCTAGCATACTACCAGAGCATTGCACCTGTGGTATAGAAGACCACACAGCTGTCTTTTGAAGAAATAAAATTATTTTTTAAAATGTAGATACAGACGACAGTAAGCATCCAGTTCAACTGCCACTAAATCTTTTAATTGATTTCAGTAGGAGGTAGACAAAATAAATAAATAAATCAGAAAATGTCACTGCTGTCTTTGGCAGATTAAAAAAGCACTTTAATTTTTTCCCCCAAAAAATATCTGTAGTTTTACAGAATTGCTTCTATACTGATTATTTAAGATCGTAAAGCGGTCCCTACACTTTTTAAGCCATTTCATTTTAACTCCAGCTGTGGATATCTAAACCTAACAATATTTTCCATTGTAGATGAATAAGATTTTAGTGAAGAAGTTATTTTGACTAGGAGTAGGATGGATGCTGTTATTTTGGGGAAAAATAATTTGTTAACATTAAGACTCAGTCTTGCTTGCATTGGCTGCAAATAGGGATTATGGTGGTGACTTTGATGATGAAGTGATAGGAGCTTTGAATAAAGCAAATTAAAAAATTTACATACATTAAACCACATTAAGTTTCTCTGAAGGAATGTAGTTTCCGGTGATAAGCATAAGAAATACTTCCAAGACTTTCAGAGGGAAAGAAAGTGGAAGTAGTTTTTCTCCTCCAAATTAATGTAAGCAATTTTCCTAATTCACTTCTGTGTGCTCAGGTTCCTAGGCAGCTCCTAGCTTTATATACGTACATATAAAATATATATTACATATTTCTTCTCCTTCTGTTGCTATTTTTGGATTGATCTAATTTTCAAAAAGACAGATGCCCAAGGCTATATCCCCAAATGCATGTGAAAACAACTGTAACAGGGTGTAGAAATCTAAAATTCACCTGTACGACTTCACAGCTGCTGGTTTCCAGCTGAAAGCAGAGATGCCTGATGTTGTTAGTGCAGTCAGGGAAAACTGACAGTCAGCTGCTAGTTGTGCCATTTCCCTTGTAAATTGCTCGGAAACCGAAAATGGTTGTTTTAAAAGATCTGCCCCCTGCAAGCTTTTGTTGACGTTGTCCCCGCGCCTGGATGTGGGTCAGCGCAGCCACCCCAGGGCCCACGCTAAGGAGCTGCTGGTGGCGTGGGGAGGTGGGGAGCTGCTGCAGGTACTGCTGTGCTGCTGCCATCAGGACAGGGGCTGTGAACGAAACGGCAGTGCTGCACTTACCAAGGTATGGAAAAGTACTCGGCGGCGGTGTAAAGCCGCCAGCACTGGTTATACTCAGACACCACAGGCTGTGCTTCAGTGTGGGGCTGTCACACCAACACGTTCCCTTTCTCACCAGCATTGTGTGCCACCATAGCAGCCAGCTTAGGCTCACAGGCCTAAACTGGGCACAGTACCAACACCACTGAATGTTTTCTTTGTTTTGTATATGAATATTTTGAATATTTAATCTTTTTGAATATATGAATATCATAATCAATACTTGAATATGTCATGGTGGATCAAAAAATAATCCTTAGCATTATCACTCAGTGGTAATCTAAACCTTGTTAATTCTTTTCTAGGAAAGAAAATATGCCTATCCTTAACCAAGACAATAGGATTTTGATGGAAAACTCAGATATGCACAGGATATTATCTTTCTCACTAATACATTTGACTTTAATCATTTGCCATGATAACCATTTGTTGGAAGGGACCTGACTAATGCTACCAGAATAGTTGATAACTTTCGAGTCCCTCTATCAGTTGCCTCCTGGAGTAAAAAATTATCACGTCTGATATTTGAAACTTTCAGCATTGCTCCAATTCTACAGGAAAAGTGTGGGATAGATTGGTCCTAAATGTTGTATTGCTGGGGTAAAGCATACAAGCAAAGGATGAAATTGTGATCCTACTGAGGTAGAAGGTTTTTCCTCTGAGTTCATTATGGCTAGATTTTAAATGAAAACTTCTTTATCATAATGAGTTATCCCAGTTTAATGCTCCTTCCACTTCTCAGTTGCTAGGCTCTTGACTCTGTCTGCCTTAGCTTAATATCTGCCCTTTCAGTGTTTTATTACAACTATCTTGTAATAGAAGGTTCCTGATCTGTAATGAGAGATCTCTGCTACTATGTCTGTGTTTGTGCTCAGCCACATTTTGCAGCTAGCTGTGCACCTTGTAGCTTAACTCTTCCCCAAAATCCAGGACATTCTGGAACGTGACCAAGACCCCGTGTGCCTGCTGCATTCCATCTGCGTTCCGTGAGCCAACTCCACCAGCTCTGCGCTCAGATCGGCCGCATGACTGTGTAACCCAAATCAATCCAGCCCATTTCTTTCTGAAAGCGCAGTCATTTCCTCATAGCTCTCAAATCCTCCACAGTAAGTGTCATGGCATGAAAAGTTCTGTTGGAGAGTGCTGGCAAAGGATTATCAAGAATAAGATAAAATGCCAACAAAGTGTCGGAGGGCCACTGATGAACCACTGCGATGCTTTTCTCAAATTCCAGTGGATTTATTTTGGCTTTTAGAAATGTGGTGCACAGCAACAGTAGCCAAGCCTTGCACATTTTTAGCTTCTGGCAAACAGCTCAGTGAAAAAGCTTTTTAATTTCTGATGTAAAGTCTTCGGTTAAAAAACATCACTTTTTGGCAGCTGCATGAAGAAGTTTATTTTTTATAATTTAAATCCTTTGATCCATTTGTTTAATTTGACTGAAATGACAACAACAATATTGACGAAATTTAGACCTGTTTTAGTCTAGAATACATGGTAAATATTTTTCTAAATGAATTCATCTTTTTTTAAGTAAAATACAAATGTAGCAAGAAGCAGAGTTGTTTGTGTCTTAACCATTGATGGTCTTGCTTATGCTCACCTTCACTTTGTAGCATGAGTCACAAAGTGTCTGGGGACTTTTAAGTCTGGAAAATCCTGATGGCATTCTAATTTGATCTTTTTATATAAAAGTGTTTGGCTCAGGAATGTTTTTTCAGCTTCCAAGCACATCTTTTTCTCAAAATTTTCTCCAAAAAATTGTTGTTTTAAATCATGGTTAGTCTTGCTGCTTTAATGGCTTTCAATTGCCTTTGCAGCTCCCTGGATGTGTTAGCAGGCAGGGTGGAAATGGAATATCTAATAGATAATCTTACTATATAAAATGTAAAGAGCCAGCGTAAGAAAAGTAGTGATTATTTTTCCCTACGCCCTACTCCTCACAAAAGGGTGGGTGGGAGGGTGAGGGATAAGGCAGCCATTCCTATAGTAAATAATTTGAGAAATATCTATAATTCAGGCTTATCCATTTCACTGTTCTCATGCAAACTAATGGCTTTTGTGTATATATTTTCAGTAAGCCTGGATGGGTCTCACGAGAAATGAATATGCTTTGGAAAGTGTCCAAAACTTAGATAATGCTGTATATTTTTTCAAGGCTTGTTAATAAATATTCTATTGGTAAAAATAGGCAGCAGCTGAGCATTGATTAGGGTATGATAAATCAGAACGAATCTTAATAACTTGCTATGTTCTGCATGGGCATAATTTCAAGTCGATAATAAAATATTGTTAATCAGTGGATTGATTTTGCCATAAAGCAGTTGTATATTGATGCAACTAAAGCATTAAATTTTAACATTGTCATCTCTGGGTGTGTCAGATCTGAAGGCTACATTGCCAGCTATGAATTCTCCAGTATTGATAGTAATCAGAGAAGGGGACTTTTAAAGGAGATAACTACCTACAGAATAGAAAGAGTAAAAAGTTCTCTAATGAATATGATGCACGATGATCAAAGCAGATCATCAAAGTCTGCAGTAGCTACTGTACCAGCCGTATTGCTACGAAGGGCTCTTGCTGTCTACCTGTCACTGAACTGTAGAGAGGGAGGGAAATGTAGTTCAGAGGACGAAGTAACATGATGAGGAGATTATTTTCCCAGACACATTCATGATATTTGACACTCTGGTCATTTCTGACACTGTTGGTTGGACTAATATGGCATAATTGTAGATGTACGACTTGTGTTGAGCTAGAAGTTGTAGTTTAGGAGAGCTCCTGATTTAATTCTCCACGAGGTGTTACTTGGCATAATGTTTGGTGCATCGATATTAGCAGTACACTGGTTCAGAGCTAAGAGCTTTGCCGGTCGTTGGGAACAACTGATCTTTTTCTTCTTAGCAGTGGGTTTTCGTCAAATGAAAACTGAATGAAAAAAATGAAACTGAAATGAGCTTAGTAGAGTAATTTTTAATTTCAAAATAAAAAGACATTTGGGTTTGGGCACAGGGGAATATGTCTTTTTTGCCTCTTCAGCACCTCTTAAATTCATTGGAATATGTTCATTAGTTCTCCAAAGACTGAAAAGGCTTTGAATTGTCAGTGGTGCATGTACTCACACATACAAGTCTGGGAGAAGCTGGAACTTTTTTTGTTTTGACTGGCATTTGCAAGAGAGCAGCTAAGTAAAACGCAGTATATAATGCAATATATAGCTGTGAACAATTTCCTACTCCTTTTTTGTGTTCATATTTTATTTAATATCTCTTGCTCTCAGTGCTCCAAATAATCTTAAAATAAATCTGATCCTATTTGATAAGAAGACTAGGAGTTTTTTCCCTTTTTCTCTCTTCCAGTCAAATCAAACACCTTATCAACTTCAATATAATCAAAGCAAGTCTCTTGAGAATTCCCCATGGCCATTTCCTGGCTTTGCCCAGAATGCTTCCTCAGCTGCTGGGGAGAAAGGAATGCCAGGGAAGGAGAAAAGGCCAGTGATCTGCTTCTGAATGGAGAGCTTGCTCACATACCAGTGTTGCTTCTCTTAGGCTTTACTTCTGTGTCCAGTTGCAGCAGTTTCTAATCTGGGCAGATGAAGAAAAGAGAAAGGGCATTTAGGTGATTTCCTCTTTGTTTTAGAAATGTACAGGATGAACTGAATTGTTAAATGTGCTTACAAGACAGTAGAAGTACAATTTTTCATTGTGAAGCTTTGCAGTTTTAGAGAAACATCATTTAGCAAACAAATTTTACACTGGCTACCATTTCCAAATAGACATGTTGTAGATATAAAACATTAAGGAATCTTCACTGCCGTGTTTTCAATGGGAAATGAAGTAATCCCTCAGCAGAAAACAAAACCAAACAGGAGCAGGTGGTGTGGTGTCCACTGCTTGCTAGGAAATAATTATGAAGCATGCCAGAGCAGCTTCAGTAAGCAGGAGGTTCTGTGACACCTTAACCCAGCAATGGTACATCGCGTGCTTTCACCTACCGAATGGAACCAGCACATTTGAAGACTGAAGGACTGCTTTTTAGTTTTTGGAAATCTTTGCACATGACAATAACATCCAAACTCCATCTCTAACTGGGGTAATGTCTGTGCCGATGCCGAAGTGCCTGCAATACAGGGGAAGGAATGGTCTCTTCTGTAGTTGCAAATGCTTCAGAAGAGTCACGAAGGCTTTTACTCGAGGCATATGCTGAGCTCCTGGCGATGCCAGGATGAAGCCTTGCCGCCTGAATCCCAGGCCAGGTTGCTGTCAGCTGGAGCTTGCTGCCTACCTTGGAGAGGTGTTGAGGCTCCTGACAGGCCCGGACTTGGATTCATCACCTCTGGGCATGTGGATGGTACTGTATACGTACAATGGAAATTCTTCCTTTTTATTTTTTATATTTTTATAAAATATAACTCGCTAAAAGGCATGAACTGGACAAGAGAGCTAGCCATTTTATTCAGGAGTGCTTAATTCCTGGTTTGTGCTCAGCAAAAGCGACAGTGAGGGCCAAGTGATGTGACCATCGTTAAGTGCAGTAATTTGTCTGAAACTTTCTCACTGTCATTCTGAAAACAGGACAGGATAGGAAGAGGGGACAGTTTACACCTGCTTTTAATAATTCACTTCTAATGTTGACACCTGAAAGAAAATCTCAGTAGAGCCCAGAGGCTGAAAGCTGTTCCGTAGCAAAAGGAAGCACCTTGTCTGTAAGCAGTTTTCTTCCTACAGAATGTTTGAAAAAACGGAAGCTAAATTAAGATCATGCCTGAAATGTATTGAAGAGGGTTGGGAGATTCAATTTGTGAATGAGACAAAAATGAGGCCTGGGGTCTTTGGGTATTTGGAAGCTGCTTTTGGCTCCATGTGCTTTTCATCCACTTGTACTAAGAAGGTGTGAAGGGGAGGAGAGAAAGGCGGCCCTTCACCATCAGTATTTGGAGCTCGGGTACCTGCAAACACTGGCCTAGCACAGCCCAAGACCAAAGGTACGGCAAATTAATTGAGCAGAAACATTTGTGTACCATTGGCGTGCCTGTTCTTCCATGAATCAGAAGGGAGAGTTGGGCAGAGATCCTGTAAGGAAGAAAAGAAAAACGTATGTTATTGTATTGAGAGGATGTTTTTATGAGAAAAGGGGATGCTGCTTCATTAATAACTCTGACATGTCGCACCAGTTCTGGTGGGTCTGAGAGATTAAACATGAACCTCTCATTATTCAAGCAGCCGAAATGTATTGGCTGCTTTACCCACCTGATATTTATTCCTTGCACAGTGTAAGTACAAAATTGACATCTTCTTTTAAAATTGTTTGGCTGTAATAAATATAAAACTTTCACCACTGATGTAAAGCATTGCTAGCTGGCATCATTTCCTATCCCTTTTTAATTATTCTTGACACTGTGGAGAAACATCTAATATAAATCTGTAATGTGCTCTGATGACAAACTACACGGTTGGAAGACCATGTAATCTCTCCACAATTAATTAAAGTGCACAGAGCACTTTTTCTTTTTTTTTTTTTTTTTTTTGCTTTTTTTCCACCCCCCAGCAACCAGATGCCACCGAGTGGCTCAAATAACATTGCTGTCAACTGTAAAAAATTAAGATCCAAACCCTAAGAAAGGTACTTAAATAAAGAAACCAGATGCCAGGTTATTTTTTGATATTATGGCATACGTCTTGGTGGAAGGCACTATTGTTCAACATCTGTAGCTTTACATACTTAATTACTCACATAACTTAGCAAATCTGTCAGCAGTTTATTTTCACAAGTATCTGTCACTTCTGCAAATCCTTTATTAAAAATTGAGCGATGCCAATCAGTGTGAATAGTCCAGCAGCACTCCAAGAGCAGCCACGTGAAGGAGGATTTGGCTGCCGTTTGCTCAGAGGGCAGACCCTTTTCATTTTGAAGGGGTGTGAATCTGCTTCAGGAGAGCTTCAGCTCCGTGCTAGAAACAGTTAGCAGTGCCATTAGGCTCATGAGCCACATGGAGTTGATCAAATGCAAATTAATAACAATTTGGGGGCAACATAAGAATGTTGTTGTAACGTTTACTGACTGTAGTAAGGCTGTGGGTGGAAGACAGGTTAATAAAAGGTGTTTATTAAATATGACTGCACCACCAGACAGCTTTTGGTGGTGGAGTCTATAGCCACAGCAAACTGCAGGTGCAGGTTGATTTGCAGGACAGCAGCAAAAGTTCATATACTATTAATTAAAAATAAGAAAAAAATATATTAGCACACTGATTTTTCACTGATGTTACGGTATGAAAAAATCCCTTCAATATTACTGTTTAACGTGGATATTTATATACAAAGAGTTGAAATAATATGGTAATATATTTTCTGCTGTTTCTATAAGAGGAGATTAAAACAGATGGTGTGCTAGTGGCAGTGGCTTTCCTACCAGCCTAGCAAGTGTATTTAGATCAATAAAGAGAAATGTTTTGGGCTTACATCAAGTTACTTGGAAAAACTCCCCTATGCTTCATTATTTAGCAGTTAGATTTGTTTTGGTTTGTTTTGGTTTTAACTCAAAAAACAGTTTTTCAAACATCATGACATGTATTATTGATGTTAGAGGGGCCTTCTGCAGTGGGATGTGCAATGATGTGACAAGCAGAGCATTTCCCATCCCCTAGCCAGCTGCTAGGCGCAAGGTAGCCCCGCTCCCTGAGCTGCCACGCACACAGTGCCAACTGCAGGGCAGGCCATCCCGGCAGTCGGTCTCAGGAACAGCAGCTTTGCACGGTGATAAGGCATGAAAACAACAATAAAGAAATGACTCAAATACCTGCCTTCGATTATATGGTGCTGATGGTTTCAGATGCAGGGGGAAGTTCGTGGATCTGTCCTGTTAGAAAGACCTCTTTTTTGAAATAGTCTTTGTAAACTGCTCTCTAAGTCCCTAACTTTCCAGTTTGTGCCACCATTCGCTCATTCCTCACAAACAACAGCTTTACAGTGCATTTCCTTGCATGATATATTACTTTAAAAAACCTTCTTGCTCTTGCTGGAGATGGGATTGTTCCTCTCCTGCTACTCGGCGCTTGGCACAACCAGAGCTTGAACCACGCTGTACTTGTTAGCACTCTTAGAGGGACACCGCCTCTTTTTTAGCAAAAAGTACTGACTCAACAGCTTTGTAGGCACTTGCATGAAGCGTACAGGGTTTCCACTGAAACAGTTTTAAAATAGAACAGTGAAGACTCCAGAGCAGTTCATAAATGAGGAATGTGGATACAATGCAGTTGTTTAAATCCATATAAAGCTGGTATAAACAATGTATAAGCTTTTCTGTGCTGATGGTTTTTTCAGTGTTTTTTTAACATACTTTGTGTTCTATCAAGGGGTTTAGTGTACTCTCAATGATTACATTTTTGGAATTATTTTATTTAGGGTTATATACAACATAATCATGTTATTTATCCTTGCATTATAGTTGAGGGATTTCAAACTGTGTTACAAACTATGGATCACATTTCACTATCAAGTACATCCAAGAAATCCCATTAGTTTCACTCATTTTAATGGGCTGTAACCGGGAGAGCATGCCGAGATCCATGTGAGCGTGTTTCCCCACCAGACACTTCTTGCAAGCATTTGAACTGCAGCCCCCGCTCTGGTCGAGCATCGCAGGATCGCAGGAGGCTGCTCGGCAGCGCGGGGTGGGCAGCGAAGAAGTTCTCTGTAAAGAAAACGCGGGAGGATTAAAAGATAGGTGGCATGCAACTTGTGTATTGAAAACATTCCAGTTGGGCAAAATCAACATCCTAATGGTACAGTAAGCGCCAGGGGATTTTAATGACCACAAATGGTTAGGAACTGGGTTTTACATCTCATCTGACCAATATTTTATGACGCGCTGTGGTTTTTGCTTTTCTGTAACAACATGTTTCTTGGATCATTTAAAGTATTTGGCTAGCAACACCTCTGAGGCATGGGTTAGCTCACAGTAATGCATACTTTGATGTGTCTTATTGTTAAATTATATAGTGCATACAATATTTCATTTTATTTAATACAAATCATTTTTATTTACTTAAAAGGAGCAAGCTGTCTTATTATATGTGTTTGGCTTAGAAACAAAGGAATTATATTCTTTTAAGAGGTGTTTTATGTTTTATGGTTACTGAGAGAATACATGGCCTTTTAATAGGCATTTATATAAGTGGGATCCATGTCTCCACTCTATTATATATTTTCAAATAATTAAAAGTGCCATACAAATGCCATACGATAGCCTTACAAAAAAGAGGGAAAACCCATGTGGTTTAAGATGTCAGGGGGGAAGAAAAAACTTGTTTCTTCAGGAGGGGAGGAGGCAGAAAGGTTTATTGGGGTAATTTAATTTCTACCGATGCTACAAACATGCATGGGATGAGGATGTGGGAGTTCAAATGTAGACGCTGCTTGTGCTGTTCCCTATAGTGACCTGTTCTTCATTGAGACAGGCAATTGACACAGACGCCAGTGCATTTATTACTGAGTCTACCGTAAATGAGACTTTCAGTCTTGCCAGGGATAGATATTTTTCCTGTGTTCACCACTATCACACATCATGTTCAAGGGAGGGGAAAAGGAACTTTTTAAAACAATAATATCAAACAACTTAGAAAAAAAAAATGTTAAATATTACCATATGAAGAACTGATTAAATTTGTATGGTTTTCTTTCAGTAAAAATTGATATGTGATGAAACACAGTGCAGCTGGATAACTTGTTTTGGCTAACGTTCCAGTGTTCTCTGATCTCTTTACCCAGCTATATATTAAAAAAAAAGAGAAAAAAAAAAAAAAAAGAAACCATATCAGCGTTCTTGTTCCTATTGTACAAGCTCTGACATAAATGCCCCCTTTTCATTTACCCCTTACCATCTGGACTGTAAAAACTTAACATGAGTTTGCCAGTAAGGTAGTTTATCTACATATCTTCTTCCTATTCAGAGCTACTCTCAAATATCATCATTTTTGTAAGTCTTGTCACAGCAGTTTTTGAGCATTTAATGTGAAAAACTACTGTGCTTGGGTATTTCCAGTTCAGCAGTGCTGAAGAACCCATGTGCAGACTGTGCTCAGGTTTCCTTTTCAGTGTAGCCCAGACCCAAGCATATTCTGATAGCTGGGAACCAAAGACTAGGTCTCATTCTTAGCAGTTGTCTTGTTCTCCTTCAGACTCTATGGACTCAGACAGGGTCATTAATTAGTGAAAATGCCACAACTTTAGGTGCCTCTTTCCTTTTCATTGCAACATTAATTTTTCTGTTTGTATATATACTGACTTTATGTTGGTAGTATTTTAATGTTCTCAAGGAGCATTTCTCCATGAGAATAAATAACATTTTCAGACAGTGAATTCACGCTTTAAAAGCATAAAAAACATTGTTGAAGTCATAAGCTTAAGCTTGTCAATATTATAGGTTATTTTAAAATTTGTATTCCTAATGAATATCCCTCCCTACCTGAAATGCAGAAGTGTGAAATTGGGCTGGTTTGTTTATTTTAAATTCCTTTCTTCAGCCACATGTCCTTGTATTGCAGGCTTTTTGGCTGGCACAGGAAGATCAGACTTCCTGCTCATTGATGTAGATAGAATTTTTCTTTTATTTTGGGAGTGGCAGGGGGTTGCTACAAAGTTTAATTTTCCATTTTGTTAACTAAGAACATATGCCAAGGGTCTCAGGCTCTCTGAAGTACTGACTGACATAAAATATAATGGCAATCCAGCATGGGCTGGGGTTGGAGAATCTTGGAAGTTTTCCCACTAGATACTGGAAGACTGCAGATTTTTTTAACTGGGATAGATAGCATGGGTAATTTGCTCTTCACTTTGGCACACTCTGCGTAATTGCAACTACAGCAGAGCAAAACCATCTGCTAAAGTGATCAAGGTCGGATATTTTGAGTTATGAACGTTAGAGAAAGTTACAGATACAGTTCTTCTTGTCACTCCTTGTGGTGGAACCCCACGGCCACATCGCCAAATGCAGGTACGGGCTGGTTGTCTCCATTGTTCGCTAAGTGCCAACCATGTGTTCCGTCCCCCTGCCAGTCCTGGAGCACTGCAGCTGCTAGCACACTGCGCTCTTTCTGCTTGCTCTGCTTGTCAGGGTTGTTCCTAACTCTTCCATATTTTTCAAGGGTGATTGATGCAGTGCTGTGCTGGAAAATAGGAGAAAACTAAGAAAAGCATCACGGCCAATGTACTTTATCTGAGGAGGCTCCAGTTAAGACTGCAATATCTAGAGCTATGGCGTTTTGCATACTTTTTAACACCAAAGCTCTTTTTTATATATTTTTAGCAGTTTTTCTTTTTTTTTGCTGTTATCAAACGGAGTATTTCTTTCTTATGAGAAGCGTCTATGAGCCGTCGGTGAAGGCTGCAGAAGGAATTGATTCCTCTGTTCTTGTTTGCCACTGTGCGTTACCCCGTGATGACCTCCGAACCATTCTTCATTCTCAAACATTAGCTTGCTCTGTAAACATCTCTACAAGCAGTTTGCCTGTTTAGAATACTATGCTTTTTTGCAAAAGAACACACCTTTTCCTAAAAAATTTATAATCCCCACTGCCCACAATAGAGAAGAATAGGGATTTATATCCATGCAAGAATTATCTAGATTAAAATGGAAATATCTACAGTTAATTTACTAATAATACTTACTCTACAGAAGCCTTTACATTTCTATTAACTTAATTCTCAGTAGAGTCTAATGAACTTTTATATTAAAATACAGAACTTTTGTGCTTGAAGGGGAGAGGGGTTATTGTTTATTGAACAACAGGGCAGAAAGGAGTGCGGGGTGCCTTTTATCCCCCAAATACTACTGCTATAATCTAATGTTCCAATGACCTTCTTATTGTGCTTAGCCTTCCCAAACATGGTTGTTGGATAGCAAAGTTATACCTCCTTTTTGGCACTGCTAGCACTGCACAATTATGCATGTATGTTGTGTCTCCACTCAGAGATGCTATATAACTCACAAATATTACAGAACCTACCTGTCTCGACCAGACCCTTGAACGTAGAAGTGAAGGCTGATATTCTGAAAGGAGCATTCAGTAACAACTTCGACTCTTTGAACAAAATTCTGATCCAACAGCAGCCATTTTCTGAACGTACAAAGAAAGATCATGGCCTTTAATGCCCTTTAAAACTTGCTTGTTTCATTTCTCTATCTTATCATTGCTAGCATAGCTCTCTTTATGTTCATATCAGTTAATGTCACATTTGTGTTGCCAACTTAACTTTCAAGAATAAAGAGTGTCTTAGTCATAAGAATATAAGAACTACTATGAAAGTTCAGGTGAAAGGTCCGCCTGATTCGGCAATCCAGTCTGCACTGTGCCCAGGTTTGAAAGCTTACAGAAAGAGCAAAGAGAGAGGACCCTGGAAAATAAAAGCTGTTTTTCCAGATCTCAACCTTACCAGACATTTATGTGAAGAAGATCTGGTCTAAGTGGGAGTTAAATTTATTGGAATACAATAGAACACTGTAAAAATGACTTAAAAATGCATTTACAATTCTGCGCCCATAATTTAATTCACAAGTGCCTGTATTAATTCTTATTTCAGCATGGCCTGATATATGTGCTAAGTTCTGACAGACCAAAATTAGAATTTCAATTCCTACAAATAAAAACAAATGATTTAAGAGGCATAGAGAACTGAGCAGGCACTTATATGTGCTCCGTGATACCTTTTTTCACACAAGAGGAATGCGATACCATGTACTCCACAGTGAGGTCCGCTGTGTAGATTTATAGGATAAGTAATGAACTTCATAAGGTCGATAATTTTTGCAAGGCTCAATAGCTTCTTTCTGTAAGGGCATTAGCTATTCTGTAAACAATGGGCTATAAAAGAGCAAAAAAAGTGCTCAGAATTACCACAACCCCCAAAAATACGCTCTGTTGTGCCACAAGCCAGCCAAACAAGGTCCTGTGTGCATGAATGCATGGGATGGTCTGTTTTCGCGGGAAAAACTGTTCAAGTTTGAGACTTTAGAATATCTTTTACATTTTGTCTTTTAAATAACATCAGTCCACGACCATAACTCATTGGAAGGAACATCTTTGAAAATGGTTTCTCTGTGATGCCTAACTTCTGAGAAGCAGCTACCGCCGGAGCTTTGTGTCTGCTATCTTTTTAATATTTTTTTAATATTTTTAAAATACTGTTTCTGACATGATACAGAGACAGCAGAAATGACCCAGAGAAGGTATGAATCAGCTAAAACAAAGGAAAGCAAGTGCAAGGAAATAGTAAAAGAAGTATTCCTCCATCAGTTCAAAGTCCTGTCCATCTGTTCTTAATTTCTCCTCACGCAAAGGTTGCATCTTTCCCTGTTGTTAGGCCACACAATGAATCAAATCCTGTTTCCTAATTTCCACTATGCTAAGTTATGGGCCTAGGAAATGGAATTCTGCAGTTTCTTGCCTCTCTTCCTGACAGCTGAAGGAAAGGAATGAGGTGAAGAGAGGAAGAGGCAGCTTAGATCTCTCACATGGGATCTACCCAGGTCCCTAACTCGGCTTGCAGAAGCATCGACATTTGGATTTTTTTGTCAGTCTGTAGGCGAGGACTTTCTGTGGCCATCATATGCTGTCTTTATTTGCATATAAATGCGAGGAATCTGTCTGTATTTTTGCTAGATGCTATCCCATATTTTAATGGTATTTCATAGAAAATAAGGTGAAAATGGTTTATGGCTGAATACAAAAGAAAAACCAGATGGCTTGCTTCATGCGTTACTTAGCTGCCCTCTTCCAACCAAGTCAATATTTTATGAAAACCTCAAAGTATCCCTTCTAAAGTTTTATTTGATGATTTCAATATGTCCAATTTCTGTATTTAGATGGTTTAATATTAAAAATCTATGTCGTTTTGTAGAAATTTAAAATAGTTCGGGTTCAAAGAGTCTCAAAACCAAGTTCACAGATCTGCTTGAAGACGAACTTCTCATAAGATGTGAGCGGAATTCGGTGCAAAGGGACAGAAGTCTGGGCACTAAGCCTGTTTGAAAGGTAAGGAGCCTGATTCACTGCTCCATCATGTCCCCCAGGCGCCTGTATATCAGGATATGAGCGGCTGCAAAATTAGCACGCTGACACTTTGTGTGCTGACGAGGCAATGTGCAAATACCAACCAGGCAGACTTAGGTATCTCTGGGAGGGCAGAGCAAGGGAGGTTTGGCAGATGGTATTCGGGTCTGGTTGGAGTGCCTGTACATGGCATGTTGCTGCACAAAATGTATGTGATGCTTGGGTTTGGTTTTAGACTCTAATTGCTTGCAGAGATCAGTGTCTGATACCTTTAGCTTCAACAACCGCGCTTTAAAATACAGATAGCTCGATGGACCAGGTTCTGGACCATGGGGCACGTGTGACCCAGTCTAATCTGAAGGCAAATAACAGCTGCACAGCTGGGAAGGACTCTGAGCCCACGTGTTGTGTTTTGTAGTAAAATCGCAGCTATTGTGAAATTCCCTTTATTTATTGTATGGGATGGCTGCAGCAACTTCCATTCCCAAAAAGGCACCTTGAGAAGGTGCAGTTGTCTCAACTCTCAGAAGAGCTTTCCAAATTAATTTTTTAAATTTCAGTAATTAATTTACTTATTACATTAAATTTAATGTCAGCTGTTAAATGTAAATGGTTCACTTTCAAGGGGAACCTCAATCATTTGTGTGCCAGGTGTGATCCTTCTCCAGCAGAAGCGGAGCGGTTTACGGGGAGTGTGGCTCTCTCCCACACCATCAGCGTGCAGCCCCTCTTCTTACCCATCCTGGTGTGGGTTTGTCTGTGAACACTTTTTGCTCTTTAGTTATTTGTTGTAATTATCAAGTTCATTTTTCTCTAATAGATGTGATTAAGTATATTTAGCACTGTGTAATGAGTTTTCTGCCTGGTTGCATTCTGGCTAATAAGGAATTCCTCAGAGTCTCTTCTGACAGCTGCTGTGGATCCCAGGTTTGGGCTGCCACAAGAGACCTCTTCCCTGAATTGCTAACATTAGAGAAATTAACTCGGTTAGACTAACCATAAAATCTGGGCTGAAATTTGATTACTAATAGATCTCGAGGTAGCTTTCAGCAGCACGGATACCGTGGTGTTCTTTTGCACAGAAAGACCTATAAAAATCAAAAGAATTAAGAACTGCAACCTAGTGGCTAGGTAAAGTTCTGATTAAAAACACCGAAAATAATACTAGCAATGGTTGTCATCATTGTGTCACTGTTACAGTAGCCTTTTTTTTTTTTTAATTCTCATGATCCCCCTGCTAACTTTCCAGCCTGTGGATAACACTTCTGTTACCCATATGACTTCCTATTATTAGAGCAGCTCCCAAATTCGAGAGGCTGCAGATGATGGGAGAAACGTGTAATTGGGGATGGGATGGGATGGGATGGGATGGGATGGGATGGGATGGGATGGGATGGGATGGGATGGGATGGGATGGGATGGGATGGGATGGGATGGGATGGGATGGGATGGGATGTGGTGCAGCAGTCGCTTAGCAACAGCAGCTGCAGCCTCTGCGCGCGCTCTCCGGAAGGGGGATACAGAGACAGGAGGATGAAATAAATCCAGTTGTGGTGCAGTGACTTTGTAAGGGAGCGATCAAGGTTGTAACTTATTTTTCTGCTAAGTGCCAGTGACTGTGGGAAAAATCTTCTGTAAACAGATGCTGGAAAAAAAAAAAAAAAGAAAGAAAGAAAAAAAAAAGGAAAAGAAATGCAAACTGCTCATTTGACTTTTTGAATTACAGGAGTAGAATGCAAGTACAGCAGTAAATGTGTACTCTCACTAACTGTGAGCCTGCGTTATATTACGAGGTATTTTCTACTGTGGCGCATAATCGTTACAAAAAATGCATAATCACAGCCATGTGTCTTCTATTTATCACGACAATTGAGTACCAAATTCATGGAGAATAGGGATTGAAAATTAATGCCAAGTACCTCTTAAATTCCCTGATGGTATGTTAATTATATATAGACTGCTCATAATAGGGTTAGTGGTAATGTAATAATTATAGATATGTCTACAATTCTAAATTCTTTTGAGATCTGAGCAACTCTGTGTTTAGGATCACACACTATTAATTGCTAGGAACCATATTTCAACCCTGTTTTATTTTATCCAGAGAAATATTTCACAAAGGCTCGTGGGACTGCTGAAGTATCAAAGTGTTATTTTCAGAACCTTATATCCCGCACCCTGAAGCCTTTGGAAATGCTGTGTGCTTGAAGCCTCTCTGTAGAACAAGGTATCGCACTTTGCCACGTTATTTAGTACACAATCTCAGCCTTTAGAAAGCATAAAATGTAAAAGGGAGTAGGAAGGAAGTTGTTGATGCAGATATATCCAACTTTGTTAAGGGGCTCTTATCTCCAGTAACCAGCAACACGCCGGGTTTTCAGAGCGCTGGTTATTACTGCCAGGCAGCGCTGCTCTGCAATTAGCGTTGGAGCACCTAGATAAGGGGGATATATAGGAATTAAAAACTGATAACATTAATGCAAACAAAGAAATTTAAACCTTTTGACCTCCTTTGTACTTGTTTATTTCTGAACTGAATCTTAGCAGAAGAGCAAAAAGAGTTTGCATTCCAGTATGATTTCTTTTGGGTGGGGAATTACATTAATAAATTTAGAAAGGAGCACCTAATTATATAACAGTTTGTACTGCTTCTCTTCTGCACTGATAGATTTTGTAAATGATGCTGCACTCCTTATAAGCCTGGTCCTAAAAATCACCCAAAAGAAAGACAATGCACATCATAAAAGCAAAGAGGTTTTGATCCAAGTGGGAGTCTGCCGGTTCATTTTTAGAAGGTCAGATTGATAGACAATATCTCACAGTCTAGATAGTGACTCTATCAAACTAATTCTTAAACACATAGTAGTACAATGAATTATTCCTGTCTTGGAAGTATGGTTTATGACCTTTCTGCCCCAGGTATTATTGCTGATTATTATCTGAGAATGGGTAGCAGCATGCTTTTTGTCTCAGTGTTTTGTGTGTGTGTGTGTTTTTTTAAACTCGAGTATTGGTGGGTTTTTGTTTTTTGTTGATGTTTTTTAAGCAAATCTGAATCATTTAATTCAGCAGATTTCTGATAAAATAATTTTGTCTCATGGCATGGGAATAAAGATCTGCTCTTCACCTTGCTTTTCTTTTAGAGGTTATTGTTTAAAGTAATATCTCAGGTTGTACAGATAAATATTCCCGTGACCTTTTGTTTGCTGCTATTTTCACTCTGATTTGCAGGGAAATGTGAGCATTTTAGAATATTTTATTTTGCAAAATCTTCACTTGCTAATTGCCAGCTTTTCAGAAACAAAATGGTAGAATTCCTCATATGAAGCTGCATAAAAGATGGACCTATTTTGTATATAGAATATTGCCTGTCCTTTAGATCTATGTGTTTTGCTTATGGAATAAACCAAAGTAGGAGAGATAAACTAATATTTTGTATAAGCTCAGCCAGACAATACACATGATAAAGATGTTTCATCTTCTTATGTATGCAGAAAATATGAAAAATTGTAGTTTACACATATTTTCTCAATTCAAGTGTAAAATTGGGCCCCCAGATTGCCCTGGGCCACGGTGGTTGTGTTAAAGAAGCACTATTTACCTAGCAGCTGAGTGAAAAATGATCAGAATATTAGACTCATCTAGGCCACATTAAGGAGCCATTGCATTTCCCGACAATTTTATGCTATCTCAATATGAAAACAGAGCAATTTCAGCTCATATCAGGTTATGATCGGCAATTACAGTTGCATAATTCACCTAGTCGTCTCTTTTCAGGGCCTTTATTTTCCCTCTTGGTGACATTCCTGAGAAAGTGCCTGATAAAAATGTCATATATCATCCTGGCTTTAAAACTCGTAAGGGGGTAATCTGCTATGCCTTGCTGAGCCTATATTCATCACTAGGTTTTTGACTTGGAGGGGTCATGACACTCATAATTTCCTTTTTGATATTGTCCTCACTAGATATGACAAGGGGCTGTAAAAGCCGGGTTGTATGCTGTGGTTAAGAGCCGTTCCAGTGGGGCTCATCACTAGCAATAACAGTGCATTACTGTGGATTGTGCAGTAGTTGGCCGTTTCAAAGATAATTAGATTTGATGTCAACATTTCTTTATCACCTGCATCCTTTTGTGCATCTGCGTGTCAAGTTGTTATTTCCGGATTTATTAGCACCCTCAGAGCTACTATCTATCTGTCAGCCTGGGCGCTGTTTGTGTTGACAGTTGTAAAGTTAATTACTAGTACTAATGAGCAGCGGGCTTTTGGTGGACATGGCGTTTTGGGCATTTAAAGCTGTAATTAGATTTTTTTTTCCTTTGTGTACAGCCACAGGAAAAATGCATAATAGGAAAAAGAAACCCAAACCGAGCACCCTGACCTCAAATCTCTATCTCCAATTTGACATTGTTTACAGGATCTCTAATTCAAAAAACTCCAAAAGGCAGCTGGCTCTGCTTTCTCCGATTTTTTCTTCCCATCATTAACTCTCTGAGTATTTGTTTTATCATGTCATCCAAACTGAGCTCATAAAAAAGAAATATTTTCAGATTATTTTAATGAAAAACAGGTCCAGATAGTGTATGTATCAGACTTTCCCCGTTCTATAAAAGCATTCATATCTTAGTACACACAGTGAATTTTAACAGTATTGTGTTAAAAAATAAATTTCCAAGGACAGCAAAATTAGCCCATCTCCTGGATTCCTCCCAATTTCATAATATATTAAGTACAGCAAATGCAGAGTTGCTTATTGTTTATTAAAGAGTTATAAATCCAGAGTAATTTCAGTGAAGTGGGATTAACACAGGTGAAACAAAAAGAATTTTGATACTTATTTGCCTCGCGTACATGCTAAATTGCCTATCCTGTAAATTGCATTACCGGCTCTGTTATGTGATGTTCCAAGTAACATATAACTCATAGGATTTAGAATAATGGCACTTATATGTGACATATACTTTATGTAAGTATATTGTTTATTCTACTGCTGCAACTAAGAACCACTCCCTCGCTGCTGTTTCTATTTACTTTCTATTTATCATTATCTGCCATTTTGTTAAACAACTACCCTTCCCAGCCATAAATCATCTATAAAAATACTCCGGCTCAGAGAAAATTTCACCCTGGCACTGAAATGATGAGATAACCATTTTCATCTCTTGTTGAAGCATTGAGATTTATTGGGCTTTGATGGGCTACAGACCAGACATCACTCTCTGCTGAGCAGACTCCCACTTGCATTTATTCTTATTGCATTTAGCAATTCAAAATGGAGCTCCCCGCGTCCCCGTAGAGCCCCTGCCCGCCGAGGTGGGGCGTGGAGCCGCGGTGTTATTGCTTTATATTAGATAAGGAGAGGACACACACAGAAGCGCGTGGTGATTCGGATGATTTTTTATTTCCGTTTAGCAGTGATGACAGAATGTCATAGTGAAATGACTTCAAAAGTCATTTTTCCCTCTGCCCTGGTTCTGCAGCCTTGTCCCTCGAGGGCACTTCCATTGTACAGTTATATTAATTCTGCTAACTTTCAGACTTCATTGCTGACAATAGGCCTTTTGGCTTTCTCAGACTATTACATTAAATTTCCCATCAAACCATGTCAGCCTCTGAGGTCAGAGATTCCAGGAGAAGCTTTAGATATTTTGCCTTTTGACTCCGTGGGCAGGTAGTGCTAAATTGCTTTTAGGTTTGTTTCCCCGGCATCAGAAGCGCCACCGAGCCGCCCCGGGAGCTCGGAGCAGGAGCAGGGCTGGGGGGGATGCCCGGGCTCCCAGCGCCACGTCAGGGGGAGCGCTCGTGCTTGCGGCCACGCCGGGGAGCAGCCACCCTCGGTCTCGCTGCAGCTCAGCCAGCAGAGCTCTGCCCTGCCTTTCACACGCACGCCCTTGTCATTCGCTAAAGGTTCGTCCTACACACAAGAGGCTTTTTATTTTTATCTCGGTGTATACTTAATGGGGACTAGCTTTGCTACCAGCTCCCAGCAGTTCATTCAGCATCTTTGTGCAAGAAAGGAGTAATAGCCTTTAGCTTACAGCTAGGGAAACTGAGGCACGCAGCAGGGTGAGGGAGCACAGGAGCAGCTGCCGTGCCCAGAAACAGCTTCCTGGAAGCTCTTGGAACAACTGGAATGTGGTGGACTTAAACAAAGCAAAACTTCTTTACATGAAACATGGTTCAGGTGAGAACCAGCAAAATCCTGGATTGTACTGAGGGAGCACCAAGTAGTGTTCAGGTTACTGAGCAAGCCTTGTGGCTGAAGCACGTTTTTTGAATATGTTCATCAAGACCCTCAGCCTTCTTCAAATATTGCATAAATTGTTTTAACTTGATGCTTTTTTTTTTTTTTTTTCCCCTCTCTGGAATAATTTTGTATTATGGGAAAAAGAATATTTAAACCAGTGCTTGTCTGATAAGATTTTTAATTCATCACGGGTTTACAGCCAGCACTGGACCCAAGGAGCTGTTATGTAAAAGAGATGTTAGTGCATGCAGAATACAATTAGGTAAAAAGTGCAACATACAATAGGAAGATAAAAATAGGCTTTGTATGATAGAAACATAGCAAAAAAACTATCAGCTCTGGTAGCATAGAGAATTCTACCAAATCAGGATGCACGGCTGTCTCGCTCCTTTGAATTTATAGTCATGGTTTCTGTATTTAGAAAACAGGAATTCTGCAGTGTTTTCTTCCCCAAAAAATAGTATTTAAAAGTAAGGCAGAGGAACGGATGTTCCAGACAGAAAGATTTCCCCCTGCAAACAAACTCTGCTGATTTTTCGTGACACTGTCGGAGGAGCAGAAGTCGCAGGGCCGCAGTGGGCAGCGAGCATTACGCAGCCCTGCTGGAACGCGCGGCTCTTCGGGGTGATGGGCGGCTGGCAGGGCTGGAGAAAGATGAGCTTGGAAAGGCAGTGTCGATGTGTTACTACCTGCTTGCAGCCATAAGGATAGGGAATCATTTGTGACACTCTGGGGACGATTTTGTCACCCTGACAGTAATGCTGTTATGCACCAACTTGACACACAGGAAGAATCCATAAAGACAGATAAGTAACTGTGAAAGTGGCTGGGGATCAGCCGGAGTGCCACCACTCACCTGCAGTGACAAATAGATAGTCATGAAGGATTGAAAATCCTGCCCAACACAGAGATATGTCAGTCCAGAGCCAGCATCCTGCATGGTTACACGAGGCCTGCAGTAACAATACCCGTAAGACGCACACAGACGAGCCCCCAGGCGTACGGACAGGGAGGTTAACTTCAAAGCGTGTTAGTAGGAGTCTGCTTTGGAGGCTTTTTTTTTTTTTTTTGAATACTTGATGTCTTTCACAATTGGGCAAGATTCTGATATTAATTACATTTGGTTGGGCTGATTCCTGCAGTTTTAATTTAAATCAGTACAGGTTAACATTGACACACAATGCAAATGAGAATTTGGCCAATTTTGATTTTAGTGGGAGCCAATGAGTCTGTTTCTAGGTGTCATGTTTGTTTTTTTTTTACTAATTGTTTTATACCAATAGAGGTCCCCATCTGCAAATCAAATGAAACTTGTGCCTGTTAACAAATAGGTTCTGCTTTTTAAAAATGTTGAACTTCAGTTGTTGATGTCAGCCATGGGTCATAAAAATCAGTACCCAACCCCTTCTCCTTTAATATGTTGGAGAGTGTCTTAATTTGTGCTGCAAATGAATTTCTCTTTGGAAAAAAAATATTGACTTGAAGTTTTAAAAATATTCTTTAGAAAACAAACGATATGTCCAGTGCTATTTGTTGTTTGTTTCTTTAAGAGAAAGAGATGTAATCTAACCTTCAAGGCCACTTCTGAATTCAGTCACTTTTCATGACCTTGTTTTCATTATTCCTGTTGGATAAATTAAAGTTTATTTCTCAGGGAAGAAATGAGTTATAAACAAAGACAGAAGTTGTGTTTCAGTTTTGTTTTGTTTAGTTTATAAACTCTACTTTCTCCCTTTCCCCCTCAGCCTAGCCACTGGCTTTCACTTCTAAAAAATGATCCATTTGAGACAGTCTCTGAAGTCATTTTGATCCCCAGCTCATGTGCTCAGGGTTATTTTTTTCAATCTTTAATATTTTTTCTTCCAAATGGACATTCACTGTTGAGCCCAGAGTTCCCAGTATCTGGGTAACTCCTGCAGTGCCCGGAACTGGTGCTGCTGTACCTGCACCCAGCTCGGAGTGCCACGGCTCTGACAGCCCCAAGTGCCAACCTCGGCTTCCTTGCTGAGCACTTGTGCACGTCAGATGCAAGCCCGGGTTGCTTTAAGTATTAAGTCCGTACCCTACTAGTTTCCTTTTCATTCTTTGCCTCTTTGGCATAGTCTCGGGCAGAGATTTTCTGGATGGTTTATGCAAGGTGGGACATGGTGTACTTGGCCAATAAAAATTGTCTCCAAAAAATGATCATGCATATATAACCTAAGTTCATAAACACCAGCCTATTGCACTAATGTTAAGAAAATGAGTCCCCCCCACCCTCCCAATCATTACTAACATAAACCTTTTTAGATTCTAAAGGACTATTTTTTGTGTTTTTTCACTTCTATTTTGGTGCAGGTAGGGTTTGGATTTCCTTTACAATCTTGAACATTAAAGCCTTTTTAAAGCAGAGGTTAAGAGTTATATGTTATTACAAGTCCAAGAATTTCTTATTTGAGAAAGATGCAGTAAACTTACAATAATTAACTTGAATTATAAGAATTAGCAAAGCAGTGTTTAACCTTTTCCCATTTTATCATATTTTTGCAGTTACAATTATTTGAGCTAATCACAGTATAGGTCACTTTTTTTTTTTTTTTTTTTTTTACCAGAATATGCAATTTAAAAGCTAAAAAATTCCATTTAATAACGCAAAATCTGTTTAATTTTGTATGAGTTTGATGTGAACTATGATAGTTCAGGTTTCTAATCATTCAAACAATTTCATTCTGTGTGATCTGAAATTGTCTCCTATTTTCTTCTGCTTGTTCAGCTTTTTGGCAACAGCACTATGCTGCTTTGAGGCATTTTGGACTTTGTATGATAAAGCCATGTAATAGCCTGTAGGAGTTAAATGACTGTGAATAAATTATAGGAGATGTAGTCTCCTATGAGGAATGTTGACCACAGACCTGCCACGATTCCCACCAAGCTGTATGTCAGCATAAGGAATTCAGTTCAGTATTTCAGACTGAAAACCAAGGGTTTCTGCCCGCTTCTGAGCAAGCATTGCAATTTGGAATTATTTGGGCATTATTTGATTAAAAAAAAATGCAATATATAAAAAAGCAATGGAAATTTCAAGATTTCCTCTGGCGTAGAAATTCGTGTTTTCATTCAGCTCTATGCAATATGCCATTGGCAAAGCAATTCCCTTCTATACTCAATTGCTCTTGTTGGTTGAACTGAATGCTAATGGAGAAGCTTTTATCTCATTCAGAACATATTAGTCAGAACCCAGAGAGCAAGAGGATACTGCCAAAAGGTGTCTTGCATTGACAGCAAAACTTCTAGCTCTAGAGCTCCTCTCTCCCATTTCCATTCTAATCTTGGCTTTGAGTTGGGGAGGGAAAATGCAGTTATTTCTCGTCACCTCTTAGGAATATGAAAAAAAGAACATATTTGTTTCCCTTTACCCTTCTCTGTTCATCATGCCTTTCATTCAGAAGGCACATAATGACTGCAATTCTTGTGCTTTAAATGGTGCTAAAGCAATAGTTGTTCCTTACTGCTTCGTGGATTTGAAAAGGGACTTGGAAGAGATACTCCATAGTTTTATTCTCTCTTCATACACTCATGAAAAAAAATTGAATGTGATCATTTATTTATTTTATATATTGGCTGCAGAAAGGTGTTAGAAGCATTTTATAATATACTTTAGAAAACTGATAATGGGATATTTGTGTTTCTAATGCTCACATTTATTTAGATACTGTTCATTTTGTCTAGGTGTTCTGAATGTTTTCCATTTATGTGTCCATATTTTTCCATTGAAAACAAAAATGAAGCTATGTTGTTCTGCCCCAGCTTGATGTGCAATATATGCCTATATAAAATATGTGCACAATATGCAGTCAATATACTGGTAGTAATGACTTATGTTTCTAACTGTATGTCATTGTAAAGCACAATGGCATAATAGAAAATTTTTGAAGACTTTAGGCATTTTGTTCTTCATTTGATCTTAGTCAACACAACACTAGGTTTTACTAGTAAATACATTTGTCATCAAGTCTTATATTTTCAGCCTGAGTGTTTGACAATGAAAAGCTGAAGTCATAGTCTGACCAAATTTGCTTCTGCAATCTGAGGTCCAGCACTATTTAACACCTACAAAATTAAATGGGAAAACTAAGGACAGTTTAGGAAATTAACTTATTTTTTAATTGACTTAATCCCAATAAGTGAATACTTACCATGTTGCACTGACTTGCCATGCCACTATGTGAATTTGTGTCATTTTATGTCACTTTTGAGGTTACTACAAAATCCATTTAGGAAAAAAAATGCAGATTCCCACTCCAAAAATACAATGTATTAGTAATTTTATGGCAGGAGACTTACAAGGCTAGACGTTTTTTTGTAGCACTAGATATCTGTCTTTATGCTTTATACATAAGGAAATAATAACTTCAGCTGTTACACTTAGTCATCTGACATGAAGCTGAGTATTTAATTTTTTTGCTGGGGATACTGATCCAGAGTTCTTCCAAAGAATCATCACTGGGAATCAGGAAAACCAGACTTAGGTTCACTTCCAGACTTGTGATCATTTGATAGCTCAAGCTGCTGCAGCAACCATCTTATCAAACATTTTATGATAGACACTTGAAGCCATAATCTCTTAGGTAGGTCCCTAATCATGTGAGTATTGAAAGTACTAGTGGGATCACAAGTGGCAAATGTAGTAAATTTTTTGTACTGATTTGATATTTCATTTGTTGTAGGACTTCGTGATAAGTAGTTACCTGTGGAAAGTTTCTGCTAAGTTCTCAAGAGAGCCAGCACTGGTCATTGTGCTATAGCTGGGTATGACACGTCAGTAAGCCAAGCATTTCTGTATTGTATGCTAGCAAGCTGAAATATTTTTGGATTGCAATTTACAGTAATTGGACCTTTATTCCATAAATCTGTGTGCACAAACATGCACATCATGCAGAGGATGTCCGAGGATCCATGTAGCAGAGTATCCCTCTCCAGCAGTGACCATGAGCAGATGTGTAGGGAAGATCAAGACAGGACGATTATTTGTGATATTAGATTGTTTGATATTTAGTCCCACAAATATCTTCCCTAATAGTTAAATTCTTCCATTTCCTTTAAATCTTCAGACTCATGCACCATATACTGATTTCTTCCCTAGACTGTTACCCCAGTTGAGGCCACTGCTCTGTTGGGATCATGTAGGGGTAGGTACAGTGTGTGGGGTGGTGAGACCCGACCCTCGTCGTGAGATGGAGAACTGGAAATTCCTTGAGAAGCGTTGGACAGCAGTGAGCAATGGAGATAAGGGAACGGAGAACTGGGAATCCTGGACGAGGGGAGGCAGCATGTGGGTAGCACTCAGCTTTAACTGCTTTAACCTGATCAGTGGCAGGTGTACTAACATAGGCATTTAGACGTGTTACCAAGACATTCCCACATCAGCCCAATGAGTTTTACCTCATTAATCCTACGTAGTGGAACCCAGGTGCAGATTCCATTGCCTCGTACCTTCAGCTTTCTTGCTCATCTGTGTGCTCCTGCACGTCTCAAGCTCTGCAGCATTCTCCAACAACTCACTTTGCAAATTCCTTGCTCTTTGTTTTCCTTTCCTTTTACTACTGTCTTCCCCAGCCTTTATAGTTCCTCTCAGTAGAGAAGGCCACCCAGCTGAAAACCCTGGCTAAATCTGGAACAGAGTGATCTTTTATTAAATCAGTTTCTGGAAAGAAATGGACTCTTCCTACTCCAGTCACAGAGGCTGGAGTGCTCACTTTAGAAAGGCTGTGACGGGTCCCCTCGTTTATGGAACCAGAAAAAAAAAAAAAAAAAAAAAAAAAGGAATGTCTGCTAAAAAAAGGAATATCTGCTGTGGTCCATCTGTGCTCCTTGCAGCAAAGCCTCAGCAAGGACTGGTCTGCCTGGGTTAAGAGCTTGCCTGCATCTGTTATGTCCTTGGTATTCTTTCTGTTAGCCCTGTGCAGGGCAAAATCCCTCTGTTCCTAGGAGTGCTGATATTGAATGTCCCTGTAACGACTAAACCAGGACTATGTAATTGTGTCCAAGGGAAGGGAAGGGAAGGAAACCTGGCTTTGTGGGTGTTTGGTTAGAGACACCCACAGTGTTTCCAACCAGTGGCTGAAAATTTGGGAAGAGAGCTTTCCACTGAGTGTGCGGTGCAGACGCAAGGGATTGTTTCACAGGAATGAGTAACAGGACTGGCAGTAACAAGACACCAGACGGCTTCTTCTGCAGCCCAGCTCTGGGCTGTGGACAAAAGGAGCAAAGGCAGTGTCACTACTGGGGCTTGCCGAGGTCAAGCCCTCAGGTACAAACCAAGCAGACTGTAAATAATACACACAGGCTACAGGCATTATCTTTTTCTTATAATTAGCTATGCAAATCCAGTATTCTGTCTCGGGGCAGGTCTGTGACCATATAGTGCATTCCTGTCATGTGGAAAACTTCGGTGTTCTACTCCCTCCTCCCAAAAAGGAGCTACTCGGTAGAGTTTCCGAACTTCCAAACTGTTTCTTGCTAATTTATTTCAAGCAAAGTGCATTTTATAGGCTTATCTACTAATTCTTCTGATGAAAACACAAGCGAAACTCAACCAACTTGAACAGGTTGAATGCCACATCTGTGCAGAAGATAGCAGCACACTTATTTATGGCTCGAAGAAACAGAGTCTAAATTAAGGCAGCTATTGCTATAGAGTGGATAAGCGGCCATTATGAATTATCCTTAATTATAGCGATTTCCTAAACTAATAAACCTGCTAAATCTTTATTGCAAAGGTTAGTTTACACAGTGCATATAAAATCCGCATGTGCTACGCATCAACCACCAGCTGTCTGACAGTGTGTTGCTATTGCAGTGAGTGTTCACATAAATTTTATGTTGGTTATATTAACAGTCAGTCCATATCACTACCCACAGATGCCAGTAGACATAAAAATTGCTCTCCAGTGAGCCTAAATATCCCTAGAAGCTAGTTGTGTCTAATGTTCCATGTAGTATTTGTACGTGAAAGCAGCAGATTGAAAAGTTATTTACAGATGAATATTTCAATCCAGTTAGTTCATACTGGCCTACTTAGCCTTCCTTGCTGGTTTATTTGTATGCTAAATAATTCACTAAAGGTTCTTGTTTACTTTCAAAAGTATTTTCTATGAAATGCAAACAACGGAACCAACTTTAGGTGCTCAAAAGGCTAAACAGCCCTATTTTCAAATGCAGGTCAGGGCTGCAGACAGCATCTTGCAGATGAGCTGTCACTCACAGTTTTACCCATTTAGTTGCTGTTTTTTTTTTTTAAAGAATTGCTGAGATTTTATGTTTTCATGTGATTTTTTTGGCAAGAATGGATTATTTCTTCTTAATTTATCCTTTTTTACGGACAAATGGGAAGTCCTTCGGAGTCTCCCCATTAACCAGACAGTGCTGGCAGCACCCAGCATGTTGTGTGATATTCGATGGATTCGTGACAGTGCATGGGACTAGCAGGTGCAGTAGATACGTGCTTTCTACTGCTGTAGGACATAAATACTTCCTTTTTTGTAGGAATTGCTGTTGTGCATTTGCTTGCCATTCATTGTATACATTGGTTTCTTTTAATCAGAGCACTGGACAAACCCGGCCAATGTCTGTTCTCTCGCTGATACCCAGGGACCAGAATCTTAGGAGTGCTCTGAAGGCAGTGCTATCTAGACCCCAGAGTTCATCCATGTGCTAACTTTATTTTATAATATTGATTTTATCATTTTTGCTGTTTGTAATAGGAGTTGCTTTATTGATATTTACTCAACCCTTCTTTGTGCAGGTGCTGTAGAGTACTTTGTTGCAAGTATTGACATGCATCTGCTGGTTGCATCACCACCATCAGCTTATTTCACCCAAATGGTATTCAGATGCTGTAATTGTTTCTTGGTATTGATTTTAGATTGCCTTTATAACGGTCTTCCAAAGACCATAGCACACGTGGTGAGTCTGGCTAGTTTCAATTCAACTGTTTCAACAAGAATATGAATCACACCTATTAAAATTGCAACAGCTTAATATTTTAAGTCTAGTTTTGCTTTACAAAGATCTCTCAAGTACGACTGAGACCAGTCAGCTCTTCAGGGATCACGAAGGAGTATCTTAACGCTTCCTAAAGATTAGTTGGTGATTTTTGCAGGCATTCTGAGCTATTCATGAATATTCTAGCACAATACTAGGGGCGTTATACTGGCAACGGTGACCTATTTGTGAATAAGATGTATAGTTGCTTGGGTTTAGGTTCACAGAAACATTTAAGAACCTGATATTTTGATGCCTGCATGCCTTGCTGTTTGTAAAATGAGGCCTTTGGGGCAGATCTCAAACAATTGCTAGAAATGGGTGAATAGTGCAAAATACCTTCTGCAGCCATTTCTGTAAAGAATGACTGATTTCACTTTGTTTACGCTTGAGTCCCCTTCAGTCCTTTCACAGATTTGCGAATAAGTTAACTGGCTGGAGTGCCATGGAAGAACATCCCTTCCGCTGTATCCCCCAAGAATGAAAACTTAGATTGTGAAATTAAAATATTTGCACAACGAAATACCCAACCATGAAGCAGAAGCCTATTATATCACCTAGTAAAATTAACCAGTAGAACATGTATAGCACATGTTAGCATCTACTGACTGTTATCAATTAGATTTCTATTTATTTTTTTACTCAACAGCAATAGACCATAATCTTTATCCTCAGTTTCCATAATAATAGAAAACCTGACATAACCTTAGGAAAAAATAAGAGTAAAATAGTTGGTGGAAAGTATAGGAAAAATTCTTCACTTGTGCCACTAAAATGTGAGCTGCTGAATTATTACCTGTTGGGCTGCCTGTGCATTTTGTGCAGCAAATGCTCTGTTACCATAATAGTTATAGAATTAGATATCTATGGAAAGCAACTCCTGGATGGACTGTAGTTCTTGAAATTAATGTGCGTGCTTATTTTTGAAAGCTGACTTGCATTTTGCATAAAAAAAGGATGGTAAATAAAATACAACTAAATATAGAATCCCTCCGGAGGTTAATGGGACTTTGCTCCAAAAGCACGTGGGCAATTTTGAAAATTCCACTTTGCATTAAGGAAGATAAATAAATAAATAAAAAGAATATTTCGTAAACATGCAAGAGCGTATGTTTATGTTGAGGAGCAACTTGGTTCCACAGGGAATTAGTTTTCCCAAAAGGAGCCAAACTGAACATTGTTGAACATTTGTTCAGTTTGTTCAAACTGAACAAAACCCAGCGATATTTGCCAAAATATCAGCAATCACATTCAGTCCTCATGTGACTGCATCAGACGGAAGGCTTGGTCCCCCAGTGCTAGCTGAGGGGTAAAGACAAATCTGCAACAGACAGGCGAAGGAAAAAGGAAGCCTGTATGAAATATCAGTGTAGTTGTTGTGAGAGCATTATTCTTCAGAAGCTGGCCTGGTTGTCAGTGCTGTCCTACAGAATGCACAGATTGCAGGAAATTATTCTGTGTAATTTTATAAGAAAAAAATATACAGACTTCTCTCTAATTCATGCACTGAGACAAAGCTTATGGGGAGCTAAATTACCTGCTTTATGCCACGTTGTATTTTGATAAGAGAGGCTAAACACTGTGCAAGTCCACTAGCTATGTGGGAAGCAGCATTTTCCGATGGAGGAACGTGGCATCCTCGTGCTGATTCTCCACTTCCCACCTTGTGAGGCCCCTTCCTGAATTCAGGGGACATTTCCTCTGGGCGAGGAGCTCAGGACTGGGCCCCGGCCTCTCCAGCTAATTGGGCAGAGAGCTGGCAAAGGGAACGTGCGAGACACGCGTCAGAAGGGAGGCAGACAGGCATCCTAATTCACCCACATAACATATCTTTGAACTGTCTGAGGCATACCTAACTGTTTACATGCTACCAACAAGAGTAAATAGGCTGAACAGAAGGAAGAGACAGAGTTGCTGTGAATAAAGAAAAAGCTTACAAGACAGCCCATCTGCTAGCGAGTACCTGTCACCTCCAGTTACAAACCCAGGCAGCCCTACCTCAGAGCAACCAGAGCCCAGTTTATTATTCAAACGAGAGAGAGAGAGCGCAGCTAACTTAGCCCTCCGCTCTCTGTCTGATACGGTGTCAAAACACCAGTCTGGGGGAGTCTTGTGGACAGAATAGCGAGGGTAAGGTGAGTCTTAAACGCTAACAAGAAAATCACTAAAAGAACTTACAGCTTCATCAAAGCTAAGTGGCTGTCCTCGCTAATAGCTGGGAGAGGGACTGAACGTGCTGGCTGTTGGGTGCAGATGAGAATCCTGCCAAGGAAGACACTGCTGGCACTGGGGACGAGAATTATATTAATAGCTAAGGTAATCTTGTTATCCTTAAGAATCCTGATTATAATCGTTTAAAAAAAAAAAAAAACAACCACCTGTTTATTTTGTCATTGTGCTGTACAGCTGACAAAGGCACTTTCAGAGGGCCTTAAATTAAGCCACTTCATTTTCTCTTTGTAAGTCCTATTGCTTTATACGTACACATATTATATAATAGGCACGGTAATGCCTGTTGTCTTTGGAACCCTGTCGTTTGTGCCTACAGCCAGGTGAAGTTTCTCTGCTGCCATTAACATCGTCAAGGTCAGGTGGAGTGGTCGCAGTCAGTTTTCACTGCTCTTATAATGTTTTTGTTTTATCTAGCGTCCCTTGGAGAACAGACAAATTGGGTGCATGCATGTAGCAGGCCATCTTGACATTGATTTTTGAAGCTTCATTAGATAAATGCTGACATCATAGATTGATGTCTCTTTAAAACAGTGCCTCGCACAGAACCATTGGGGGAATCAAAAATATTGACTTCCCATGTTTGTGCAGAAGGCCCGCTGGAGAGCTCCTGCATTAATGGGTCCATCAATTTGGGTGTTCTTTAATTATTCTAATTGTACACCTTGCAGCTGGAAACTGAATTTATTAGCACTTCTGGCTAGGTAGTTGCACCTTTAGCAGAGAGAAAATAGCAGTGGATGATAGTGACTTTCGTCTACTTTGTCATTACATTTTGAATTACTCACTAATTTGTTATTATTACTATTATCTTTATTATGGGCTAATATGCCTGTGTAATGTGGTGGTAAAAATGGATAGGGATGTGGTGATGGACCCACACAGAGGCCATGGGGCTAGATGGTACTTTAGAGAAATACATGCTGGTAAAATAAAGTTGATGGTTTTGTTCGTGTTTAACCCCTCACCCTGGTACCATCAATAGATTGAAGACATCATTTGTATCTGCAAGTGTTTGTTTAATTAAGACCTCCTAAAAATCTTTGCTATTGATTCATTCCATTATCTTATTGATTAACTGCACTGGATCATGTACTTGCTCTTTAGTGGAAGGCAACAGTTTCAGCCTGCTGTCATTTATCCACAGATGTGAACAGTAAGCAATGTTCAGCATCCATGTCTGCCAAAGTGTCTTGTGTTTTAATGAAGTACTGGCTGCAATTCCCTGTATTACATGAGAAAAGCCAGTTGTCTCCTGCTGGTGGTGTGACCAAGCATAAAGGTTTTCTTCCAGTTATTCATAAAGCAGCTGTTTACCAGGGAACGTTAGAAAGTTGTGCTTTGCATTTGTGTGTTAAAATCTAGAGGTTTCAAGTCAGGGCAGTAAATTAACAGAGATGACCTGCATATTTCCTTTCCACGCATTTGGATTACTTTTTTTTCTTTCCTGAAACATAATGCAAAGCAGGCTGTTTCTGTAATATGATGTCATATTTGTACCTTGCAGCCTCACCTTGGGGAGTTTGCTGCATGACCTGGTATTAATGTATGGGTATATCTGATAAAAGCATCACACCACTACCTCTCTGAAGATTTTTCTCAGGAAAATAATTCAGTCAATACCATGCTGACCGCTGAAGAATTGGACTCTGGCTGCATTTGTGCAGCCGCCTGTGCTCTTGTTTATCAGCTCTTTGCTGTCTTTTTATAGAGCCAGGTCCCTTCCTTACACTGGTGTGATGGCAACGTGGCATGCGGCGCCTTATTTTACAATTCCAGAAATGAGTTTCCGTGTTGGAAGTGGGAATCCGAGTAGGCAGAGTAGTGGTCTTAGAAATGCTCACGCCGCCTCTCAGTTTTTTAGGGGCTACCATTAGTAGCAAGAAGGTTGTGGTGACTGACAGTAAAATTATGGGTAAGTTTAAAGCGGAGGAAAAATCCTAGCCCTGCATTTTCTCCTTCCGTCTTGACATTTGAGTGACAATCCAGATTGGTCCGGAGTAACTGCCAATATGTCAGTGGAAAATTTTAAAACATTATGCATGCCATATTGAAGTGTTTCATAGGAAATAGGGCACATATTCTTTATTTTCACATGCAGCTCCTTCTTGACATTTCCAGTGTACTGTATGTGCTGTGGGTGGTCTCTTGGTGAATGCCAGCGGGTTCTTTGTTGCCATTGTGAAGGGAGGTCTCAGCAACTCCCCCCGTGACAAAATAGCTACTTTTTTTCCTCCCTTTTTTATATAAAATGAAAACTCCACTTGGGCTGTTTTAAAATTCTAGTTCAATTGAGACTTTTGTGTTTAGTTAAGTTTATATATCTGCTGGCATGCGTTGTTAATTTAAGCCAAACCCTCAGCTTTACCTTGGCAGAGAGACTGATTTTGTTGGGTTCCCTGCACCCTGTTAAATGAGCTAGTACCAAAACAACATCCAAAGGACAAATGACTGTGTTCTGATTACTTTTCAGGGTCTTTGATGGCAGCAGTAAGTCCTGACTCAGCCTTTAAGATACCTTAGTATGGTAATTTTCAATGCCTCAGGTTATTTGTAACTGCAGAAATGCTAAAATTAATCACAAAGAAAAAAGTTCTTTAAGTTCTGGTTCTTTGAGCCATCTCTGAGAGCATTCACATGTGTGGTTTTTTTTGTTGTTGTTGTTTTTCTTTTTAGGATCCATTTATATGTAAATAATCTCTCCTGTTAAGATGTGTAATTGTAATATTTATGATATAAATACGTAATATGTGTAATACTTGAGAAGTTGCTAGCCAAATTCTGGAATTGTACAGGGCGGGGTAGAAAGGACTGCCTTGTTGCGAGGAAGTCCTTTTTCTCCCTTCCGGTCCAAAATGGTGAATTTCTGCATATTTAACCCTGCTAGTTTCATTGCTCTGGTGCTGCTGCTACGGAAGACATGGCAGTCCCTCTGGTGAGATCCTGGAGGGACGGAACAGACCTAGAATGGAAATGTGTGTTAGGTGGGGAAGTGGAGCAGGAGAGCAATGCTTGCTGGCAGGTCCGTGGAAGGCTGAACAGCAAAGTGAGCACAGTGCTAGGGGAGTCAGCACCAGACCAAGGCAGGGGTGTTGTTCCTTCCTTTGATAGGGCTTTCTCAATTAGCAGGCTTGGCATCTACGTGATATTCTTTCCATTCCATGTCTGGCTCGCATTTTTTGCTTAGCTTTGGTCTGTTCCCTTTCTGGGTTCTAAGCACTTACTGTGATTAGAGAACAGAGCAAGTACTGAGCCAGAATGGGTCTGGTCCAATTCCTTACCAGTAATTGAAATGCTGAGAGAAAAGCTCCATGACGCCCATCTTTCTTCATTTGCAGACGGGCTGATTTGACTCAATATACGTAAATTACAATGCAATAAATTCACTTTACATAGTCGTTCCCTAGATGGCTTTAAATTAACTGCAGTTGGGTACTGATGGATGGCCTTTTTGTTGAGGTCCCAGTTTGGCAGGATCAAACACACTATATGCTACTCTGATAAGTGTACCCTGGCTGGCTCAGGGATGCTTACAGGAACATCTTTGGATTATGATTTGGACTTTATTAGTTTTTATTTACAGAAGTAAGGAACAAAATGGTTTCAATGTGTTACTGGAAAACAGACTGTTCGGGTTTCTCAGTGTTCTAAGATCCATTACTTTGTAATCTGAAGTAACTCATATATATCTCTACACTAAAATCTCTGCAGTAAGATGTAGATACAGATCAATGATATAAAGGGCAGACATGAGTCTCAGGAAAAATATCAACATTTTGTATATTTTCTATAAAGACAAAAAGGCAAATTCTTGAAAATTTCCTGCAGCCTTCAACTCCAAGACACTTGAGCACAGACTAGTGAAAGTATTTTGTGTTCCCAAAACATATTTGAGTTTTAAGGGGTCTTTTGTATATTCAGCTGAAATTTCCAAATGAAAGTTACTTGTTTAGAATATGAGATTTTTATATGAAGATGTGATGTTTTGAAAATGAAATTTACTTACTTTTTAATTTGAAAACATCCTTCCATAATATCATTGAAGTGTTTAATAAGATGAAACTGACCTTTTCCACCAACTTCTATGGCTTCAAGAAATTAGGATTTTCTGGGGAAAACATGTTTCATTGAAAAGATCCCATCTAAATCTAGTGAAGATTTATTATTTATCATGGACCAAATCTTGCTTTCTGTACCTGCATAAATAGTTAATGAAAGTGCTTCCAAGCATAAAGCATGAACTATTTGGACCAACGTTATAAAGTGCTTTGAGCTGGGAGGAGTAGAAGCTGGAACATGGAAGTTACATTACAAGCAGAGTTATTTTTGTTCTGTAGAAAAACTTTTAATTGTCAAAGACTTGAAAAAGAAAGTCTCTTTCTTTCCTTTTTGAATCCTAAAAGAGTTAACCTGAACACACATTGCTCATATTTTATTGCAGTTATCAGAAGCTCAGTGATAGTTCTGAATATTGAGATTTAGGCAGAGATGAGTTGAACAATTAAAATCAACAAATAAAATTTCCCAGATCATCAACCTGAGCATGAGCTCTCAGTGGAAAGGACTTATTTTTAAAGCTGAAATTTCTGTGCATAATGCCTTTGCCTGTTTACAGCTTTGCTGCCTGGAATATTGAAATGGATTTCACAAGGCATGGCATCTTGGGCTTTTATGGGCGGTCAGCTTCCTTCATTCATGTAATAGATACCTGAACTCCTGTGTTGTTATGTAATACCAGATACAACTAAGTTGGTTTAGAAGAAAGTAACACGTGTAATTGCTGAAACTGGCACAAATGCCAGCAGTACTTTGAAATTTGAATTGAAAAAAAAAAATCTTGAAGTAAAGTCTAGATTTAAAAGATGATGATATTTTGGGGGGAACGTATGGTGTTAATCTTGCTGTCATGTTTAGATAATTTTCTTTAGAAATGTGCAGTTTACTCTTTTATTAATTCTGAACATGCTTCTTACGTATTACTGAACATTTTATCAAAGCAAATGGGCATCTTGTCTGAATAAAAACAGCAGAGTAAGACTGTTTATGTTACTATGAGGCATTGCAAGCTGAAAGTTGTCTCATGAAATGTGTTTGGAAAAAATAAACCAAAGCTATGTGAGACTTTCTTTTTTAGTATTACTAGTGGAAGCATATGAGATAGCTTGCTCAATAGATGGGGACCACCATCAGTAAACGTAAGAACCTGAGTAAGTACCTGGGAAGCATTCCCATGCCAAGCCCTTGGCTGCCGCCAGTGCTAGCAATTTCCAGGTTAACTTCCATGTGGAATGCTGTGGAGTGGAACTGTCCTAAAATACATACTTCGTATCAACCCATTCCTTGGCTTCCAATGCAATCTATAACTACCCTTGTATCTAGCATGGTAGTCAAAAAATTGCATAGAAAACACTTCTGCGAATAAGATTGTCAGAATTTTCACTGATAGGAGTAGGCTTTTATTATTTGTTAGTATCTGCTTATATTGGTGGTTAATTTGGTCTTCCAGCAAAGGACTTGGTAGCTCATTCCACACCAGTGAGGACCAAAAATAAATAAATAAATAAAGTACACAATAGCCCAATCTGGAGAAGTAAATAAACAAAAACCTCTGTAGAAATTCTCTGTAAAGCATTTTCTTGTAGAGATTTCTTTTTAATTTGTTTTGTTCGCCTTCCATCTGAGCCCAGATATGTACCCATTAGGATTTCTTGGAGGCTATAACGAGCTAAAACAGTCACGCCTGTGATTGCTGGTGCACACATGTTTGTTCTGTCCTTTTTTCCTACAGACAGTAGCCTACATTTTTCTGACTCTTTGAGGGCTACCCTAGCAGTCTGCCATAAATGGGAGGTGCTTACTTTGGAAGAAGAATCCGAAGGCATGGAATGCGTGTTGATTTTCACTCTGTCCAAAAGATAGGACTATCTGTATTTTTCCCCTTGCAATTACTACATCCCTCTATAGAGGCAGATATATTTTCACCTGAAGATGCAACAGTGAGCAAACTTGTATGAATTGCCTTTGTTTCCTGACCACTTATTGCCAGAACATTGAAGTTTACTTTTAATCTTGTCTATACTTTTGCAAAATCCCTGAGGAGAAGAAGCTGATTTATGTACAGCTTAGCCTGAAGCACTTGCGTCACTGTATGATTTTGTATTGCTTGCTTAATAGACCACAAAAGTCAACATCTCTTTGGAAGAACAATTTGTGCTTAAAGTAGTCACAAATTCCAAGAGATCCTGTTAAGGCAGGATGTTGTGAGAAACCCAGAGCTGGAACAAAAACTCTTGTTTCCTAATTATAATGTTAATACTTGGGAAACCTTAAGCCACTCTGTCTTGGTTTATGTCAATAAAGGTTTGGTTTTTCTTCTTTGTTTCTTGCCCATCCTGCTTTGGGAAATTGGAATTAAGCCAACAATTTTAGCAGCAACATAAGAAAGTTGCAGTCGTCTATTATCATGGAAGCATATCTTTAACGATACGAGCTCAAAAACTTCAATTCACAGGTTTATAGGAAAAGCGGGGTTGGAAGGGACTTCAGGAGTTGTCTGTGCCAACTTCCTGCTTAAAGCATTGTCATCGGTGAGGTCAGATCAGATTGTGTAGGTTTCTAACCAGATGGAGGTGAAGAACCTCCAAGGATGGAGACTGCGCAAGGTCTGTGGGCAACCTGCTCTGCTGTTTGGCTGTCCTCGTGGGAAGAACGTTTCTTCTTGTATCTGGTCAGAATCTCTTGTTTCAGTTTCTGTTCTCTCTTGTCCTCCTACTTTACAAGTCTCTGAAGAGCCTGGCTCCATTTTCTGGCCAAACATATCATCTTGGGATGAAATGCTTTCCTACAGTGCTTGTTTGTAAGTGCCTATGGAACCAAGACAAATGTTGCATTTGGTCACGCGCACATGTTCAGTGTCTTAATTAGGTTCCGTAGAGGTATATGTAATTTAATCCTTAGTCTTACAGAAGTATAGAAGTGATGTGTAGCCATATTCATGCCAAGTTTTAAATAGCACTTTAACGTTTTCATATTTGAAAGATTAAAATAATAGCAACTCTGCACACATCTGTGTAGGCTGCAGCACGAGCACACCTGCAGTAACGGCTATTATGAGGCTGCCAGTGCATCGTTTGTGTCCATCTACATCTCGTGTCCCACACACCTGGAGTGGGAGCTCTGTAGGGTTCAGTTCTGAGCAGGCCTGTTTAATATGAGGCATTACAGTTGTTTGTCATTGTGTTTTTGTTTGTTTGTTGTTCCCTAAAATAAACATTAGTTGCATGGAAAAGCTCTGGTATAACAGTGCTTGTCCTGGTTACTTTATTCACGCTAACTTCACTGATTTTCATAGGATGTGGCTTGTAGTCTGCGCTCTTACAAAAGTGCACTGTATACATTTACACAGGAAATTAAGCACTGAAGCTAATGGAAGATTGATGAGAAAAAGCTCATTGTCAGCACGCCACGGTATTGCATGCTGTATCCAGTTCGTGCGTCCAGTGTTAGGAGGTTTAGAGGAAGTGCATGAAATGTATGGTTGCCTGGTTTCTTCTTGAATTATCAAATACAAAGCCACACATGACCAGTTCTGAGAGATGAATATAACCCCCTGATAATGTCAAATTCTTGAGTTCTTCTGACAGCCACTGATAAAGCCAGCTGATCTGTAGATCACCTTGTCCATTCCCTCACACAGCTGAAGTTGCTTTTCACACCTGGTTGTATTAAAATGATTTAATTTTATTTCAGGAAAATCTGTTTCTAATTATTTAGATAGACCCTTAGTGGTTTCTGTTGTGATGAATAAATTTCTTGATCTCAGGCAGCAACCAGAGCTTCTAGCCTCGTCCTGCAGAAGTCATGAATCATGCTTTGTATCTTTGTATTCTCTGTATGCGTTCATTCCAATAATGCACATGAATTTCATTGCACAGATTGCTAAACATTACCAGCCTGATTATGCAGGCTGCATGGACCTCTGTAAGAGAATCAGTGGTTCTGTGGAGAGGTGTCACACAACGAGTGCATGTTTACTGACTTTGATGAGTCAAAACAAAAATAATAAATACTTTGTAGGATTAACAGATTAACAGAGGTGCAGAGTTGATAAATTACTTACATATGCCAAAGCAAAATGTCTTGGTTTTATTTTAATCGTGACCTTTCCACCAAAAAATCTTTCTGTAGTTTTGTTTTCAGTATTTTTGAAGGGGAGAAGAAATAACAGCTTTTAAAAGGCAGCACGGCCAAGTATCTTGATGTATGGGTATAAATGGTGGTCATCTTGTCTGTTCAGCTGTGTATGGTGGAAAATCTACATGTTGCCATCTTCATAGATGATAACAATCTGAACTGCAGTTAATCTGCTAGATTTTTGCTGTAATCGATATTACTGTTGTGTCTTGACATAAGTGTATGGTTAATCTGATCAATATCAGCCCCCTTCTACACATACATAATACCTTTTAAATATTCATGATATAAATATGTAGAATTCCGAACAAGCACACAGTATATTTGATGACAATAATTTTATGTAACCACTTCAACTGGCTTGCTCCTGGCTTTTTTACTCTTTTTTTTTTTTCAGTATTAGCATTACCACCAGGTAAATTTGAGCATCCTACTTAAGAAGACTATCATGTGTCAGCTTAACTTCATTACATTTATACCATACTTCATTTGCTCATTCTTCAGCAGAACATGTGTTTTGATGAAGTTGGTGTTGTGATGTTTTCCCTTCATTCCCAAACAGCAAATTTGTTCACTCATTGTTATGAAACTACTAACTCTGGAGTTCACAGTGTCATTTACCGTTTCATACCTTCGAGTCTCTTCTCTGCTATCAAAGAGTAGATTTGCCAAGACAGTGACCTGCTTCCCAGCCATTTGGTCTCTTGCAAGACAGTGATGTTTCAGTTTGAGGCTTCTCCAGTCATCCCATCAATTTAGCAAAGGTGTCGTATCAGCATAAGCTCAAAGTATGTCATGTTTCCAGTCCTTTTTCCTTGGTGAGAGTAAATTGCTGAACGAAACAGATTCAAAATAGACTCTTATAATGAGAAGTATCATCAAGGCTATTGTATTATATTAAAAAACAAAACAAAACAAAACACTATAAATGAAGTATTTGTATTTCCTATGAGTGTAAGGCTTGGAAAAAGGATACACAAAAGACTTCCACCAGCTTCTGGTGTTAATATTGTAAGGAGAGATAGGTAAGCAAAAATGGCAAGGAAGTATCATCCAGATCTGTAAAAATAAAGCTAGTTTAATCACATAAGGCAACATAATCACCCAGAGAAGTTTACAAAAAATTTGTAATGATAGTCATGCTATGTGATTTATATACACAGAAGAATTAATTGCTAATAACACCTTAAGGAGCAGAAAATAAGGTACTGTCCAAGCAACAGTGTGCATTTGCCTCTCACTTTTTTGAGTATTTTTAGCTTCACTTAGCAAGATAAAACAAGCTGAAGATATACAAAACTAATTAAAAGCAAAACCAAAATACTGATGTTTTACATCTGTTTGAGGCCCCAGCAATTATGGTAAAGGAAATTGAGCAATCCTGAAGAATAAAATATTAAGGCACATATTTTGAGTGGAACAGAGGGTGATTGATGCACTACAACTGTAAGAAGGAACTGCAGGAGGTTGGTAAAGAAGGGAGTGTATGGAGATGAAACCAAGCATATTCAGAGGCCAGAAGAGGTAGCCAAAAGGTCAGAGAGACCAGCTAAGTGTCTTTTGGAAGGTCAGTTTTTGGGGCTTGATCCTATGCCAACTAAGAAGAAGAGGGAGCAATAATAACTGAATGAGCCCTAAGATACTTAGTATGAATTATAGCAACAGGCAAAAGGTATAGCTGACATAAAATGGGGCAAATTAAGATTGCAGCTGAGGACCTTTGGGGCTCATAGGGCATAGCAGATTTTTTTATTTCTGGTAATTCCTATAAAAACAAGCAAAAATTTTATTACGAGTCTTAAGTAGTAACTTTTTTTTTCCACCGACAATTAATTAAATCCATTATCTACATTATTAGAGGGTGCATAAGGGGACTTGAGGGTTTTTTTTCAGGGACTCTATAGCAGATATGACTTACTTGGTTGTTCCAAAAATCTGGGATCAAATCTGCAAGCAGTATCAAGCTCAAATTTCTCTTCCAGGCTGCTGTGCTCTAGCCCCTTGCAAGCTGTGTGGTATTTCCTACCGCTAGGTTTTACTGTCCTGTTCATGGCAATATGCCTACTACTTAAGGTTACTCTATTCTCATTAATTAATTAGCCATAAGTTAATTTCTTTGCAAGCAGAATCTCTGATCTCATTATGTTGTCTTTAAAGCTGAAGGCCTCAGGTTTTCTTTTTTACTTTGATACCACTGTAAGAAGCATATTCTTTAACTTAAAGGACTGTGTCTCCGGGGACTGATTTGGTTGTCTTTGAAAAACTAACAGTTTGGGAAATCATAAAGCAATATTCACATATTTGTTCAAAGCTTACAAAATTCAGTGACTGGATGTGGAATATGGGTCATGTCCTTAAAATAACCTGTGCTCCATGGATTGCCTTGCGATGCTACGCTGAAGAATTACTCTCACAGGCTGCCTGGCCTCGTGGCTAAACACACAATCAAGTCAGCGGTAACATGACGAAATCATTCTGCCTGCCCTGTGACATGTGAGTCTTCTTCTAGGGATATGTGTGTATTTTAGCTAATAGCTGTGACTCTCCTTGTTGTACTCCTTTCTGGATTGCATAGCAGCCACATGTTTAAAAGTTTGTGTACTGATCCATGACTCCTGCGTAGTGCATTTGTGCTTTGGGATGTTTCTGTTCAGAATAGGTTGATTTTTTTATTTATTTAGGTTTTTAAGATAGATGGCCATTACCAGTACACATGAACAACAGTCACACTTGATATGTTGCATATACTATGAGTTTAATGTTTTTTTTCCATTGCACTTCATTTCCCTAATGCTACCCGAGGTATTTCGAGACATATGCATCCCTGTCTTCTGTCTTTCAGAGTTAACTTCAACCCGAGCAATAAAATCCGGGTGCTTTTTAGAGCGTTAAATCTGGCGAGTGGAAATTTGTCGTGATGTCTTTCAGGACTACCAGGTGTATATCAGATAGTGGGGAAGTTGCTCCGCAGGTAACTCGAGTCTCTCCGAGCACGCCTGGTACATGAAGAAGCCATTTGTATCCCACTGAGTCCCGCAACGTTGAGCACGGTGCTGAGATTTACACGAGTCCAATCTATGCAACTGATCAGATGGCTGCGGCAGGGTAGCAGCTGTATGACCCAAAGCATTGCTTCTCATGCCTCAGAGGCTGTGGCACTAGTGGGGTTTTGGGGGTGGGTTTTTACCTTTTTTTTTTAAGCTGGGTCAAAGCTACTGTGAAGGGTGCATTTTATTAAAGTAGGCAGCTGGAAAGCAGTTAGGTGGAAGAGCTCAGGAAAGGAAACCAAGTTGCCTCTTGGGCATGCAGTGGAAACACTGGGTCAAAGGTAATGTATTGGCAAAGGTCCTGAATGTCTCTTTCCTTATATTACTTAGGGTTGCCCCAATGCTTTTAGACAGAATTATTGTCAATGGTATTGATTAGATGTTCTGATAATCTAGCAAGCTTCCTGATGTGTTAAATTTCCTTCTTTCATGTGGCTTTAAGTGTGGAAGAAGGATATGTAACTGCAGAACTCTCAGTGGACACCACCGAAGTCTGACTGCTTGCCATCAGATTGTGCTGTGCTTGCCAATTCCAATTAGTCACTTGCCAGTCGCTCTTAATACTTTCTAGCAATTCATCAAATCTGTGTATCCCTGCTAGCATAGTGTGCGTCTAGAGTTTTATCTTACATATTTATCAGATGAGATTACACATCTTGGTATGAAAATAAAAAGCATCAATTTAAGCATGGATTAAAATTCTGCTGCTCTTCAAACATATTTTTAAGAGTGAATGTTTATACTCAAAGTGGGGAAAGAAAACATGGACTCCAGGATAGCAAAATTATCCATATAAAGCCATTTGTCAGCACAAGAGCAGAAGTGATGTTTGAACCTAGAAGTTAAAACTTAAAATGCGTTGTGAAGAAAACCTAACTTCACGTAAGCTTCTGATTTCTTTTGCATAGTCACACCGATATTAGTTTTCTGTATAAATTCCTACTACGGAAAATATTTTCAAGTTGTAAATTGACTTCAGCTTGTGTTCTGAAGCAGTGATAATGTGACAGGAAGGGTGTGATTTTTCAGGACCTCATCCTTTTATCAGTGCATGTTCATGTACAGTAACTTCAAGATATTCCCATTTTCCACCACCACAGGCAAGGAAGAGCTGTTACTGCAGACGAGACCATGACTAGTTTTGTCCACAGGGCTCCCCTGACGTCCCACCAAATAGCAGCTCCTCCCTTGCTGCCATCGTGGGGAGCAGTGCTGGGGCAGCCAGGGAGCTTTGATGCAGTCAGTCAAAATGAGCCACACTGCAGCAAGCAATGGGTTAACAATTGTATTCTTACTCCAGCAAACACACAATAAAGAGCTAGATTAGTAGAGATGAAAAATTTATTGCAAAACTGCCACAGTATTATGAAAAACAAAATGATTTCATTGAGCAGTAGTTCTGTTACTATAATCCTGACGATAAACTCCGTTACAATAATAATAGGAGAAAAACTAATTGCAGTGAGGACAGGACAAATCTTTTTTAATCCTCGTTGTCATCTCAACTAAATCCAAACCCATTTGTATTAACCTTTGCTGACAGAGTCACATGACGGACATAATTTCTTGTAATTTACCAGCAGTAGATCTAACCTTTCTTCATCAAATATTCATAAAGGCATGATTCTCAATGATTTTCTGTCTCTTTTCATATTTACAGCTTGTTGTCTTCTTCCTTTTTACTATAATTTGAACACAATTGAAGTCAGATGGAATTAAAGTTAAATTGCTTTAGTGGCTACAGTACCTGAAAGCAAAGAATAACTAATTGAAATTTCTTACAAGTAGAGATCATGCTGTACCCTGGTGTGCCTGCATTAAGCAGTCCAAATGTCCTTTCAAGGGAGGAAAAGGGAAAAGAAAAAAAAAGAAAAAAAAAAAATGGCATTCATTCTTGTCACTTTCATAACTGTTTAAAGCATGTGTGTGTCCTGTGTACCTGTATATACATAAAAACACGCAGAGAATTGAAAGTACAGCCTATGTGGTTTTATTGGATCCTTGCATAATGTATTTGAGTCATGAAAAGAAACACCATGGGCTTGATTCCTTATTTAGGTGTAAATAAGAATAACCACTGAAGTCAACTCAATTATGCAAGTGTAAAACTGATATAAAACGTTGAAGCTAAATCAACTTAAGGCAGTGTAGAAGTGGTACAAGACTTGTGCCGTACGTCTTTATTTATCTGTGAGCTGTAGAATGCACTTCGAAGTCGATTTTTTTAATGAGGAAATTAAACTCATGTAATGCAAATATCTGGTATAATGTCAAATATTAAATGGAAATTCAAACATTTAAAATACTACAATGTGAAATTATAGTATTATTTATCTCAGAAATACTTTGTATTTGAATTTTAAGATGACTAGGTGGTTGTTGTAAACATTCTTTATAGTTCAGTAGTACTGTGCTTGTTCTCTCAGAATAGATCATGGAGAAGTGAAAACAATATAAACGATTTAAAATAAGCATAGCTTTAAAATGCAAAGCATACTTTGTCTTCATCAATTTGTTGTCCAGTTTTGGTTGCATGCCAGCCTGTGACCGAGCTGCTGGGACCTTGCTCAACATCTTTCAGGTATGGCTGGCGTTCTTCTCATGAGCAACCCCTGCTGCCTGATGTGATGAGCTGCTGAGAGCCATCAGCTCCCATCGATGTCACCGAGAAGTGACTGTTCAGCACCTTGTAGCATGAAATCTCTAGAGGACAGAGAGATCTAGAGGCTCCTAGGTAGTGAGATATTACTAAGGATTAGTGACAAAAATATCTTAAAGTTCCATTTGTCATAACTTATTCTAGTAGAAAAATAGAGAGGGTTCTGTTATTCGTGCCAGGTTCCTGTCTAGCAACGACCAGAAAAGAGTACTGATTAAAAACACTTGCTTCTTTCCTCAAACCAGTTGTCATCGATGAAGGAGTGGATGAAGAGCGATTAAGTGACAGAGCACTTTCTGAGCTTTGAAGGAAGTGTTTTAAATTCGTTTCATCACAGAAGTACATTTCTACACACCTGCAATCTATATTTCCTTGAGCTTTCTGTCCTGCTTTTTTCTTTGCCTATTGCATCCATTGTAGGGTTGGATTCGGATTTAAAGGTGTGTGGTCTGTTATTGCCAAATTAAGAGAGGAGGTAATCTGATGGAAGGGAAGATCTGAAACCAAATAGTTGTGTGTGGGAGAGATGGTTACAACCTGGAGATTTTTTCTTTCCTTTTTCCCTATCACTGTATTTTATTGGATTCCCTCAGAGTGGAAGATAAATGGAACCTCTGGTTGAGGCATGAAAGGTGCTGCAGGATCTTAATGCGGCTGATTACTCAAACATGGTAAAGACAAAAAGAAACCATACAGGGTTCTTTCACCTTTAATATTACATATATAATTTGTTCTGTATAGTGAGCTGGTTATGTTTGAATAAGTTGAACCTCTTGCTCTTTTGGGAACGTGAAGGAGGACTCTGTACAGGGAAACACACAGATGCTTATACCAAAAGATTGGTTTTAGCCTATTGGTACTCTAAAGAGAGAGCTTTAAAGTGTCTGGCATGTCATTACAGGTTATTTCCAAGGTAGCTTACTTCCTGGTGAGATGTTCCTATCCCCTGATTTATGGCAGTCAAGAGCTACGAGACAGTTCAAAGTTATTATGGAAAAGTTATGTTCTTTTTTAGCAGATACGAGTCTTGACGTAAAGTTTGAGTTTAGACAGTCTTTGTATTTAAAGTTGTGATTATCGACATGATTATAATGCTTGTGGTAATTCTGACAGACAATAATGAGCACAGTAATGAAAACTGTACAGAAATTCAAACGCAGCGCTGCAAATGAATCTCAGACGCTGCAACTTGCAGATCTGTTCATCCAAAAAGTGTGAACAGCAAGTTAGCAGTCTGCTGAAAAACTTGTCTTTCCATCAGTCCCTTAGCAAGGGCAGGAGGTTATTGGGACTAATCGAGTTGTTCTTCTGGTCTTGTGGGTATCCAGTGAGGCCTTACCATTTCCCAGATGACCTTGGTCCTGTAATGCACTGTAAAGGACTGACTTTCTCCATTAATAGTTTGTTTGCGAGAGCTGGAAAGGTGACTTGTAATACAGCTGCTTTTTCCTTCCATAATGACGTTTCGAACAAGCAGATGATGTCCTTTGATTCAGTTTGACCTTGTATGTTACGGTCATTCCAGGATGCTTTAAGAGAAACAATGTAAATGAAGTGAGGCATGCAGTGGAATTGTTTTCTTATCTGGAATGCATTTGAGAAATTACATGGAAATTTGTAATTATAGTTAAATATTTGTGCATATGTACCTTTTGGCCAATTCTCCTTTCAGTTAAAAAAAAAGAAAAAAAAAAAGTTTTTTTATTAAAAAGTCAGACTTGTCTAAAACAGGTGTAAGAGAATTGAGAATATGGATGCTTTTAAAGGTTTTCATTCCCCACATCAGGTTTTTTTCTCCCTGTAGTGGTATTGGGTTCAAAGGCTAAGCTGATCCTTTTGGGACTTCAACAATCGAAGTCTTCTCTCATCTTGCTGGAGTGTCCATTCCGACTGGAATGTCTAATTTTACAGCAAGGTGTACTGCAAGTCTTACTCAAAGCAAGCTCATTAAAGAATGGATGTGTAAAAATTTGAACACCATTGTATTAAAGATTTTTATGTCAGCTGTTTTGACTTCCATAGCAAGTTCCTACATTTTAGTTTTTTATCCCTGTGCTAGCTGTATAACTGCATGGTTTCCAGGCAGGAATCTTTTCTTGATTTGAAGATGTCAGAAATGAAGTCTGTTTCTTTAATAGTTTGTCCCAGTGTGTGATTGACTTCATTGTAAAAAACAGGCTATTCTGAATTTCTCTGGGCTCTATTTCAAACTCTGGCTTCCTCTGCTACAGTAGAGAGCTCTTCCATACAATGTATTTTCCTTCAATCTATCAGTTTTAAAACTGATAACTAAAAAACTGATAACTAAAGAAAATTTTGTTAATCACAAATTTTCCACCGATCTCCACAGTCTCTTTTCTGTGCTCTCTTCAATATACTTCTAAAAAGCAGGAAACAAAGCTAGTCCCTTTTACTATCATATTGGTCTACCTGGTGAAATGCAGAAGGAGTAGGTACAATACTAGGCATTCATTTTGAGTTGTCTGGGATATCTATGTTGTTTTCAGATGCAGTGGTTTTGAGCACTGTCTCATCAGTTTTCCATCATCCTTCTCCCTATATCTGTGTATAGTTCTAAACAACATTTGGTCTTGATCACTAAATGACTTGGCAGCACTAAATCCTCTCCTCATATTTCGTACCATTCTATCAGTCTGTGCTATCTGCAAAACTTTTCTGGTAGCGGATCATTCACGTTTACTTTCCACATAGCGATTAGAACGTGACTAATGCTGGCCACCGTGTCAGTCTGGAGGAAGGAATCCCTTATGAGGGTCACCACTCAGTAATGATCCCCCATTTATGTTTATCATCATGTTAATTATTAGCCATTACTTACTTCACGTAGTCTATGATCTGTTGATGTTCGATGCTGCTTGGAAGAAAAAAAAGCTCATTCCCTAGCTGGAGTAAATCAACTCACATAGTTTCTCCTGGTAGATGAGCTTGCCATCTTGAAAGGTTTGGCCAACAAGATTTGTTTTCCAGACAAACACACTTGTTGGCATGCTTTCTATCTTCATATTATCTGTCAAACAAACCCTGAACCGGTTTTTTAGTGCCTAGTGATATGCTACAGGGCCTGTAAATACCCGGGTAACTGACAGCCTCAGTCATGATAGTAGCATGAGGCTTTATAATTTGAATAATCTATATAATAATAACTAAAAAGAATCTATAATCTAACAGGCTTTATAATTTCCAGGATTCTGTTTAAAATCAACATGGGGACACAGCGTTCTTCAGTCTGCTACAAGTGAATTACACGGCCTAGTGCCAGACATTAATATGGCTAAGAGGCCTAGCTGCATGCAAAGGTGAATGTTCTTTTTTATTTCTGTTCTGAAGCAATTTGATAAGAAAAAAAATGGTTTAAACTCTGCTAAAAGCATCCTGGCACAGGACAGATGACTTCCTCCAAGAAGGGTTTTTACATTGTCACAAGATTACTTGATTCCTAGAATAAAATTCTTCATTGTTTCTGAATGAAAAATATGAAAAGTAGACTGGAAAACAAGATTTTTTGACACCCCCCTCCAAATTTACATAAGGCAAAATTGGTTTCTTGAAGGTATTCTATCCTTCCAGTCAGATCACAAATATACCTTGAAGTTTAGCACCTGATTAAAATGGTGAGACAAAGGTAAATGAACAGTAATGTTGTGTCTTGTACAGGGGGTGGGAGTTGGGGAAGAAGGGCCTGGGGCAGGTCTCAAGGACTTCAGAAGAGCCTGCGGTTACAGGATGATTTCACCACTGTTTCACTCTGGCTAGACAGACAAGCCAAGATAAGTAAACCAAGCCTGGTAAAGTCATTAAGGCTTGGAAAATGGAGATCAAATTGATATCTTCTAAAAACGAGTAGCTAACCCAGGCCTGTCACTGTTTGGGCAGGATGTGTATGAAAGGATTACATTTAGATGTTTTCAAGGAGAAACTAAAAGAAAGCAGCAGTGTTCTGCAAGCTCAATAGCAGTGAAAAGCTAGAAAAGCTAACATGAGAGTGGAAAGGACAAACTCTGAAAGCAAAGGTCTAAGAAAATGGGCTTTTCCTCCTGCTAAGGAATTTTTTTTTTTATCATCCCTAGATGCTCTCACAATAAACAAAAGACCATGTGGCATTTCCCTGTAGAGCCGCATGTATTTGAGAAATACAAACTACAAATTAACAACAACTCAGGCAGACTTAGGAAAGGAAACAGGAAGAAAGGACATCTCCTGTTTGCACCAAAAAGAGGGGGATGGTGTAGCTGTTGCCGTATCCCCCAAAGTTTACATTTATTCCATGCCATTAAAACAGGATAGAGTAACAGCATTTCAGCAAAGAAAAAGATGAATGTATACCTCGCATTTTAGATCAATACAATCAAAATATTATTTGAAACAACAGACTAAATAGGAGGAATATTAGGTCTGTTGCATGCTCAGGGAAGTAGAAGGGAAGAATTTGTCAGCATTTCATTGGAAGGAAGGGCTAATGTTGCTCAGATGGCAAGCAATAAAGCAGGGAAAACTGAGTCTGAAAAACAACATTCATAGACAAGATAGAACGGGGAAGGCCAAGAGCATCTATTTCTCAGGAAGTTCAAATAACTGTTCTCTAGCAGGCATGGAACAAAGGAAGACAAAACAGTAGGTCTCCTGTGAGAGTAATGACATGGACACTCCATTATGTGTATCTTCATTTCCCATGAATCTGCACAAAGCACAGACGGATGGACAGCTTATGGCACCGAACAGAAGACTTCTCTTTCCTGAGGCTCAAAAAATTATGCCACTACCCACATAATTCAAACATGACAGTGTGTCTACTATGCAGATTACTTGGCAGAAATCTCTGAAAAGTACTGCTAGTACATTATCATAGACCTGCCTTACTTCAACTAACACGTGGAAGATGCATGCCCATTGTGTAGTGATTTGCAGAGAACAGGGCAGTGCAGTACAGTGACGAGAGATGAAATGTGTGGGTAGGGACCAGGACAGGGATGGGATGGCCACCTCAAGTTCCTAAGACATGTTGCAGTTAATCATGTGTGTATATGAGGCTGCGCATCGAGCAGTGATGTGATCATCTCTAGGGATCCTGCAGAGTGAAGCTTTTAAACTTATTCTGAACTTGAAATTTATTTGCAAGTTCTACTGAGCTAAATTAAATTTAAATATGTGACTATGCATTTTGCTCAGTCCTGATAGAAGATTGAATCAGGTCCTTAATCATCTAATGCAAGTGGTCTTTGGAGTTCTGGTTTGATATTTTAAGAGGAATTATATGGCAGAGTAACATAAGAACATCATTGCAGGTCAGTTGACACAGCAGATGTCAGCTTTGCTCATTAACAAATTTTAGGTTTTGTAAATATTTTATAATAAAGGATTAATCAAGAGAAAGAACACAACCATTTAAGAATGAGTTTGAATTGTGCCTTGCAAATATCCACAATATAAGACATCCGAACTGCTCTTATGACACTGGCACCGTATACTTTATTATCATTAGAGTGTTCCCTATGGCAATAACTTCATCCAGAGAGAATTTCAAGAGTAGTTGCATTATCTATTGAAAAGCAATTTTTTTTTAGTTTCTATTCAGGCAAGGTAGTTTTAAGAATAACTCTGAAGTTTACTCCGAAGGCCATTTTAATCGTCTGTAGATCTTACGATATTATGTTACCTTCTTTCATTTGGAACTCACGGCGTAAGAAAGAAATAGAATGACATAAATTGGATGTTAGAAGAGTTCTGAAGGTAGACATCAGAAGAATTCAAGAGTAAGAAGAGAACTCAGCATTATTTGTTATTTTCCATCCTAGAAAGAGAACAAAGCATCAAAAACATCAGCAGTGAAAGAAAGCTCAGTCAGAACTATATTATCATAACATATGAAACAAGTGAGCTGGCACCACCAAAAGGTGTAAAGTCTGAGTCTGTGTCTTAAAATCATTGATATTGTGATCAGAAAGATTCTTTACACCATAGAAAAATAATATGAAGAGCTGTATGCATTTGTTGTAATAGACATTTTAGGTTTTACCTGCTATTAGCATTTCAATACTAAGTTGTACTCACTTGGGTGAAAAAATCTTCACAATGTTGAGAGAATTGAGGTCTGCTGATAGGATGTTATAGAATGAGATCCTGCACTTTTTTTTTTCAAGTACACATGGAAATAATACCTAGTTTGAATAGAGTTGAGATGTAGACCAAGACATAGACTTGTCACATACTTCTTAATACACTCTAAGGAGAAGCATCCTAAGTGCTCCCAAGCTCTTTGGCATTCCACTAAGAATGAAGCCGTCAGCAAGTTACAGAGGTAATGAGACTCTCAACTGAGATGGGAATTACTTTTTCTGCATCTTGTCTCTCTCGTTTATTATAATATACAATAAGCAACTACTGTCATTCCCCTGCATGGTTACTAATCATTTGCAGTGATTTCAGTGGAAGTTGCCAATTCTGGATGAGATTTCTGTAGCAGACTTCTTTTATTCTTCATTGTCACCATATGATTTTTATTCATGTCTGGATGTATTGTAGCATTTCCTGGCTATCAAGCCTATTTCCCTGCCAATACTGGAATTTTCTTAGTGGTATATTTTGCAGTGATTTATCCACAATATATCACTGAATAAAGCAGCAGTCGTAGAGAAATTCTGCAGTGATTCAAATGTGATTAGTTACTTTAGGCTTTTTTTTTTTTAATTCCAAAACTTGATTCCTATTTTTGAGATTCTCTGCCTTTCTTGTATCTGCTCTCTCATTTCCCTACTATTTCTTCCTTTCTGCTTCTGCCTCCTGTTGCCCTTCCCTTGGCCCTAATGGAGGAGATGGGATTTTGAGGATGGGTGGCGTTAGGAGCTTGCAGAGTGTCACAGGAAGCACTTAGAGCTGAAAGGATTACATGGTTTTGATGCTGAAAAGATACAGCCCATTTCTATCCAGCCTGATTTAAGTATCAAGTAATATGGTTACTGTTGCTTGCATTCAGACCTGCTGCTTTTGGTTTTACTTTGCACCTGTAACAAATAGGGATTTGTCATACAGTAGTTGATTTTTATTAAGATGAAAGTTAGTCTCATGGAGAAATGCACTATCAATGAGGAAAATGTGTTATCTTGCTTGCAGAAGGCAGTCTTCAAACCCTGAAGATCATGGAAAAATGAGACTGCCTTCTTTAGACGGGGGACAGTAAATGGCAGCCCATCCTCCTGCAGCGTCCTCTGAAAGCATGCTACGTTTACATTTCTCCTTGGCTGTATGACCTCCACGTAAAAGGAGTGCAAAAGATAAAGTGAGACTGTAAACGATGCTGGAAGCATCATTAACTTTTTGTGTGGCATTCGTTTGGAAAATATGGTGTCTTTAGAAAAATGTGCAATATGCATGGCTCAGCCCCAAATCTTCCAGCAGTCTAATACTGGCAAGGGAGGGCATCTGTAACCCCCTGGGAAGCAGTCTGTTGAGATTTCCTTTTCTCCTCTTTGTTGATTTTTATTTCCATTTCCTTTTCCTCTCTCTTTCTCAGTCACTTAACGCCATTCTGCACAACAGAGGGGAGCATCTGGCCCTAAGTAAACACCCAATAAAGTAAGTGGGGGAAGTTCACAGCTCCCTTGGTGCTATTGTGTCTGGCTGGCTGGCTGTGGACTCAACATGATAACCATGCATCGATTTACATTGACCAGACTATCTTCACAACCAGAAGTGTTAGAAACCTTATTTTAATAGAAGCTTAGATTCTGGAGAATAGTGTAAAACCTCTCCAAAGGCTGCAGATCAGCGGTTCCATCTGTGTTTCTGCAAATGTAGAGGAACAATGCCCCAGCTGATTATGCAAACGGAATGAAAATAGTTATTTTAAAAGTGCATAAAATCAATACTTTGGGGAAAACAAGTCAGCTGTGTTTATACTCAGTGTACAGCAGACATTTTGTTTCTTTGTCTGAAAAAATCATAGGAAAGCCACGATTGCAAGTGAAATAAAGCAGCCGATCATACAGTGTAACGGAGGGAACATCAGACACCTCAGCAAAGGCTTAGAGCATTTTAGGTTCCTTTTGAGAGAATATAAATTATATTGAGGCTGATATATTTCTATGTTGTTTGAAGTCAAAGCCAAATATTCTCAGCACAGAGGGAATAACCCAAATCCCGTTGCTGATAATGAAAAGTTTATAACTAAATCCATGTCTGTGGTGCTGAAAATTTCCTCCTAAATGCTGTCTCTTTTGGCCTGATGGGATTATTTGCAGGTATTGGTATGAAGGTGTGTGTACATCAATATGCATAAACATGCTCCTCGTGCAGTCAGGGTTCGTTGCTTCTGTACATATTATTCTAAAAATAGGAAACAAAAGCATCTGAGAAACAGGGCTGGAAGAGAACAATTTGAAGACCTGTAGGTTAAAATGGATTAAACCTCATCTTTCAGCAAATGCTGTGTTATTTATTCAGAGTTTCTCTGGGGAATTTCCCTACCCCCTACACTTTATAGAGAGTAGTGATGTTTCTTAATTAAAAAATCAAACAAACACGGAATGGAGACTGCCCCACACAGCTATTCTCTGGTGGGAATAGGAGGCACTCTGGTTGTCTCATGGACAGCTTCTAGGTCTGTGGGACCGAGGCCACAAAGGAAAGGAAAGGTTCTGTCTGGGGAAGTCAAGCTTTCATCGCTCACCCTAAGCCAGCACTGTCCTGGGTGGCTCTGCTGCTCCTGTAGTGCCATATCGTAGGAGTTCCCCTTTGGTAGGGTACAGCTGGTGGCCATGATGAGGAAGGTGTCTGATAATCTCATCAGAAGTATCTTTTGGGTTTATTGATTTGCCCACAGTGGAGATGTGGTTGGAGTCCACCAGCACTTTGGTTGCAGACACTTCAACATTCAAAGGGTATGAACAGGTTGTGTTTTTCTCATATTTAGATAAATTACAATTTGAGTAAAAGTAGAAACACTGGCATTTTCAAGTTCACTTCACTGTCACTTAAGCCTCTTTAGTGTCAGGTTCATTTCTCTCTCTCCCACCTCTCTGTGGAACAGGAAACACTCTCTGCAGGCTGTAAGATGGATTCTGCTGTAGATTCACTTTGCAGAAGTACACACAAGGGTAATGCTGACAGATTTCAGCCTGTGCTACCAGGACACCAATGATGCCTCAGGATATTTCAGCAGAGTCCTCGCTGCAGTGCAATTAGTGACTTTGGGGGCATAAAGCTCTTGTATGCTCTTGACTGTAAAATTTGGTTCTGTACTAAGGACCAAGTGCATCAGTGATGCAAATCATTATCAGCTTTTGAAAGAAGTCAGGATCACCTTGTAACGTGCCATCATGTTTGTACTTGAGTATTTGTGCAGCTGATCCTAAGTTTTTCCAAGGACTAAAATTTAAGTAATACTGCCTCCATCCCTTCCTAAATCTGGCATTCTCTTTTCCGTATCTGGAAACTAACTCACGTTGTCAATTCTGTCCCTCTACAAATGCAATTCCTGTTCTCAGCCATTACATCTGGCTGGGCTCACTCTAGTTACAGCACATGAAAGAGCATCAGCAGTGGCTAATGTGAGTGGGACAGACTATTTGGGTATCCACTGGGGATTAGACATTCAAAAGAGTAAGCTCAGTGCTCTTTCCATCTGGCCACTTCATTTCACTGCCTGTTTGGGACCAGTACTTCTGAAATCTGCTTTGCAAAGTCAAATATTGATGTCATTTTATTTGTTCTTAAAAGACAGTAAACCTTTTAAAATGTTTTAGTTGTGCAGAGCCACAGTATGACAAGCATGGAACAACTGAAATGTAAATCTCGTGTCTTGGGTCAGATCTCCATAAAAAGTACTCCTGGGAGAGCACAGCAGTGGCCTCCTCTGGCACAGCTGATCCAGGCTGGATCTGTGCAGAAGAAGGGTACCGGTGCCATAGTGGCTGTGTGTGTTTTGCCCCGATGGAAGAGCTACCATTTCTTCAGCTGTGTTTGTTTTCAGGGTTGTTCTTTGGTGTTTTTTTAGTCATGTGTCTGTTCTCCTGAATGGCCAGGCGAGCTACCTGATCCATCTGTGAAACCACAACATTTCTGCAGCTGCTCTCAGCCTGGTGCAGCAGAGCTCTGGAATCCAACACTGGATGCCCCAAAGCTCTAGCGGGGTTGCTTCATATATGACAGACAGCATCACCCCCGGTGTTTGACCCCCGTATTATTCCAGGGGGGTCAGGTAGGAGCAAGGCAGGCTCGGGGTGCCCCTCTCCTGCAACTGGTGTCAGAGGTCAGCCCTCTCAGAGGTCAGCCACCCGAATTCCCCGTTCATCACCACTGGCATGTAACGGACGTGCTGACAAATAGAGCTAGGTATAAAAAGTGTTCTCAACAGGCTACCTGATGGCCTTAAACCTTAATTAGTGGTTAGAAATTTGCACTTGTCACCAGCTTCTGTGACCAGGTAGGTGCCTGGAGTAGAAAAAAAATACAAAGGCGTATTGTAATTTCTGAAATTGCTAATGCTGTAATGGGCATCCACCTGGAAAGCAGCTGCTTTTCACATTTCTCCCCCCCTCCCATTCCATTTTATCAGCAGTGACATTTGTCCTTACACCTTTTAATTTTTTATGAAGATAAATGAAAGTTCGGTTCTTCAATAACAGGGGTGACTTTTTCAATCCTTTTTACAGACTTTATCTCAATATCCTATCCATGTCCAAAGGTGAAGGAGAATATGTATTTACAGCATCAATTTGAGGGTTTACTTTAGAGTTTCTCCATTCTTTTTGAGCAATGCAGTTTGATAAACCAGTTTTGTTTTTGTTTTTGATTTTCCTCTGTGGCAACTTAGAAGTTACAGGAAGTCAGATCTTGTGATAGCATATTTTATTAGCCGAATTATAACGCCAGTAATTTCACAATTTTTGTGTGTTAAAAAAAAAAAAAAAAAAGTATGTCTTGCTAAATTATACTTTGAGATTATACTTTGAGAAACTATATTCAGCCTGTTAAATTTTTGCACAGTTTCTTTTAAAAAATAACATTTTTTATTATTATCCTTAGTAGCTCATGTCTGTTGTGAGTGGTTTCTAAGAAAGGATTTGGATTTTAGTGTTGGTCTTCTTGAAATGCCTGCAAGTTTCAACTTTGACTTAAGTGCTTACAGGAATTAATTGTGATGCATTCAGCAGCAGAAGTGAATTTGTCGTACCTGTGAATGAGATGCACTATTTAGAAAAAGAAAAATCAAGGTTAACACATTTGGGTAGTTGTTCTCATGTATCTAATCTCATATTTTCTGTTCTTTGCATAAGTCAGGTAGCTGAGAGTGCAGTTTTCTCTTGCATGCTTTTTAGCAACTAAGAATATGAGCTTTCAATGACATAGGATGTGAGCAGATCAAGTTTGCAAAGTCATTGTGAATCTTAAAAATGGAAGATGCTGCCTAAAGAAACTCTGCCTTACTCTGAGCAGCATCCATGTTAGCAATGTCGTATCATTTTAGCCAGTGTCAGTGTGGGATTAGTGAATGTGTTTGTCTCAGTAGGGTGATCCACGACCTGTTTGTACCTGGGCCATTGTTTTAAAAAATATTCTGAATTTCTGCATAACAACTCAGTAACACCTTTACTCTAGCAAGATTGGAGGGAGAAATAACTCCCATATAAAACATAACATCAGGAATGCTGGTATAAGCATGTAGGGGAAGATGGGTACTTTTGTACATAGACAGCACGTGTCTCCTCCTCCCTTTCTGACCATACGTAGATGGGGAAGGTGGCCAGGCTGGGTTTCTTGACGTGAAGGACCTTGTGAAGTTCCCCGTGCTCTGCCTTGCAGCTAAATCAGTACCATCGAGGAGACGGGACCGTGCAGATCATCTCTTCACTCTTAACGTGCCTTTGCAGTCTGAGCCACAAATTGACCCCTATTGATCTGATTTGACTACACTTCTGTGGAGCAGACAAACAGTGCGGTGGAATCCAGGATCCCAGATAATAATACTCTTTTGTGTTAATCACAGGCATCAGCAGAACCCAAAGGCTCTTTCTGGCTTGTGTGCATTCCTGTTCCTGCCATTGGAGCGAAAAAGTATCTGCTCTAAGGAAAGAGTGTTTTAAGTATATTGATACTTGATACTAAATAGTTGCAAAACTTAGCCCTTAGACAGAAGTCTGTTTTTCAAATCAATGGCTCACGCATTACTGTAAAATCTATTGATTAAAAACAAAGCATAATGTTAGTCATTTAGTCAGTAGAGTGATGCAATAGTGAAATAAATTTATCCTTTGACTTTTGCATTAACCTTTTATTGACTGCTTGCATACTCGTAATTAACACACACTTTAGCTAGCTTGGTTAATTTTAGTATCGTGATCAGTGTCCTCTAATGTAGCTGACACCCTGATCATCAAAGTGTCAGTGCAGCCCAAGGGACCACAACCAGGTCCCTGGTGCCAGTGAGCGCACACCTGCCTCGGGGAACGCAGCCACCTTCCAAGGGAAGGAGTCAGACCTTGTTACACCAATGCCTCTCATGACTTATGTTAATGTTCTGCTGTTGGTAAACATGAACGAGCAAAGTCCATTTGACAAATGTGAATAAAAAGGGAATCAAAAGAGTGTGAAGATTACATGGGAGAGAAAGTGCACAGCAGCAGTAGCCTGGTGTTCCATCAAAATGGGCTTTTTGCATTGGAACTGGTGCAGGTTTTGATTGTTTTAGCAAGAAAGCAAGGGCCAAGGAGTCTTGTGCATTCTGCACACCTCTAGACATACAAATCATGCTTTTCTGGTGTGTTGGTAAACTTGTGTTATCGAGGTGCTAGAGCTAAATTGCTCAGAAATATGTCATGGTGGTTGTTCCCTACTCCTCTTTATGTGGCATCTTTTCTTCCACATCTCAGGGCATGTGGCATTTCCACTCTTAACACGTTTTGTACATAAATATACAGGCATTGAATTTACTTGCTTTTGGAGGCTTTACTTCATTATCAACGCAAATAACAGTTTTTAGTTAACAAATAATAGTATAAATCTTGTTACTTTCCCACTACCACTGTACTTTGATGACTGCAGTGTTTTCCACATGGACCCTCATCTATTGCTTTGTATCTGGGAAAAGACAGGAATTCTGGCTGTTCTCTGTTATCATTGCTAACCTGTAGTCCCTCACCTGGAATATATGGCTAACACTTCCCGAGCACATGGTTGCTGGGAGTTAGGGCACACACGTAGCTGTGGGGTGGCCTTTCGAAGATGGTAAGAAAACCAGAGAAAGGAAAGTAGTGGCTGGAAGAGCTGCTCACAGCATCGTTAGTGACTTCAGACATGTTTACAGTGACAAATGTCCAAAACCCAAAGGTGAGGGAAAAGCTGGCCAAGCAGTTTGTGAAAGAGAGTGAGGGGAAGAGACATTAAAGATAAAAAGGAAAAAGGGGTAAAAAGAAGGAGGCCTTAAATGGTGAAGGTGGTGTTTTTCCTCTCAATGAAAATTCTTTTGTTAATAGCAAATGAGTGAGAGAATGTTAATTATTATAAATTGAGTTTTGCAGACCACATAATATGCCTGCAGTATTTACCAGCTGAGCTTCTTGATTTGTCATCTGCAATAATCTGTACATGGTTAATTTATCCACTCTTAGATTGAAATGCTTAGACTGGAGTATCTTATACTACCCAGCAAATTGAGCGTATTATTTTGTGCCAAGACAGAAAATAAAGCAAGATTTTAAAAGCCTTATAGAGTTATGCTGTAATTAGTTTCAGCTTTCCCTGCATATTAATTTTCTCCCGTTCCTTTATATAATTTGGAAAATGTCTCCAGAACATGATGGCACAATCAGTTAAGTACCTCTCAGAACTCATACACTAAACTGCATTTGCTCTAACAACTATTATAAAGCAGCCTGCAAAACAAATCCTCTGTTATTCTGTACAGTGCAGCTTATCAATGCAAACAGTTTAATATTTATGCTAAGAGGATTGTCAGAAGTAGCTTCTGTTCCTTTAATTCTTGTTTTAAATAAATAATGAGAACATTTAAACACATTACTCTTCCCAGGGCCCTGAGGTCGGCTAATCTTATTATTTATGAAGTGATGTGCTACATAATAGTACTTAGTGCATGTTAACAGATGCTATTATCAGGGGCTGATGTGGAGAGCTGAAGATATATTGGAATGTTATGTGTTAATACTGTCCTTGCAGTGTAATGTACGATGGATTGAGTGCCCAGGATGCTGGTGCGGCAATTAACCACACACCAACATGGGTGTAAAGCTGAAGTATGTTTTCTCAGGGGTATTACACTGCCATTAATAATTCCCAAGAGACATCTTTCACTTGGAAACTGTCTCTTCCAGAAGGCCAATGGTGTAGGCAAGGAAGTTACAGGTGTCAGTACTTTTAGAGTTCATTTTACAGGGATGAAAGCCACATACATATGTTTGAAAGAACTTTTAAATCATCAGAACAACTCTATTGTATAGAAGCATAAAGTATAGACATTATTGAAAATGTCTTAAAAGAGATAGAAGCTTATTTCTGGGATTTGCTTCCTGTATCCTTGAAGAACTGCGTTGACCTGCAGTATATACTGAAATTATAACGCGTAGCATTTTTCTTTGTCTTGTCCCACTCCAAATGTTAACTAATTAATCATCAACATGCAAATTGTTCAAGGGGATGTGAAAAAAGAGGGGGAGAAATCCTCATTGGAGTGTGGCAATTTTTTTTTGATGCAACACATTATATTAGAGCCTAATCTGAAGGGATGTGATGGTTGCCACTTAGAAAACTTTCCTCTGCAGGCTGCAGTTCAGTTGAATATTATAATTAGACTTCAGTAGTATTGATGAATAATCCATTTAATAAAAAACACTGTAATTTAAACATTTTCTCGGGGGACTAACATACACTAACCTCTTAATTTAATTTTATTGAAGTTTTGCCCACCTATTCATCATTGGAAGTTGTTATTAACCTCCATTTCCATTTATCTTTATAGAATTTTCTCGTTTTATATTGCCTTTTTCAGAGCTAAGCAGGTTGATACACTTGTAAATCTCCAGAATCTACAAAGCTAGTCCGGCTTCTTTAATATTGTTTAATCTATCCCCCCTGACCTTAATGCAGTAAATTCAGTTTAATCTTTCTCAATAATCTAGTAAGATGTTGGAAACCGGCAAACATTTAAATCTGATAATGGTTTAATCACATACTTTAAATAACAGCTGAGATAATGAAAAAATAATTTACTGTATAAACGTACACTAACTGAGTTTTCTCTGTGATTGGCTTTTGAGAAATCCCTATAGAAAATACAAAGCCTACAACAGAAGTCAACTTCACTATAACTGAACAACGCATTTGGTCGGATGATGTGTTTGTTTATTTTCATTCTTCTCTGTAAGTTAAAGCACAAATGTATCGTTGCTGAGTGTTTGATTTCTTGATATGGTTTCTTGATGTAACTTTACTTAGGTAGTTCTTCTGCTTCCTTTTCATTTCAGGTGCCAGTCAGAAGCAGCAGAGAGCTTGCCAGAAGACCAGAAACCTGAATGCCACCCCTTCTGGACAAATGATGAATGTAATATGCCTCTGCCATATGATCTTGAGGAAGTAATAGCTCACCTACAAAATCTTGTTCAGTAGGTAGAATATCAGATGACCTTCCAGCCTAGAACTATTAATGCTCATCATTTGGAGTAAGTTTTTAGTTAGCATAATTTTTTTCATCTTTATGATTCCTCAGTTATGTGTTGGTTTATGTGTCAATGCAGATTTTACTGCTCTCCACACAGTATATCTTAGTTACTGTCTCACAACAAAACTGACCAGACACCAAAACTACAGAAAGAGTTGGCTTTTAAGATGTGATGTCCAGAACACCAGCCTCTGTTCTTTCCTCTTCATTCAAATCCCCATTGATCCTGTACCCCATGGGTAGTTGTGTTTCCACAAGTTTCCCAGACATCTACGTTTTAGCTTGCATGACTGCCTAGAACTGCCTCTGGCTCAGCAGTTTGAGCAACAGAAGGCATAGCTCACACGTGGGACAAAGCAGAATCCGTAATCTGGGCATCCTAACAAGAGGCCAGCTCGGAGGGAGCCTGATAGGTGTGTCCGGATAGAGCTGTGCACACAATGTGGTGACATCTTTATCCAGTAATGTAGGCAGAGGTAGAGGAAATGGTGGAGAAAGTCCTTTATGGAATGGCTCCTTGTCAGAGCCTTTATAAAACTGAGGAACTTGTGAAGGAGCATCCTGGCATAGATACTAAGCCTTTTTTGCTGTTTTTCATCATGGAAATTGTATGGTACTTTTTGTATTTTGTCAGAAATGGGTTTTGGAGATTACGAGCATGATGCTGATAGTAAGTCAGCCTCTCGTGGCACCTGTCATCTCAAGGTGTGAAGCACTCCCAAGTACTAAACCCTTCATATACAAATTAGCGTTACATTGTGTGTGCAGAAGATCTGACACGTCCATTATTAGACCTAAGGTGCATCCTCGTTGTCTGGGTTTTGGGCAACCTAGTCTTGCCTGCTAGTCTCATCCCCACACAATTGTACATGCCTGTATGGCTTTATCAAGAACACCTGACAGTGTTTGTCCTGGTGGCTGGGTTTTAAAAAACTTTCCAAACTAGGGACTTCCTACCTGGACCCTCATGGGCATAGGCCTCTGAAAGACAGTGCTCACAGGTCCAGTCCGAGGGTGCACAGCTCTGCTGTGGCAGGACAGCTTACAGTTTGTCTTTTACATGCTTCCAGGAAATTGGAAAATGTGGATTTGGACTTTTTTGGCCTAAGAGCATGAATCTGCTGTCTGCTGTTCCTGGTTTATGCTCTAACAGATGCATAATTACATCTGCCTTCCTTTAGAAAGAATGGTGTGATCCGTCATTTGTACCTCTCAGAAGGGCCTTTGGGACCTACACACACAGGGGGAGTTTTCCAACATGCAGCAATATGGAACTCAGGATTCCCTGGAACTCAGGATTCATTTCCTAACCTTTGTTTTGTTTCTGCCTTTTGTGAATCCTGCTCTGAGGCCATGTTTCCCAGTACCTTGTCCAAAGAGCCGTGGGTTTCCATTTTGGGTCAGGCCCCCTGGCAAAACAGATTTAGATTATGTGATAGAAGGCATGGCAACATCTGTGATGATCTAGCCATAAGAACAAATCCAGAAGACTATGAGAAATGAAGCTGCTGTGATCTGGTTTGTAATAATATGCTATAAAAATAACAATTCTATATTGGATAATGTCCTGAATGAGAGATTTTTCATTTGGTTAAGATGCTATTCTTACTTGAGCTGGTGTGTGCCTTTTCCTTCATCATAAAAAGCAGAAGAAAATTATATTACAGTAAAACAGCACTCAGTCTGTATTACCACTAAAAAAAAAAAAAACAGTCAGACTCAGAGCTTGACATTGCCACCAAGAAATGGAATACGTCTCCTGTGTTAATCTTCTGTTTAAAATCATGGCTGGGGCCAGGCTTACCCAGAGCATACCAGGATACTCTGTTGGCAAAGCGTCCTGTGCGTGGATGAGTACTGCTGAAAACTCTGCTTTTGACAGTGTAACATATGCCAGACCTCCCTGCAGCTAAAGAAGCTGTGCCAGCAAAAATTCAGTTTTAGTGGTATAAAGCTGTGTCCACACCTACCAGCTTTTGCCAGGACAATTATATCAAGTAGAGGTTGTGCCTCTTAACACCTTTGACACCGCTATGCCAGCAAAAGTATAAAGGTCTGGATCGAGTGCTTTCATTGTATTCCTGCACTTCTGCTAAAGCTGTTAGCCACCATAGAGAAAGCAAAGACTCTTTGAAAAATAAATTACTTAAATTAGGTTTGATTGTATTATAACTGTAATCCACACATCTATCTGTTGTCTCATGTGCCACAGATTTGTTGACATTTGGAGATCCTTTGTTATGGGCATAGCTTTTCTTCCCTGCGCTATCTAAAGCTAGCTTTACCAGTGGGCAAATAGCATATATTTGGATTAATGCCACACTGAATACTGCTTACTTTGGAGATCACTTAGAAAAAAGCTAGCTGAAGATGTGGGAATTCTGCTTTTGAAAAAGGCAGTTCTCACAGAAACAGATACTGCTTTGGAAATGAGAAAGATGAATTCAAACAAGCTAATGATGTAACACAGTTAACACAGGGTTTGAGGGGATTGTTTGTTTGTTTATGTTGCTTTATGATTGTTTTGTGTGTTTAATTAAGCTCTGCTAGAAACCATGGGGATCACAGTATTGAAATGAATCTGACAGCCATGAAAGGGTAGAGGAGGCACATCAGCGCCGTAGTTTGTAGCTGAAGTGGAGGCATAGCTATTAAAAAATGATTGGCAAATAATTATTTCCAGCAGTAGTGAAACAACACTGTTTTTTTGTTGTTGTTGTTATTGTTGGTTTTTTCTTGTGTTAGGAGAGGGGTTGCAGCAATAATAGAATGTTTAAAAATACATGATTCTGGGTCTTGCCTACGCTGCACATTTAAGCTAGTGAATTAGCTGAACTAGTACTAGCTTCAGTGTGGTCAAATAGCACGCAGTTAAGCTAAGGGTGGCAATGACAGACAACTGAAAACCTTTGGAATGGGTAAGACCTAAGTTTCACTGGCAAAATACCAATAATCAAGTGGTTAAAGAGAGTTAACACTCCGTGTTGCATTCAAGTCTCACATCATCTGAAGCAGTGTAACTTGATTGAATTCAGTTGAAATATAGAAGTATATGGAGGTTTCATCTCTCCAAAGCCCACAGGAGTTGATGGCAAAGACATGAGTAAGGTTTATGAAACTGTTTGAAGCATGTAGTAATTCCAAAGGGTACCCCAAGAGAAGAACATGGTTAAAGAAAACTGAGAGGTCAAATATAAGTTATTGCTGTGTTTGAGATATAAGCAGACAAATACTTCAAAGTTTTCTTTATTTTATACAAATAATTTTAACGTAGTTCGTTTTGCAATGATACTTCAGCAATCCATTTGTATTCCAGCACTAAATAACCCGTTACCATTTTGGATGAGCTGAAAAACGCAGCCTCTAATGGATGCTCTGAGTATAGCAACTGTTTGCCAAGTCTGGATGCTGTAGATGCATAAGGACCAAGGTCAGTTTGTTTCAGGGAAGAGGTGAGAGCATAAATTAGCTTCTAACATTAGATTCAGTGATTCTTTTAAAATGGTGAAGTTCATGGCTTTGCTTACATTTACTTTTCATCAGTCATGAAAGAATTAAGGTAAAATAGTTCACTCGCACGTGTGTGTCAGGCTAAATGGATTACAGAAGATACAGATCTGTTTGCCTGTCTGCACTTGCCTTTAGACAATATTCATCAATTTTACTAAAGCTACTGACTAAACATGGAACCAATACAAATGAAATGCTCAAGGCAAGGGCTTTCTTTAAAAATGAGATAGAGAGTTGGTTTTACACTCAGAGAAAGAAAATGTTGGCAGAAAATGAAAAACTTCTATTGTTTATGTAATGCGGGGGATGAAAGGTAAAGGCCATTTTTAAGTAGTTGATAGAAAACTGCTGTGTTATGCCATGTAAATGATAAATGTTTTTATACTGCTTTATTCTTATCTCTGCATATGAAAATATTTTATCTTTTAGGTTCTTTCTTGTTGTTAAAAGGTTAAGTAAATAAAAAATATCAATCCCAGTGCACTAGATTTTAAAGAAATCATGCTTACACTCTGAACGTTACAGCAGATCCTGATTATCTTAAGTGTAAATAAGAATGTTATGGGTAGTCACCAACTGGAAACTGTCCAGGATGGGTAACATGCAGCATTATAAATGCCCAAATCAGTTGTCTTACTGTCATCCAGATGCCGTTTTTAGTTTCACTGATAATAATGTAGCTTTACTTAGCAAGACATACTTTAAAGTCATTCTAGACCTTTCAATGCTGTGAGCCAGACTCAAGGATTCTAGTGCAGGGGGGGAAATAAAAAAATACATTAATTATTACCAAAGTCTATCACAACAGATAATTAAAGTACTGTAGTGTGTTACCAGTAGGCATTGCTCCTTTCTCAGTTACCGTAGTGCAGTTCCCTTAGCCCTGTGTCACGCAGCGGAATTTGGGCTAATGCAGCAGAGATGAAACTGGTTGATGTTGAAGGTGGGATGAGAGGAGGAGAAGAGAAAAGACATGCAAGGGATGTGCCTTCACAAGACCACAACTTTATTAACTTGACTCATGTGGGAATCATCCAGCAGTAACTTGTACAGTGCAGGTCCTGACCTCTCCCTTGATTGCTACCATCTGGTCCATAGTTAATGGTAGGTCCTTAACCCCCCTCGTGCCCCCAGCAGCTGGTCCCCAGCTTTTTGCTGGGGCCTGACCACTGTCATCTTGTGCCCAGGTTACAGAGCTGGGAAGAGTGCTTGTTCCACTGTTAGGAACAGGCATGAGAAGCACTGTTCCCAAGCTTAGCCCCCACCTCTGTCCCACTACACCTCCGTGGCTGCGTACCTCCATACAACATCTGTTTCCTCTTGAGTTGTTGCAGCTCGTCTCCTGCTCTGCCCCACGGGGCTGGTGAGCTGCTGTGGGGAAGGGCCGGACAAACAGAGCACTGGCCACAGAGAGGTTCCTTGTCCCAGCAAAGACCACAGCAGACTGAAAAGCTCAGCCCTACGCTAATCTAGGGATAGAGGGTGGGTGCTGTTAGGTGGTGATGAAGGCCTTGGGAGGAGAGGCCAGCACTGTTTGTAAGGACCCCAACCTGCCCGATTCTGGCTGTCACTTCACCCCACCTGTAAGAGCAGAGGCAATCCTGAATAGCACCACTGTGCTTTTCCCTTTCCAGTCCAAATTCAAAATCATCGCCTTTAATGTCACTGGGCTTGTGTCTTGATTTGCATTCATCTTTCCGATTCACCTTAGCCTGAGGCATTCATTGAACAACAGAAGATAATTTATACGTTTGCAAAAAGACTGTACTTAGTAAGGCTGCAGAATTGGCTGAATAATATGTCAAATGAAAGCCAACAGATAACTGATAAAATGATCGCATTAAAATGCTGATGTTTGGGAGTGAGCCCTTGACACATGACATGAAAACTACGCGTTATCTGCTCGTTGCTTTGCAGCCAGCACTCAATTCACATGATAGAAAAGGACACGCTATTCTGCAGTTTACATCCTCTAATACCCAATTGGTTTTACAGTGCTGAATTTGGACACAAAAGTTTTTCTCCTCCCCCTCCATATCGTCAAATACTTGCTTTCATGCCAACACATCTTGGTCTGATTAGTCTCCTTGATTAGAGGCTAAAGTAAAAAGTCAGGTGTATAGGATTCCCATTATCCTTTATTTCTCTCGTTCTAAGAACAGGTCAGATAGAGTTATTTCAGTGAAAATGTGAACAATCAACTTCTGTTTACCATTAACCTTCAGTTTTCTTTTCTTAAAATCAAATCAGGGCTTGGTAGGCAGTTATTTTCATACACGTCCCTTGATCAGTGGAACAATCTGTCAAAAGCCATTAAAGCCTCTGTTAGGTTGAATTGCATTCAAAGCTAAACTATCCAATCATTTAAAGGGCTATGATGATTGTTTTTAATACAGTATACATTTATTTCTCTCTCTGAGTAGTAGCATAACTTTGAAACTGAGCCTGTATGACTAGGGCTTTTTGCTATCAGCACTCCTGAGAGGCTTGGTTTGCTGCAGAAGGTGAATGTCTACGTAAAAAAAGAAAAATTGAACACAGTGATATCACCTGTGTGTTCTCACAAGTTTTTTCACTTTTTTCCTACTTCATTACATCCATCAGGGTGTAATGCATGTGGAATGGGAAGACATTTTCCAAGGTCCTTTGCTCAAACATTTCACCAAAAAAATTAGCAGCTAATTGTAGTAATATTTTAAAGTGGCTTTTGATCTTAAGATCTCAGGATGCCTTACACAAGAGAAACTGAGGTAGAGGTCAAATGTGCAGCTGTGTTCTGCGTGCTAACACTGGAGCAGAGCATACGTAATGCCCCATCGCTGGCGTGTCCTGATTACTTCCAGTTAATCAGCTCCAGTTACGGGTCAAGGATGGTCTCAGAGAACTTTTTTTCTCCAAAGATATATCTGAAAGCAGAGTGGAATATGCCCATCTCATACAATATTTAATGTATTATTTAATTGTACAACACGTGGTAATACATCTCATGTAAGAGACATCTTTCAGGCCTCCTAATGCTTGATTAAACTTCAGAGTGAATCTTTTAGTTACATTCCAAGTCCCTGAGGTCTCAGTGGGAAAAGGTGAATTTTACTGGAACTATTAAATTTTTCCATGGAGAATATGCAGAGAATATTACAGTACAATCCACATTCTTCTGGCTCTGTTTTAAATACGTTCACTGGACAGCCCCCCAGGGTGGTGTAACTGCTGTACCAGGAAACTGAAGAAAATCCCCTGTGGGTATTTGGGTGCTATTTATCAAGGTGAAGATGCATTGCTGGAACATGCTGGAGTGCTTGTTATGCACCTGTTAGCACTTTTTGTCTGGTACCTATTTCGTAGTCTGGTAGTACTTTACTGAGAGCACTACTTTTCTAGTTATTTTGATGAACATCCTAATAATTTATTACCCAAACATTATCAAAGCATTCCATGGTTCTTTCATTGCCATTCTTTCCCTTCTGTCCACCAATGCCCTTTCTTTCCCATTTATTTCATTATTAATAGTCATGCTATTAAGAAGTTGTGTTCTTTGTTAGGCTGTCATGGCTTTAAAGTGAGAAAACATAAAAACTGTATCAGGTAGCTTTTTCTCAAGTACATTTATTTTCCAGCCTATTTATTGCGACATTTTTGCTCATTGTTTATTTGCTATTGCTACATGTAATTTTTATTAAAGACTATTTGTATAAAAATGTGAGATGTATATTTGATTTTGTGTAATATATTTGCTAATTTACCCACATTTATAAAATAAATCACTTAAAGAATGCCTTTGTCTATCATTTTTCCTCCAGAAGGTGTTAGCTCTTATCATCAATACTTCATTGTTGCAGTAAATGGAAGAAGGACCAAGAGGAGCATACTTTTCACGCCATTCAGGTGCCTATATGAGCAAATTAATTTTTGTAAGCTTCCTATATGCTGATTAGTGAGAGGTAAGCTTCTTCAGAGCAGCAAACTCAAAGGTACGCTGAACCTGCCCTTCAGTGGGGCATCTCTCTCTGACTGAACTGTACTGCAAACCCAAGCCAAGTGCCATAGTTATCCTCATCTGCTTATGTGAACAGTTTGTTGATTGGAAAACAAAAAGGAGGTAATGGGGAGCTTACTATTATTACTGAAATTCTTGGAATTAAATTCTGATTGTATTGCAGGTCTTCTAGTATGGAAGGCAGATTAATTTCCTTTTCTTTGGTAAGACTCACACTATAAATGGACGTAACTAACTCTCCACACACACAGTCCCCTTGTACTAGGGCTTCCCTCAATATAAATATATCTGGTTCTGCTACTGAATTTAGAAGTATTCTTCTGGCTATGCAACTTCCCATATCCAACCCACACTCTTACATGATGTGAGCGCTAATAACCCAGTGCCTACCAGCACTGCATCAACCTATATGAGTGCATAAACGGCATTTCCTGTGTTTATTGCAGTAGAAGGTGCAATGAAAAACACATGCAGTTGTTAAATAAAGCAGTATTGAAGAAATGTCTTGCATACACACACAAAAAATGCGATGAGGTTTGTGATGGCTGTTGTTTCTAGACTTTGTGGTGGGTTCTGCTGTCTCAAAGGAACAGAGTTACCACCAGTTCTCTCTCTCATGGCTGTAGATAGCCCTAAGTCAAAGCTACCCTGGATTCAGGTTACAGGGTAAGACAAGGATCAATCCTGCAAGTTTCATTTGGTGTGCTGAAGAATGCCACTATAAAGTCCAGCAGGCTGATCTGATGTGCACATGCCCATGACGCTTAGATGCACTGCAGTGTTCTGTATTAGGAATGTCCTTAACTCCAAAGGCTGTGTGCCCAGTTACTCTGCGTTACTAGATTCCAGCCAGGAGGTGATGAAAGCGTGAATAACAGAGGCCAGGTCATTATTCCTGCCAGGATGGAATGGAGTCTTCTAGCCAAAAAAAGTTGACAGAGAACATTTTTCACAAATTCACCAGCTTAGAGTCAGCAAGGCATCCAGGAGCTAAGAAAATTGATTTCGTAGTCTAGTATATTCTTTCCTTGGCTTCAGAAAAGTTTAACCAAAAGTAAGTGTGTGGGCAACTGGATGAAAGGACAACTTGGGAAAACAGTATTATTCTTAAATATGTCTTACAATTCATTGTAACATAGGTGACATTACTCTAGCAAGACTAAGATGAGCTTCCCTTGTATCCAGATTTCCTTAAGCTGATCCTTTTTTCTTCTGGTTCCCTTAGAGCCAGAGGTTCCTTAGATTTTCCCAGTCTTTATCTTTTTATAAAAATGGGTAAAACACCATCAGGGAGCCTTTTCTGGGGATATACAAGCACAAGGAGACTTCACCCCTCTTCACTCAAAAGTAAGGCACTCTTTCAGTCTCTGCAGTAGAGAACAGCTTGTCTTAAATGAAGCAGAGACTAATCAGGATGCCTCCTCTTGCACTAGCAGCTAGGGAGGCCAGATACTTTTGCTGGAACAGGGCTGAAACAAATGGGAATTTCCTGCACCAGCCAATCTTCTGTGCCACAGGAAGAAGCTGTCCTCTAAAAAGTAAAACTGAAAACCTGCCTTTAAAAAGCAGTTGCTTGCAAAGCCCCTCATGCAAGCCAGACCCTAAAGGCAAAAAGCACCTGAGAATATTGAGAGCCAAGAAGATAGAAAAGTTTAATTCCAAATTCTTGAGATGCATCATGGTTTTTGTTGATTCAGTGGGAAGGAGGGTGTAGCACCCCAAGGAGGCCCCCCTGCACAGCACCTTTTAATACCACCTGATTGAGCATTGCTTGTTGAGTTTTGAATTTTACCCTAATCCTATTCTTTCTGTAGCAAATCTGTCATAAAAGCCTAAATCCTCTCTGGGGAGTGGGACTTGTAATTGTCCTTCCATCACGAAGACTACATACAGGTAGAACATCACACGTAAGTCACACAGAATGTGTACACTGTGCTAAAAGATACTCTCCCATCCCTCCAGTGGAAAAACTTAATTTCTGAACTAAAAGGTTTAAAGTTATATTGCTGACATTGCAGGTCTGCAATCATCTATCAATCACAGGGTCTTTATTTTGCAGTTACACAGTTATAACTTGAAATAGTTTGTACTAACAGCTTTTTACAATGTTGGCATGCATTTCTATTCCAAGATCATTCAAATTAAAGAACCATCATCTCAAAATAATAATAATAATAATAATAATAATAATAATAATAGTAATAATAATAAAAGTTTGTGTCACTCCGGATACTTGCTTTTCCAGTGAGTGAAGAGTATGACTTTAGAGTTTGTAACTGAGCCCTTTCCTACTAGATACCATACATGCAAGTTTTGACCTGATCTATATGATATTCTCCATAAATATTTCTATTCTGTACAATTATATTTTATTTCAACAGGTATGTGTGAAATTTGTTGCATAAGCATCGCTAACACTTCAGAACTAATGGCACTTCATAAATCAGGCTTCTGTTATTATCCTATTCCTAGTTGCATCTTAATTATTTGGGTTCAAATACAGAGCACTGTTTTATAAGCCTTCATATTTTCTGTTTACAAGGATTTTACTAACATCTAATAAATTTAATGACCTCTAATAACAAGAGGAAGTGAAATCCTACTTAGCAAATTCATAGCTTTTCAGTGTATCTTGTGGCTTTATGGCATTTCAAACCCTAGGAATGTAAAAGCTGTTTAAGGAGCTGTTGCTGGGTTCAACTAGCTGCAGAGACTGTTAAGTTATTTTTGTTTCTCTTTTATTGCTTAACCTCTGGGGCCTAACTCTGGGCTACCTGATAAAGCAGCCGTTGAGGAACTTTAAACCTTACAAGCTTTGAGTTGATAGATATAGAACAAGGTCTTGTATTAAACAGACATTTTAAAAACATAATTTCAAATCTGGAAATTGATTGTGGCTTGACCTATTTATTTTGAAGAGCTCACTGTTTCTTACTGTCTCTGCTTTGCTGATATTATTAGATCCATTGTTTTTTTACCAGAACTCCCAACTGATAGAAGAAAAATCAATGCAGTGCAAAGCTTGTTGGGCAGCAGCACTTTCATTAGAGTCAGGGCCACAATTTGCTAACTAAGACCAAGTTATAACATTCCCACTTTTAAAGGTTACAAACTCTTGTACTGTGCAGCTCCCAGTACTCTCAGAAGTCCACGATCCAACACATGAAGCAGGCTAGGAACAGAGCAATCTTTTTTTTTAAAAAATCCATATTACACACAGATTTTTTAGTACATGCTAATATGAGAATTGCAGAGAATTACAGATCATACAGAATTTCTTTTCAATGCTGAATTTTGAACAAAGTGGATGTCCAAAGTAACGCTACCCAGGCTTTTTTTTATTATTTATCTACATACCCTTATGCTCACTATTTTAATCACCTTTTGGGCATAATGATCTCTCAGCCTCCTGTTGCACTGTGCATTTGGCACCTGCCCAAATGGTACAGGGGTCTTGGAGGAGGCACCCTTCTCGATGTAGTAGCCTGCGCTAGCTCATCTCGGATTGAGGATGCTCAGAGGTCTGTAGTTCAAACACACGTCTGCCCAGCTAATGGGGTCAGAACATCTTCCTCCAATAATGGATTGGTTCTCTCTCGGGTAAAGTGCCTCTAAGAGAAATTGAGAGAAGATCCATCCTTAAATAAGATTTGATGCAGCCCAGGAGAATGACAATTACAGCTTTTACTAACACTATTCCTAAGGCAAAGTCAAGCTTTATAGGAAACACAGGATGACAGGGTACTCGGGGAGCCTTTCTAGTGTAGTGACTGATAGAGAGGGCCATGCTGTGGAGAAGTTTTGAGAGAGCAAATGCAGCTCACACAGGTGGCTTTGCTGTTGAAGACAGCGAGGGGCTGCCCTGTGTGGGTCACCTTGGTAAAGCCTGAGTTATTTTCTGCTTGTGCTGAGTGCAGCTGGTGATGGCAACAGATGGTTTCAGCCAGCAGGTGCAACACACAGGAGCCACCCCTGGGGTGAAGGTTCAGCGAGGCAGCCAAACTCTACAGTAACGGAGGGGCTTGGAAGGGGCTGCCAAAATAAAGTTAGGAGCACAACTGGAATGCACCCGAGCAGCCTTTTGCCGGGGCTTAGCATGTCCCATGGCAGAAGTCTGAGCCAAGGGGCTCTGCAGAGGTGGTTGCAGTGGGAAGGGTGAGCTCCAACGCCAGCAGCTTCGGCTTGCTGCTGCCTGCAGCGACAGCTGCCTTGTGCGGTTGCTGATCAGACTCACCTCTCCCTTCTGTCCCGGGCCCTGCAGCTCGGCCTGTCCCAAAACACACTGTAATACCTACTGACTGCAGCTATGTCCGTGTCCTCTCCTGTTTTCCCCTTCGCTGAGTGCTCAGACGGAGGCTGCAGGAGATGGAGGCTGCGGGAGGCAGCGCTGGTGCCAGCACCTTCCTGCTGCCTCGGCTGGGAGTAGGTATGAAAAGGCATTTGGGTATCAGGGCTGTCATAGTGGAAAGGGTTGATGCAACGTGGCACGCTGAACTGCAGATGATGGCCTTTTTTTTTTCTCTTTGAGAAAATGCACATCACTTATTATTGATGGCTGAAGAGCAGGAAGAGAGAAATCTCTCCCATTTTACATGCAAGAGTTTGCCAAGGAAGGAGTTAAATGAACAGTGATCTAACGTAGGCATCAAAGAGCTGCACCAGAAGATGACTGTGGCTCTTTACACCCTCAAAACCACAAACCCCAAGGGGGCTGATGTAAAACCAGTGATAAGCTGGGATTTTAACGAACCTCTCGAGTACCTGCCCCGCTTCGGCCAACCTGCCACTGCTCCTGCCACTTGTGTGTAGCAGTCATACAACAAAACCCCTCGGTTCCCCTCAGCACTGCCTGCAGTGAGTAGCACTGGGTAATGGTGTTTGCTTATCCAAGGCGAGCCCTCCAAACCTGCACCAGCAACCGCTGGAGCAGCGTGTCTGTAATTACTGAAAGGGCTGTGTCATTCCTCCTTAATTCATATTTACCGTGCATCCCTCTCAGAGCCTCACAGGGCAAAAGATAAAAGAATACAGGCTCCCGTAGTGTAAACACAGTGCTAAGGGGTAATGAAAATACATTTCCTGAAATGCAGTGCCGTATTTTCTATTATTTAGAAACACCGTACATCATTATTTTAGGGAGAAGTAAAATATGTAAAAACATTTCTGTACATTTCTTCTCTAAAGCTCACACCGAGCCTTTCTTTCCTTTTTTTTAAAGCAGCCATTTAATAAAGCCTGACACTTAGTAGCAATGTTTTGAAATAATTTTTGCTGCTCTGCCAGCAGTTGGCTTTGCTGTGAATCTCTAAAGACAAATCCATCTACAGCAAATCTAGCAAAATTCAGCTCCGTGTTGTATGTCAGGGTTGAGGACTACTTGTCAGCTCTGGCACTGTCAGATTTTATCTTTAAATATGACAGGCAATTTGTTCAGGGAGCACTTCTGAATGACAAGATATAGTGGTGTTGTAAAACATGGCACCTGTGTGGTATGCCCTGCCTTTGTGGACATCAGAGGCTATTGTTTCCTTTGCTATTAGACAGCCACAGTCACACAGTAAGGTGTGTAAAACGTTCACAGAAACCTTTTAAATAGACTAGCAGGAAAGTAGATACCCTCCGGTCATTTAAGTCAGGCCATTTATCATTTTATCTTATAAAACACAGCATTCACTAAAATATGATGTAAGGAGAAAACCAAATGCTCTGCTGAGCAGCGTTGGTTGCAAGCCCAGCCTTTGAACCGGGCTGCTATAAAAGGGTTTATCTTTGAAGTGCCAGACAGGAGAAAAATTAGGATTTTAACTCCTTCCCAATCAGATGGGTGTCAAGAGCCACGCAGAGGGCTCCTGTTGACACACGGGCTGCATCAGGTCCTGCTGCAATACCCAGTGCTTTCTGCGGTGGGGCTTCCTGGAACGGGGCAGTAAGAACAGCTGATGAAACAGTAACACCTGAACTGTTTGGTTTAAAAATAAATACACAGAGGGTCATAGAGGGTAATGATTTTACAGTAAAAAAAAAAAAAAAAAAAAAAAAAAAAACAGATCTAACTATCAAAAGTAAACTGCATACATGCTGTGGGCATGCCACTGCCAAAGTCAATGGGGAGTTCTGCCACGCTGCCAGAGTAGTGTTTGCATGCTGGTGTGAGTAGTCTTCTTCAGAGCATGGTCAGCAATTAGTGAACCCAGTGAAAATCTGATCCTATAAAGACCCTGCATGCAAGCACATCCTGCTCTACCTGCCTCATGAGCAATCCGATGCTCTTGCCCAGCTGACAGCAAGCAATGGGAATATTCTGGAGTAACTGGGAGGGGGCCAAGCAATTCTTTTAAAATTAAAAAAAAAAAAAAAAGCAACAACTCTTGAGACTCTTTTGTTTCTGTTGCCTAAGAAGTGGCCAAGGTATTGTGGATTGAATGCCTTCTGCTCCTGCAAACGCGTGGCAGCAGCATTTGAGCTGCACTCACTGTCCTGGCAGGGACCGAGGCTGTGTTAGGTCAGTGACGTCAAGTCCAGACTGAGGCACTTCTGTGCAGATTTTCTGGATCCAAGAACAAGGAAAGTATCAGAAGGTGTGGTAACACTGTGGTCAAATCAGTGTCCTGCTGTCCATCGAAAGGTTTGCAATATTTGGTACTTTACCTGAAGGCTCGAGTCCTGGAAATGAGTGATTCTGTAAGAACGTTGTTTTGGCTTTCATGGAAGAAGCAAATATTTAGATTTTTCTGCCTAGAATTGAAGCAAACCCTGCAAATTCAAACACTAAGTGGCAAATATAGAGATCCCTATTCAAAAACTTCTGTTACAAACAGAACCACAGTCTTCATTGCTGCAGGCCGGCCTACTGAATAGCACTTAGAGGTGGTTGTACTGGATGTGTGTGTAGCTTTATCATGGCAGTTGAACACAAATGAATATAACTAATGCGCAATAGGGTGGGATCAGGGGTTAAGATGCAGTGTATATGCAACTGGACCCCTCATTGGAAGGATTTGGCATGGCTCAAATAAACTTTTGTGTTTCTTATTCTGAATAGAAATGAACAGCTGTCTTCTCACCTGGGGGTGTAAGCTGTAAAGGAAATTTTGCAGATGAGGAAAGGAGAGAGCCTGCACTATGTCTCCCTCATTGAGAGACAAAATTGTTGTATTCACTCCTAATGTAATTTCCAACTTCAGTAGAAGAATATGACATTTATTTTTAAAATACCGCAATTGTGTTCAGGTATGTATGAATTCACCTTGGATGCTTTTTTTATCTGTTTCCTTTTTATATACAAGGTTGTCATCATTTTAGAACCACTGGGAAAACTGTCAATACATCTTAACTAGGTTAAGATGTTCTGAGAATTAGGTTCATCTTCTAAGATGGTTTCCATAACCGATGAAAAGCAAGAAGCAGCTCCAGGGGATTAGTCATTCCACCTGGTTTTGATATTTATTTCAGGAGAGGATGAGCTTTCTCTGAAGAAGCCTATCCCTTCCTGTTGACTCTAGAGAGCTAAGATAACTTGCTTGTCTGATCTTCAGGTAGCTAAATTTGGCTGAGGAAAGTCCATTTTTAGTCATCTAAATCCCTTGACTTTCCCTCACCTGTTTTTGAAGGATGTTTGCCTTCTCTGCATTCACAAGCACTTGACCATCAGTGGTGCATTACCTTCAAAATGAAATCTAATTCAAAGGACTTAAAAACAAGGAGAAAGATCTTCTTGTAACTACTAGTGATGGATGATTGCTATGGTCACACAGAGCAACATAAATCTTGGTGGCACGCCCAACAATAAAAAGCAGACAAATTCAGCATCTCAGGGCAGCCGTGTATTTAAGCACAGGAGAGACATACAGGGAAAGGTTTTTAGACCTTACCTCCATTAGGAGGGCAGATAAACACCCAGTGAAGTAATTTTGCCTGCCCATCACTGAATAATGTGCTCTGAAATGGAGAGCTACACTGCACTTCCACTCTCTTCAAGCAAGCGGCCTTGCCAGCAGTTTTTGAGAGAATGTAATGAGAGAAGAAATCCCCTCAAACATTCAGGCAACCACATACATCCCAATTACCTGCCCCAAATAACTGAAGCTGCTGTGTGTAATTATCAGTTATCTGCCTGCTGAAGTTCACTAGTAATTAGATATAAAGTACCTGACATGTTTTCCAAATGTGTATTCACCATTTCCAAATGGTGTCTGTGTTGTGCAGCGGTATAAAAAGCACTGGGGCTAAGGTGTGGGAGGGAATTTTTTAAAGGTGGAAGTTGAAAGTCTGGGATAAAAGTGGGCTAATCAGCAGTGAAAGCAAAAGTAGCCCTGTCTCACAGGCTGTGCCCCAGTGGTCGGTGTATGATCTTTTGCACTGATAGCAGTTTCTCTTCTAAAAGTTGAGTATTTGTATTACAGGAAAAGCAAGATGCACCAACTAGGAAGGAGTAGTTCATCATATTAAGCACTCTACAAATGCAGTGCACTGGTGAGCATCCTTTAGTAGTTCCCTCTATAGATAGTCCACAAAAGACCTAACTCAATGCTATCTGCAGTAAAAGGGTATTTGGGGTGTTTTTAGTGGGAATAGTAGTTTTCTGCTTTCGTGGGCTCCTTGTGTCCTCAGTTTACCTCAGAATAATAGTTTAAAATAGCCAGGAATGGCTTCCTTGGCAGGGAAAATTCACAATTAACTGAAGTACGAGATGCCACTTCCCTCTAAGGACAGAGCTGTAGTAAGTCCGAGATGACATGGGAAATGAGGGAACAAACGGGGAATGGAAGCAAATATGCACAAGCTACATTTACTTTCCAGCTGCTCAGGAGGAAGCCTTGAGTCTGTGGCAATGGAGAGCACTAGAAAAGGGACAGGAGGGAGCTCAAAAGAGGTTGGAAGAACCAAGCAGTCTTGAAGGCGGAAAGGTAGGTGGGAATGCTCCTCCACACTTTGAATTCATGGTGTTTTGCAGTAAGTCATGCTTTTGGTAGAATAAGCTGAGATTTACTTTCTGTGATTAATAGAGGAATCCAATTCAAATGTGGCAGTTTCTCAGCATGACTGTTCCATCTGTAGGAACCAGGCCTTGGTACCTTGTGGACAGAGCTTGGCTTGGGAAGGCAGGCTCTGTCACTTGCTCCGAGGTGTTTTACCTGTCTCCTCAATGGGGAGAAGCCTCTGAGGATGCATTTTCATCATTTGTCCACCTCTAAGTTGTTCTAAAGAGTTTTGAATTTATGGCCAACTTTAATCAAACGTGAAAGAGAAATTCAAGAGCTGGAGAGGAAAGCTGAAGTTCGAAAAGTTTGGAAAGTAGCAATGGAGAAGAGTTGTACAGAAGTTTCTCCTCCAAGGAGAAGGCAGAACTTGACCATCACTGTCCCGTTGCAGCAGCCATCTGGTCAGTCAGTCACAGCGTGGTCGATCTCCTGCACAGGGGAAATATTGAACATGGAGAGAGCTGGACTCTTGTGGTGAGGGGATAGGGGCAGGGATTTTGGTGACAAAAAAAATCCAATCCATGGGAAATCAGGCTTCATTAGTTCTGCTGCTCATGAAACAACTTATTTCTGGTAGCCCTGGGAAAAGTCTCTCTATTTTACACTTATAAATCAAGCTTATTATTATTTAAAGTGCTTTGGCTGTATAAAAGCTAATGTTTTTCCAGGTTCCAAAGAATTCTGTACAATGGACGCATGTTCGTAACTGATGTATGCTTGTAACAGTCGGTGCGGCACTTTGGGTAGAACTGGGGTATGTGTTGAGCATTTCAGCCCCAAGTCAGCAAAGCTGACCTGATGGATCAGGTCCGATGCTTTGCATCTCAGTTTTCTAACTGTTTGAGCAGATGTTATTTCTGAAGAATAAATCATTTAACCTGGTTTCCTAAGGATTTGGGATGTCTGCAATTGCTCTGTATGCTCACACATACGTCTCTTAGTTCTGATCACCCAAAGACCTATTTAAACTAAATTTAACTGAAGCAGGAGGTATGTTTCTGCAAGTTTTGTGAAGCTAGAAAAGAGGCATTATTAGTACTAGAAAGGAAAAGGCTGTTTTGATAACTCAGTCCTAGCAGAAATCAAGCCCTTCAGAGGCATTAAATAACAAGACAGCTTCACAGCAAATAAGAATTCATGGCTCATATGGCTTAGAAAACTACCTGTATCTGTTAGGTTAATAAAGCTTTAAAAAAAAAAAAATTCATATTAAAAAAATTGTTCAGAATTCTTACTCCAAAATGGTCTTGGATCTTTTTCTTGCTAAGGGACACATGTGGCAGCCGACACATTGATACAGACATGAACTAGCGTCATCCAGAAGCAATGCTGGTTCTCTCGCTGGCCGTGGGGCTGTTAGGAAGCCTGGCTGGCCACAGGATCCCTCCCCTGGTCACCTTTCTGTACTCCCAGGAGGGGAACAATGAAAGGAAAGTTGGCCCAGACATACTAATCTGAGTCCTAGGATGAGGAACAAATTGCTTGTCAAATCGCAGTATTATGAGAGATAATGTTTCTGTTACTCATACAAAGAGTTAGCAATTACATTGCAGCTTTATTTTGGTTTGCTTTTCTTTAAAATCAAATGAATATCAATCTACAATCAATAAAGAAAGTTGCCTATAGGCAGTTTTGCCTTCGAATCTACTTCATGGATCAGCTGCTAGTAATTTATACAGAGTCAATAAGACACATTTCAAAAGTGAGGTTTTTCTCCCAAAAGGCAAAACTGCTCTAATTTACAGCTTGATATGAACTGGGCAAACAACATACACCTGAAGTAAATGTAATTTCTAATTTACAAGCAACTCCAGTAAAAGATTAGATCTGATCTGCTCTCTATGCAAGTAATCTATGGATATTTATATTATGATAACTGGAGAGCATAAATTGCTTTTGTTTTTCCTTTTGGGTATCTCTTTCATTTGTTTGTTTAGCAAAGCCTGCAGGGGAAACGAGAACAACTATAATTACAGTCACAGTTACAAGTTGTGGGGTCTGTAGATAATAAGCTACAAGGCATTTCTATTGAGCTTTTTTATTATTATTTAGTTAAAGAATGCTTTTTCCCCAGACGATCCATCTGTATTTTGTAGGAAGGAGAATCAAAGCAATAGCTGTCAAATATCTGTGAGATAGCAGATTTACAAATTAATCCCATTGCTTGGTATTTCCACAAAGGTTGCAATCCGTAATTGGTGCTAGAAACTATAATTAACTTATTAGAAGCACTCTGGCAGTTAGGTGTGCAAAATGGCAGCAGGTGTGTAATATCATTAGAAATACTCGGTATAAAAAGCACCTCTGAGTTTTATCCCTTTAGTTTCATGCTACCAGCTGCCAATTTGATTGGTTAAGTAGTTTTGGGCCGTGCAATACTCTTTCTTTTGGATTGATGTGTTTATTACTTTTTATGACAGGGGATCCCAAGGCAGATGTTCAATAAAGAAACAAGCTGCTACAGACCAGAGTAAAGAGATAGGTGGTGTAGATGCAGGAAATTGGGAAAGTTATCATATGCAGTAAGTTGTTATTGAAGATTTTGCTCCCAGCATTTGTAGCAGTTGTGTTATATGCTCTTCCACAGACAGTAATCTAACAGGGAATTATTGAAAGCCAAGTGCCAAGATTTTAAATTGCACTATATGATCTGGAGCTGCTACTCAAACAGGGAGCTGGAGCTTTGAAATTATAAAGATGTGGCTGTGCCATTTTTAGGAGAAATGTGTGTCAACTGTTTGAGCTGGTTTGCTCATGCACAGCCTTTTCTCACCGAGAAAGATACACAGCTGAAGCTGTTTTCCTTTGCACCTTATGTAATCATAAATGTTAGGACAAAGTAAGTGAAAATCATTACTTGGAAGGAAAATAGCTCAGAATGTGGATAAAGGGAGAACAAATTCGTAGTTGTGTAGAGGTCTGATTTATGCATCAATCAAAGCCAAGTTCTGCTCTATTGTCACCAGCAAAAATGCGGGATCATCACATTTGGGTGAATGGGGACATACAGATGGATCCACGAGAAAAGCAATAAGGGAGACAGGTTTTTTAATTCCTGTAACTGCTCACAGCTTGGTTTGTGTTTTGTGCAGTTTTAAGGGGAAGAGAAAATACAAGTTTCTTTCATTGCAGTCAGAAACTTTTGAACACTCCTGTAGGGAAAAAGCAAATACTTTCTGGAGAGACTTGTTGGCATAGCACAGCATCTCCTTTCAAGTGCTTTAAAAGGAAGCAATAGAATGTGATTGACAGAAAAATTTCCTTTTTAATTGTTTTGGTGTATTGTGCTGGTTTTGTGACTTTAGTTTAGCGTATTACATCCAGGTAGGAGGAGAGCTAATTCATGAAAGAGATTTTATTTTCTAATTTGATTTTTGTTAATACCCCTAAAGCCTCCAGAGGCAGATGGCCAACACGTTTGGATGACATTGAGAGCAAAGTGTTCTGCTCCGTCCATGTTCTTTAATCCACTGCTTCCTTTATTTTTTTACCAGCAAATATGAGTGTCATCCCTGAAACAGTATTCTTCCACCTGTGTTTTGAAGGGATCAGTGTCTCGCTCTGCCTTTTGCCACCGCTGAAATGCTTCCTGCCATAGCCCTGTAATCTTCTGACCTTTCTGAGGCTCAGCTGTTCAAACTCCAGTGGGCACAAAACGCTGCCCTGCCTTCTCCCGCAAACAAAGAAGGTGTGACCAACCTTGCCATCCCGAATTTTCCCACTCCCGTGTGTGTTAACAGTCACTTGAAACCTACCTCTTTGCTCGTAAGACCGTTGCAGACTTGTTCCAGCCTGCCTCGGAGGCGCTGCCTTTCTGTACCCTCTGCTTCTTCCTATTTGTTTTGTTTATAAATTAAAGCACGGATTGTAAGGAGAAAAATGGTTTCTTGCCATCTGTGGGATGAAATGTTTTCCAAACCCCCCAAAAGTCCTGAGGGCTGCAGGACTTCCCATGGCCTGAAAAGGCAGACGTCATGAGCTGGGGCAGGTCACTTCCCAGCTCTTCCATTCTTTCAAGTGGAAAGCTGTTGAGCTCTTGAGGGGAATAAAAAAGAAAAAGCCCCAGATATTATTAGATTTATTGTAATTATTAGATTATATGTCAGACCAGGCTAAACAACAAATTATATATGATATTTAGAATGTCTGTAGATTTCAGTGTAATTAGCAGTAGACACTGAGATAGGCTGACGCTAGAAATAATGAAGAGAAATGCCAAAAAAAGAAGTGGTGATGACCAGAAGTGGTGTTATTGTGAGAGGCAAACACAAAATTTGAGAGGGCTTTCAGTAGCAGGATGTATCGTGTGTCTCAAAGCACTAACAAAGAGTTGGAAGAGACAATGCCGACCTCAGGAGCTGAGGAGTAGAGGGACAAGGGAGATGAGAATCATGCTAAAAAGCAATATAAGCAGTTGTGGGAAGTGACGTTTTTAAAACAAACCACTGTGGTTCCTGTATTGTACAAACCTAATAAGACATAGTGAAAAATATTGGATTTATTTTTACAAGTTAAAAGTGACCTTGTTGGCCTTATGAATGGATTGACTTCTCACAGTACCTCTTAAGGGCATTAGGGTTATGACTAACTCATAAAAATAAATCCAATATTTTCCCCTTGGCCATGTCATATCCAGTGTTGGAATTCAGCTGTGAGAACTGGTGGGGCTCTGACTTTCATTTAGTTTGACCTCCCATTATGAGGAGTACTCGGCTCTCAATCCTGGTGGGCTGCAGCATAATTCCAACAGCGGTCATATCACATACTGAATGGAAATAGAGAAAAAATCCCAGGAAGGCCTAGAAAATAGAGGGTCGGGCAACAAAGTATATAACTGAAAACAACATATAAAAGGAGTAAGACTTTCAGATACTGATACTTTTTTTCCTTCCCTGTTTTTCATTTGACCTGCATAGCAAATCAAGGCTGTTACATTATACACTCAGTATGGAGAAAAAAAAATCCTAGCTGATGACTTACCTCTTGCAGATATTCCATTCTGTTAGAGTCAGAGGAGCATTAAAAAAAAATCTAGTCAAGAAAATAAGTAGAGAATAAGTGGTTTAAAATGTACATGAGGGCTTTAAAAGTGGCAGACACCCCAAACTAGTATTTGTGATAGCACAAGATCTCTACCAAGCAGTGACCTTGTCCGAAGCAGTTGGAAAACACAGTTTGCTTCGGCATCCTTGGATGCCTGCAGCTATGGATGAGAAGCTTTGTTCGCTCACCTTACTAGGCTGTCTACCACTGAAGGCCTGTATTGGCTTTGTGCATACTTCAGAGGAAAGCAGTCCTGCTGTAGTTACTGCAAGGCATAGATGAGTAAAGGTTCGTTTTAAGTGTCTAACAGATGTGCTCTTTTTGTAACCCATGTATTCCACATCTCTGCCCTGCGTGATGACCATCCCCTTCCTAACAGGCTCAGATAAGGCTATATTCTTGACTGAGTTACTTTTCAAGCTCCAGTGCATTCATCTGGACATAGTCTTGGGCAACTGGCTTGAGGTGGTCCAGCCTGAGTAGGAAATTGCACCAAGTGACCTCCAAAGGCACCTTCCAGCCTCAGCCACTGTGTGATTCTGATACCATCATCCTGAATCCAAGCTGTCTAGGCTGATTTACCTTGTCAAGAAATACAAGGTGGACAGAAAACCAGTTAATGACATAGGAGTGGTGTTAGTGTGTTAACAAGAAGGTTTGGCCATTAAAATTAGCCAGGCCAACTACAATAGAAGCAACATGAGATTAAAGATTTCCTGCACTATGACTGCCCTTGCAAGGATAAACCCTAAACTAGTTTAATTTGGATTCAGCACAAAGTCTAGTGCAAAGAACATATAAATCCATGTATCTGTGTTTATCTGAAGCCACACTGGATTCCAGCCTTGGTTACTGCGAGGTCAGTTTTGCCATTGTTCAGTGTTGCCCTTTCTCCTCACAAATGTTCCCCCACCAAGTTGAGCAGCATGCTGAATTACAACTGTAGAAAATCACCAATGACATGCATATGCTGTAGGCATTTTTGAGGTTGCAGGGCTAACAGTAAATATTCACACTTAAAATATTGAATTTAGGTTTATATGCCATGGAAATGTTGAGTACCTTCTTTGCTTTGTTTCCTCTGCTTCTGCTTTTCCCATGACTCTTTTATTACACTGAGCAAGTTCCATATCTGTAACATCCAGAAGTTGATGAGTTCTCATGTTGCATTTCCTTATTTTTCTCTGAAAATTTTCAATGAGTATTATTTTACCTGCATTGTTTTGGAGTCCCAAGTATTCCCATAGTCAGATCAATCATGGGAAAAATTTCATTCCTCCACCCAGAGATGCAGGGTTCCAGCAGTCTGACAGATTTCAGCCCCGCTCCGTGCTGCCTGGTCTTGTAGAGGATGAACGGTGGGCTTTCCTCTGGAACAGCCCATGGCCCTTATTGTGCCCCAGGCCAGGCAAATACCGTGCTCTGAGCATCACGGTGACCTCTGCAATCGCTGCCTCACGCTAAAAGGTGCTTTGGCATGTAAGCTGTAACCACAGATTTAGCTTTCTTTATGAGACACCATAGTCAGGATTTAAAGGTGTTTTTCCTAAATGTGACAAACAAGCCTGCTGAACCAGCTAAGAATTGTTATTTATATAAACTGGCAGTGATGTTACCTTGTATAAAATATGTTTAATTCTAACCAATGCATTTTTGAGTTATAGTTTCCATAAATATTTGTGAATACATTATGATAAAATCTAAAACCTTGGCAACAGTTAAAAGGAGAGAGTTTGCAGATAAAAATCAATATTGCCTGCAGTATCCCAAGAGAACATACTGCTAGTGAAGTTTAAATTAGCTTTGCCCTAAAATCCAAGACATTCCTGCAGCACACTTTAAAGCATCTTAAAGTGTGAAGGAGTTAAGCTAATTACTGTAGCATTTGAAGACAAGACATTTGTAAAATTAATGGGCTAAAGTCTGCAGTCTTTTCATTCAGCAAAAATTCCCACTGCAGTTGTGTGTTTATAGAAGAGCTGCAGAGTTTGGTCCCCTGCTTTCAGACAGTGGCATCTAGCAACAAAATACTCCAAATACCTTTTTCAGCAAGTCATGCAGCCCGTTCGGAGCAGCTCTGCAAAGCAAAACATGTGTGCTAAAGGCCTGAAGTCCATGCTATGGGTGTTTCAGGGAAGTTTACATGAAATTAGCTCAGGTCTGGTGCCATACAGCAAGTGCTCCCCTGTGGCTGGAGAACATCCCTTCAGATTCACCTGAGAGGAGCCCAGCTCGCCCAGTGGCTTTCTGCTCTGTGGTGTAAACCAAAGCATGGCGAGTGGTGGTGTTTGGGAGAGTCACCTCAGGAGCATGCTCCTCATCTGAATGAAAACACCACCGTAGAGATGTGATGAGTGAAGGAGAGCTGTGGTAGTAGCCCCAGGTAGCATGAGCCCCCTGCAGTAATGCTACCCTGCTTTACCTTTCCCTTGAGGTGTGATGCTGAGTCCTGCACAAAACTGAGGCTGGCAGAGCCCTTGGGAAGGCACATGGCTGCAAACTGCTCTTCTTTCTCAGCTACTTCAGCAACGAGCAGAAGTAGCTGGTGTGAGGGCAGGGATAGCATTTACCTGGGAAACCCAGAGCCCTGTGCTTGGGTCAGGCACGAGCTCTGTTCAGCAGCTTCATTCTTGCTCGGTGTTGAAGTTCTCACACTAGGACATGACTACAGAATACAGATAAATAGGGAGGAATTCAGTTAACAGCTTCTTTTGTGAAGTGTTAGAAGGATGCAACCCTCTGCTGAAGTATTTATAAGGCAAAGCACTGGTGCTCTGCAATCCATTGGCACCACTCTCACTGCAGAAAGCACTGACCTCTGAGCTCAGGCTTCGAAAGGCAAGTTGTCTGCTAGTCAGTTGATCCCAGTCTGTTTCTCCTCTAAACCAGTCAAAGTCAGTAGGGGAATTACAGAGGAGACTGCAGCAACTTGTGCTGCCCCCTTAACGACGAGTAGCCTTGTTCCTTCCAGGCTGCAGGGACATTTCTTCCACATCTGTTTTTTAGCTGAAGATTTTTACAAGGCATTCACAAATGTGAAAAAAAATTAGTATATGATGTGAACATTCACCCAGCTGCATCTTGCCATGCTTTATTTTGGCTATGGAAGCTGCTAGCTGGAAAAAGGTCAGGATAACTATAACAGACTTCTGGGTTCTTGCTGTTTGAGAGACTCCAGACTTCACTCACCTTAAAAAAAAAGCATTGCTTTGGTTTCCTGACAGGTAGGGCTCAATTAACGGAAATTAAAAGTTGGTTTGAGATCGAGGGTGGTTGGCTGGGTGTGGGAGAGGATAGCTGGCTCAGAATTTACTGCATGGACTCTGCTGTAAAATGCTAAGATACATGTTTCACATTTTTTATCTAAATATAATTGCATTTCTGAGTGTTGGCCAGATGAAAAGAAACAGTGCACCAGATGCAACACACACACACACACACACACGTATTTCCCTGCCCTTCGCCTTTCTAGAAAAATCTCGTCCTTCCAGTAGATTCATTTTCGGATGAGGTTGCTTGTCTTTTTCCAGTTCATAGATGGAGTGAATAACTGAAGTCAGACTGGCAACAGTCATATAGAAAATTGTTCAGACTCCCAGGAAAAGTGAGATAATTGCACTTCTTACAGCTATCAGCCAATACAGCTTAGTTTCACTGGAGCAGTGACTGTTAGTATTTGGTTTCTTCCCAACTGCAAATTGAGGAAGGTTTTGAAATAAAATTTTCTAACTGTTCCTTAGTCCTTTGCCATGTTCTTAGAGTTTGCAGCAATTTCCCAAGTAACAAGCCTTTATTATTGCAAACCCTATATTAAAAATGCTTATGTAGTTGCTGCGCGGCTCACCAGCCTTTTGCAGAGTGTCTTTAGTGCCTGTGCGCTTACAAGTTTATTGATTCCAACCACGGTCTGAATCTGTCCCCTGCCTTTAAATTCTTTCAGCGTTTTTTGATGCATCAATAACCTGTGAGTCTTTTACCTGCTTTCTTGCAGCTGTTTAGTGTCTCAGTCACCCTTTTGGCTCGTAGTAGGAGCCTTCAGACTTCCCTTGTAGCTGCCTGTCTGCACGCAGGTAATAGCAATGCCTGTGAGCGCCGGGTCCTGGCACGCAGGACTTCCCCTGTTCATCCCCAGCAGCTGCCCTTTTAGCGCAGGCTGGAGAGCTCACAGTCTCCTTGACAGATTCCAGAATGTCCTCTCTGAATTGTTTCTTCCCTGGGGTAATCTGAAGGAATTTGCCTCAGATGACCGCATTCAAGCAAATCTCACCCTTACATTTCACTTTAGTCAATTTAAAACTCACACTTTATGTGGCCTTGGCTGCATAGCTTATGTCATCCTTCACCGCAATACAGACCTGCTCCTATCTCGTTACAAAGTGCTCAGCTCTGCCACCAGGTTTGATATACACATACAGAGCTATACTGAATTATTAAGGGTTTCACTTAAACCAGCAAGGCTCGGGAAGTTTTGAAATTCTATCTTTAATGTGACCTGCAAGGTTTAGGTACTAGAGATGTCTCTCAACAGTCGATGCTTTTAATACACTCTGTGCTGCAGTAGTTTATCAGAATGGGAAATTGGAAAGGATGGCGCTTCAAATCTGCAGCAATTATATGGAATCTGAGGTAGATATATGTATTCTGACTTCGGACATCTCTGGCTCTATTGCAGCTTGGCTGCAACAAAAAAATTAAAGACCTTTTCCTCTTATGTACATAAACACTGAAATCCTCAAATCTTCCTTGTCAGACAAAAGCCTGGGCATTCCATGATAATATTTTTCATGTGCCTTACAGTAGGAATTATTCTGAGTGTTCAACTTTGCCTCAGTAGGTCAGAGATGATATTCTTTTTATACAGATCTTTAATATAAGCAATATTCTCTCTCACCCCTGACTCATAATACAGCAGTTTTCCTTCAAAGCGTAAATTAAAGTGAAGCCACAAAAGGGTCATTAATGGACTTGGTAGAGTCAATATCGAGGGTATCATGTACTGCCTGTTTAATATTAAAAGCAAAGTCAATGGAAGTATGGCCTTAATATATGTGGGCTTTGTGAATACCAAAGAGATTGTGGGGAAAGTTTAAACTTAGGAGTGTGCAGAGAGATGAAACAGCTTGTGAGGAAGCATAATGTTGGGGTTCATTCCTGAAAACCCAGGAAAATACATGCCTGCAGTTAGGATTAGCAGAGGATTAGCATGGTGTCATCCACTGTATTTCATACTTGGAATTTTGAAGAATTCTGGTGGAGGGAAAAGATTTGTAGTTCCAGAGCTGCCATTTGAACAGCAATATCCAAATAACTGGCTAATCTTATCCTTCAAAATAATGAATGAAAAGGCCAGGATGCCATAGCAAAACCCTCTGCAGAGCATACTTTGCGAGAGAACTAGTAAGACACACAATGTAACTTCATTCTGCTTACGGAGTGTGAGACTTTTAGAGGACCAATTAAAAGAGACTTAAAATGCAATTAAAGGAGAAATCACTTGGCAACAGGGCATTAGCTATCTCTCCAATCAGCATTGCATTAGTGAGCCTTTAGGAAGAGATTTGCTGGTGGATAAAATCTTTGCAAAGCATAACAGCATGGCTGAGCGATGGCAGCTGATAGGCGCTGGGAGAAGCTGGCCTCCAGGGAAGGGACCCGGGCTGTGTTCTTCTTGTGCTGGGATGTGAACAGTGCCAAGTGCTGGGAGAGAAAGCAGATCCATAGAGCTGGCTGCACTGGAGAACAGAGGCCACAACTTGCAGCACATCTGGCCCTGCAGAAGCCCACAGTGCCACCCGGCTGGTCTGCAGCAAACCGCCAGCAGAAAGGATGCACTAAGCACTGCGTGGGAGACCAAGCGGCATGCACAGGGCTCGTGCCAGTGCACAGCACTCTCACTAATTTAACAACAAACAATTATTATCTTGGTATACAATCGCATCTTCAGCTGGCTCAAATGTCTTCTATCAGGTGACATGAAGGTGCACAGATTTGGCATAACTGCTTGCTAGACCAGGGCCTGAGGCATCTTTATGTCAGAAAATGACCAGCTTCGGTCTTTGGAGTTGGGCTGTTTGACTCATCATGGTGTCTGGAGGGGACATGGATAGTGATTTTTTCAGAAAGGAGGCTCAAGGTTTTACCATGGTGAGATTTCAAAGATTTCTTCTACTTCCTTCTTTGTAGGATCTTGGCTACACAAGGGGTTTCTCCCAAGTGTTGACTGTCCCAGTCTTCTCTTTTTCAGCACGTACCATCAAGGAAAAGAAGTCATTTTCCTTTGCCAACATTCCTTGTGGTTGAGATTTCCTTCTGAAGCTATTAAACCCTGAGTTCATTTTTTACGGGGAGGAACCAAATGGGAAGACCAGCGAAGGTGGTTTTGTTGGAGGTGCATTGCTGGACAAACAGCACCACACTAGGTATGGGGACAAATTCTGCTTTCCTGAATCTGGCCTTATGCTCAGCTAGCATTGCTGTACTCTGATCTCACATTTTTCTAGAAATTGCACTATTGATCAAGCAGCCAAAATTTGGATGGGAGAAGGAGACGGGGTACATGCTGTTTGCATCTGGGTAGGCCACTCCTGCATCACTTGTAGCATACGAACGGGTCAAGCTCTCTTACCCTTCTGGCAAATGGTACTGGAGGAGGCAGCCCTTCTGCTTCTACAACTGCCAGTGCAGATCTGAATACCAGTCTGGGTGTCCCTGGGAATGGCAGACACCGGTGCCATGCCTCAGCTCTACTTCAGTGGGCTCCTCAGTAAAGCTGCAGGGGACGAGGAAGGTGGGGAGGTGTGTCAACACGCCTTGCTCCTGCACCATGGACTTACCCCTGAAGGGCACCTCTGTACTGGGACAAGGTGATATTTCAGATATTGCTTAAAGTTTCTGTATGTTGGATTTTGAGCCTGGGAGCCATAAACCAGAAAAGTCTGAAGAAGATAAGATGAGCACTTGTACTAAGAAAATACCAAAGGCAGAAACAAGGATTTTTTGTCGTTGTTGTTTTCTTCTTTGTTTTGTTGTTTTTTTGAGGAACAAATCAGTACATAGCAGGTGTGTGTGTGTGTCCAGAAAAAAAGGACTTAGCAGGAACTTCCCTTTGTGAAGTTAAGGGCTGCAGCCCCAGAGCTGAGCTTGACCTCGGGACCTGACCCAGGCAGTGCTCCTTGACCTTGGGACGGACAGCCTGCCGCGGCCTGCAGCTGAATTGTGCCTGATGCTCTCCTTCAGATGAGGTGATAAATGCCATGAATGTGGCTTTATCAATAGATGGGAGATGGCCTTTTAAATATCTACATCTGCTTAGGCACTGAAGGCTGTGAGTGAAAATGTACATTTGGGTACTCTGCGGTCACAAACTGCGGCCTGCTTTGTTCAGCCAGGGGTTCTGCTCTGCTTGTACACGTGGCTCTGCACGACACAAAAATAGTTTTAATTGTCTGTAATGTATGGCGAAGAGCCACGGCGACAAACTGCTTCCCACTGTCTCATGCCAGAGCCGATCCCTGAGAAGCTGTGGTCGGCCACGGCTCCGGCCCAGCACCAGGCCGCAGCGTGACAAATCCTGGGACATGCGGCAGTGGCGGCACCGGGATTCCTGCGGACACCAGAGAGACACCATAAAAATACGTGTCTCTTCTGAGTTACATCTAAAAAGTAATCTGTGCTAAATGCAAATCTGAGTTACATGCAAAAAAACCCTGTCAATCCCAGGGTCCGTTGCACCTCCTTTTTTCCTGCTGTTAGCCATGTGCTACTACTAACAATGTGCAGAAATGAACACTAAATTATTTTTCTTTTCCTACTGCTGATTGTGTTTCAGAACATTCTTGAGCATTTCTTAGCAAAATGGCTCCAGATTTGCATAAGTACAGCTGTGCTGGTTTTTCAGATTTTAACAATGGGTATTTAATATTTTGTTGCTGTTTTGTGGCTTTTTGTGTGTGTGTGCAGGGAAATACCTGAAGAGAATGCAGAGCCAAAGCACGGCCATTTTACTTTAAGCTCTGTTGTGTGGACAGCAGTGAATAATTAAATCATCCACACCTTACCTAGAATGAAAGGAAGGCTGTTTACTCGTGCCTGCCCCTGAACACAGCGGAGTGCTGGAAGGCCACTTGTTCAGCCAAAGCACGGTGAACCTGAGCTGCAGAGCCTCGCCGTGAAGCGTGGGGCTGACGTTCCAATTTAGAAGCATCACGGAAAATCTTAATCAGTGCAACCAAATTAGCAGAGGGAAGCTTTTACACCATGTTCATTGTTTACGCTTATCATTTTTAATAAATTTTAAATGCTTTTACAGGTGTGGAAATAGGCATATTACCAAGATAATTTTCTTAATTGTAGACATCTTAGATTGAGATGTGACATTCACTGTAGTTGCCTTGCTTTATCTCACAGCTTTCTGAAAGCCATCTAGGTTTCCAACATCATCTCTGTGGCACAAGTAGTCTCTTGATTGACATATCTCCAAATAAGCCTTTGAATAGCTTTCCATATTGGCCTTGAAATAATTCAGATGTCAAATTACCTCTTGCCAGACTTCCTGACTCCACCAGGCCCCTTGAATATGTTTTTTAAAGTATTTAGGGGGAAAATATTAAATTTTTTCTAAGCTGGGTCAGGGTTCATAGTATTTGCTAATAAAGAGGCAGGCAAGGAAGATATTTACTTGGGGAAGGCTTTTGGGGTATTTTGTGCAACAGCTGCAGGTTGGGACAGCCTTTGGTTTGTGTTTCTGTGCTTTGCATGCCTCCAGCTTTTGGCATCTTTGCATTTTTCTCCCGTTTTTCTTTCAAGACAAATAAGGAAACATTTTTCAGTCTTTTCACCTTTTAGCAAGGCCCATCTATTCAAAGTTCATGTTGAACCACTTTGCAGTTTGACAAGGAGCGTGCTCCTGCTTCTCATTTTGTTCCCTTAGAACTCACTTCCAGCTGAAATGCACGGAAAAGCACAGAGCCCTTCTCACCACTGTGAGCACTGGTAGGCTTCTGTCTGCCACGTTGTGCTGCACGCTGCTTTGCAGCTCCTTAACAATCGCTCTTCATAACACTTGTGCAATGCAAGTAGCCCCGAGGAATGATACGTGCTCTTGGCTTTTGTGCACAGAGGCAGCCACATCTCCCTGAGCTGCTGGAGAATTATTGTCTGGTTAAGGATTGCCCTAATTACTGGTTGCTCTTTCTGAGTGGACATTATAATAAATTCCCTCTTGACATTGTTCTACTAAATACTGTGCTGTCCAAGGGCCAAATTTTGATCTTTATCAAAAAATCCCACAGTCTTGCTGTGGTCAGTACCCTTCATAATCCAGCACGGGTCTCCTGCTGAAGGACCTGGTGGAAAGCAGGAGTTTCCCTGGTAATTACTCAGGAAATTGTCTTTGAAAATGGTCTGTCCTTTTGGGTTTTGTTGTTCTTATGCTGCAATAAGGTAATGGAACAAGTGAGGCTTACAAGGATGTTGTTATCCAGCTCAGTGGTGTCACCAGTGAAACCTTGCAAGTGGACGTGCAAACCAGGGTGGGGGAAATGCAAATGAAATTCAACCGTTTGTATATTTTCTCTACTAAGTTCATGACATCACAGATACTAGGAAGTAAAACTTGTTATCTAAAGCTTAACGGGCTAGAACAAACACTTCCCAGGTAGACATCAACAAGGGTGTTAGTTGATGAAGTATTTCAAATCTGGAAAGAAGCTTAAAGCTCCAAGTGTTTTCTCCCTGCAACATGGGACAAAGCTATGCTGCAGTCAGATGGAAGCTGCAGCAGTTGCTTATATTTTTTAGTAAAATTAAAATAAAAATGTCACTGCAGTGCATTTGCTTTAAATAATGCACTAATAATGTGAAACAAAGGTAACGTTGATTTAATTGTAAGGAGTAATGAGTAAAACCAGTATTTTTTTTCTTGTCCTGGTTTTATGATCTGCAGTGCAATTATAAAAGTGGAAGGAAATGTGTTTATTTGCTATCTACGTTATTAAATTGGATATCCCCTTACGTTATATCAGGCTTTTTATCTCGTTTGCCTGGTGTGTTTAACTTGTACCGGTTGTTTTGAGTCCACAACCACGTGAAAAACTGGTTAGTGGCAGCTTAGCACTATTAAGACCGTGTTTGCTGCAAGCAGGTACTATTTGTCAGGTGGCACAGAAATGCTGCAGAACCATCGACCTGAAATGCCCACAAGTATTGTTTCCTTTAAAAGAATTTCCTAGCTCTAGCCTTATCTTACAACATAGGCTCAAGTAATCTGAAAGGTAAATAATCAAAGAAAAGTTATTACCCAAGACTGCTTACAGTGCTATTAAATCCAAGTCACTATGTGATGTTGAAGATGCTGTAGTTAATTTTAGAAACAAGCATGTGACAATAGTTACACACTATCAAAAATGTTTAAACTCAGTGATTATGATCCAAAAGTAATTATACACTGCATTCAAAAGAGACAGTTCAATGTGCCGCAGAGATCGGTTACAACCCAAATCTGTGAATAGAAGCAGTGAGCTTGTATGACTGTCACGCAAAGCCCTACCAAATTACTATTCACTTCGATTAACTTTCAGTGACCGTGTCTATAGGCTGCCTGGTTAATGGTTTTCTGTCAATACTGTAAAAATGCTAACCTGTCTTTACATCTAATCAATTTTGAAATGGCTCTTTACATAAATGGTCTATTCCTTTTCTTCATTAAAAAAAAGCAATCAAATAGGATTGAACTGAACAAGCAGTTGTAAAAAAAAAAAAAAATACAATAATTAATTTTGAGTCTGTGTATTTTGAAGTAGTCGTCCTTGAGTATTTTCTTCATCACCATTTTTTTAAAGGGCATTGAAAATCAATGTTTCACTTTACTATCATCCATCTTTATATAGTAATAAATTAAGTAGAAAGTATTGATATTTTTGACTTAGCTTTTAAAATTTACATACTAATGACAATTATACCCTTGTGACTTTTGATTTCTGTTGCTGTTTACTGACACTGACTAGGGGGAAATTTTGTCATCTGGGGACCATTTTTCCTCTGCACGAGTAAGACAGTGTCATATCTCTGGTAATATTATGCTTGAGATCTTAGCCATAGTCTCTCTTGCTGGACTTCTTTTCAAAACAGAACGTACAAAGTGCAAGTGGTTGGAATGCTTCCCATGTCGCCCCGTCCCTGTGTGCTCCAGCTAAACCAGCAGGCGCTGGGAGCCTGATGGGGCTGCTGGAAGAGCAGTGAGCACGGTGGGCAGCTGCAAAGGCAAACGGTGCTGACAAACACCCTGCCTTAGGGTGCCCTCAGTGGTGCAGCCAGCCCTAGGAGGGACGGAGCAGCATTTGGAAGGGGGTGGGTGACTGCAGCTCTGCCTGTCAATCCTATCTTATCCTTTCTGGCTGTTTTTCTTCTGTATGCTAGTCTCATAAGCAATGTCTGGGTGGTATGATAGCTAAAAGCACCCTAAATCCAGTGCATAAAGGAAGAAAGCTTTCATGGTTTCTGTGATCCTTTTAAATATATTATTTAGAATATAGCCCGCTGTTATTGCAGAAAGTTAAGAGGGGCTATTTTTAGCGGTGCATGAATACTTGAAAAAATTATTTGCAAGTGTTATTGTAAGTGAAAGATGCAAGTTAATTTAGCAGTGTTTGCTACATCTTTGTTCGCTGTCTGGGAACATTCTGAGCTCTTTTCTTTGCACAAAAACATTTGCGGAAAGAACTCGTGATTATAAATGACTGGTGCCAGAAGTAGATGGTCATCTTGTGCATTCTCTGCTGGCATGGGAATCGGCTAACCAGATACCAGAGGGAGAGAGCGAAACACCACGTGGCTTAGGTGAGGAGATTGCCCAGCACAAATGCTGATTGCACAAAGAACGTAAAAAGGCTCAGAGCAACAGTGGTGGTTAAAAAAAAAAAAGACAAAAAACAAAACCCTGCCGGTAAAGCACTGGCAGCAGCTTGCTGACATGACCCATTTGCCGAGTAATTCTAAGTAGCAAATAGATACACAAGCTCACTGTCAGTTTGCAGATAATTTGCAAACAAGAAAAAGGAGTTACAAGTGTTGAATATCTTGTTCATTGCAAGTATCTCCGTTCTAGTTATTTTCTCCTGTTTATCCTCTACCAAATAAATTCTTAGAGCATTTCTTTCTCCTATCGTGTGATTTGTTTGGGCAGGCAATTCTATTTGCTTTCACTTTTGGACACCTTCCTGTTAAAACAAAGCCTTAGTTTATTGTCTACTAATGTCCATTACTGTGCTAGCCCTCTCATTTACTAACCTACAGGTGGAAAACAAACTCCTTTGCACCGAGCAATAAAACCAAATATTGACAGGGCAGCCTGGCTGGATATTCTGCATGCAGCAATATGTAAGTAGGTGTGTTCGTGGGAGGTCATGTAAATACTGTACTGGAAATGTATTGAGTGGGTGCAAAAGTTAATGGCAAATAGTGCGCCAAAGGCCAGATCCTGCAATGCTTTACCATGTGTCTTACTCCAAAAGTCTGTCTTCTTGAACTAACAGGTTTTTCTACGAGTAACTGAGCACGGGCTCAGGGTTTGGCTTTAAGGACAGCACTGCATAGTCTGGGTTGGAAGGGGCCTCAGGAGGTCTCTAGTCCAGCCCCCAGGTTTGTATGGGTTTCAAAGAGGTTGTTGAGGGCTTTTTCTCATTGGGTCCTGAAAATCTTCAAGGATGGAGACTGCACATCCTCTCCGGGCATCTCATGCCCCTGCTTGGCTGGCCTGGGGAGAGGTTCCTCCTCATCTCCCATCCAGACCTCCTGATTCACCTTTGGTGTATTGCCTCTCATCCTCCCACCACACTCTGTAGAGCCTGGCTCCATCTCCTCGCTGCACCCTCACAGGTCCCGGGGCTGCTGTCAGGTTGTCCCTTATCTGTCTGTCCCTCCTGCAGTGGGACAAGCCCTGCGCCCTGTGCCTCCCCTGCAGCCCTGGCCAGCATGGTGGCCCTCATCGGTAGCCAGCTGTGAGCGAGCTCCTCTAGCCAAGAGGACAGGAGCAGGCTCTAGTACAAACACCTTAAAAAATATTGTGTCCTTGTCAGCACTGAGCAGCTCTGCGGCTTTGTGGGACTCCTCCCTCCTCCAGAAAATGCCACGGGAACCTGTGTGGAGCTGCCCTGCGCTCGGGGCACCAGCTTGGTGGGTGCACTGTACTCACACCAGCTCCTTTTTTTCTTCCTCTGAGCAAACAGTGGTTCAGTCATAACGGCTAATTTGCACAGCGCTATTGATTGCCTGCAACACGCTCAATTCTTGTTTAGATTCCTCGGGATAAAGACACAGCAGCACTGATGTGTTTTTTCCCTCTGGAACTTGAAGGGTGCTGGAAAAGGCAAATACAAAAGAAATTGTGCACCAAGGTACAGACAAACCATATGTTAGCTGCAGCTCTCCCCAGGGCAAGGTGCTAAGTTTTGTTTACATTTTGCCAAGACAGCAATAAATTGCTTGTTTACAGATGACAGGAAGAAATGGGATGTCCTTAAAAGCAAGCTATGCACACAGATGCAAACACCACACGGACAGATGCACATCTTTGAGCAAGTAAAATTAATGCCCCCTGCCTGCACCTCCCCCCCCCCTTCCTTTTTTTTTGGGAGGGAGGAGGGTCAGCCAATCCTGGGGATCATTATGCAGGATTATAAAAATATTAAGGCTGATGAAAGTTTGCCTTCTCCAATTTCAAGCTGAATGGTGTAGTGCGCTATTAGATCAAACTGACCAGGATGTGCCTCGCAGCCCTGTCTATGTGCAAAGGACAGAAAATATGAGAGGTGTGGAGAAGGACTCACTTTCATCAAAGTATCAGTTTCCAGGATAGTTTGGAAGCCCACAGCATTATTGTATTACACATTGCACAGAAGCGTGCCTTGTTCTTTTTTTTTTTTTAGTGTTTTAGAAATAAAAGACTTTTCTTCCAAATTGCGCTGGGAGGCAAATTCTTCAACAGTGTAATAGAAAATGTTAGACAATATTCCTTACTGGAGCTATTGACATTTTTGGTAGTCGTGACACTTTGATTTTTCTCAAAACATATGGATCAAGCCTGAGTGTGTTATTGGACAGGAAGACCTGATGAAAGGCCTTCCTTTATCTTTCTTTGTATTTTTTCCCCTCTGTTTGTTCATGGCTTTCTCTCTGAATATAATCGTGGTTTTCTTATGCTGCCCAGGGAGTCGTTATTGCCTTACTAAATATTTTATAGTGCACAGTGCACCATACCTGCCAACCGGTTATTATTTGTTATATAAAAAAATAAAGGGAGAGCATGTGAAAAGGAGTGCGTGTTAAAATTTCAAAACTACACACAGAATAATTTTAAACCCTTAAATTAGATGTCAGGCTGGTTTTGGTTTTTGGATATTTTTTTTTTATTTGCTTGAAAAAGGTCTGTTTATAGTTTGTTTTTTTCCCCTCTCTTTTTGGTATGTGTTCCTTGCTATGATTCCAAGCACTTGTTTCCTCACAGTTTCGTTTCCTATTTGTTCAAAAGGGAAAAGTTCAAAGCCACTCTGGCAGCTGAGGGAAAAGCTTGCTGAATACTAACCCTCAAGTGTCTGTCTTGTCCTGACCTTGAGAAAGTAGCAGTAAACTGTTCCATTGCAAACACCACATGTGTGTTTTGTTAGACCAGGTTAGGAGGGGTCAGAGCTCACCTGAGGCTCGGGCTGCAGATTTAGACTTCTTTTCAGCAGCATAATGTATTTTTAAAAAGGGACATTCTCGCCTTTGTATGGGCCTAATATAGGCTCTGTTTAAAAACCTGTCAAAATCCCAAGCACACACTCCATAAAATATAAATAAGTACTTACTGTTTGCAGATGTTGCTTGTTTTTCATAATGTTTGTATTTGAAGTCCCGAATCCCCGCTTCCTGTCAGAGCCAGCCCTGGTGCTTTAGTCCATTTATTTCTGAAGGAACGGGAAGAACTTCAAAATGCAATTTCTCAATGAAGACACTTTCTGTCAAATCTGTCAGCATTCGCAGCACAATTACCTTTTTTCAGACTAAGGCTCGCGTTTATGGCTTTGACTGCATGCACAACCTCTCTTCCCCCAGCTCCGCTAGCGCGGTTGCTGTTTTTAAGAGGCTCCCACTTGCATTGCCTTGTGACTTTGGGTGCTTTCGAAGCGCGGGGGCAACTCGGCAGGCCTTTCTCCGATTTGCGTCTTTTAATTCATTTGCTAACTGATACGAAGGGCATTGTCGGGAGCAGTTCTGTCCTGGGAAAAGGGGGAGAGCAGATTTTTTCACGTGCCAGCTCTCCAGCATATCCCTGGGTAAGGGGAGCTCTGCCGAGCCATTTCTCAACAGGGGAGAGAGGAGACAGGCAAAAAGGATTGTTTCAGACCCCCGGAGGAAGACCGGCGTTTGCTGACCTGCTGTCTGTCTGCCGAGCAGATATAGATCATTTTTAGGGGATCGTCTAAATTCCACTTAATCCAAAGAGAATTTTCTCAGATTTGGATGGAGCTTTTCTGCCGCCCACATCAGAAGGAGCGGTGCGCGTGATGGACAGCTTATTGGAAATTATCGATGGGATTATTTGAGGTCCTTCTCACACCAAAAACATGAACTCAGCCGGACCGAGGGCCTCACACACACACCGTGCCATGGCCCTGGCAGCAGAGGGGAGCCTCCCCCAGTGGTAAGAGCGGCGCTGCCGGCCAGGCCGGGGCACCCGAGGCCCGACAGCAGGCCCCACGCCTGCCCTGGCTCTCCAGCGCGCGTTTCCCCGCCGTGGTAGCGAGCCTTACCTCGACGTTCCTGCTTCAGTCACCATCTTTCTAGGTGAAGTTTCCTTTCCCCACCTCCCTCCTCCAGCAGTTTAACCTTTCCGCTAGCGGCAGGCTCTTTGGTGTGCAATGCCACCTCACTGCTGGCAAGGAGAGGGGAGAAGAAAAGCCTCTCCTTTGTATCACAGATTCAAAGGGTCATTATTCCTCCGTTCCCCACGGACAAATGTGTGAAGATTATTGTGGCAAGTTAGTATTTATTCTGAAGCCCTAATATGAGCCTCTTGAACATTTTAATAATGCATTCTCTGGGGTCCGCGCTGCAAGTGTTTAAAAGGCAGCAATCCGCGTTAGCACTGCCTGGCTGCTGCTCTGCTGAAACAGCCCAACTTAGGGCTTTGCTTTTGATCAGGCCCTGCTTTAAAAAAAAAAAAAAAAATACAAGAGTGCCTTTGCCCCCATCCTCACCAGCCTCGATTTCTTTTATCAGCTACATTGATCTGGAAGCAAGGACAAGGCCACGGTATTATATGTCCACATTTGTTACACTGATTTACGAGTTTCTTAATTCCAAAAACCTTACCTTATCAATGGCCTCAGGAAGTCCTAAAGCCCTGATATTAAGCAGAGAAAGCCCATTTAGAACCCAAATAGGTGTTCTGTCTCTTGTTTTTTGTGGGTGTTGCTTTGTCTTTGGAGACAAATATAGGATAAACAGTGTTCACTTGCAATTTGCCTCTTTCTCTGCAATTTTAAAGCTTTCCTAAGCATGCGTTGTTTCTGTAGGACCTGATTATAAACATATGCGGGCGACAATGTGCAAACATGCTTGGATCAGGTCAGTGGAGTTTTGCTTCATCTTTAAAGCTCAAAAGCCATAAATCAAGATGAAAATACTCCAGCCAAGAGCTTTACCAATTGATACAATTTTAAAATAGGCCGCTGCTAAGGCTTGGGGGAAAGCTGACATGATGACTTTTATAATAGCAGAACGTTTAAGGTTATAGAAATAAAAGGAAGAGGATGAAATCAGTCGCGTTGATCTTAGCCTGCAGGCTCTCTCAGCTAACTCGAAGCTCCAGCAATTATTTCTGCTCTGGCTTTTCCCCCTTTTTTCCAGCAGTCTGTTTGAAATGAAGCAGAACCAGGCATGGCAAGCTTATCAGTGTCGTTAGCTGACAGGGAGCACATCACACCTGCTTTTACTTGCTAGTTTTTCAGGCACTTTATGCCACAGAAGAATGTTGATTTTGTTCTTATAATGTGTAAAGATTCATTTATTTCACCTTTTGAACTTGACAGAGCCACTCAATTTTGATGGGAGTTGGTTTTCATCCTGGCATTTGGGGAGCCCTGGCAATTACTGGGCTGTGGCCCAGGGCTACCTGGGTGACACGTCGAGATGATCGCATCCACCAGGCTATGGGGCTGGCCCCAGTGAAACACCCAGCCCTCTGAAAGCCCACAGGACCGAGCAGGACTTGGAGATGGCCAAGGCTTGACCATGCCGACATCCCCTTGGCTGTTTGTAGAGCTGGGCTCAGAGAAAGGCATCCACGGATGCTCACCATGGCACCAGGCAACAGAGCGGGCTTTCAGCTGTGCCATATCACTGGAGGAGCCCTGGTTAGAAAGAACAGCAAGCATGGGTCCAGAAAGCTTCCCTTCATATTTACTTGCCATCTTTTCTGTTTTAGTCTTACCTGAATTTTCTAATTTCTCCTTACAGAAAAACTTGAGCATTACATTAATTGCCTGATACATGCTTATTTTAGCAGCTCCTGCCCGCCTTGCTATGCAATCACATAAGATTAGGAAGATCATAATCCATCCGAAGAGGTCTCACCCATCTTTTCCAAGAACCTGCTCCATCTGCGGTACAGATAAGTCATTCTCCCCGTGCGCTCCAGCACAGCACGTCTAATCGTACCGCTGGAGGAGCAAAGGAATTCACTCACGTAACGGGTCCCATTATAGATATTCTGTCATCTCCATTTCAAACCTGTGAAAGCCGTATTTTGAGTACTACTGCCAGGTGTGATAACAGGAGTCTTGCACAGCACAAGAGAGCTCGAGTATCTGGGATCTGTAGTACGTCGTTGTTCGTACACAGCCCTACCTTTAGCTGCACAACGAAGCTTGCAGGATGCGAGCTTGTAGCACTGAGAGCCGTGGGATCCTCCCTGCTGACTTGTAATGACAGCAGCTCAGACCTGCTCTAAAGCAGGCACTCATGCAAAATATTTCAAACGTATCTCGCAGCTATTGTTCTTTCCCAGCCAAACAGCCTAGCAGCGACAGATTTTTAACTATTGAAGACTTCCAGACCACTGGCTACTAGACAGGCGTTTCGTGCCTACGTTCCAGGTGCTCTTAAAAAGAGATTATTGTATCCGAGCTCTGCTTTCCAGGTTTTAATACAGCCTTGCTGATGAGTTCCTTCACCCTGGGTCTTTGGGCATGGTTGTCATAGAAGAAATTCAGAGCAAATTTAGGCCACGGGCCTATGACACGAGCACCTTTCTGCTCCTTGCCGAAGGCGTGGGGTATGGCAGGACTGATGGCGAGGTGCGACCTCCAACACTCCCCAGCCTCCTGGGGGAGGCCAAAGGGGAAGCCAAGGCCTCTGCTTTGAGTCAGGTTTGTGGAAAGGTGGAAAGCAGCACCAGGAATGGCCTCAGAGAGGCGGCTCTTGAAGAACCACAGCTCGAGGGCGGGATGCCAGGAGGGGCAGTGACCTGTGTGGGCAGGATTTGACCCCGTGGTTAAATTCAGGAACACGGCCCCACCTGTGCTCGGCAGTAAAACGGCCTGGATTAGCGGTTCCTGGGGCTCCATGTAATGCTGATTTTCCTGAAATCCAGTGATAAACGCCTTGAAGGACTGTATGATAGATGTGTACAGAAACAATTCAAGTGCTGTGGAGGGTGTCACAAAACAAACCCAGACTCTGCAAGCTGGTTCCTTTATCAGCTCTTCTGGGCGGGTTACCCTATATTTTGAGACATGTTCCTGTTTGTCAGAGTGCCATGCAAGTGTTTTTAACAAATATGGATAATGTGCTATTTTATTTGGCTAATTGTCAGGATGACAATTTCTTTTTTTTAAAGCAGCCTTATTTTAACAGGCAATTGTTGAGCAGTATTACTGCTAGCATTTTTCTTTTCCTGGGGTTCAACCTGAAACAGTTAATCCGAGTGTATATTTATAAGAGATTTCACTTTTAAATATTTGATTATCGATTAAACATAAAGTTTGAACACTGCAATTGCAAGGTCGATTGATTTCAGGAGCTCGGCCTGTCCTCTCAAGAGAATGCCTTGCAAAAAGGACTGATTTGAAACGTGCATAATCTTTACCCCTTCCTTCTCCCACAATTTCTAAGGGTTCAGATTTTCCAGGCTGTGTGTAAGGGATAAAGGAATCGTAATGTGCAAGAAAGCATTGTTAGACTCCTGCTATTCCACAATCAGCTGTAACTGTCCAGCACAATATGTTACACGCAGGCATAAAATATGGTCCTGTGTGCCTTTATGGATTATGTGCTGATGAATATTTATTATGTCTCATTATTGCAAAATATTCGAGCAAGAGCATCTGATTGACAATTATTTTATTGCTGTTTATTTGTTATCATTTTTGCTTTGGCAGGAGCTTGAAAACTGACATGCATTTTCCTGTCTATATTTGGCTTTGGAAATTGGTTTAAAATGTATGAATTTAAAGAAATTACCCAAAGCAAACTAATCTTTGTTTGACCTTAGGTTATGTTTTGTGGTATCCTAATACCACCTCCATTATTCTCTTTGGTCTTTAGTTTATACTAATGGGCTGATATTATGCTGGGCAACTTTAATTAGGGTGTCTATTGCTTAGTAGGCAGCATTTTTGCTTTCAGGCAAGTATGACATGCTGTACAGGGGAGACTTAATTCCTGTTTAGGGAAAAACCTTAATACATCTCAGATGCCAAGTGCATAGTGAGTAACCACTCTTAGATGGGGGGGGAAGGTTTTCTCCCCTAGATACAAAACACCGATAATCCCATTAATGTAAATGAGTGATTACACATGTGCATATCACTGGGAGAATACATTGTCAGGAAATGCCAGAATTTTAGATGAGATAGAAATAGCACATAGCATATCATTTAATGAAGATCCCAAATATTCTTGCGAAGGAAGTTCTGTGTAACCGTCAAGTCTGAATCTCTGGATTTTTATTTTTATTGTCTCATTAGAATTATAGCAAAAGTAATCTCTAAGGCTCTATTGCTATATTAATACTTTTTTTATTTTATTTTACCTTCAGTAGCTTTTTAGATTTGCCTTGCAAATGCAAGCTTAGATTTACTGTAGATGACTGTAATGAAAGGTGAGTTTGTTAGATGACATTGTGGGTGCACATATATTTCCCGAGATATTTTGTTGAAATGTTACAGTCCCTAGGACACATCATACAATGCAATATCAGTGTTACTGACATATCTGTGAAAACAATCACAAAGATAAAGAAGGTGCTCCATCATGTGTTCATTTCCATCAAATTAATAATACATGAAGTTCATATAGTACAAAATGTCAATTATTTATTTTTTGTATATGCACAAAACAAGAACTGTGCAGGAAGAATTCTTGTCAGAAAATGAGAATATGATTTTAAAAGGTTCCTAGTAATTGTCCCATTTAAAAAAAATAATATTTTTTACCATGTAGTAGAAGATAGAATAAAAATACTTGGTTATACTTCCTTCAGTTGGGCATTTTGTGAACAGAACCTGAGATTTTTGCTTTAGTCCTTTCAAGATATGCATTATAAAAAAATGAGATATACATTTCCATACTCCTAATCCTTATATGACTGGAATAAAAATGGAATATTTCAGTAAAACCAAGCAGTGATTTTTAAGTTATAGTAAGACATTAGGACAGGAAAAACTCAGGTGAACAGGAATACACTGTAAACATAATGAAGTTATTGATTTTAATTTTCTGGCTTTCTCATTGAAGAATGAAGCATCTGTACATGATAGCCGATAAAGGGAAGCAGAGGAATTGGAAATCTAGAGCAGATCCAAGAGAGGAGGTTTTCTCAATGGCTTTAAGATAAATTCCATTTTTTCATATGCTTGGCTGGGAACAAAAAGCAACGCACAGATAGCATTAACTTTGCTGTGTTCCTGCAAGTACCAGTGTGTGTGTTTGGAATACTTCCCATGGTATTCAGGCATATGTACGTTGGCCAGTTTAGCCCATTAACCAGTGGAAATGAGTGATTCTGAAAATCCAGGTGCCCTTCGTTGTTCACAAATGAAAACACAGAAGCTGCCACCTACCAAACACTGGGGTTTCTGGAGTAAAGCAGCAGCCGTGCCCTAGACTCCTCTCTGATCCACATCTCGCATGGGTTTTACTACCTTTATGTCAGTAGAATGACAAATAATTTCTTGTTTATGAGTAATTAGACTTTTTATAAAGTTGGTTTTATTGAAGAAGCTGTTCCTTTTTACAGCAAAGTCTTTGGCAAAATCATACTTAGCTCTGACAGCTGAATGCTGTCAGAAGCAGAACCAGTCAAAATTGCTAAATGGGAAATGCTGACTGAAACAGCTTGTTTTGGATCGTGGTAAGATTTTCTGTGGAGGTTTAGTATTCTGTGCAATTTAAAATTTATAACAATCAATTTTCATTTACTATATATAAAAAGCTATGAAAAAAAATAAAAGAAAATAAAAGCTTGTGCTACAATGCAGACGTAAGGACATATAGAAACTGGCATTTTTGGTATTTTTTTTTCCCTTTTTTGCTGGGTCTCAAACTTAAATAGCTACTTGCTTTATCTCTGTGCTTTTGTCTTCCATCTCTACAATAGTGCTGCGAAGATTAATCCATTAATAATTGTAAAGTGCTTGTATTAGTAGTGGTGTTGTAGTCGTGATAGTCTTGGAATAAAAGTGAGGCAAGCTATTTAGGGAGATGCAGTATCTCTATTAGTCAGAGGCGTTCCAGATGTTAGAGTTATACTAGACCATAATCCTGGAACAACAGATAAGTATTTGGGCACACCAGCCCATTTTTCAGGTCTGAAATAGGAGCAACAACCTCAAAGCATTTGGATAAAATGTTCTGAAATTCAGATGCCTCTGACCCTGCTCCTCGACGGGCGCTCAGCCGCATGGGACCCAGGCTGCCATGAGAAGCTGAGGGAGGACCCAGCATTACTCCTTGGTGTAATACTCCTGCCAGCACATGCATTTGAGTAAGAAAAAGGGAGTGAGCATCATGGTATGTCTTGTGCTACCAATTTCCACGGGAGATGGAAGTTAGAGATCCATTTGCTAGGGAGAGGCAGAGAAAACAGAGCTGGGGACTGTTCGCACTGCTCTGCACCAGGGTTTGCTGCCAGATCTGGTAAATATTTGAAACAATCCTTTGCCAGCAAAAAGGGATGTCTGTATTATGTCAAAATGTATATTTGCACTTGTGGGGGAAGCTTTACTGTCATATATTTACTGTTTGAGAAATGTTCTAAATGTGAGTTTGGGATACCGAAAAGAACATACTCAAATGGAGAGCACCTTCCTGCCCCTGAAGTAAAGGAATGTGTGTACTGACTCTGGCAGAAGTGATTAAGGCGCATTGTCACACTTTATTTATGGCATTGCAGCATCTAGGAGCCTTAGTTATGGACTGAAATGCTTCAGTGGACCCCAGCCCCCATGTGCTTGGTGCTGCACAGGCTCCTGCAGGAAGGGCAGCCGGTTTTTGTTGTGCACGGGCAGTGCCAAGGGCCAGAACAGGCTGGGCATCAGCAGGACGGCAAGGAGTGGTTTTGAGTAGGAATTTAATGGAGACCTTTACTGTCTGCTCCTTCCCACAGTCAGGCTGGATGCTGGTGGGTGAGGAATTTTTCGATGGGGTACACGCGGGGCAGGGTAGGTGCTGCCAAGGGAAGAGCACCTGAGTAGGCAGAGCCCTCCTGCAGCACCCACACTGTCAGCAGTCGAAGAGCATTTCAGTGAGACATACAGCATCCCGGGAGACTTTTTTCATTATACAAGGAGTCTCATTTCCCTTCTTAAGCACTTTCACTTGGCTGGAGCTGCGTAACTGTGCTGTGGTTGAGGGAGGACCAGTCCTAATTCCTTACTCCAGTCGTGATGGGTTTTCCACCCACTCATACTGTTACCATACCTGTGTGTCACCACTGATTTCACTGAGTTGCTTCTCATTTGTTCTATTGGGAAAAAAAAAAAAAAAAAGTAACATATTTCTAAGCTGATACATCTGTCATCATTTTAAGGAGCACCTCTCCCTAAAGGTTGTGTGTATATATTCTGAAGATGTACTTACCAAAATTTTCAGCTTAACCTAAGTTGAAACTGCGAAGTTTTCAGACTTCCAGTAATTTCACTTATAAATGTGCACGTGTATTGTTATTAAAACCCAAACTAAAAATAAAGTTTTTGCTTCTTACAAATGTTTGCATGAGGCTACAGAACTGAGAAAAATACCATTATTTTCCTTTAAGTTCTGATTTTTGTATTTCAGATTTCCCTTTTTTTCCCCCTGTCTCTCCTTGATCTATGTCACAAATGATGGGGACCTGTGCTCTCTGACCGTGCTGGCTCAATCCAAGCCACCCCCCCTTTGAGGGGCTGTGATGGGCTGGCACGGCGACGACCCGACAGCGGCCGCAACAGCCCCTTCAGCCCTTTGGGAGCGGACCTCAGGCACTTGCTGTGACAAATATATCCAGCACAGGGCTGCAGTCTCCAGCTAGGAAAACCTTTTGCACAGCAATTATTATTAACATTGCAGCCCCACGTAAACCACATTTGAAATCTAATTTTTCAATCAAACTTTCATCCATATGAAATCGCCCAATTTATCATCAGGATAAGGACGTTCAAAGCTACTGATGGCTTGAGTTATGAGTGGCCTAAAAATAATTAACAAGGAACAAAATATGGACACTTTTTATACACACCAGTGCTTTTTGGTTCTTGAAGGTCACATTTGAAAGCTCTTTATTCTACATATTGGGGCAAGGAATAGTTTGGAGTCGGGTCATCACAAACCGTCCATGTTCTCAATTGCACAGTTCTAATCTGAAAAACTTCCTTAAGTGAAGAGATACAATTCTCACATCATCATGCGGCTCCAGAGGGTCAACTACAAGATCAAGCATTGCAAGACCCTTGATAAAATGGTAAGATTTGCAACATTAGCTCATCTGGTTGTCCAAAGTTGGCATGGCTTGACTCTTCAGAGCAGTGTAGGTGTTGTGGGCCCTGAGCTTTGCTGAAGACGAGAGCGAAGCAGCCCACTGCAGCCCAGCAAGACCTGATGAAGTCAGGACATGGATGGGGAGGCAGCTGTAAGCCCGAGCGTGTGTGCTGAAGAAGGAGAAAAGGAACATTGAGGTCAAGTAGTCCTATTTCTGTCCAGGATTTCCTGGCCTGAAATATATGCTCGTGTGTAGCACAGATGGTCTATGCATTTGCAGCAAATCTGCAGTACACGAGACCTATGGCATGTGTCCTGTAGAGCTGATGGTACTTGTGCTGTACATTTGATCTGTGCATGCTTGGGAGACATTTCTTTGGCATTTCTGGATGTCCATCAGCTTGGCACTGGTTACTGCTCTGGCTGGGTTGCCAGAAGTCCTGGAACAATGTCCAGAATCCTTAAATTCAGCCCAAGCAAAATTTCCAGATGGAAAAAAAAAAAGAGGACAGGTCCATGGCAACACCCTCATGGACTGACATAAAATCTTCTAGCACCTGGTAAATCTGTTCATACTTTTAATATAGTATTAGTTTTCTGGAGGGAAAAAAAAAAAAAAGTGAATTTTGCTAAGATAACCTCCTATGTGAAAGGAAAACAATTTTTTAATCTGAAGTGACCATGTAGACTGATTGTATTTATTTATTACTTACTCTCAGGAGACACTGTGCCTGGCTGGAGTGCATGCTTCACTCTGAATGCAGCTCTAGCTGGGATTTTGGACTTCGTACTTAAGAAATTCTTCTTCTTCTGTTTTTCCCCCAAAAAGAAGTTTTCCTGTAGTTTTGAGTGGATCTTTTCAATCCAGAATGAATGGGTCTTTCTGTAATACCACTAAATTGCCTCTGAGTGTCTCTATAGTTCATCTCCTCCTAGAAACCAGCCAAGCAGGAATAATGCAAGAGAAATGAGTCACTGAAATTTATTGGTGTCAGTTTTGGTTTTGTATTCACAACGTCTTTTACTGTTATTTTTAAGGATATTGCAGATTGAAACAAGGGAGGATCAAGTGTCCCAGTTGTGTTTAAAGGAAGTAAATCTTTAAGAAATGATTGTGGAACAGATGTTAAATAAATGATTTTGAGTTAAGATCTGTGACAGAGCAGTGTACCTAGGGAAACTCTTTAATAGCAAATATCTTACTGTGACTTAGACATATCACTGAATAAAGGGAAATCAGACTTTTTTATTGTTATAACTACATAATGCAGTAATTTAACACAAAAGTAGAAAAATGAATTGTTAGGTCTCCAGCATGAATATGATTTTAAGACAGCGATCACTTATTTTAAGAGAGTGCCTTACTATCTGTCAGGTGAAGAGCTACACTAGGGGCTTTAAGCTGGAATTTCAGTGGCTTTTGATTACACACAGCGTTGAGATGGTTGGAGTGGGTGTAACTGGGAACTGTGTGTGCCCTTATCAGAGTGGAAAACACAGTCTGTGAACAGCTATGCTATTTGCTATCTGGCTATTGATGAGGCTCTAATGCGCACAGTATCTATATGAAAGAGAATATATTGCTGGGGTGTATGATGTTTAGGACTGACCTATATATAAGATTGCACAGAGCAATATGTAATTGAAATAAAGGGCCTAATGAATAACCACACTCCTTTTTACAGGGGGAAAAAGGAAAGGAGAAGCAGACAAGGCACACTATTTTGTTTGTTTGTTTGTTTGTTTGTTTGTTTTGTTTTTTCTTCTGAGTTGCAGTAGTTTTTTTTAGTTCCACTCTGTAGTACATATATCCACATACATGTAAAAGTTCACAGAATTGAAACTGAAGTCTTGCTGGTTTTCAGTCTTATATAAATAAGTTTATCAGGAAGACATTTCATGACCCTTCTGCTTCAGGGCAGTTCAGTGCAAGGGCAACACTTAGGTTGTGAGCCTTACACATACCTTATACCTTGCAACTGAAGTGGCCATTCACAGGCATAGCAGCAAATCTTTTGTTTGTAGAGGCAACTGAAATTTTAACAAAACGGAATTTCTTTTTATTGAAATGTGTTGTTTGGTTTTTTTTCCTGCTGTATTATATACTGACTTGCTTTTGTGTCATAAGTTGTATGCAAAGATCACTATGGAGAAAAATGAAAGCTGAATTTGTGCTCCTTGGGCTGATGTTTACAGTAGAAATATTTCCCAACCTCAAGCACAGAGCCTCTCCTGAACTCAAAGAACAATTAATGCATTCATTCAAACCTGGAGATTGTAAATACTTTTGTTGTTAAGGCTAAACGAATAGCTTTATAGCATGAAGTGAAGTACAAACCCCAAATAGTGTACCTCGTGCACGCTAGTAACGTTGGCTACAGTATATACAAAAGATGCAGCTTGTTTCATGTTGACGGTGAAGGTTCAGAAGTTCCAAATTATATGGCAGGACAGCAAATCATTTTAAAATAAAAAAACTGCATATTCATTCCTCCCAGAGAGACTTATGTACCCTTCAGTGAGGGAAGTAATTTGGCCCGTAGTATATAAAAAGATACCTTGTTCAGTTCTCTTTGAAAGAACTCTTGTGTTCATTACTTGAGGCAGGGATGTGTTCCTTAATTGGTAATAAATATTATGAGGTTAGATTCATGCTAACAGTTTAACATATTGGTCATAATGAGAACAACAATGGGGCTGAAGAAAACAGGGGATTTGAGAGTCCTAGGCCCTTGGAAATTATTTTGTTTTATGCCTATCCTGCATCAAGTGCCCCCCAGCATGAGGGAGAGCTGCGTGGATTTCTCAGTAACCCTACAGTGTTGCCGGTGCAGATCAAAACATGAGATTGGCTTGTGTTACATCTATCTCCCATTACGTGGCAACTGCTTTCTTCACCAGATTTCTCCTCTCTGAGAACTAACCCACGGCAGTAGGCATGGTCAGCATTTGAACTTCTCCTGATGTGTTTATTGAAACAGTGTATGTTTAGAAACATGGCTAAAACATTCATGCCACAGCCCATGCACATCCTTTTCAGTGAAATTTGCCTAAGGAAACACTGCCGTTTGTCGATGACCAAACTCTTAGTCATCTGCACTGAGCAGAGAGCAGCGTGTATATTTTAGGATGTGTAATGCAGGTACAAAATGTCGTGACTCAGGTGTGGACTTGAAAAGGGGAAAAGTAACTTAAGAGTATCTGCTACATGATAGCAGCTGGTATGCACTAGCTGGTATGTAGGCTATTCAAAAAGACTCCCCTGTGTTTTCAGAAGCCACCAGCTTGATGACCAGTTATGCCTAAAATCTCTGCTAAGCTTTTATGAGGCAGATTTGTAGAAGTCCTGAGCACTGAGCTCTCCATTGGAGTTGAAAGTCATTCTTGAATTTGTTCTTTCTGGGGGAAGTCTTCATGTGTGCAAATACTGGCATGTAAACTCACAAGCAGTATTTGTGAGAACCAAGTGGCAGGTTAGATGTTCGGCTCCTTGAGGTGTTTGTGTGACCCAGTGGTCCTGTCCTGCATGGTGCAGAGGATCTGTACGTATTAACTTGAATGGTTGTTGAAACCAATGGGAAATGTAATGGATAAGGGGTTCACTGCTTCAAAAGGTGAGGCCTAAATTTGTGCACACAGTGGCGGTCATTAAGCAAACACGTCAGAGATAAAAATTTTCAAGATACACATTGTAAAATTGGAGAAAGAATTTCTGAGAGCAACTACAATGTCTTCTACAAAGTTAAAAACCACCACCAACAAAAACAAACATACCAAAACAAAATATGTTTAGGCACAGGACAAAACATTCATGACTCAGTAAAACAAGCATGTTCTACTGCATTATGAGGCAATCTATTTTATTTTTTTAATTCAAAAAATACATACAAAACAGATTTGCAAAAAGAATTAATCCATTGCCAAAATTCAGGTTTTAAACACAAATCATTTGATTACCAAAGAGTACTTGAAGTCACTGATGTATTTACTTTGCCTTTGCGTAATTTAAGAGCCCAATTGACATTTCTTAATATGCTATTTTATGAAATTCCCTCCAGGGCCAAACACTTTCATTCCAGCTTTCCTCCAAGTACATTTTTTTCTACGGCCAAGTTATAAGCTTTTGACACAAGTTTAACAATAGCAATACAAATATGTTACTATAGGAATCTCATTGTCTTTAATTTTTCCTTTTCATCATGTTGCAAGCACAGACACAAAAAGCCTCTCAATAAGGAATTTTAAAGAGGCAAAGATGGAGCAGTATCAGAGAAATCCTGCCAAGGACTTGGGCACTGAGAGATCTGGGCATGAGCATGCACCACGGCTCTTTAGTGAAGACGTGTTAGGTGTATAAATTCCAAAACCTTTTTCCTCTGCATTTTCAAGTTTGGGTTTCATTCCTCCCATTTCCCCCTTGGAGCTATACAAAAGGTGACTAAGTAGAAGCAGCTAATAATAATGTGATTGTGGAAAATAAATAAATAAATAAACAAAATGGTGTGAATCTTTGTATTTCAACTGTGAGCTTTTTAAAGTCCTGACACAGGTGACAGAAGCGTATCAGCACTAGACATGCAGGTAGCAGGTGTATGTCATATGCTTATACTCTTTAGTGACCAGAGATAATTTCAGTCATTTAGTTATAGAAATACATAACTGGACTTGATGATTGAACTCTGCTGCATCTTCTGTAATGATGATACTGGAGTTTTTAATATTTTTAGGTGTGCCAATGGACACTTAAAGCTAATGGGCCAGAGTCATTGCCAGCCAAAGCATCAAACTAGAGCACCAGAAAGGCTGCTGTGGGAATGGTTCTCTCATTTTGAGTATCACAGAGCTTTCTTTGCAAACTCCACTGTTTATTCTAAATTTTGTCAAACATATTGCCAGATACAGATTGGCGGGCAATCTCTCACAGCTATAGGTGGGATGTTCTTTTTTACTGGGGCATTGAAGAAACAGTTGTGGAGCAAAACCTCCTGTTCTGAGACTATCTGAATAGCAGAGGTAGTTCTGGAAACTGAAACTTAAGCAAGAATGAGTGAGATGCTTTTTGCAAAATTACCTGTGGCTGGCTCTGTTATTGCCTTTTTTTCATAACTTAATGCTTGCTCTGTCTTACGTAGCTGAAATTGGTATGCAAGAAGAGATGCATCAAAGTCAGCAATTAAAGAGACTTCATCCAACTTGCTCAGACAGTTGAAGTAGCTGTGTTTGATTTTGCTCAGAAAATCATTAATACCTTAACAGAAGGCAGGAAGCTTTGATCAAGATGTGATAGATACAGATCAATATAATGTGTAAAGATTTTATTCGGCCGTGGTATTGACACCTGGTAAAAGAACTAGTTTATGGTCAGTTGTCTCAGAAAGTTTGCATTGTTCAATACTGGCCCAGTGTTTTACATACAAAATAACACAAATAGCATTCAGGTTACATCTTTTATTACCATTTTTTCCTGTAAAGACTGTTTATCTGTATGTCAAAGGATTACTTATGAGTAGGTACATGACCAGCTCTAGTCATGGATTTAACAGTGTGTGTAGGACCAGCCAGGGGCATTCATTTTATGAGGGTGAGAAGAGCCAACGCTGTGACCCTTGGGGGGACGCAGCAGGGCACATCCAGCCACATAGCCCTGCCTGGGCTGAGCAGGGTTTGGAGGTTCAGGAGCTCCCCCACACCACACTGTGTGCTTGCCTTACTGAAGGCTGCTGTCTGTCATGCCTCCTGGCACAATCATGAATGCTTCTCAGTTGTATTTTGTCAGGATTATCTGATTTGGTTTAAACACTTCTTATTTTCATCCTTTGATGGCTTTGACAGAGCAAATGAGGGAGCAACCAAAGGGATCAGGGGAGGTGAGCAGCGCGGGGAGGCACCCCTCACCACCTCCTCACCTGCCTCAGCACGGCCTGCGACCAGGCATTGGAAATGCTCATTTCTATCTGGCTGAGCTTTGTTCAGTTGCTTTGCAGTGCCATAGAAAATTAAATTCACATCCTATCTTAATCCAGAATTAATTCCTTACTTATCTTATCAAGTTATTTTCAGGTTTGAATACCAGGCTATGGACTACATTGCCTGGCTCAAAGATGCTCACTACACATTCAAACTTTCTTGCTATCAGATGGGCACAAACCATGCCCAGAGGGAACATGTATGTTGTTTCCTTTCCTCTGGGCTGCAGAAGGAAAGTTTTTTTGTAGATGAAAGGGCCGGTGCTGGTCAAGATCATTGAGGCCTCTCAAGGCCCTGAGCAGCCTCAGCTGGGCCCTCAGCACGCCCCCAGCCCAGGTGCTGTGGCTCAGCTCAGCCCTGCCCTGCCTGCCTGTGGAGCACTCATCCACACCCCAGCTCGTTGACTGGTTTTGGGGTCTGATTACGATTCCATCTTGTACCACCCAGCTCTGTGATCCCCGCTGCTGTCCTTAGGGAGCAAGCAGCCTGTAAGTACCCTTGGGGCAATAAGGAGTAATTTTGTTCCTTCAGGCTGGAGTTGCGCTGTGCTGATTTGGTTTGGGGTCTGTTTTCTATCTGAAAGTCCCAGTGAGGCTGCCCTGTGGGGTAGGCCCAAGCGCCTCACTGGGCGCAGCCACGCGTTCCTAGCGCTGCGCCCCTGACTTTGCTTTTGCCTTCCTGATGGAATCACTGTTACTGGGGGACACAGAGAGGTTCTGCTGGCTCTGGTGTGGTAGCAGCAGCCCTTGTCACAAAGATGTTGTAGGCTATGTTCACAACTTCATTCTCCTTTGGTGTTTTTAGTTTTATCTCTTATAATTCCTGAAGCTGTGAGTAATTTTGGATGCTCCCACACCAACACCTTGTTCCTCAAATCTTTGTCTGGAGACCCTACTTACACAGTAACCCAATACCAAAATGTTGAGAGAATATTCTTTTTCAGATGCACTTCAGAATTTTTGTGGATGTTCAAAGAGGGATAGGGGACTCTAGAATACTTTTCATTTTGTCGTACCTACATTGCTTTAAGCTGTTCTCTTTTGTCCAAATCTTGCTAATGTAGCTCCCCTACTGTGCTAGGCCTGTGCAGCGTTTCCTTTGGAGGACAGGCGTTTGCAGTTCTTTATTTAACTTAACGATATGGTCACGTAAGAGTGTTTGGTGTTCTCAAGGGGAAGAAAGCTTAAAAGAAGGGTCAGGATTAGGTGAACGAGCGGGTTAGCTGGAATAATTACAGTATTTAATAGAAGAGAAATTTTAAACACCTTAGCAAATGTGTCTGTGGGAAGTTAAACAGCAGCTCAGTGACTTGTTCAGTTCTGAATTTGCTTTGGGCTCAGCTCTGCAGAGCATCGAGGGGGAATGAAATTCTGGGCTCACTGCAGTCAGGAGGAGTCAGAGACTGCAGAGCTCAGTAATACCCATAGCTGTCTGTGAATTTAGCCCATTCTCACAACGTAAAGGCAGTGCTATTTGCTCAGGTAGGTGTTGCAGTGATGACTTAATGTTTAAAATGCACTTTGAGAATAAAAATTCTAGCTTGGCCATCTTTAGTTGTTCTGTGTCCTTAAAGATTTCACTTAGAATGCACACAGACATTCGTAGCCTACTTGATTATGGAGGAAAACATACAGCACTTTATGTAACAAAGTTATCATTGGAGAAAAGGGAAATCCAAAAACAATTCTTTGTTCAGAAAGTTTGTGATTTTAAAGGTAACGATTAAAGGGAGGATAGTGACGTCTCAATCAGCAGAACACAGATACTGCAAGGACTATTGCTTAATATAGAGAATCCATATACTTAAAGACTAGATACTACCTATTTTGAAAGCATGCTCAAAGGAGCAGAAAAACTCAATAATTCAGTAAGCTTGACATGTCAAAGAGGCTAGGGGCAGGTTGAATCCCACTTCTGTAGTACCTAAAGGAGGGCTTATATGCATATATACTGCATCTTTTTAAAGCATATTGCAGCTCCAGCTGTGATGTGAGCAGTCTGACCCCTGAAGAGGGTAAAGGATACATCCCCATCTCCTACTGGTAATGCCTCCCCTCCTGCTGCCCAAAACAGGGAGGCTTTCAAAGCCAGAGAAGAGTCCTGAGTTGCCCCGAATCCAAAACCCCAATAATGAGAGTTAACCATCGCTTGGAGTGAAAATAGTCCCATTACTTCTAAATGTGTGTGCTTTGACTTTTCAACCTGAGTAAGATCCAAGGCTGAGATGGGATGAGTCAGAGAATGAAAGACCAGAAAGTTTGTGAATTAACCCCCCAGTTACCCTCCCTTTCCCTCCTCACATCCTTTGAAGTATTCCACTTTTCTCCCTTCCCAGTAAAAGCACTGGGGACAGAGGAAGAGAAATAAAATATTCCCAAGTAACCCTCACAGCTACAAATAATGAATATTTCATATTTTGAGTTATGTTTTATATTCCCAAATAGCACTTAATTTCTTCCCCTCTTCTCCCATCTAGCTTTAATTAAGTCTCATCCCTTGCCTTGTAAATCTTTGTTACCCCCATTTGTAACAGCGTGCTTTCAGGTGAGTTTCCACGGGCTTATTCAAACTGTGTTTTGTGTTTTTAAAGTAATGTGAAATATTTTTTTGTAAGACCATCTCTGTAGTCCAACTCTGACCAAGTCAAGAAATACCTAGTAAGGTATTTTTGCGTAGTGCTTCTTTCTGACTTAGAAAATTGAGCTAGCTTACAGAATAAGGTAAAATAAGCAAGAAGCCAAATAATTCAGTGGAGGGATCTCAATTTGAGTGTCATCTGCCTTGTCTCCACTATGAAAATGGTAGGTGTAAATTCCAGCTTTAATGTGCAGGCATCCTATGCACTGATTTTACTCCCCTGTGACACATCTGTCATTTGGCAATAGGTTCGTCTCAAGCACTGAGTCCACTCCTTGAGCTGGAGCTGTGCTGGTCAGCATCTCCCAGCTGGTCGGAGCTGCTGGGGCTCTCCCAGCTCCTTTGCTGTCTCTGGAAATGTGCCCCACCTTCACTACAGAGCAAGTTCGGGTTTGCACTGCTTGGATGGTTCAAGTCAATACCATGTACTCATCTCAGGACGTTACATTAACAGGGTATCAGAAGGCGTTGAATATACTGAATTTTTGTCCTGTATACCTCACAGTGGGAAGTCACATTTTTCTTTTATGGTAGCTGCTCCCATTTGCTTGGTATGTCCATGGGCTGTCTTCAGGGTCAGGTCCTCACAGGTGCCAGCAGTTTCTCTGTGGTAAGGCAGAAGTACCTGCACAGTTTAAATGTGGGGCCTTGATATAGTGTAGGCCAGATATTTCCATGGGGAAAGATATTGCTATATAAAAATACATCGGTGTGTACCACAGCACGCTGATGTGGGGCAGCCTCTTCCTCGCTGTGTTTTACAAGCTTTTAAATGCATGCACACACAAAATTCAGACCTGCTAAAAGAAGATGCCAGTCAGTGGTGTCACACTTGTGTGAGGGGAGCGGGGCAGGACCAGCAGGGATGGCAGTTGTTGACTGAAGTCCTTTTCTCTTCCATCTCCACATGTCTCAGCTAATTGGGATCCAGAAGTCCCTCTTGTTCAGAGCCACCACTGGGCACAGCGTCCTGCTCACAAACCCGTGCTGTTGTGTCACAAGTGGCTCCCAGAGGTAAAAGCCCAACCAAACAGTCCGACTTGCATCTTCTCCATACTGTTCCTTCATTTCTACACGGGTGTTGCCACAAGTGACAGTCTAGGGAAGTGAATGCATCTTTCACTCGTTTGTATTTGAGAAAATTTACTTGAAAGACTCAGTTTTACAGCTTGTTTCGAACAGGCTGTCCAGGGTGAAAAAGTATATGGGATTGGATCAAAAAAAGCAGCAATCTGTGTTGGGCTACACTGTGGGTTTCTAAGTAGGTAGTATCATTTACATCATTCATGGTTCTGTGTGCTGCACTATGTGCTGTGTTACGCACTAGGACTACTTGGTACCTTTTTGTCAAAACCTCCCCCAGTATTTTCTCCTGATTAGGAGCGGCTGCTCTTCATCGCGAGGTCTTTGTAGCTCTAATAAAGCCTTCTTTCTCCCAGGCAATCTGGAGGCATTCTGGGACCACGCACACGGCTGTGTCCTCTCGCTCCGGCGCTGCCCTATGACCTTACAAGTAGGGTCAGTCAACATGCTACAAAGCTTTCCTTGCCGTTTATCAAATAACAAAGCAAACCAAATTACATAGTTTCTATAGCAGGCCACTACAGTATGTAAACTGCGGAGACTGCTTACACCACTTGCTCATTCTGCAGCGCCGACAACATGAAAGGCCCTTTCGTTCCAGCGCCCAGAGCCCGTATTTGCCTATCTCACCTATTACCAGGCAACAAAGGGGCTGCAGAGGTTGAGCAAGCAAATGGAAAATGAAAATGGAGGAAAAAACAATTGCCTGGCTTCGAAGAAATGTTTGTCTAAAACGTATGCTGACATGTCTCGGGCAGTTTGTAGGTGCTGAAAGGCCCCTTTCGCAGGCTGGGAGCTGCTCTCCCTGTGCAGCAACAGAGTCCAAGAAGGGTTGAGGCAATGTCTCCTTTTCCTGCGTAACATATTTATCCTCCAAACTGGTGAAATGCTCGATAGCTGTCATGATTAATCAGTTATATTAGTGTGTTACCTTGGCCAGTCCCTCTCATGCGTGTCACTACAGCTATATTTTCAGAGATGTGGAGCAGTATTGTCTACTCCAAACCCATGAGTGAAGCTGTGGAGAGATCTCTTCCAAATCTGGCTGCTTCTCTGGAGGAAGCAGCCCCAGCTCGTTCCCGTCACTGGGTTGCCGGTGGGCTTGGTTCATGCCACTGAAGCACATCTGGAGTGGTGTAAGCTGCTCGAGGCAGCTGTGCAAGCAGCTCCTGCCCAGCTGGCCTGAGCTCCGCCAAGTGTCTGTGCCCTCCACTAGGGGACCAGTCACAGTATTTAGTCTGTTATCTGCCTGCTGGTGGAGCTGGATTCGGAAGGAAACCTGTGCTCACAGCCTAGGGTGCAGGTAGTGGGGTGCTGCGTCCTGACTGGGCTCCTGGTACGAGGGACACGGGCGTGCTGGAGTGAGTCCAGCAAAAGGACATGGAGACAGTGAAGGGGTTGGAGAATTTGTCATACGGGGAGAGGCTGGGAGAGCTGGAATTGTTTAGCCTCAAGAAGTGGAATTTCAGTGCTGTTGAAGTGCTTCCAAGGATGGAAGAGCTGGAATGTAAGTGTGGAGGGGAAACATCCTCCCGTGTGAGAAAAAGCTGGTATGTAGTGCTGTGAGGATATCCCTGTACATCCATAGAGAAACTTTTCTGACTTTTTTTTTTTTTTCTGAATCAGCAAAACAGTTGTTTTAATGAAATGAGCTTATCTAGGCAGAAAGCAGAGAATCATTCCCAAGGAAAAAGAAGCAAGGGGTGAGTGCAGAGCAATGAGTGGTGATTGCACAAGAGTTGGCAAATGCAAATATTTCCAAATATAATGGCATTAAGTGTTCATTGTGAAATTAGATCGGCTTTTTAAAAGCTACAGGGTGAAAAAACACAGTATTCAGCTAATTAGACAAAGTTAAAAGATAATGTTAAACACTCTTCCTTCAAAAAGTATTTGTCTGCACTACCATGCATTTTAAAATAGAACTGCTTGAGATGGCAGCGTTATCAAGTAATCTGCCATTAAAGGAATTATAATTCAGGTCTTTTTAATTCCCTATTGTGGAAATCTTTAAATTAGAACATATCTAAACTGAACAAATCTGTAGTTCTCCTATAACAATGCTGACACAGTTCTCTGATGTTCATTAAAAAATTTTATGCCTTGATTTCTGTATAATGGAACGTGAGGAAATTTCCCTCTACTTGCTGGGTTTGGTGCCCAATCCCGCTTGTTATTAAAGCATCTCTAAACGTGCAAGTGGCTTAATCAAAGTTGGTGAGACTCCTGACAGCCTTAGATGGGCTGAAACTTGATGGCCTCCAGTTACCATTCTTCACTTTGAGCGTCATGAGTCAAAGGCTATCACTTTTAAAAATACAATTCGAGTAGTTAGTCATCAAAAGTGTATCGAGTGGAGAATATTAAAACTGACATGAAATGAATGGTTGCTTTGATAACTTACATCTGTGCATTTAAAACCAGGCCTTCCTCTTGCATATGCTTATCGGCTGTTAAAAGTGCCTTGCTCAGCAGCTTTGAGGTTCTTTAATAGACTATGGCAACAAGGAAGCTAACTGATGAACATCCTTTGTAATTAAAAAAAAAAAAAAAAAAAATCTCCTAATCGGAGGCAAAAATGTTCTTTGCTTTCAATAGATATTTTATAATCTTTCACTGACATAAAGTAATTTAAATATGGTGTTTTTTCTTGAGCCAAAGGAATGTAACATTAAATGCATGTAACGTTAAATGCTGTAGGACAAATAATGTTACCACGTAGAGTATATGCTTCCATTCTGTTTAGTTTGAACTTTTTTTTTGTGGCTAAAACTTTTTAAGATTGAAGGAACTGGTGCAGGACTGGGATGTAATTTGAAACAGGCATTTAGTTAGTATTGGAAGTTCAATGTATTTTTATTTTTTTTAGTTTTTTAGTTTGGATGGGATTTGCCGTCCTCCTTCTAAAGACATCACTCATCCAAATCTATTTTTGTTTTGCTCTTCGTAGCCCAGATTCTGGTTATACAAAAAATCTTGTGATATGCTTATCCTTAAGCATGTGCTTACATACGTACTTCTGTAAGGATCCAAGTGTGTACTGGTGTAGCTTGTTGAATTAAGGGCCAGAAGCATATGGTAATTTGATTATAAAATGTACTTGTCTATCCCTGGGGCCCACGGGCATGCGTTCAGTATTTAGTATAATATTTTCAGTATTTGCTACAAACATAGCCACCACAAAACAAATCTGAAAATAATTCCACAACTCATGCCACATGTCTGCGATTCCCCACGTAATCTGCGCATGGGGAAGCAATGAGCTGCTCCTCTCAGACCTCGAGCACGGTAGTGCTGAGCCTTGGGGACAAATCCCTATGCGGTCAGGGTCACCCCGTGTTCAGGGCTTTGAAGAGGTGCCTAACTGTCTCGCAATCTGTACGCCATAAGGATCTACTGAGATGCATTTGTTCAGATAATTAAAAGTATGTTTTCAAGCAGTAATTGTGAGGTCATGCACTGCCATTCAAATATTTGATTTCATTTAATTAAACTGTGTGTTACTGTTCCTTACAAATGCTTTCTATCTGAAGAATTTTATCTCAGTGCTATTCTTTGGGATGTATCTGGAGAATATTGTGCCTGGCATGAAAGTAGTTACTAGTTTACTGGAACTTTTTTTCAGAGTTGCAAGGGGATTTTTTTAGCCTGTCTCAAATTAATGGAGTGCTCATAAAAGGAACTCGCTGTTCTGTCTTTGTCTACTGGTGGAAAGCCTCCCACAGACTTCTGTAGAAGCTGGTCTGGGTGTAGAGATGAAAAAGATGTTACTAATGCTGTGAAAATGGAAAAAAATGAAGAACAGCCTTTGTAAAGGATTTGCCTAACACGCTCCCAATTAAATTGGTCCAAGCATAAGTAATATTACCAGTCAACAACATCCCAAACCAATTGTTTGTCAACATTTTGTATTATTTTCTATCCCAAAGGAGCTGCACAATAATTACTCAATCTGTTTACATATCAGAAGAAAGGGGGATGGTGGATAAAGTTCCTTTATGATTTTTTCTATATTTATCAGATGTCAACTTTAAGAAAATTACTCAGTATTTTTGGAAAAAAAATGAATGTGCTAGACAAATGGTACTTGATGTAGGAGTACTTTTGTTATGAAAAATAGCAAGTGAATGCTGGGAAGCTTCAGTTGGGAACAGAAGAAATTACAATAATTTGCCTTTTCACTAAAGCTAGATTTTATCAAATTGGAAATGGGTTATAATAATTTGAAAACAGCATAATGCAAACTTACAGTGTGTAAATAACTTATTAACTTTGGGTAGCGTTTTGTTTGTTTCTTTCCTTTTTAAAGTACCTGGTTGTGGACAGAAAGGCAAATTCTACCAAGAGAAACTTCATTTTTCCTGTGCATGATATGAGTGTAATCTAAAGTAGCCCTGGGTGTTCGTATGTGATTTGTTTTAAGTATTTATACAAGAATAAAAGCCATTGAGATGAAACATCGCATATCTAGAGTAGCCTGTCTGCAGTGAGAACAATATTGATTGCGATGGCAGAAAACTGTGATGTCAGGTCACCTTCCAGCCATTGATTGTTGATTGTCTTCTTCCAAGCTGCCAATGACGACTGCATTAATTGTGCTGCTGAACTTAGCAATTTCCTAGGTTTTTGCCATTTTACCTCCATCTATTTTCCTAAAATGATTGAAATTTAATAGCCATAAAAAGGTTTGAAATAGGAGCTAGAGGAGTTTAAAAGAATAACGTTTTTTAAATGCTCGTTGACAACATTAAATAAAATTAGTGTCATTACATTTCCCTTGGCAAGACTCGAGTAAATTTGAGAACGTGGGTGAGGAGGGGGAAGAAAAGAGCACATGATGTTCTAAGAGCCTGGGGTTCTTAGAACATCATTTGTAGCTGAAAGTTTGCTGGTGTTTCCCTGAAGCATGTATTAAAGAATAAGGCTTTTTAGATTCCCAAACCTTAGATCCTTTCAGCTGAGCGTGCTTGTCAGTATGTGGAATGGTTTTCCCAAGCAGAATGAGGGAGGAGTTCTCCCAGAGCTTTCTCAAGGCTTGCCCAAGCCCGCTGCCCAGATACCTGCGTGCTCGTGCCCTGTCCTCCAGCCCTCCCCTGCAGCAGAAGGGCACTGCTGTGGGGCTGCAAGTGGTCATCTTGGTCATTGCAGGTCACAGCCCCTGCTTGGCAGTGCTGGTTTTCTAGCAGAACTTGTATGTTCTGGGTGAAGATCACATCTGTTCCTCTGATGCCAGTGCCTGCGTTTGTAAAATTGTAATGAAAATTTGTATGGCTGCAGCTCTCCCGGTCCTAATGGCAACCTGAAGTGTCGCAGAGGTTCTGCTGCAGCCGGTCCAAGCGGTCAGCTCCTTCCCCAGAGTTACTTTTACCTAGGTACACTGCTGCGGTGAGGGTGGCACTTCCCAGAAGATGCAAGCTGAGCTCTCTCTGCACGTGGTGGTGGTTGGTTTTGTTATTGTTGTGTGTTTTTTTTTTCTTTTTTGAGCACCTGCTGAGTGCTTTAGAGCAACCTTCTCATTTCCAAGCTTAAGAATTGAATGAACAGAGCTGTTACAACCCTCTAGATGACTGTCAAGGTTCCTTTTGCTATTCTGCTATTTCATTCATTCATTTTTCACTGTTAAACATACCTGAAGATGCACAAATGAGACTCCATTTGTGGTCCTTGTGTGACTACATACTGAGCACTCAGACACTACTAAACTGAGTGGTGTGCTCAGCTTGTGCTAACACCCAAATATCCCAGCTGGGGGGAGAGTCCTCTTGTACCACATTGCATGGACATATCCAAAGATGCTTAAATTCCAGCTTGACATGCAGTGAGCAGCACTGATTGTGGGTAAAAGGAAAGGAAAAGGTTGCTTGAATGTTTTCAGCAGTACAGCCTCTGACTCACCCTCAAATCCCCACAAGGCACCGTGTGGTTTGTGCGTGCGGGCAGCACTGCAGGGCAAATCCTCTCCTGCTGGAAGAGCACTGCAGAGGCAGGGGCTGGAGTTTTTGAGGGGGAAGGTTGGAACACAGCAAGGAACCAGAGGAAAGGGTTGCTTGCCCTCATCTTGCCATCCTTTGTCCTTGTGTTGGCAGTTTATATGTTTAATCCACATGATTCCTCTGGGTCTGTGATTTTAAAGCATGACTCAAGTGCTGAGCAGGCCACTGGAGCTGGTTTGTAGCCAGTGTCCGCTCACCTGCAGTGCTGCGCTGGTTCCTCTGTCCCAAAATGAACGTCACGTCCCCAGACAAATCTGGACCCAAGACCTTTGTCCTTCCTTATTCCTCTTTCAGACTCTCAGCTCCTTTCAGCTGTGATGAAAGCCGCTTCCCAAGCCAAACGTGTACTGTTAGATAGCAGCACCATTGACAAAGTGTCTCATGTGAAAGCATCGAGGCATTCATGATTCCGTGCAGTGAAACAAAACTCTGGATTTCTTTGGGTATTGGTTTTATTGAATTATGTACAACATCACATCGCATTGATGCTGCTTGTTAGCCAGCTCCTTAATGGAGGAGCATTTAACATACATTTTTAATACCAAATGTACTCATACATTCTTGATTCTTAAAGTATGTAATGGTTTGCAAAATAAGGAGGGTAGAAAATATTAATTTCTCTGAGTGTGTGCCTATGGAGAGGTCAGGCAAGATTTGAAGCAGAGCTTGCAATGCTAGGAGCACAAACCCAGGCACCTTACACACACCAGAGAAAGAGCATCTGTAAATGTTGTTACAGGGAGATAGATGTGCCGTGACGTTTCAAAGGCCTGGAGAGGCATGTGGAAACTGCCTCTGATAACACAGCTGACAAATTAACAGTTCCTGATGTGAGGCTCTTTTAGAAGGCTTTCCTCTTTTATTTTATTTTATTATTATTTTTTTTTAACCTAAGTCTGGCTACATGGATTTTGGACAAGAGGGACAAGTAGTCTTAAAGAGCTGATAATTCAAGTTGTTGCAGTCACAGCTCCAAGACTCGATTGGAAAGGCCGCCCCCATCCTCCTCCCCGAGCTGACCTGCAGTGTGAGACCTTCCATAAAAACGGGGGAAAGCAGCGACTCTCCTAACCCCTGCCTTTGGCTCTGTGGAATATTCCTTAGGGAAACTTGTCCAGTGAGGCTGGTGCGATAGGCCAGATACATCTGGTATACTGACCTCGTATTCATTTTCTTTTCTTCGTTGTTCATAAACCAAATTGTAGAACCTTTGTGTCCATCCTTCCTGCAGACAGCTGCAGCTTTGGGGCGGTGTTTTGTTTAGGTATGGCAGCAGCTGCCCGAGTGTCACAATTTGCCTGTTCCTTCAGATTATACACAGGGACCGTTCCTTTTTTTCTTTCTTCCTTTTCCTTTTTTTGACAGAGGATTTATTAAATAAAAATGAGGATGGCAGTATTGTTATCTGGGAAGATCAGATCTGTCATGTAAGCTGTAGAGTTAGGCACCTGCCATCAAATATTTAAGACAACATCTTAGGATAAAATGTAGCACAATTTTTAATTTTAAAATCCCTTCCTACAAAACCATTCTCATAGATGCTTAGTTTCTAAAGGAAAGAAGACGTAAAGCTATGTTTGATAATCAAATTTCTCCACCGATGTCCTCGCTCTTGAAATATGCCTATTTAAAAACAAGCAGTAATACATTTCCCCAAACTTCAGTTTTGTTTTGTTTTACAGCCAATGCTTCTGTACATGGATAAAGTACTAAGGAAGTGTCATTGTAGTGTTGTATGTAGTGCTCGATGGAAGCATAAATTCGGAATTAACATCAAACTAAAGAGCAGCTGACTGCATTTTAATAAATGGATACATGTCCCCAATGACTGCGGTGTCTAGTAGCCAGGCAGGGGAAAATATGCATACACATTACAAGGTGTTAGGAACCTTTCTATCAAAAGCAATAAGTGGTTGTTTGCTAAGGTGGTTGGCTTACGTTTAGAGTCAAAAAACTGCAGAACAGCTTAGGCTGGGGAGAAGAGCGCTCGCTCGTCCTGCTCAGTAATGGCTGGCTGCTGACTGCAGCTGGGCAGGGAGAAGTGAAGGCTTCAGCTCTGTTTCATCTGATTTTGTAAAAGAAACAAAAAAGCGGTGCGTGATTCTGACACAGGACATCTGTAAATGACGAGAGGTTTACTGAAGTATTTAATTTCAGTAGCAGTAAAAAGGGCCTACTGCTCAAATCATTAAGTGGCTAAAGCTCCAGCATTCTTTCCTACGACTTTACAAGTTTACATTAAGCGTGCTTTCAGTTGTCAGGCCCCTGGTGTGACATATTGTTTGAGTCAGGCTTCATCAATCTACAAAGCGTTACTTGAGGTCTGATGGCATGTGCGCGCACCCAATATACCGGGTACAAATGGAAGAGAAACGGGGTTCTGTAATTACTGCCTCTCTGTTTAACCCGTAAATATTCTGTGCATTAAGTTTCTGACCTGAATTTTTCAGAAAGCAATTAGCTGCTTTATCTGCATAAAGGAGACAAAATGACATGGTATTGATGACTCCTCGTGTGCAGATGTTTTGCTTTTGGCACATCTGTGTGCAATAAATCCATTTTCTGTGTAGGAATGGTATTTTATTATATGATTTAATATGAAATCTTGAATAAATAGTTTAAATTGAAATTCTTTGGGAGCAAACCAGAATTGTTTGCAATAGCTAAGCCCGCTGCATATATCCTTTTTGTGCACATAAATACACCAGCCAACTGCTTTAAAAAAGCAACAACTTTACTAATACCGCTTTGCACATAAACAGATAAATGTGAAAAATTATCTTATGTAGTCCGTCTGTATTTAATTTGTTTCTTCTGTTTCTCTTTCTGCATCTGGGTGAGCCAACAGATTGGGATCGCAGCTAGGGCATGGCGGGGGCGGCGAGGAACCGAGGTGAGGGTGTGTGGAGGGCCAAGAGGGAACATAGGCGCAGACGGACAGAGCACAGCCAGTCATAAATCCGTGATCCAGGGCTGGAACAAGACAAGAGCTAAGCAAAATCTCCTCTATTATAAAACCTGTGCAAATTACACGCTAAGGACAAATACTGTACATTTGTAGTGAACATCTGTAGAGAGTGGGGTGTGGTCCCTGGCCCCAGGCAGGGCACTGGCTGAGTGACGGAGGTGGTTAGCCCACAACCCAAAAACTGAGAATGGGTGCTCATCAGCTCCTCGCTGTAATCGTGAGTACTGCACACAGCCGCAGTAAGTCATTAGGCCAGTGTGGGTGTTGAAGGATGGGATGGCAGCATGTCCCGTCCCCAGTAGGGTCTTGTGGCCGTGCAGGAGGTGTGGGAGCACATGCCTTCTGCAGCCGTCGTGGTTCTGCCCCCACAGCCATTCCCCAAGCAATGCCAAAGCAGCAGTGTGAGGACCCTTCCTCAGCAGCAAAATCACAGGGAACGCTCCAATTCTCCCTCTTCAAAAGGGAGCTGCTCTTCCTAGCAGGGCAATCTGGCTGTAGTGATGGAGCCACGTGTACGAAGACACCCGTTCCTCTGTTAGTCCTTGTAGCTCTCTCCACAGAAAAGCAAGCCAGGCAAACAGCAAGTATTCCCCTTTCTTCAGGGTTTTTAGTTTTCCATCCTAAATGGGCAATGTGGGATCTTTCCATATCTATGGTCAGCGGACAACAAGTTGCTTCCTGCCCATGCAACCATCCTGCCGGTAGCTGCCTGGCTGTTGTGTTGTTTTGCTGTTCCTGTAGCCAACTTGTCGGCTTTGTTACCAGCTCGAGCACGTTTGTAGGAATGAGGGCACTTCAGAGGCTTTGTCACTCGTTTGTCCAACTGATGCATCCAGACATGATGATTACGGGGCAGTGGTGCACAGCTTTTCTACCCTCTAGCTGTTTGTCTGTGAGGGGTCACTGTTGGTTATCTACACGTGTCAATACGTGGGTGTGTGTCTGATCAGACCTGTTCGGGGCTGTTTGTTCGCTGGGAGTTAATTTCAGCTGATAGCACCAAACGTTCTGGGGTCGTGTGTTTTCTGAAATATTTTACATGTGATGTCCCATCCTGGTGCAGGTGTATCAAGCAGATATCATAAGTTACAAATACACATTTCTGGGCACCATTCTGATTTTTCAGGTAATGCCCTAAATCCTTGCGAACTGATGTCTGGTCATGTACTCAGTAGTAACCCTAAGCATCTAAAGTGGGTTTTGGTTGGTTTTAGTTTTTTGGAAACTTCAGTGGGTTTGCAGGACATTGCATTTGCTGATATCAAGTTCAAGAGAAGCTTTAAGCTGCACTAGGAGAGAGAGAGAGGTCTGGTAGGCGAGGAGCAAGGTAAGGCAGTGCTCATGGTTGCTGTCCCCGGCTGTGCCAGCTGCTCGCTGCGTGACCCCGGGTGGCAGGCTGCTGCTCTCGGTGTCTCAGCTTACACATTAGTGAAATGAGAGTAATGATACTTACCTATCTCACTGGGGCTCTTTGAGGCTTAATTAATTGATATTTGTAAATCACTTTGCGATCCTCTAGTGCAAGTTGTTAGAGAACTGCCAAGTATTTATCCTCTCTGTTTTTTTTCTCCCGCTAGTCTGCACTCATCCATCTAATATCTAAAAGCGTGCTCGCAGCTAGCAACAGATACTAGCCAAATTGCTCTTAACAGGAGATGTATGGAAGCTTTTACAAAATTACTTTTGCAAATTACCATGCTTTTTGAAGTATCATGTGCAGGGATGCAGTGAAACAGTGCAGACAAGTGTCTGTGCCACTCGCTGAGCCACCTTGGGTTGTGATTTCTCCTGTAATATCTTTCAGCGGATCCAAACGTGCAGGACTGTTCTGAATTTTAAATGGGCCTTTCTTTTCATTGATTTGCCATTGGGAAATTCTTCAGGGCTCCTAAAATTTTTTTCCTAGGTCTTTGATTTCAGGTAGGCTTGTCAGTAACTGCAATGTATGCCTTGTAGCTTGGGACAGCAGACGAGCATGGAGATTTATTGCCACAACTTATTTTGCTGTTTCCTCTCGACTTGGAGGGAGCGTTCAGACCACGTCCTGCACCAGCCCTGTGCTGCACGGTGCCCGGGGGGCTCAGCGAGGCCAGGAGGTTATCGTGGGCTGGCAGGAACTGCTGCTGGGCTGCAGGAGCACGTCTGGGGAGCCTGCGAGGGGCCTGGGGGCTGCGAGAAGGTGGCAAGTGATCCATCTTCAAAATAAAGGGCGCTTCTCGGGGATACTTAGCGTGTTCAGCAGAAGAAACTTCCATCCCAGTAAGGATGGGCTCTGCCAAGTGACGCACCCTGCTCCACCTGCCCCAAATGCCCAGAATTTTGACCCTTCGCTCCTTTTCCCACACACTTCTCTTCTCCTAGCCCCCTCCTTGCTCCCGGTGCCGCTCCATTTCTTCTCCAGTGAGGACTGGGGGCTGTGGCCAGCGCTCCCCAAGGAAGAGCAGGGAGGGCACAGCGCTCCTGGCACCCCAGCTGCACCAGGACAAACGGGAGCCTGCCAGCGAGCCTAACACAGCCAGGAGCTGCCCTGGGTAAGCTGGGACAGCTCACAGCACCTCGGTACTTGTTTAGCTGAGCACGCACTAGTATCGTGAAGGGAAAAAGTTCAACAGCACTGAAATAGGAAGAGCTGTAAAAGCGGAACCTAAACCCCATCTCCAAATCTCTGAACGCAGAGCCAGCCTTTACAAGCCCGCTGAGCCTCTGAGAGCTTCCTTTCCCAGTAGGACAGCTCATCTCCTCTTGCTTTGCTTTCCCAGTACCTACAGCTGGAGGAAACAAGAACATGCTACGGGGTTTGTTTCTCACTGGAATTAAATGTAGAGATACTGATATTTCCTGGTAGAAATAAATCCACAAAAATAAGATCAGCACAGCATTCTCAAAGTGAAGGGGACTGCTCAGCCACACATCCTGGCTTCCAGTCACTCCTTGCTCTTCCTGTGGCTGCAGGAAACCCCCAGCTCCTGGCTGCCCTCAGGCTGTTTTTGCTGAATCTGAAGCAGCTGAGGGCTGAGCACACAACAGAAAGCCTTGAGACCTGTGCGGTGCACATGGCAGCAAGCAAGAGCCCAAAATTTCATGTTCCCTGCTCTGCATCTCAACAGTTTGAGCTCCTCCTACTTTAAAACCGATATGCTTCCACGGGACATTTCTCTTTCTACCAGCTGGTGTTTTCTCATGGAAAAACATCTCCTTGGAAAATTCCCAGGCAGCAGTAGTACCGGGGCCCAGCGCTCTGCTCTTTCCTTTCTGGTGTTTCAGGAGCATCTCTGTGCCTACCAGCTGAAAATCAGCCCTTTTCTAGCACTGTTACAGGTGTTCGTTGCAAGGAAGGTAGAGAGGCCTGGTAAGGGATTTCTGGGGTTTGTATTCATTATTCAGCAGTAGCTAAAACAACAGTTCTGGCTAAAGCACAACTTTGTTTTAGTTCTCACTCTCTATTACCTATAATAATCTCATTTTACTTAAAACTGAATCAAATGCAGGGGTCAGCAGAGTTCTTGCAATGACACTTGTTATCTAGTACTGCATACGCTGTCCTCTCCTTTCTCCTGTGCTCATCTTTCCTTTTCCTTAATATTTCTTTTTCATCTTATGATGCCATTTGAAGCTTCATCTCTTTCCTGCTTCAAATTCCCTCTGTGCAGAAGCGTAGTCCTGGATCTGTGCCTTACCACTGCCCGCGTGTGCCAGCTCTGCCCCTTCCACATGGATCCCCCCAGAAAATCCGGTCATCAGTGACCACCACCTGGAGGTGTCACCTCTGTTGATGTCACAGAGCTGTGACACACTGTGACACACGCTGTGACACACAGCACGTTTGGTGGCAGAGCAGAGGAACAGGTTGCCTGCAGAGGTTGTGTCTCTTTCTCTGGAGATACTGAACACCCCCCTGGATGCCATCCTATGCAACGTGCTGTAAGGGATCCTGCTTGGCGGGGCGTTGGACTGGACGTGCTTCTGAGGTCCCTTCTGACCTTGGCCATTCTGTGATTCTGTCACCGAGACATACAGGGTGTCAGCGTGTTTTGTATTCAGGCCACGATGTTTCCTGTGATAGTAAAATGCATGTGTTGTGGGTTGGGTTCGTTTGTTTGTTTTACTTTAAATCATTTCAGCGATGCAGCGCTGGCCTCAGCACCACGCATGGATGAGGTTAGTCACTGAGCTGCTGCCTGGGCTGGGAGTTGTCAGCTGGGTGGTGATGGGAACTCCTGAAGTTGGCTGGAAATCCATTTTGGAATTGCACTCTTAGAAAGCTGGACATAGAAATGGGCACTGCTGTGGACAGCTGAGCCATAGGGAGCTTTGTGTTGTTTTTTTTTTTTTTAACCACTGCTGGTATTTTGTGTGGTGGGCTGGAGACTGGAACACGTGCACAAGGCCCAGCGTGGTCCAGTGAATGGATTCATTTTGAACAGCGCTAGACTTTGGGGAATGTCTTCTAGGGACTGGTACCAGCAGTGGGAAGAGCACCAAGTCACCCAGGTAACACAAGCTACTCGGAGTGCTGTAGGGAACCACCTTGTGCACAAACACTCCTGCCACTGCTTGCACCAACACAGAGTGCGAGTTGGAGGAGTTCCCGGGCAAGTCTGGGGCAGGTAAATCTAGCGCAAGGCTTTAATTTTCTGATGTTAAACAAATGGCCTTCAGATGAATGAATCGAAATGTAAATAGCAATCTGGTAACAATTTGGTGATTGATTTTTAACTTTGATTCTAAGCATACACTTTTGGAAATTTATCCTTTACTTTTATGAAAGTCTTTTATGGTAGGTGCAGTTTATTGGTCTTCTTAATGATGGCTGGTTTCACTGCAGAGGAGAAACAAAAGAAAAAAAACAGACTCGAGCTGCTCTGGAAAATAACTGGAAAGTCGGAATGGACAAGAGGAGAAGTCCTCAGATCCTAAATAAATAATAATGCACTTCTGAACTATCCGCTGTAGGATGGGGCAGAACACCAAACATTCAGAACAAACCCTCCACAGCTGAGCACAGAGAGATTCAAAGCGCAGGCTGTGGAAAATTAATGGGAGAAGCATGCCCATGTTTCCTACCCTGTGCTATAGGTAGTTCTGCTGGTTTCAGATGCTCTAGTTGTCTGGTTGGATTCCTTGTCCAATGCACAATGTGTATCCAAAGTGTGTTTTTCTGCTATCTTAGTCCTTCAGAAACAGCCTTGATGCATCTGCTTGTGCCCCCATTATTTGTGTCTTCCCATTGATGATTTTTTTTTCATTTGTTTGGGTTTAGTTGGTGGGAATATGATCAAGAAGAAGGCTTGGGGTAGGACTTTAGCCTGAAAATGTGAGTTCAGTTCATGGTCCAGGCATATCAGTGGAGGACTTCCAACCAAGCAATTATCCATTCTTCAGTGAGACTCAAGGGACTGCCTCAGGAGATTTCCATATCCTGTGCTGGACCCTTGGAAGCCTTCTTGTGCTTCCAAGTGAAATTTCTCTACTTCACAAAGCTCATACCATATGAATCTGTCCACAAAGGCATCTAAAGAAGGGCATAGAGAGTATTCCATCTTCTGGCAACGTTCGCGTCAGATTCAATTGTCAAGAGAAGTTGGAGGGAAGGGAAAGGATTGGAGTGCTCAGTGAGTTAGGCTTAGCCACAGAGAGACTGGACAGTTATACAGCTCAAAGACCCCCTCTCCTGAGATTTCTTTCTTGTCCCCAGACATTTCTGCGTCTTGATACTCTTTGCTCATGGGAAAAGCCACATGTGAGGGTCTGAGCTTGTGAATCTGATGGCAGGACTGAAGCCCAATCTTGTCTAGAGCCAGTCAGGTACTCAGCAAACATCTGTTGTTGTCGTATCTGGCCCAGTATCTAGTTATAATGTATTAAAAACAAACACTCTGTGAGAAATGAAACAGGATTTTTATCTGTTGGAATTTATGAAGCAAATAGTGCCCGTGTGTGTGCACGCGCGCTTCCCCAAAGAGCACTGCTTAAATGACTGTTTGCAAAGTTGAATAGCTATAGGGAATTCATTTGGAAGTAGGCTTAAAATACAATTAGCTTGCTGTGCAAAAACCGTCGTGATAGCTTTGGTGCTTCCTTATTGACAGAGTGTAGGGGTAGCAGTGAAATTATAAAATAAATCTGCCGACCAGCCGTGAGTGTTCATTTAAAAGAGGGCACTCAGCTCCGGTTCCAAAATCAGCTGCCGTATATTCTGCTGAAGTACTTTGCCTATAATTAGTGGGGTCCTAAGTGAGATAAGAGTGGCAATTTAATTATCAGATAACTTTAACATATGCGTAGAAGGATTCCAACTTGATAGAAATTGTGATAATGTTTTCTGCTTGGTGAAAATATCAACATCTAAATATTTAATACAGGCGCAGGAAATTTAAATGAAGTAAATTTTCAGAGTAAAATGAGGCGAAGAGCTTTCCACAGCCGTGCATTTCCTTTTAATTTTTGATGACTATTTGTTCTTCTGAGGGTTCCGTAAGCAATAGCACAGAGCTCTGAAGCCCTCTTTCTCCCTCTCCCAGTGGTGGGAGCGAAGGCCCGTTTGGAGCGAGTTTATTCAGAGACGCGCCCGCTGCTAGCGGTGCTCCACAACTGTGCCCCAGCTTCGTGGTGCGAACTAATTCACGGGCTGAGAATCCTCTGCTCATTCTGCTCATGCAATCCAGCCGCACTTTATGTAAGAATGCGGAGAAGAAAGACAAATAGTTTATCCTCTAAGCCACCCAGCATCCTGTTCTTGATATTTCAGTAACATATGCTAACATATGCTTTCCTCAAGAACTTCAAAAACATGCTTTAGCAGCAAGGAAAATAGTACCATACATCGAATTCAACTTTAAACCTCATAGTTTACCTCTAATACCATTACCTCATGTATAGAAGAAAATGTAAATCTAAAATATGCTGGTGATTATAACCTTTCTTCCTGACAGACACTGCAATATAAATGCACATAAATTGAATTTCTTCTTTAAAGAAATTTGAATACCTTTGGAGCATTTTAGCAAATCATCTCCAGCCCTTATGGCACAACTTCAATGGACTGTGGAAAAGTGCTCTCCCTATGGCATGACTCCTGCAAGAGAAGGACACAGCAAGGCACAGACATGCCAAGAAAAATAGAATGTACTCCATTGATATTCAAAATTTATTTTATTAAACTTGCACAAAAGACTGAAAAACTGGAAGCTGGTTTTATTAGAAAAGGCATTCAGATATTAACCCTGTGAGTGCTGTTTGCGTTGCTTGTCTGGGAGAAATAGCGATGGCAGACAGACAGTTCGAGCAGTTTGACTTTGCTCCCTAGAACAGTTGTCTGGTTCCTCGTGTTAACCATTAAATCAGAAACCGTGAGAGTGGGTAAGCGCTACGGAGAAGATCCTGAAGCATCAGATAAGAATTCTTCAGAGGAGTCGTCCCTTGGGGGAGAAATGAGTGTATTTGAGCAATCTTGTGCTAATTGGTGAAGATGCCAATTGGGGGATAACAGCCACATTTCAGGATCCCGTTTCTAAGAGAACATATGGCAGTGTTCCTGAATACCATCAGCTGTCAGTGTTTGCCTTAGAATAGGGATGGGAAATACAGATGCCAAAAAAAGTATTTTTCATTGCGGCAAATACTAATATTTCCATAATATGCTGGAAGGATACACTCGCTCAAGTTTCATAAGTGTGGAGAAGAGCCAAGTGTGCTCTGAGTTGGTTGGATCACTTCTCTTCACTCAAAACAAGGCAGGTGTTTACTTCAGCAAGGTGAGGCTCTTCACTGTTTTGAAGGTTTTTCCTTCCACCTGCGTAGCACAATGTATGTAATTTACGGTAATCTTGGGGATTGAAGGCACTGCTCGTTGATGTAGGCTTGCTACATGATGTATTTTAGGATGATCTACTGCCAGGTAAACTCACGGGTTAGGAAAGTTGCCTTGGTGGTGAAATATTGCCCTTAGCCTTTGGCTCCACGTATGGTACAGACTTCCCAAGCTCAGAACTGCAGAAATTGGTAAATGCTGTAACTTGTCAATAAACACGGTGTGTGTGTGTGTGTATGTGTCAGTGCTGCCCCGGTCTGTCAGTGCAGTTAATGGTCTGTACGAGTTTTTATTCCTGCTATAACCACCTATTTACAGACCACAACATAATTGATGCATAAACAGTTCTTTGTGACAAAAATCAGATGTGACGTAAGCCACATATGATGTTTTTAAACAAACCCTGTTTTGACATAGAATTTACTTATTTATATTCTGAAGAAATAACTTTTTTTCTATGAAAAGTTGCAAGAAAATATTTAGTTCATTCCTCTTTCTGAGTGACAGCGCGGGGGCATCTGGGGTGTGCGAAGCAGCCCCGTGGTGCTGGACGACTGCACTGCACGGGGAGCCCTGTGCTGGCAGAGCAGGGTCTGGCTCTTCACTGTAGAGTGTGTAACCCTCCTCTCCTTTTCTCCTTCCTAGTTAGAAAAAAGAGGAGGGAGAAGTCTCAAAAGTTGTCCGTGGCTTAGGGCCAGATGAGAGTCAAGGCTGCAAACGGCTTTTAAAATCTGGCCTTTAGACTCATTTTCAACAAAGCAATGAAGGCACTTAAGAGCTTGAATCTCACTGAGAGGCACTGATATAATATGCTGGAATGAGTGTCTGAAGATGAAAATAGTCATTGCTTTTGAATGCACGCAGGCATTTTCCTGCTCATGCAGACACCTGACTGTGTTTGGGAGTCTGCCCCTGCGATGCACCCGAACGTCCTGTGCTCAGGGCGTGAGCTGGTGCTGTGCCGAGTCAGCTGGAGCCGGCTGTCTGCCTGGGCCAGCAATCGAAAGTAAAACTTGTTTGGGTGTTTGCTGTGGCTACTTCAAGCTGAATTAATTGCCCATCCCAACTGTAGCAAAGACGGGAAGGGAGCAAGCAGAGGCGCTTCAGGCCAGCGCTGCGCCTTGGCTGCTGCGAGGCAGCTGCAGGTGCTGACACGGCAGCAGTCCCGCCATGGGTGCGGGCAGGCAGGGGCTGCCCTGCACTCATGCAGAGCTTGCTTTAATTCCTGGCCCCCTGACTCAGTCCGTGGTGAAGCCAAATGCAGCCCGATGCTGGTCCATAGCCTGTGGCCTGATGGTGCTTTTAATAAACAGAAGAGCCACGGCAGGCAAGGGGCAGCACAGAGCGCCCGGTGAGCCCGGAGACATCGCCTCAAGTCGTGCTGGTGCAGAGAGAGCATGGCAGCCAGTCGGGAGCACTTGTGAAAAGAAAATTATAATGCTGGAAATATGTATTACGTGTTTTACGTGTGTGTGTGTGTGTATATATATATATGTATATAAAATACAGCACAGAAATTGATGGAATGGCTCCTGGTGTTCTAGGTTACTCTGTGTCAGAAGAACAAAGTGTGGTACAGGGCTGGCAACTTGCCTGGCTTTATCACGAGGTATCCTGGCTCTCATGTACGTAGGTCTATCTCCCAGACTCAGAGGATGGTGGATTCTTTAATTAATAGTTAATAAATGCATCTCTCCTACCATAGTCAAGAAAAGCTTGATAATGTTGAAGCCAATAGCTTCAAAAAACAGAAGGAACATAAAATGTTCCTCCAATAAAATCTCTAAACTTGTAATCTGTAGCTCCTATGATTTTTAAGACAAGCTTCTGATTCTGGGACTCAGGTCACAATATGTGAATATTTGGGGGTGGTGACAATGTAAAGGATGACGGGCACTTGAGCATCTGCCTGTTGGTTCTCCCATTTGGAAGATCAATCTTTCCTAGAAGAATACGTGTTCCCTTCCGGTATTGATGAGGCTGCTGTGTCTTTGGCAGCTGATTGTTTCTTTTGGAGATCTGAAATATATATTTCTAAAAGAAACACATAATCTCCCCTTTCCACAACCCCTGTAAAGACGGTCAGCTGGAGATAATCCTTCATCACAACTCCCAGCTCTGAAACCGGGCTTTCCAATAGGGATGCCAGCAGATGGCTAACTGTGCCATAACACGGCCCTTGGGTAAATACGGGACGTAACCTACTTCATGTGCTGATCTCTGGGTATCGGCAAGCAAAATCCCACTGGAGCAGAGCTTGCTATGGCGTAACAGCCTCTTGCTTGTAGGAAAAAAAAAAGGGAAAGAATTGCAAAGCCTGGGAGAGCGATCTGCTTCTTCTGGTTAGCCCTGGCATTTTGGGGAGAAGGAACAGCACTTCTTAATTTTCACTTCAACCACTAGCTGTTTTTTTTATGGTATGTCCTGCCAGTTAGGCTTGATTCTGCCATGTTTTTGATGATTTATTTTTGTTTGACAATAATGTAAAATACAAACCATCTGATGCTAGGTTTTAGCTCCATTAGCCGGGAACCACAAACCTATGCCATGTCACTTTTTCTTTTTATAGTGCTGTTTCAAACTTACTGGCATAATTGATCGATCTCTTTCCTTGTCTGGATTAAATGATGTTCTTGGCCAGAGTTTCCAGCCGGGAAGCCAACTTTTCTAACTCTTATGACTCCCATTTCAGTGTTGCACAGGACTAACTATATAATATTCAAATGCCTCATTTGTAAACACACAATTATGGACGCAGGACGTACTTCTTAATGTTTCCCCAATTTGGCTCTGCTGCTGCGCTAGCGATGGCTGCTGGCATGCAGACCAACTAATTTGTGCCATGCCAGCACTCAGAAAGCTGAATTAAATTGAGCCTGGATAATGTGCAAATACTGCAACCTAATGTTTTTACAAACAGTCCCTAAAGAACATACGTACAGATGGGTTTCTGTTAAATACGTATATCTGCATGCACCTTGTGGGGCAATATAGGGATTTTTAGCAAGGACCACGTTAGCAGAGAGATGCTGGCATGTTATTCCTGAAGTGATCCTTTCATTATTACATTCTCAGCCTTGTAGGATGACGGGATGACACCCAGCCCTTGTTCTCTCGTGTAGGCTGCCGCATAGGTTGAACACGACACAAAGGCAGGGCAGCAGCCCCGTGTGCTGCACGTGAGGCCCCACCATGAGGCACAGCCCCAGGTGGATGCTGAGGAGGCTCCAGGGGGTAGATCCTTTTTTCAAGACAGTCCTGTTTCACCCTACGTGCACTTTAACAGAAATGTCTTTTTGGCCACCTGTGGCAGGCGCTTCGTGCCCCGCGCTGCGCAGCCCTAGTGAGTCCCAGCGGGCAGGAGGGTTCTTGTGGGAGCAGCGTCCTCAAGCCACCAAACCACGGCATGCGACAGAAAACACTTTTAATCCTTTTGGAAATATTTTTGCCTCTAAGTTAGGGTTGTTACTGAACTCATCCATATATTTCAGATGGCTGCCTTCAAACCAAGGAGGAAATTTAAGGGGGGAGCTCTGCCTGCCCAGCGGCCCTAGCCTAGGGGACCCCTTGTGTGCAGTATTTGGGTCCATGTGCTCCAGTACTCTCTGTAGTGGTAAAATAGAATAGGAAAAAGATCTTAGGGCAATGCAGAAGGAAAGAGCTTTCCTGAAATAGGACCATGAAAAACCCTATGTTTTAAGCCTTTTCACATCTGTGGGCTGTTCAGATGAGTTAATCATGAGCCAGCAAATACTTGCTTCTGTGGAGACCTATAGGGGAGATAAAAGATCTGGAGGGGATGTGGAACGAAGTAGGGCTGATTATTTTAGACTTGCCAGGTTTCTGCAGAGGATTTCCAGCCGCTGAGGCACGTGGGGCAGTTGCCACGGCTGGGTGCTGGGTGGCAGGACTCCTGTGAGCTGCTTGCATTTGTGCAGGGAAGCAGGTTTTGGCTAATTTACAAAGCAAAGAGTGAAATCAAAAGGAAATACCATTTCCTCAACTACAAGGTATTAATATCCTGTTCAATTTAATTTCAGCCTTCTGTTATTGTGAACCCTTTAATACATGGTGTCAGCTTGGCAAGGATTTTCCAACAATATCAAAGGAGAGTTTACCCCTGAAATATTGCCACAGGAATTGCTGGAGCTCTCCACAAGAGCTGTAAGCTCTCTATAAGGGTCTCCCACGCCGCAGCGATGGAGATGGCTGCTGCAAAAACACCAAGTGCCCTCTGGGTGAGCTGCTGCCCCAGGACCCTGCTCAGGTGCCCTGCTAGGGATGGGCGGCGCTGGAGGGCCCTGAGTGAGAAAACATTGCTGTGTATTAAGCACAGAACTGGAGGGAATGAAGTTATACAATGTGAAACGAACAATTTCAGTCTAAGGAGGTGAATTCCTGGTCGTACAGATATAAAGCCCAGCTATGGCCGACGGGAGCACAAGGAGGGGTGAGTCCTGGGGTTTGTGGCTGCGTGAGCCTCCTGCACACGAGTTCATGGAGATCACCTGGCTGTGAGCAAGATGCCGCAGGTACACAAGGAGACTGCTTGTGCTGCACACAGATGTCTCTTTGTGCTGGGAGATGAAATGGTCACACGTTACTGAGCTAGAACTGCTCTGCAAGGATCTCATGCTCATATTTAAAAGATAAATCCTATCCCTCTTCAATTGATAGTGATTCTTCTGATCAGGTAAAAAGGGCATTTTCACAAAGACGCTTCCTGCCTTTAAATGCCATAGAACTTATGTTAAATCGACCAGCAATGTTTTCATGAAATCACGCTGTGGTCCCGTATTTGCTCCTGTTCAGACAAACCACAGCTGGTTTGTCTTTCAGCACAAAATTAGACAAAGTCTTAAATTAGTCATAAAACTACCAAAAATTTTAATTAAGTGGCTCTGTTTTCAAAGTTCAGAATTCCCTCACATGCAATTTTTAGATTCCTCGTTTGGGTTCATGGCTATTTATTTGCTAGGGACCTGTAGCAGGATCCCAGAGCCTGCAGCAGTCGCTGCCCTCTCAGGAGTTACCTACCAGGACAAAAGATCCAGCATCTCAGTGCTCGTTAGCATTAATTTCATCAATAATTTCTGGATTGGTCTCCCAGTGCTGAAAAGTGGGACAAGCTATAAGAAACTGAGGGTAGAAGATGTTGGCAATTCTCTTCTCTTTCACAAATCCGTTTGTCTTAGGCATGAGATTTATCTTTCCATTTGAATCCAGGAGAACCAACTAAACTGATGTTCCGTGAAGGTCTTTTTTTTTTCCCTACTTTATTAAGATATTCCCCCACAGTGGCCCTTTCCCCTTATATTATTAACGTATTGTCTTTGGAGCTACCCCATTTCAGCGATGACATGCTTGAAGCCACCAGCTGGATGCCTTCAGCAGTACCTTATTCCCACCGACCAGCGGGTGAGATGAAGTTTCATTTAGGCATTCAGTGTTGAATCAACAGCTTCGCTTACTTCCCCCCCATCCACTATCTACCTCCACTGTTTAGGTGTTTGTTGTTGTTTTTGTTTGTTTGTTTGTTCTTGTTTTGTTTTGTTTTGGTTTTTTACCTTTTAATGAGGGGGTCTCTCATTGCAGTGGCCAGACCGCTCGTAGCACCCGTTCCCATTTCTCCGAGCACCCAGCTCACAGGACGTTGCGAAACATCAGGACGATGCAGCTTGCAGAGCTCCAGTTTCGTTGCTGTACGTGAGGAGTGTTATCCAAGTCATGTGGCAGCTCAGACATGTGTTTTGAGGTTTTTGGTGTGTCACTCAAGCCCCTTGGCCCTGTGTCCTTTTTATGGCTGGATGATGAATTTCGTACTGGCAGAATATGCTGTTTGTGGAAAAGAGATTTTGTGTGGAGGAGTTGCCAACATATTTCCTTAGACTGACATCAAAATGCTGTCAGGGAAGCCTTGTTCTAAAGTGTCTGTGCGTGAGTGTTTATCTGTGTATCTGGGTATGCATTCAGGGCTTTTCCACAATTTAATAATAATAAACTCCTAGACAAATGCCTCTGTAACTCCGTGTGCTCTCTGCTGGATCTGCAGCCGTCACTCTCAGATCCTTTATCTCCAGCTTATGGCAGCCATGCCTGCAGCGTCCAACTGGCCCTGACAGACGCCGGGAGCTGGCCGAGAAGACACAAACCAGAGCTCCCAGAAATATCCAGCATTGTTCTGACTCCTGGCGTTATCGTCACAAATTTTTTTCCTTTTCAATTGGCATCTCTGGGATCTTACGATCATATGACAGGGTCAGGTTCGGTACGAGGACTCTCTTCGTCTCAGAGCCACCCAGCTTTCATTCAGCAAGTTTCACTTTTTAAACCTCACCCCCAGTACGCGGTCTGACTCCCACTTGCCGCATGACAGCGCAGCAGACTGGTTAATTGTTTCTTGCCTAAACTTACTACAGATTAAAAAAGACAGCAAATTTTGCCTGCAACAGAAGTGCTTTGTTTTTAAGCACTTTGAGATTCTCAGCTGAAAAATGCTATTTTAACTGCCTCATCCAGCTTTGATATTTTATCATTGGAAAATACAAATTGCGTAGGGGCTTTCTTTTACTAGTGACTTGGGAAAGTATAAAATCAATGCTTTCTCTGTTTTCTGACTTTTATTAGCCTAAGAGTGGGAAAGTAAAACATTTAAAAATACATACAACCTATTTTAGTCTTTCAGCTGTTGAGAAAGCTTTTGCTTTGCTTTCGCCCAGAGACATGGGAAACAGTGATGGATAGGCAGAGGGGGCAACCCATCTCTTTTATTCCCACCGTGCTCTCTAATTTGTAATGCTTATTGGGTCTGAAGTTAAATCTGAGGCATTGCAGAGCCCGGATGCTGTGTGCAGGGAGGACCTGGTGACAGCGCTCCGGGCTGGGAGGCAAAGGACGTGGAGCCAGAGCTCAGGGTCGGATCTGGGAGCCCAGGGATCAGTCCTGGACCTTGCACGGAGCTCTGCACTGAAAGAGCTGGAGAATAACCTGCTGCTGAGTCGGAGCGAAAGCCTCTTGCGCTGGTGGGAACTGCACAAGAGGCAGTGGAGAACCCAGCCCTTCTCCTTGAGAGCCTGGGCGAGGTGCCATTTCCCCACCAGCCGGGCACAGATAATGATGCTTTTCCGTGCTCAAGATCTGTGGCTGCAAATCGACTTGTTAGCAAGGCTTCTCAGATTGTGGATCCCGTATAAATAATATATCGATAATGGTTTGTTCGTGTGCTTTGGTTTCTTTTCAAGCATTGTCAACTGTTGTTCTGAGGTACATTAAAATGCAGGAGGAATATTTTGCAGTCAGGTACGACTCTGCCAGAGAGAGGTAATGGGGAGAAACAAGCTTCAACAGATAGGCAGGCAGTCGTCTTGATCGTACGTACGTTTTAACTTGTGGAGATACAAAAATAGTCTTCATGCCAGAGATGTCTAAAAACTCACTGAGTTGTCATCTCGATAAACTCAGCCAGGACCTTTGTCATTTTGTTACTGTCTCTCGTGTGGCTTTATTCACCTCTCCCTGCACTTTATTGTAGGGGAAGTCAAAAAAAAAAAAAAAAGTCCTCAGTGTCTTTTTTATTTTATTTTATTTCCGCAGAGCCTTAATCTGTTTTACATCTGTGTTTGACTGCAGAAAGGCAAGAAAGGGTGAAAATGGATCAATCCCCAGCAAAGCAGTGGGAGAGCTATTTAGTACTGTTAAAATAACTCCTGTCCTGTCCTGACAGATCTCAGTGCTAGAGCTTCAAAAATACTAGCAATCCTACAGAGTTGTGTTGTTTTTTTTCTAAGTGAAGTACTAATATTCCCTCTTGGTACGTTTCTGAAACTCTACATATGTAGGTTCACTAGAAATATTTAGGAGAAACAGCTGGACATTACAAGAAAGCTGTCTTTTGTACTTAATCTTTTTATATGACCCAGTTCATATTTATAGCATATTTTCCTTCAGCTTCCCTCCTTCTACCCCCTGTCCTCTGGATCTTCTGCATTTCGCATTTGTGGCTGAGAGGCCGTAGGAGATCCAGCGCGCCTTCCCTCGGTGCCGAGGGCCCGATCCTGCCCTCGCGGCCAGGAGCCCGACAGGCAAAGCCGTCAGCGAGCTGCTGAGGATCTGGCCTGGCACCACCTCTCGGGGAGGCACTTTGGGGACTCCTGCCCAGCCGTTTTGTACCCGAATTTACATAGGTAATACATGGAGATTTGTGGTTGCCTCGTTTGTAGCCATAAACGTGTTTGCAGCCATCTTCACGTCCCCTCTTTAAAGCGGCCTGCTGTGAGCAGCCTCCTGTAGGACGGAGCTGTTTGTACAGCGTGGCTTGGGCCAGCAGAGCATGGGTGCAACACCAGGTTAGCTCTGAGTCACTCAGCTGGGCTCCGAGCAGAAAAACAAACAGCCCCGAAGTCACTGCTGCTCTTAGGTCATTGTCTGGCTCGCACAGAGAATATGGAGAGTCCTAGGAGAGTTTTTTTCTATCTATGGGGCTGAACACTTGATTCTAGTTTTGGACTGAACGGAGCACTTCAATAACTCATATTTTAATCAAAATCAGACTGTGTGTGTGTGCATTTTCCTCAACCAGCCCAGAAGAATTTTCTTTAGGGTATTTTGAAATCATTACACTTAATGGGTGATGTGGTGCCTTCTGACATTCTGAGACAGCATTCATCTTCATTACACTGAAATTATGTCATCATTGCTGTGCTCTAAACAGTAGAAACTAATCAAGTAATAGGCTGCTACAGAAAAACTGTTAGGAGTATCAAGACTGTAAGGATAATAAATGTCTGTATTTTGTTGAAGAAAACGCATACAATAATAACCAATCCCCTGCCTCTCCCTCCTTCGTAAGAATTCAGATCCTCCCTCCGTCCCTGAAGTTACTGCTTTCCTTAAAGAACAGGCTGCTGAAAGCTGCTCCTCTGAGCCCGAGCACTTACAGGGTGGAATATGCTTGTGTGTGAGAATTGTCACTGCCTCCTGGGATGACCATGGCCATTCACGTGTTAAATGATGAGACAAAGTCAGTTGCCTTTGGCCAAGCAGCCTTTCCAAATGGTGCTGATCTAACCCCATCAAGTCAAGGGATCAGCAGCTGGGGTTATTGGGTTATCGTTCCCCTTTTACTGTGATTCAGGGCTTCCTGAAGGGCAGGCAGCGTGCCCAGCCGGGTGGGATTCGCTGGTCACGGGGCTGGAGCTTAACTGGAGAGTCTCCAGTCCAGAGCAGCCTGAAGAGCACATCAATGCCCTATGCCCTCTGTGTTTTGGTTGTTTGGTATTTTTTTCTCTCTGAGTTGGAAGATGAAAGTGTGTTTTCCTGCTGAGTTTGTCGTGTAAGCCAGGTTACAGTAATCCAGCCTGAAAATACTGAAGACATGAGGGTGGGGTTGTCAGCCCAGCAGGCGAGTCAGGTGCACGGTGATTGCTTCTGCTTGAGTGCTCAGTACCAAAGATGGATACACCAAGTCCAAAAAGCAGCATCATATTTTAACTGTCCTAGACAAAGAGCCCTGCAGATGAAGGTGAGCCTGTGTACCGCTTCATTCTCGCAGTGTTTTCTCCTTTCAGCCAGTATTGGCTTGTCAGGGTTTGTTTTAAGCCAGCTGTTCTTCATCCAGATTCCAGTCTCCCTCGTGCACTAAGAGGTCTGGAAGACAGTGCTGGCTGTGCTGGCTGAAAAGGATACGTCTTGGCATATTGCTGGGCTATTAGTCCGTATCACTGCTCTGTAATCCCCAGGGATGGCAAATGATAAATGGACCGGACAGTAGTTAGCGAGTTAGAGCGAGCCGGGACTAGACAGTAGCAAGTGGGGCTGCTGGCAGCGAGTGCAGGTTTCCTGAGGATGAACCAGGCTACCTTGGTCACAGAGCTCACGTACTCGCCTTCCCAACCTTTTATTCCAAATCAAATAGTTTTGCTTCTTTTTTTTTTCTCTTCTGGGATAAATAAATTATAGAATTAAAAAAAAAAAAAAAAAAATCTGCATATGAATTCTGTGAGCCAACCAAGTGGAAAATCTGACAAACATCTATTTGCTTTTCTTTTTTAAGAGGAGCAAGACTTTCCCTCACAAATACCGTTAATCCACTGTTCTCCAGCTTTTCAGAACGTGAACCCTGCGAAATATCTGTCTTAAGAAGACATGGTAAAAAATTTCCTTTAGGCGCCCATGCCTGCTGCAGTCGAGCCGTGCTGTGGCAGGCCTGGGGTGGCTGTGCAGAAGTCACAGAGAACCGTCCTCTGCCACAAGCCAAGCATGCAGCCATCCAAATACCTGGCAGGAGTGTGTTGGAGACAAGTGACTGCTCTTCCTTAGAGACAGAGTGTCCTCATTGCAAGCTGTGGATGCAGAGGTGAGGCTCTGGGAGGATTTCTGCTCTTCATTCACACCTCTGGCCCGGGACAGGGAGGGTGAGGCTGCCTGTTGGCAGCTGCCTGTCCCAGGTGTGCCTCCTGCAGCTCTCCGCGTGACACTGATCCCCTTACGCTGGCCGGTGGCACGAATGCCACAGGTTAGCTCTTGGATAACGTATAGCTGGTGTCTAAGCCACTATTAGATTTAGAAAACAGAATCATTTCCCAAAGCCCAGAGGGAGCAGAAGGGGAAGCAAAAGAGAATGGTTCTTAAAAAGTCTTATGTTTCTCTTTGGGAGAAAATTACCATCATCTATCTTTCCTTTCTCGCAAGCTCCTGGAACCTACCAGTAGTGCCCTGCTGCTGGATTTTCAAACTTCTATTTTGCCGAAGAATATCTCTCTGATGCAGGTGCCAGTGTCATTTATCAGAGGATGATGTCAACATTCCTGTGTCATACATGACAAATGACAGCAGAAAGGAGTGCCCCTTGAATTCTTACTTTCACATGGCTCTTTCCTCTCTCCAGTTAAATGACATTTTATTTCCTACCATGTTTCAGCTCAGACTTGTGTTGCCTCTGGGGAGGCGTGCGTACAACTGGCTCTGTGTGACTGGTGCCAGGCACCCAGCTCCAAACTCACTGCGAGCGTGGATGCGGTCGCACTGCAACGGGCAGAAACTTTGCTCTCCTGTGTCTGGGGCAAGTTCTGCCTGAGCTTACACCCTCGGAGATGCCAGTAAGCTTCTCTGGTGCATTCCCAGCATCAGAGCTGGGTGGATGTGAGAGCACCCTCTGTTTCTAATGCTTTTTAAGAGATGGCAGGTTCTGAGCTAAGGGAACCACTGCATGGAGAGGTTTTTGCTGTGCACAGCGCTGCTCGTGGGCCAGCGGGCACCTGGCAGCAGCAAGCCGTGCTCGGGCCCCGTCAGGGCCTAGGCTCCAGCTCTCTGCTGAACTTGGGCCTGATTCGAAAGGTAACGTAGAAATTAAGGGGAGCAGCATCTGGTGGCTCCATGGAGTGGGGCAGACCAAAACAAAACCTCAGGAAGGAAATGGGGAGGGCAGAGCACATGTGCTGCCTCTAATCCTCTTTTTCTGCTGCTTCTTTCTATTCTTCTTGCTGGAAGAAGGGATTTGGACTCTTCTCTCTTAAGCCATGCCCGTACAAAAAGGACTTTATTTTTAACTCGTGTTAAAATCCTGTCTTGGACTAGGCAGCTACAATTTTAACACATTAGCTGACTGCGATAACCCAGAGTGGGGAGCTTAGGGTTTATCTTGACCAGCAAAGGCCTGTTAAAATCACTTCTGCTCTGCCCAGCTCTTGTTAACATGTCGTGGTGGCCAACATGTGGGTTTAGAAACACACCTGTACTGCTACCGACAGCGAGGCCTTAGGGGAGGAAGTGATTCACAGGCCCGCTGCACCCTGCTCTTTCCACCCACTCAGCATTTGACTGTGGTGTGCTTTCCTCTCTTCAAACACGCCAAACTGGTGATTTTTAGTAGCAGGCTGTTCAGCTAACCAGGAGCGTGGCTTGTCTTTGTTCAGCACCCAGTTGAAGGGCTGGATTTTCCGAAGAGCTCAGGATTCAGCAGCAACCAGGGCACGGTTTGACGTGTGCTTAAATTGCATCCCAAAAAGCAGGCTTTTCCCGTCCTGCTCTTGCCTTGCACTGCACCAGTCCAAACATCAGAGCAGATAAACAGGGGATTGTTCGGAGAAGCTGGCCCAACAGAAAGGACCATAAAGAACTTTGATTTTGCTGCCATTCAGTTGTCATATTTCACACCTTCCGTCGAAAATCAACAGAAAGAACAAAGCCGGCTGTGCACTTTGAGGAGTTTCTGGATCTTTTCTTAGGACAGAACTGCCTTTTTATTCAATTATCTGCCAGATGTTCCTCTCCCTGAGAGAGCAGGCTCGCTCCCCAGACCGAGGGGGAGCTGGGGGTAGGATAGTGTCAGCGGGAGTTTAGGAGGACCTCGTTCAGTACGTGATCGTCATAAAGCTTATGCACAAGTTTGTTTTAAAAAAACAAACAAACACACCTGAAGTGACTGCAGCAGGACAATGCCGTCTGCACAGTGACTTGTACCAGAAAATTTGACAGAGCGAACCCAAACCTGCTCCTGCTCTCACTGGAGAGGGGAGAGGGCAGCGCTCGCTCAGGGATACAGGAGGAACTCAGATGTCTTCATGCCTTTATATTTTCAAAGGTTTCTTCAGGAGGAATGTGTTCAGCAACATACCTCGCCTTCCTTTTTAGTATGAGAACTGAACTGTTTTCCTGCACACTTCTAGTTTCTCCCCAAAGCAGGGGTCCGCTAGCTCCAGGCTCCACCAGTCCCGAGGGCTGTGATCTTATCGGAGGCTTCCAGAGATCATCGTACACATCCCTGTCACATTGCGTTGTTGTTGTTGTTTCCCTTCTGTTTCATTTTTTTTTTTTAATTTTTTTTGTTTTGTTTCCTAGCCTTTGACTTGTAATCTGAGCCAAAAGCCCTCTGCTTCTCTCCCGCTCCTCTCTCCGCGCTCTGCCGGCTGAAGTGCTGCTTTTCGCAGGATGAATTGCTGATACTCCTGCTTACACAAACTCTGAGTAGCAACTGAGCCTTCCAGTCTGTAAGTGTCTGAACTCAGACAGTTCTGACATTAATATTCTTAATGGCAAGGCTTTCATTTGGGTTTCTTTTCCATGGTCTGAGATGTATTTCTCCTTCTCTAGTTACTGATAGATTTCTGATGTGCGCCCAGCAGGTAGCTTCTAGGAGTCACAGTCTAGGTCAAGCTTACTTTGAAGAAAGGGAGGAAGGTTAAAGGGAGGAAAGGAAAACTTAGTTTCTTACATCTTTTCATACTGTCTTAGCTTTATTCAGCATTTTTCAGCCCACGGTAATGTCTTTAATAAAGCCTGTTTACAAAAAGCAGCCACCACCTTTCCTTTTTACGTGGATCAACTCAAAAGTGGCACAGATTTTTATAATGAGTCCATCCCAGCAAGGCAGCGTGCACATTCCTTCACCCAGGTATCTTGGGGCAGCTGTCACAGCTGAAGTTTCCAGGAAAGGAAGCTCTTGCATTGAAGGAGGCACATGTACTGCTGAGGAGGACGGAGGTGACGGTGAGGAAGTGGTCCATCCCTCCCACTTTACACACCAAAAAATTACAGGTTACACACCAAAATCTTCCTGTAGCTCGGAGGCACTGGGCACCTACATACCTCCGAGACACAGATGGGAGTTCTCAGGTGTGAGGTGGGGGAAGCTGCCAGGGATGTTTCAGTTCTGCAGCACCTGATGGGGCTGGATGGAGCAGGCAGCCCCGTTGTGGTGCAGTCCTGCAGTGCCATTTGGGGCAGGTCCTGCTGGCTTCCAGCTTCCTACAGCTGAAGGTCGGAGTTATCCAGGTTCTCCACCAGCACAGCCCTGGTGCCAGACATGATGTAGGTTAGTCATGGGAGCTGTACTTAAGCTGTTTATTAACATGATGAAGCTCAAGTGTCACAGGTTGGCCAGCCCCACGCCGGAGGGTAGGATTGTCTTCCTTGCACTCTGCTGTGTCACCTTCACCAAGCCTGTGCCTGAGCACATCCTCCTGGTGGGATTCAGCCAGGTCAGCCAATCTGGGGGAACTGGGAGCAGGGCTCACAGGAGCCAGCACGCTGAGAATGGAAAATTTAGGAGGTGCTAAGGAGAGAGCCCTTGTGGAGCTGCGCCCTTCCTGGGAGCCTGCCTGCCTAATGGGGATCCGAAGTCAGGTCGGGATTGAAATCTCCTGGGTTTGAGGCCCAAAGTATCACAGCAGGGATAGTCAAATTCACATCCTGAGACTGTCTTAAGAAGTAGCTGTGGTGTGAGCAGCAGTTTGCTCTTTGTGTTTGGTCCAGTGCTAGGGGAGGGAATTGAAGACAACAGCTCACCTCCCTTCAGCCTGGGTTGGTGATACAATTTCCTTTGGCTCTTCAGTTTACTTAAGTTTGTGGTCGTAGGTGCTTTCAATATGAAGAAATAACTCTGTTATTTAAGATAAATTAGACCTTCAGCAGGGAGCAGTAACGACTGCGGAGGTGTATTTTCTCACCTGCACCCCACTGAGTCACGACCAGCCCCTCACTCGTGGCCAAAATCCATGAGGAGGTGTGTTCGGCGTAACTGTGCCGGTGCTCTCCTGGGATGGACAGGACCGTCAGTGTCAGTACCGCCTGTTCCTCGCCGCTGTTTTTATAGTTTTCAAGAGTACCTACAGACTTCATCAGAGATCAGGGCCTTGACGTGTTGGACTAAAAGTAAGTGCAGGTTGGCTCCTCATACGAAGAACTGTTGCTCTAAGGAGGCAAGACAGGAAAAAGCGAGAAAAGAAACAGGACAGGGGAATGATTTATCCAGGGCACAGGGCAGGTGGGCAGTGAAGCTAAGATCACAGTCTGGATCTGTTGGTTTCTGCCAAGTCATCATGTAGAACACATCCACAAGAAGGAATCATTCAGATATATGTGTGCAAATTGTGGAGGTTCACTAGCACTGGAAGTACGTCCACTTACAACAGGAGCTTTAACGACCAACCTCACTTTCTGCTGGCGTGGTTTCTCACCGTGTTCCAAAACGGGGTGCATTTCACCAGCTCCTCCTTTTGGGGCTTTTCCTCTGCCGAGGTAGCGTGCTACGGGGGCTTCCGCACGTCTAGTGATAACAACCTGTTATTTGCCTCCTCCTTCAGTGAGATGACAGATAATGGGAGGAAGTCAGATACGTTTAAAATATACTTAGTTTTAACAGCACTGAGACACTTAACTTGTCAGCAGTGCAATTATTAATCAGATTAATGGACTTTTATAAATCCACTGCATCCTTAGGGCAATTGCTTGGTTTATGTTTCACGCATACAGAATAAGGTTGCTCATCAGCTCTCAGGACTTTAATATGGAAACTAAACCTGAGAAGTAATCCTTGGCTTACTCTGCTACCACACCTTGCATGCAAGACTGCTGATTGTTGCCAGCGTAGGAACATCATTTAATTATGTTTTTTGTTATTATTATTTCTGAGCATAATGCTACTGAAGAAAATCTGTCAGCATTTAATTAAGGACTAAATACAGTCAGTCTCTGTAGCTGGTTCAGTACCCACTTAGAAACACGTTTGATACCTTGGCAGCCAAAAAGGATACTCGTGGTAACAGCATTAGGGAAGGTTTTGTAAGGGAAGAGGAATCTAATTTGTTTCTGGAAATTAAATTTATGTCTGAGATTTTTAAAAACCATTTAGGAGATACTGAGCCCCCCTCTGTATTAGGAAGGAATGGGAGCAGGTCACCCAGTTAGGCGTGGAGCTTTCTCAGGGAAAGATTTTTTTCCAAATCATGTTTCAAGTTTATGGTTTCAGTCCAGGGGTGCTCCAAGGCCCTGAAATATGTAACAGTGAAGCAAGAGCTGCTCGTCTGCGGCAGCGTTTTCCTCCTGGTGTCACACAGAGCTCGACAACTTGGCGTGCCCGTTGCTGATTGAGCAGTGCTAGATTCGGCATACAGGATTGCATTCTGGTGTTGTATTTTACAGGCCAGGACTTTTAGAATTAGTTTTGTAAAAAACAGCTTTTTAAAAGGAAGCTGAGAAACAAGCCATACGCAAGTTCTGACTCCCCTAAAGAAGTCAGGACCGAAGCCAATGATATAAAAGTAAATATCAATTAGTTCCTGTTAATTGTAGATCAGCTCCGGAGATGGGGGTGCTCAGAACGGGACACTTGAGAAGTCACTGATGGCAGCGTCGTGGCAGTGTTTTCCCCTTGAGCGTGGCTGGTGAGCAAATGAAATTAAGAGAGGCTTTGCTATTGATTGAAGAAACTCAGGCAGGGGGCTCCAAGGACGGGCTGATGTTAAGCACGCGCAGCAGTGCTCTCCAGGAGAAATCTCTTTTTTTTTTTTTTTTATATCAGATACTGTGTAACTAAAAAGCAGGAGCACATTTGTATCTGTGTGAGGCTGAACTTTTTAGGTCATAAAAGCAAAGAACTAGGAAACATCACGGGAGTCCCCTGAAGGAGACTCACTCCACTACCAGAGGTTGTGTGTGTTACGTATTCAGATTTCCAATTGCAGCTTTAATAATAACTCAGTTTCTCCTACCGAAACCTGCTCCTGCACCTTTATGCATTTGCCTCGTTAAGTATTTCGTCCTTTCACGTGAAGTGCTAGCTTGCTTTCCTCTGCAGAAGGCCCACGGGAGCTTTTAGAGCAGAAATAATAAATAACCGACTTCTCCGAAGGAGCCATTAAACTTTTTCCATCTCGGATGAAGTAAACAGATATTGTACGTGGAAATGCAAAGTCGTTGTCAGGTCTGTGTGTGTGGTTAATCACTGGATATATTTCCTCTGCAATGATTTATTAGTTTCCTTTGTAGTTCTGTCACAGAGTTTACTTGCCATTTCAACCTGAAATAGCCATTAAATCATTTTTTTTCTCGTGGCGAGAAGTAAATCTGCGCTATTTGCTGATTTGTTTATTACTGTCTGGAAACTTAATCCTTCTCCAAGTCAGAGATTTTAAATATGTCAGATCGTCTTAAAGCTGCACCCCGGTTATGTGGGTGACATGACGTGTTCGGAGAAATTCATTTCAGGTACTACAAATGAGTCCTTTAGTAATACCCAGGAGTCATAATGTCTGTGACATAACGAACCCTCCTAAATTACAGCCTAGGCTAATTAGATCAGTTATTGCTACATTCCGATCCATTAGCTTCCAGTGGTAGGTGCCTGCAACACACAGACACGCGGCGGAGTGTCAGCAACCTCTCTCCTACGCCCCTTGCCACGAGGACCATCAGTGCCCACGGTCCCGCCGTGTCTCTGCCTCCGGGGACAGCGGCTGCCATGGGATGAGGGTGGTGACACCTGGGAGGTTCGGTGGGCGCCGTGGGGAGACACCGTGCCCCATGGAGCAGAGCATCTCGGAGGGTTTTGATCTTCTCTCCATGTTTTCAGAGTCATTCACATGCTTGTTCTTCAGTCTACATCTTCTCCATTAAATGTATTTTTGTCTCCTCATTATGCCTTTAATTTTCTTTAGGTGTTCAGTGTTTATTATTCCTATTATAATTATTACTATTATTATTATTATTCCTATTCCCTCTTGCTGCCCAGTCTTCATGCTCTCTCCTGCTCATGCAGCAACAACAAATGGCTGGGGTGACGTTTCTGACCCAAAAGCACGTGAATCTCGCTGGGGAAGTGCTGTGCTGGACTCTGTGCCTGAGCGAACTGCCGCCCGGAACATTGCTGAGAGTGGAGGTGAGTCCTGTGCTGCTCCTTCAGCTCGGTGAGGGCCGGGTAACTTGATTTTACCCCGTGATGATCGGTACAAAGCTCCGAACAGCACAAACTGTCTGCTGGCCACTTGGTCCTGCGTGATTAGAAAGGAGAGCAGACACACATAAAGGGGGGTTCTTTTTTCCTAAACACACCCTACCAAGGAAAGGCTAACAAAACGTGCACAACAGCAAGCTGAAAAATGTTCTGTGCACATTTCAAAATACATCTAAAATGCCAGCAACAAAAAGAGCGGCCATGTGCATTTTACTGAGATGTTCGCTTTGCTCTGTTGGACATTTTTCTCAATTTCAGGTCTTGTGTATTCAGAAATGCTCCCACGGCCTGGAAGCTGCAGCAGAGCCCCAAGTCTTGGTTCGGGCACATTTGCACTTGCCTCACAAACGTGTCTGTGTAATGAGAGTGTTGAAACTCAGACTGTTGTAACGCAGGGACGCGGGGAGCATAGCTGGCAGCTGGCTACGTCTGCCCCGTGCAGCTCCCCTGCTCCCAAACCCGGGACCGCGACGCTGCCTGCAGCTCACCTGCACCCCGTGCCCTCCTCGTTTCGGACCTGGGCTTCTTTCTTCTTCTCTGCACCTGGGCATAGAGGTGCTCATTTCACAAGGGAGGCTTTTTGCGTGGAGAACACGTGCTTTTCTCCTCTCTCTTCATTTCATTTTATCTCATTTTAATTTATTTTTAGGTGTTTCTTCTTTTTTATTTGACACTTCTTTGCCACTGTTTGCTCAGCACCCCAAGTACACCAGGAGAGAAAAGGGTTGAAGGTGCATATAAAGAAAATGGCTTTTTATTTTTTTCCTTTAAGTTTAACTTCTGAAATTTCTGCTATTTTTTGCAGACAGTCCTATGGCCAAACTCTAAACAAATGTTGTGCTGAAATGGAAGATCCTCACTTTTAAAGGCGTTACTAGTAGAGGTGTGCTCTTGCTGCTAGCAGAGGTCGCTAATCCCCCAGCTAATTTAATCATTAGCTGATGATTTTGTCCAAATTCACTCTGTGAGCAACTGTGGTTTCACTTCTTCTTTCTGCTTCGTAGGGAAGAGCTGTGGTGTGAGCCACGGAGCTGTGCCTGTGCTGCTGGGCAGACGCTGCCAGGCGGTGCTGAGTGCCTGGCGCGGTGTCACTGCACGGTTTGGGTTTGTTCTTCCAGTGGCTCTGTAAAATAACTGGCAAGGAACCTGCAGCACTTAATGGGGCTGACAGGCACAGAAAGGGCAAAACCAAGCAGGAGACCTGTTCTGACTCATTCCTTCTGGACTTACAACTTCTTTCTTACAGACCAGGCAGTACTTTTCTTTTACTAAAAAAAAAAAAAGAAGAATTAAGAGATGACAGGCTGAAACTGCCTCCTTTCCTTTCAGTGTCAGAAGACATAAATAGTTTAAGTCTGCAGTGGTTTCTGATTGAATATCCTTTTGAAGTAATGATAGCTATAATTTAAAGCAACAGTTACCATATTTTCTTCTCTCTGTGACATTCTTTGATGCCCTAAGTATAAATCTGCTTAAAATAGCTACAGCAATGCCTGGGTATAGTGCAGGATTTTTGGAGGCTCTGCCTCTAATTGCCATCATATGGCCCTAATATCACAGACGTAGCTGGCTAATGACAGTGTTGCTGCAAGTACTTTCTTGACATCAGAAGAAAGGTAAACTCGGAGGTGCACGTTCAGTTTAAATTGTTTGCAAAGACTAAAACTTTTACAAAGACCTTGTTTTTAATTAAAATAAATACTGTTCCAGGGCTGTTTGGCCCTGGCTGTATATTCAGCTGGTAAGGGGTATTATCTTATTATCTAATACAGCATCAGAAAATTGCCGATTTTTAGGAGCAATTACAAAAATATTTTGGCATATTAAAAAAACAATTCCAGGCTTTGTTGTTGAATCATGCAAATAAGATATAATCAATTAAGTGGATTTTTGTTTCCTAAAGGAATTGATATTATTGGGAAAGAATATATACAATTCAAGGGTAAAAGGAGGTTCGTGGGCATCTTTCTCTATCCACTGCAATTCTGTTAAGCAGATTTTAGCTTCCACTCTGTGCTGTTGCTGCTAGACCAGAGGCTGAGTCTCTGTAAGCATATTCACTGTGAGAGCATGTCAGTGTTACCCTGGTGCACTGCGTGAAATGGGGGAAAGACACAATGCTTTCAATATTCAATATTTTAATTATTCCATGCTTTCTGTTTTAATAATAAGTGTTTACTAATTTTAATGAGTTGTCTTGTTTGTATTTGGGCCTAATGGATGAGAAATGCTAAGAACAGCCCTACAGAGGCAGCAGAGGCCTCCCTCGGGATGGAGGCTGGAGTGCCAGCTCGGAGAAGAGCGTGTGTATGGATGGGAAAGGAGCTGGGCAGGCAGTAAAAGGGAACAAGAAAGATGAAATTAATTACGCGACGTACAATAGCTCTGTAATGCCTGTCAAATGGGAATCACAACCAGCAGCAGTTTTTGCAGTTTATTGCTGAGTACACTTTCTCTGGTTCTGTGTTGTTGCTTCCAGCCAAGACCGCCAAGTCCCGTTTGCCTCGCTCGGTGGGACATGCTCTGCATTTTCATGACCTGATGCTTTTTCCTAATTACGTGAAGTTCAAATCCCTGATAGCTCCACTGACTTCAAGAGTAAATGTGTAACTTTATGAACAAGGTAGGTCAGGAACAAGAGGCAATCCTGCTGCAGCAGCGTATACCGCTCAGCAAGGGTTAGTTTCTTCTCTTTCCTTGATAACAATTTGCAGCGGTCCAAATCTCTGGTGCCTCTCCCTCTCGTTTGTGACAGAACAATGGCAGAATTCTGCTCCTGGTTGATCTGCTGGTGTAATGAGCAATTCTGAGGCACAGCAGTAGAGAAGTAAGGCCTGGACTTCTAGTGGGACGTGAAATTACTGAGAAGCAGTTCTCTCTTTCTCCTGCTAACAGATGTAACTGAGATATAGAGGAATGAGGTTTCAGTTTCATGGCCTGATTTTTCACCACGTGCAGACTCTGCCACCCAGGGCGTGGATTTCTTCAGAAACTCATCAGTGCAGGTAGGACAGCACGCTTCGTCTTGCACCTGAATGGATTGCGGATAAATTCATATAATTTGCTGGGAAAGTCTTCAGCTGCTTTATTTGCTTCCAAAAGGCATTCTGTTTAATCTGTCAGAATGAGTTTAGAACTGCTTTTGTTGTTTGGACAAGCAGTCAGTCATGCAGCCAGCTCTAAAACCCTGCCTGGCTCTGCCCAGCAGCGCAGTGAGTGGCAGCTTCAGGGTCACAGGCAACGACGGGCAGAGAGCTTCAGTGTATCCTGGCACCTTCCAGAGCCTTCCTGAGAAAGGGCAGGGAGAACTGTGGTGGCCAAGAGCTCAGGCAGAAGACAAGCTGGCGATCTAGCAGTAACCCAAGGCTCACTGATGCCCTCCCCCCTGGGAAACGAAGGGCTTGTTGAGCCAGGAGTGCCCTCCCCAGTGCTAGTAAATAATTCAGGCTGCACATCAGCATGTCTGGGGCAACGTGGCCCTGCAGGAGGGAAGAGCTGAGCAGGACTTAAACTAAGCAGCAACTAGGGGGGTGATGCAGATTTTTGTGCTAATGAGAAAGCCTTTCCCCGTGGGACAACACAGGAGTGCGAGGCAGTAAGGGGAAATAAAGGATAGTCTATAAAAAAAAAAAAAAATGAAACCACTCAAGATTTATTTGTCTTTAAGGATGGTCTGTGTAACAAACACGGACCTGCAGCAGGATGAACATGTAAAGGTTGCTGACCTTCAGATGAGGTATTGCAGATGGTTGCCTGAAGTCAGCCAGTGAAACCACATCAGAAATGAGACAATCCGAAAACAGCTAGGTACAAAAAGATAATTGTTGGATGCCTTTTTGAGGGGGAGGTTCCAGCTGTTTAAGCATCTGCTGGCTGAAGGATGACCGCCTGCTTGAGACCTGACGTGTAGAGGGCAGCAGACCAGAGGCTGCTTGTGCAGGAGGCGGGCAGAGACAGCACACACCAAATGTGCAGCAGAGACCTGGCGATGCCACGGGTCAGGGACGAGCGAGACCAAAGGAGGACATGGGAGTCATCGCACAGCTGGCTCCTGTGGCCCTTTTACTGAGACTGAAAAAAGGCAATGAATTTTCCAAAATGTGACTTTTTCTGGCAAGGCGTTGTGCTTGATGTTTTAAGAACAGATCCCACTCCAAAGGCCACATTATTAGTCATCCTCCTGCTCTTAACAGTATCAGGCACCATCAAGGAGATCAAAACAATGCTTGTTTTATGAACCTGTTGAGTGTTTTATGTCTTACAACGCTCATTTCTAATATCTGAGAATGCAATTCTGAAATGGCAAATTCAGTGAGAATTTCCCAGAGTTACTGGCATCCGTCTGCACCCCACACAGCTCGGCGTAAAGCATCAGACTGAAAGCAGCCACACAGCTGCGATAGCACTGAAGGGTCCCAATGCCAGGAAACAAGGATGCGAAACCGCCACGACTTACTGGTGGCTGTGCCGCCTGCCTCCGTACCGTGATAGATTTAATTATTTCTGAGTGAGTAAATGAGGGCAGGCTGGGAATCTGGGAGGCTGGTGGGAGCAGGAGGTCGTGCGCCGAAGGAGCTCAGCGCCACGCTCGCTGCTGCGGCCCTCCCCGACGCCACACAGCTCACGGCCTGGCAGAGGTCCCTTCATCTGGTTGTGATCACAACTGGCTTCACGTGTTCCAAAACCCGAGCATGTCGAAGAAAACACTTGTGATTTTCACGGTGAAAAAGTTGTGGGCAATAATAGTTACAGAGGACAGAATGAAAACTGCTGTGAAAGCCGAGCCGGCGGCTGCCTGAGCTGGTGTCCCGCAGCCCCGAGCCTGGGCTTCGGCTGGGAACGTGTTGCTCAGCTGTCCTTGGGTTTACTGAGGGCGATGCAAAAAGTGTCTTCAATGGATCCGAATCTGGCCATATTTCTGCTCCAGGCTAAATGGGAAATTATCCTCCATGTATTTTTCATATTCCTGAAAGTTCTCAAGCCAGCATTGTATGGTCTTCCTGCTTATTTCCTTTTGTTCCTATTTGAACATCTGTCTGAAGTAGTGTATTACATACTAATTAGTTCAGAGCTTTTTTTTGCCTTTTTTTTTTGGCATGGTTGGGTGTGATTACAGTCTTCCACTTCATTTTCGTTAATTTGCTTCATTTATTTGCTTTTGATCTTTTATTGGTCCTCATAGTGCGTGTGTGAGAGAGGGAGCGCACATGTGGGCATGTGTGCATGCAGACAGGATAAATTTCTGCATTTATTTCCTTTCAGACCCCGACAGCACTCTCTGGGTTACTGTGCAGAGCTGACAGCAGGGACCTCTGGTTACATCTCATGCTCACACGTGGCCCCAGCTCTCAGCACCATGCACAAGAGCAGCATCGGAGCTGTGCCCCGGCCAGTCACCTGCACGGTGCAGCCCCTGAGCTCCGAGCTTGCAGCACAGCACAGCTGTGTCCCAGTGCTCGGCATCTTCCTAAGTCATCCTTGAGGATAGGGGAGGTGCCATCCTACAGCAGCAGCCAGGCCCTGAGTGGGGCCGTGGGTGCCAGCATGCTGTAAACAAAAAGTTGGGCGGTTTTGACTGGGAGGTTCGTGTGAGTGATTATTCTGGACAAGATAATGCAGGTAAATGAAATTGTGATAGCTAGAGCCAAATGGATGAGAAATGTTTTAATGGCAAATAATATCAAATAGTTTTGCAGTGGCTTGGTTGCTGCCGGTTGGACTTGACTGGAGATAGCAATTAAGATTATGAGTTAGAAGTTATCCAATAAATTAATTGCTCGTTCCTTGGACTAAAAGGGTGCAAGTCCTGGAAACATGCTGTTATTTACTGAAGCTGCATTTTTTTTTAACTGGTACCTTTTTGGTGTTTTATTACAAGTGAAATGTGGAATCTCTTTATTTCGTTTGACTTCCGCTTTGAACAAAATGAAAACAACCTCTGCTTGTGCTGAGGCAGTAAAACCCGGGGACGCGATGGGGCTTTGATTCCAACCAGACTGACCCTGTGGCTAGAGGCAGCTCCGAGGCACCGCCACCATATGGTTTGCAACAGGCTCTTGACTTCATTGTTCTCACACCCAGCCACCCCTCAGCCTCTCCGCGGAACAAAAATACAGCCGGCCCCAAGCCGCAGAACCGCAGAACCGTTTGCTTTTCCTCCTGGAGGTTCTCCTCATTGCTGCTAGGGAAAGCATGATGGTGTTGCTGCGGCAGAAGTTGCGCTTCACCTTTCCTTTCATTCCCTATCCCTCATATCCCAGTATGCCAATACGCGTTTTGCCTCTCCTGGAAGGTTGTGGGGTAGAGCTCTCCATCACATGTCATCGTTGTCTATAATTACTGCTCTGTCACTGGCCTGGAGAGGAGCTGCTTCTGTCACCCTATCACCAGCTTTCTTCTCATCTTTTTGAAGCTTCACTTTCTCTTGTAGGTATCCAGGCACAGACACATGATAGACTCTGATGTTTTTTGATCTTTCCCCTCATACCCTTGGATCTTACTCACCAATCTTCCTTGCCTTTCTGTCACTGCTAATAAATTTTCTTCCCGTTAATGTTATTTGTATGTTAATATCACTGAAGGAAGGGGTGCTGTAGTAGCAAACACTAATTCCATACCGAGAGACATCACCTTGGTTTGGTTGGTGCTCATATTTATAGCACTGGCAGCCCACACATGTCCTCTAGGTGTACATCTTCCCCCCAAACCCCTATTTAATGGGCAGTTAGAAGGAGAACCAATGAGGTGGTGTTCGTGTTTGCTAAAAGGCTTGTTTCTAAAATCGTTTCAAGGATTTTTGTCTTTATTGTCCTGTGCTACAGACCTGTTCGTACGTTTTCAGCCCTGTACAGCTATGACCAGTAAGATGTATTCTGGCCCTGCTATTGCTCTGTTTCTCAGGCAGTGTTTTTAATAGCCCCTGTTATTCCTTTTTCTTGACATATTTTATATAAATATTATAAGAATATGTTTGATTTGTACCATCTCATCTAGAACCTTTTAAAATTCCTTCTCAAACTAAAAGCATACCACTGCTTGAAGAAAAATAAGCACAGTACCCTTATCACTCTGGTACTGTTTTCTTCTAAAATATCTCCCATTTGGAAGTCTTTACTGTAATAACTGGGATATGAGCACAAAGGCTGGAATTTTCCCAAATAAGAAAGCTTTAAGCCATAATTTCTTAGTACAAAAGCTTCTTTTTTGTTAAATTATATATAAGTATTTTCAGCAGGACCTCCTATGCACAAGTATGTGGTGAGCACTCACTTTTGCAATATCAGCTGAAAAGTATACCTTCAGCACCATTTATATTAATGTCACCGTTACAAACAAATCTGGCTGTTTTTCCAAGGGTGAGCCGGAGGTATGCAGTCAGAGATACATGCACAAAACGTGTATCTGCTTTTTATTTCCAGGATCCTCACTCTCTGGTCTCACTTACCTCTTTTAAGACCTCTGAAGGTCGCTGTGCAGGAACACAAGCCCTGACTTAGGGTCTGGACAAAAGCGCAGGTTGGGCGTTGAGTGCAGCTCACAAGCCAGAGACCCTACATGCAGACGGGGACGCACACCTCCTTTCAATCCGTAGGCTCAGGGTCTTTCTGGTTTTGCCCCCTTCTGCACCTCTACATCCATATTAAGAAGAAGAAAACCCATCCCAGTCTTCAAAAGAACAAAACTGCTGCTGCAGCATGTCGCTAGCAGCTACAGCTGAGAGTTTTCAAAGGAGATTTTGGTGGGATTTGGGTGCCTCACTGCCCCGAATTCTGTTGGAAATCCCAGTCTAGTAGTCCTCTGAGGGGGCGTAAAAACTGCCTCTGAGGGGACACAGCCTCACCAACAACCACAGACAGGCAGGGACCCTGCGGGTGTCCTGCTGGTGAAGGGACAGCTCTGCCCCTGGCCCCGCTGCATTTGCCATGGAGCCCTCTGAAATATTTGGGTTGCCTTCCCGCTGGCAGGGTTCCCGAAGCACTGATGAGACTGCAGTTACAAAGCACTTCATAGCTCTGGTCTATACAAGTTAGGTGGGCTTTTCCGCGTGTTTCCCATGAAATTTTTGTAAAGGGTGTGTAAGAAATGCCGGTTCCAATGAGGAAAATACCAGATGATGCATTTGCTTTTCAGCATGTATACAGAGTTTAATTTAGCATAGAGAAGCAACTAAGAATCAACTATTGTTATGGTAAAACATTTCCTTTCATCTAGAGTTATATGTGATCCCATAATAAATCCAAATGTGTGTGATTGTTTGTTAGAAAGTGAAAATTGTAATTAACAGTGGGGCCAGTGCTGAGTTTCGCTCTCTGTTATCTCAGAATATTGGGTTCTGTGTAACGTGAGCATTCAGAAGCAAAATCTGCATGAAATCTCCCAACTGTGAACACCTTTTCCTCGTACGAATTTGGTGTGAATCTCTGGAAACTTGCTAAGTCCTTGGAGGATAAGAATTCACAGATCTAACTAACCCCGAGGGTCATGTTATCACACAGATTAACTATTCTCAACCAATTTCTGAAATTCATTAGGCAGTTAAGGCTTTCTATCAACATTAGTAATGTGTACTTTCTTTTTCTACCTATTTGTCCTTAAATATATTTATTAGGTCCCTGACACACACTGGCCCTCATTCCTCTTATTAATCAGCTTCTCACGTGTCCCTGAAGAAGCATCTCAATTTCACGTGTTCAGCTAATTATTCTTCTAATTATCCTTTCCTAAAGGAGTCAGTACCCAGCACCACAAGCACTGAGACATGGCGCTCTTCCACAACACTGGATTTCCTTTAATAGTATCAATAAGATGGTTTTCCATCCCAGACAGAGTTGTTGAGTTACAGAACAAAATAAGAGGTGTTTATTCTGTGAAGCTGGCAAAGTCAGCGAGTGTGCTGAGGGCTTGGCCCCTGCAGGGTTTGTAGGAAGTCACCAAGAGTCAAATTCATCCAAAAGAGGATTTTTATAAGGGGTAAGTCTCAGGTGAGGCCTTTTCTGGTAGAACTGATGCATAGCATGGGCAAGGTGGCCAGTGTGTCTGGGCTGAAGCCCATTAGCTCCATCCTGCTGTGGAAGGGGTTGCCTGCGAGCAACAGGCTGGAGGAGGCTTCCCGGGGCATCGAGCCCCATCTCCTGTTAACGCAGGCTCTGTCTTGTAAAACCCAACACTTACCAACCTGATTTGAAAGCCAGCATGAACTTGTTTGGGGTTGGTGGCTTTTTGGTTTGGGGTTATTTGGGTTTGGTTGTTTTGGGTGTCTTTGACCGTTAGAGAACATCCCTATTCTGGTGGTTTAGGACCTCTTTCAGTTCCAGGTACATAAGGTTGGTTCACATCTAATTCTCCTTGTATCGATGTTGTCCTATGATTTCTAGCCCATAAACTGACATGCCAGCTGCAAGAAGAATCTGAATGTACTTTCCCTGTAGGAAGGAAGAGGCTGAAATACCTCTGGGCACCCTAAGTCTGAAGGCACCCTGCTGCTGCACTGCTGGGAAGCATGGCAAGGGTGACCCTCAGCCCTATACCTAAGGAAACATCTCTAAAGAGAAGTTTTATTTCGTCCCCAAGCAGCTAGGGTGTAAATATTTTTTTCTCTTCCAGAAAGCTCCTGCAAAATGATAGTCTGCTCTTACACCAAACCATTTAATAAGTTTAATTAAATGGAAGCTTATGATAATTAAACCAAAAGCCTAAGGGCCCTGTTCTGTGAGGACTTACTCCTTGCATAAGACCAATTTCCATATAATTTAGACAACAAAATAGCGGAACAGTGCTCTGCCATCTAATTTATGTGAAATTGGTATTCTCCAGCCCAAATTTATATTACACTGTAAACACACTTCTCGTATCTTAGCAGAAGTGAGATAGCTCGAGTACAAGTGCTGGAGCAGAGGAGAAAGAAAAGAGGTTTAAAAGGGATCCCCCTCCCCTTTTTTTTTTAAACTGAATGCCCAGAATAAACCCAGAATCTGATAAATGCTGCATGAGGATCAAATATCCTTAAAGAAATTCTCTAACGTAGCAGGTACTTGTAGGTTCTCCTTTCATAACAAATTTGCATATTTACTACTTCTGGGTGTTTTCTTGAACTAACGTTTGTGATCACTGCTAGGAGAAGCCCACGCTCCCTATTTTGGAATTCTTTAGCATCTCCCCGCGTGTCCCAGAGGAGCGGCACAGTGCATTATCTCCTCCGCCACCTGTATTTTGATTGCACTTCAAAACAAAGCTCCAATACTACAAAGAGGCGAGGGGGCCTGATCCTTCGCTACCTTACTCCGACTTTGTGCAGCCCACTGAAGACAAAGCCGTTCCTCTCGCCTGAAACTGAAGCAGTGGGGGATGTCCCAGCCCTGCCCGCTTGCTGCTCCCGGTCCAGCCCTTCTCACACTGCCCTCTCCCACACCCCCAGGTGCTGGCAATGACGATAACCATGGGGAGGGCCAAGGGGGATCCTTCTGCACTCCTCTGCTCCTCTACCTGGGTGTGCAGCACAGCTGGTAACCAAGCCCTTGGTGTTTGGTGGCTTTCCTGCACAAGCTGTTCTGTTCTGGGTGGGTTTGGGTTGGGTTTTCTTCTTTTATTTATTTTTTAAGAGAATGGAAGTGGTGGTAATGGTGGGTTGCCCTCAGAGGGAGGCTTGTTCTGTGCCAGTTTGTCTTCCAAAGGAAAGTAGTGGTGCCACGTTGAGGGAAGCTGTAGGGCTGCTAGTGGGAGAAAAGGGAAAGGGCTGCTCCTCTGCACTGCTGCTTGGTATTAAATGCTGGTGATTAATTGCTCGGGGCTAGGAGATAACCAGGTCAGAACCTTATGAGATAGGCACTTCCCACTGACAGTCAAATGGTAGGGACCTACACCTAAAGTCCATTTGTACAAGTAGTAGGGAGATACCATCTTTTGTACCATAAATGTGTTTATAATATAGTTCATAATGGCTATCCGTCTATTTCCAAACCTTCTAGACACCGTCACAACGCTGACCTGTAGTTTTGCTTGCACTACAGAGTAAATATAAGGCCCAGAGGTTAAAACTTAGCCCAGATGAGCCAGAATTATTCTTTGTAAGAGCAGACATCTGGAATATCTAAATATCTAACGTATTCCTAATCTGTGGCTTTTGCTTGCAGGTACAGACTTTGCCATGGTGATCACGGCTCTGCAGCCTTGAGGCCAGATCGATGAAACACACACCCCAAAACCACCGCTGGGCTGGAGCTGCTGCAGAGGAGAAGCACAACCACTCAAGGGTCTTCACCTGAGGAAGCTGGTGAACTCTGTGCTTGGCAAGCTGTTAGCAAGTAAGATTCAAAGTCTTTTTAATTATTGGGGCATAAACCTAAACTAGAAGAAAGCCGGTCTCGCTGAGGAACCCACACACCATGTCACACCATGTCAGGGAGCTGCACGTAGCAATTATTTATAGCTACAGGCTGAAACATGGACACCTGAAACTGCTCTCTGCTGCGGGCAGGGGTTCCACTTGTCTTTGAGGTACTTGGTGGTAGACTGAAGGCGTGTCTGCATGTCAGGAGGAATACTGCCATTTTTCAGAGGAGGCAACTCCCCACCACGTTACATTTACAACTGGGACAACTTCTTGAGATTATTAGCATGTTTGCCTCTTCTTCACTTAACATTTGTTAGGTCAGGAAGGTTCTTGGAGCAGAGTGGTATATCAGCCCCAGAATCTGTTTGAAGGTTCTGTACTGAGGCCTAAACCTAGATCTGTGTTCCCCAGGACCTCCTCTCCTTACTGCAAACAAAACAAGAGCACCACACCATGCCCAGCTGCACTTTGAAGTGAATCAGGTAGTGCAGAGCTCCTGGAGGACTTTTAGGTGATGGATCCAGATCTGGCAAATTTCGCAGCTGCTGGTTTTACCCTGACCTTGTAGTTCCCAACAGTGGGGTGAGTTCCAAAAAAATCAAGGTGATGATGTACTGGGGAAATGTGCAAGGAGTAGAAGGGTCTTTGTGAGGTTGGAAAAGAAGCACAGATGTATGAAAGGGAGTTAGGGGAGGAAGGTGAAGAGGATAAATGTTGGTTCTCTTCCTGTGGTATCTACCTGCAACTCCACTGAGCCCATTCCCATAAAATTTGTTTGCGGAACTCTATACCAGTGCCGAATGCCATAGATGCAGCATTTGACCTTCTGCATCTGTCCTGAGAAATCCATTGGAACAACTCCTCTGCTCAAAGAAGCAAAAGGAAGCGATAGGGTTATTAGTATTCATTTATTGCGAGCACACTTCTGTAGAGGTCTGAGCTGTGTTTCCGTGCTTTCGAGTAGATACTTGATTAGGAAGAGCTTTCTGCTGCAAAATTGGTAAGCTCTAACTTCCAGAAAACACCAGTCTCATACTCCACACTGCCATAGATGCAGTCCTAGGATCTCTCATAAGCTCTGTAGAGAGCAGAAAAGGATACTGCACTGCAGTTACAAACCTCAAGACAAACATTGCTATTCCTACCACATTTTGTTGCTGATAAGAAGGTCCACACTTCAGGCCAGGTGCAGGCCCTGTGTTAGGTGTATATAAGCTTCAGGGAGACCAACAGCATCTTCTTCCACTTACATCAAGTCTGAATCTGGCCTGTAGAGCCTGTAGAGTTTGTTGAATGGCCCAGGAAAAAAAAAAAATAATAAAAAAAAACTACGTATCTTACAGGAGCAAAAGAGTCTGCTACGAATAAAGAAACCAATCATGGACTCAACTGAGAGATGCAGAACTGAATTTTGGGGCAAAAAGCAGCCTGGTCACAGCCAGCCTTGCTCCGGGTCTGACCATCTGTTTTCTGACACGTTTCTTTAACATTAGGCCATCAAGCAAAGCGAAAAGTCTGCCTTATTAGTTCACACGCAGCACTGAGATTCTGAACGACGCCGATAAATAATGTACAGGGGTGCGAGAGTACAGCTCTGTTTGCTCTGGGCCTCTGGCTGCGGGGCGCGAGGGGCAGGGAGCACAGCCCCTCTGCAGCTGAGCCCTGCCAAGGGCTGCATGGCACGGCATAGCATGGCATGGCACGGCACGGCACGGCATGGCACGGCATGGCACGGCATGGCATGGCACGGCACAGCACGGTGCAGCAGGGCAATGGCAGGGCCAAACGCTGTGGCCGTCAACCGCGCTCCGCTGCACTGAGGCTCTTTTCATAGCAAGGCTCCCGTCTTGCAGCACGCCACGTACACACAGGCTCTTCCAGGAGGTCGTTACCTCACTGTTATTTTACACTTCCCTCCCAAAAAGCTTCAAAGTCTGTTTTTTAGCATATATTTATTAAAAGTTTTTCTCGCTGTTCAAAAGAATAGCAGAGTCGCCGCTCGAATCCCCACCGTCAGCGACAGCCGCCCGGCTGAAGAAAGGAGGTGAGGGAGGCTTTGCTTTGGCAGGGCGGGGTGGGGGGGAGAGAAAATAAAGAGAAATCGGCCGAGCTTCAAAGGGCGCATTTCCATAATTGCCCTGTAACTTTGGCAAAATAAATCTGAAGGGCTGAGAAAAGCGCAATCTCTCAGATGAGTGCACTACAAAAGCCCCAGAGATCCCCAGTCCCACTTGTTACCATTCTAATTCAGTGAGAGAATTCGGTCCCTAACCTCGGTAACAAAAGCCATGAAATCACCGTCCTCCCATGCCGATAGCCCATGCCTAAAGAATAAGACCTTATCCAGCCTTTGTCTCCCTCTGCCCACTAACATTCAGGACAAATCAGAATAGCATTAGGCAGGAGAACAACTGCACGAGGGCTGCCGGACCAACAGCGTAAATCCACAGGCTCAGGTTCTCCCCTCCAAAGCCATGTGGTCCTGGGGGGCAGGTGGGACGTGTTTGTGCCTTGTTTTGCTATAATGACAAGTGCTTTTTGCAGCATTCCTTGAATTTGCCTGCGCTCCGTTCATCTGAACGTCCCAGACGAAACGTGCACAAGTACTACGTGGTCGTTTTCCTTTAGGAAAGGGAAAACGGGCTCCACGGCGGCTTCTGGGATTTAACACTTGCTTTCAGTAGAATCCGATCTTTACAAAAACGATCCTAGTAATTCTAAATAAAATCGAAGAAGAAGGTGCCTAAAACGGGGGCTGCCTTTTCACTAGGAGCCCTGGTTAGCTGGTGCAGCCGCCGTCCAAACTTTGCGATTCCTTAGAGAGAAACCTGCCCGCTGGATGTGAATAGTAGGCCTTTTACAGCGAAGGCCCAATCTCCCGTCATTTGGCCCCTCTCTGACTTTTTTATTTTCTCAATAAGACGAGCTTTTGTGGCGATGTGCAGTACGGACAATCAGGACAGCCTTATAAAGGGATTTAGAGGCGCGCACAAAGGGCCGCGGCAGCATCAAAGCCGGGCCGGCAGCACAATAGAGATGACATTTTTACATCCCAGGGCTTGGGCGGGCAGCGCCTGAATGCTGTGTCCATAGCAGTGTCAGTAAACAATGAGTAAAGTGGGAAAGGGGTGAAAACACAAGTCAAAATCTTTTTATTGAAGCCCCCTACACATTCATTGGGCATTTTTAGCCCTGCATTTGAAAGCTCTTCCATTTACTTACTCTCCAGCTTCTCCTATTTAACTAACTGACTGATGATGGCTCCATTTTGATATCCTAAGAAAAGAATGGGAATTCTTCCCGAAGTGAATATATTAATTTCATTGGCAGTAAAGAAAATATTGGCTGCGTGGTGCTGTTCTTAAAGGGACACTGCCATCCTGAAACCACGCTGAACAGTCACACGTAAGGAACCCCAGCCTTACCTGTAGTACCAGTTCTGCCTCTGGCTCTTGGAAGTGACGTTTTTCTGTTAATTTGCCAGTTCCTGCACTTAGTTTATTTTTTGCAGAAAGAGCACGGTGGTGTTTCTAGCCGGTTTCTCTTCCCTTTCCTCGTGCCCAGGGTCTCCGTGGTGTGCCTCGGGGTGCCAGCATGAGAAGTGTAAGACCAGAGGATTGAGCCCCGCTCCCTTAGCCACACAGGTAATCTCAGGGACTCTGCTGGATGCCAGGAAGGCAGGCATGAGTGCTAAAACTTGCTCATCCTGGCCTTTTTTTTTTCTGAAATTATATGAAAACATTTCTATTAGCATTAGGGTTTGATTTAGTACACCAGAGGGAACCTGTCTATCAGGCGTGAATTTCTGACATTGTCTTCTCTGGGAATCGCTCACGAAAGTCTCCATTTGAGAACTCAGGCACAAGCACTGCTGGTCGATAGCCATTTCCAGTGCCCATTTTCATTAAATAATTTTGGAATAGGGACGATCTAATCTTCTCGTGAAGCTTGCGCTTTGCCTCTCTTGGAAGCCAGTTAGACTGTAACAGAGCAAATTGATGTTTTACTCCTTGTATCTAATTTCACATTACATCTATGTTTTTAGGCACTTAAATTTTACTGCGAAGGTGTCTTGAGTACCGCACAGTCCAGTGTGAGTTATGGTAATGATGGCTGAGGAATTCAATAGTGAGTCATGTATTTTCTAGGCAGAGAGCGAGACGTATTTTCTTCCACTGTTTTGCTTGAAAATAGGTATAATATTAATGTATTAAAACCCCGTTTTCATGCGCTCCCAGTAAGTAATTTTATTCTAGCCTGGCTAGCTGGCCTACTGACATGCATTTTCACCACTGCTAAAAATAATGAGGAATCCAAGTGACACACATTTGTGGGTAGGAGTGCCATCAGATCCCTTGACCTAATTGAGCATGCCTATACACCTTAGAGTGTTTTGCATAACCAACTTAGACAGCAGGAACATTTCCAACCAGATTGATTGACATATTTTATTTCTAACTTAAGCTTAATCATGACCAAGAATGATTCATTTATACCTTTCAAACTTTAGGCATTGACACGGGAGACAACCAAGCTGCAGACTCCGGTGTAAGCAATCATGTAGAGGAAAAAATATATATTAATATAGTTTGTTAACCTACTTAGCTGCCAAGGTTGATGTAATAAAATGGACTAATTAGCTGGTAGGAGAGTTACTTTATTTTATTAAAAAATAATAATAATAATAAAAAGATATTTTGTGGGAAAGGTTTTGTCCTAAATCACTCCTCCACTACACATCCCTGTGAAGCCCTATACAGAACTGAGGGAAGGGACTGTAGGGTACGTTTGATTTTCCTAAACCAGGTGGACAAGAGCTCATCTCCCAGCAGTAGCCAAGGACCTCTCAGACCGAGAGAGTTCTTGGCTCTTGAGGCACAAACTATCTTCAAATAAATATCAGCGTTTTCCACATGCCGTGCCTTAACCAGGAACAAAGCCCACTAGAATGGGCTGCAATAAAAGTGCTATTTCCAGCATGTGTGTATGTGGCTGCTCGATGCTGAAAATGTCCTTTAGCACTTTTTAACCATATTCTCTAGTGTGTCAGCAAAGAGACTCCATCAGAGTATTTAACATTGCTGGGAGCAAAGGAATAAAGTGGAGTCACTGTTGATTATTACTCATTAGCCACAAGGACATCCACTTAACATGTGAATAAATGAATGACACCATGTCCTAATGGAAATGGCCTCAGTGTACCTTTAAGCAAAATGTTGTTTAATATCTTCCATTTGCTGAATAGTAAAGAGGCCTGTTGGACATGCATAGTTAGCAAGCAGCCATTGTTGCTTTGTTCCAATTTCAGCATTTAATAAAAAAAGATGTTGTCTCGACTGCGGCAAAGGCTGGCTGCAGAAAGCTGGGAGCAGCACAGCCTCTTCCTCCTCCTGCAATTCCGAATTTCACTGGCCTTGGAAAGGGTTAATAGCCACGAAGCAAACGCGTCCTTAGAAGGTACATGTTCTTCATTATTCCGCTTTACATTCAAACATATAAAACAAAGAGCATCTGATATCTTTATTGGTTCTCGTAGATAAAATGCAAGCAAGCTATAAGCCTTAATTTTCTTATTACCATTTGTTAACAAGGAAGATAACACTCTCAAAAGTAGTTGATTAGGACTCCCTTTGATTTGTATCTCGTTATGATTTCCAGGGCATATATTTTTGTATTACTACTTTAGTACGCTGATAGTTCTGATCAAAGTGATAAAAAGAGGTATTTTAGGAGTGCAACTCGTAACCGTGCAGGTAAACCACACAATCTGCACGGCATCTCCAGGGCTGCCGTGCTCAAGCACGCTTTGGGCACCAGCTCAGGGATGAGATACCCTCTCCTATCTCCAAAGCCGGTGGGCTGGGCTGGAGGAGCCCTTTTGCCCTCCAGCCCTCGCAGCAGTAACTTTTGGCATTTGCAACTTTTTTCATTGCATTTCTACAGCACAGCTACTGCGAAGAGTCGCGGGTATAGCGGTGAAGCTGTTTATGATGTCAAATACCTAAACTCTCACCGTCAGGATCCGTACCAGAGCACGTCTTTTCAGCTTTAACTCTCCAAGGAAAATAAAAGCTGACGTGAAGGATTTGGGGGGGTTATTTCCATGCACGTTCTGATTCCTGGTGGTGAAAACCGTACGCGTGTAGCGGGGGGGATCCTTTCCTTGCTCCTCTAATTTCATCTGCGTGAGAGCTAGCTCCTCAAGGCACCTCCCGGCCAGGTCTCGGCTCACAAGGCTCCCTCCTGGCTTCTCCGTGGCCTGTGCCGGGCCAGGAGCAGGCAGCAAGCCCCGGCACAAGGGGGCCGACAGCTCCAAGCCCCCCGCTCCTCCTGCCTCCTCCTTGCCGCGCTTCCTCCAGCGCAGGAAGGAGCGAGCGGGAGATGATTACATCAATCAGTGTCAGGGCTGGGAGCTGTGATTTATGAATATGCATAATGAGCTCTCACCTTTGAGAAGGACTAGCTAGGGAGATAATTGATTAGACAGGAAAAGAGCAGCCAAGAGAGAGGGAGGGAGGGAGGGAGGGAGCAGGAGGCCTCTCGGAGCTGTGGCGGGCAGGCCTGGCTGCAGCTCCAGCGAGGCTGTCAAGCTGTGCGAGTGAGTTCTAAAAAAAAAAATAGGAGCAGGATTTTTAATGTTTTGTTGAAACACGCGTAACAAAACGTTTCCTCACAAAATTAATGGGAATTTTCTCCCCGTTAGGGAAGCTGGGCAGGCACAAAGACTGCTCTCTCCCTCGGGGGAGCCGAGTTTGCACCTCCAGAAGCCGACGGGGCGCCTTGCCCAGCGCCGCCACCCGAGCATCCCGCGAGCTGGGGCAGCGGGGCCGGGGAGCCGAGCGGCTGTGCCGCCGAGGCAGAGCAGCCTTTAGTGGAGGTGGAAAGCTGGGGATGCGATTGTTTTCCCATCGCGGTCTCATTATTTTCTTCCATCCCCTTTTAAGCGTCTGTCTGGCCACTGTGTGAAAGTTTCTATGGAAAACCCACCAGGATGTCCAGAGGAAGGGGATGTGGAAATTCGCCTCTAGCTTTCTCTCCCCCCAACCCCTCCCATTTTACATGCCATTAATCTTTTTTTTTTTTTTTTTTTTTTTTCTCCCCTCAGCCAGAATTGGCTAAGGAAAAAGCAGGGCTACAGAGTGCAGAGAGACTGGGTAAAATTTACATGAGAAACAATCCGTTTGCTAACCACCCACCCACAGAGTTTCCCCTCGTTTCAGGAGCCTGTTGGAGTGCAAGAAGGGGAACAGTTCCTGGCAGAAAGACAGCGCTGTGAGGAGGCAAACGCCGTTTCCAGGGCTGGCCGGGGCCAGGCAGAACGTATGTGAAAAGGAAGGGGACGGGGGGGGAAGCAGGGGCTGCAAATCCGTCAGGGGTCCCCCACTGCTCCGCACGGCCCGCCGGGGAGCACGGTAACTGCCAGGTCTCGAAACGCGTACACAGGGCGAGCAGACACACAGACACACGGCTATGGAGTGTGAACCTATATAGATACATATATATGGATATATATATATAAATATCATCGCTTACAAACGCCTAGGTTGAAAATGTGGTTTATCGGCCTAGCGCAACCCGATCCTATAAATAATACATTCCTATCACTATGGCCTCAAAATGTCAATACTGCGCAGCCCCGCACATTTGCATATCTTGTACTGTCTAAACTTGAAGCATGTCAGCTATGTGCTGCTGTTTGTACTTTAACTTCATTTTAACTCCTGCTTCCTCGCTCCCGGCTCCCTCCCCCCCCGCCGGCTCCAGCAGCAAGCCGAGAAAAGCGCCAGGTATTTATTTATTCCTCTGCCCCCCCCCCGCCTTTACCCCATTCCCAGGGCCGGGCGGAGGGGAGGGCTGGGGGCACGCACCCCAAACCCCCCCCCCGGACCCAGCTGTGGGGTCGGACGGGGCAACAAAACCCCCAGCCGGGGGGCTCGGGGGAAAGGGGCCACCGCCGGCGGCCGCCCCCGCCAGGGGGAGCTGCGGCTCCAGGCTGGAGCCACGGGGAGCGGCCGGGCTCGGCGGGGCTCAGCCCGGCTCGGCGGGGCTCGGCTCGGCCCGGCTGGGCTCAGCCCGGCTCGGTTGGGCTCGGCTCGGCCCTGCCCGGCTCGGTTCGGCCCCGGGGGTGCCCGCCCCGCAGCAGCCTCGGGGAAAAGCACCGCAGAGGCGGCAAGCGAGAGTGTAGGCAAAGTGGCAACGGTTTATTTATTAGCCAAAAATAGATACTTTCTGGTACAATTTGGTTCACACGTATGTACAGCTTTTGTGTTTTTTTTTTTTTTGTAACCGTATGTACAAAAACAAACGAACGAAAAAAAAAAATGGAAACACCTAGTTCTCACCGGACTTCCAAAAAACCTCACAAACTCAGCTAATCCCGATGATAGTACAGAAGCGGGGTTGGGATTTTTTGCGTTTTTTTTTTTTTCTTTCCCTTTTAGTTTTAATATACGGACATGCTTACAAGTCGTAACTATACAGAGATTTCTTTTTACAATCATTACAACCACAATAAAAAATTAACTATGATGATGACAACGCCGATAGAACCATAGCGGCATCGAGCTGGTTCTGGGGCCTGGAAAAACAAAATGACACAGAAAAAAAAAAGATATTTAATACTGCGAGAGAGGCTGGGCTGCCACGCTGTTTTTAAAGGTGAGTAGCTCTAGTTTTGTCGTTGAGGCTATTTTAAAAAATAGATTGCTAAATGTGAAAAGTTTTAGGGGGGGGCACGGCAAAAGGAGCTGGCTCTGAACCCCCGTGGGGCTTCCCGAGAAGCGCGATGGGCTTCGGCGAGCGCTGCGCCGAGCTGCGGCCAGCGGGGCTCAGCCCTGAAGTTTTCCTGCCGGCTCTCGGCGTTGCCGTTTCCCTGCGTTTCTCTCTAAATTGTCCTTTCCCTGCTCTCCTCTCGGACCTGCCGTTTCCCTGCCTTATTGTGCCCCCCGGGCCGAGCTTCGCTCCCCGGCCGCCTCTCGCCGCGCTCCCTCCGTGCCCGGCCGGGGCTGCGCGAACCCAGCGCGGCTCCGCTCCGCGCCGGGGAGCCGCAGAGGCCCGAAGGAACAGCGGAAAAGAAAAAGAAAAAAAGGGGGAAAAGGGGAAAAATCAGAACAACCCACCGCGCACTCGGGGGAAGAACAAGAAGCCGCCCTGAAAGGGCACCAAAGAAGCGGAGACCCGGGCTAACCATTTACAACTCCCTCCATATATCCTTAGGAGACTGAGGAAGCAATCTCTTACCGCCTCTGCACTGGCTGGAAAGCTGTCTTTATTAACTTTTTCTCTACTTCCAAGGCACTAGATCGATCTAAAAAGAGAAGAAAAAAAAAAAAGCGTTCCTTTTTAGCCCCCGATTTATCCCCCCCTCCCTCCAGCCCTGCGTTCAGCCACTAGCCTCCAGCTCGCACCGCAGCGCCTCGCGAACCCGACAGAGCTCCGACCGTCAAAAGCGGGGGGGGGGGGGCAAAAAATGAAAAAATACACTCCGAGCCGCGAGCAAACCTCGGGGCCGGCCCCGGGCCGCCGCGAAGCCCCCGCGGGGCCGCCGCGGAGCCCCCCCCGCAGCCCCGCGGAGCCCCCCGACGGCCGGCGCCCTTCGCCCGCTCCGCGCAGCCCCCGCTCCGCATCCGCTCCGCATCCGCGCGTCCCCGCGCGTCCCCCGCGCGTCCCCGCTCAGCGGTCACCTGCTCCGGGGGGCTCCGCGCTCTGCGCCTGGTCCGCGGCTCGCGGGAAAGCGGCGGCGCCCGGGGGGGCGGCGGGGGCGGCCCCCAGCCCCAGCAGGTGGGGAGTGTTCAGTAAGGCCAGGGGGTGCGGGGCCGGGGGCGGGTGGTGGTGGTGGTGGTGGTGGTGGCTCGGGAAGGCGCGGTTGGTCCAGTTGGGGAATTTGCCCAAGGGGCAGGAGGGGACGAGTCTGTGCGGCGGGGGCGGCGGGGGGGGCAGCGGCAGCGGCTGGGGGGCGGCGGCCGGCGGGGAGCCCCCCCCGGGGGACTTGCGGGGGTTGTCCGGGCTGGTGGCCGTCTCGGCCAGGGACCAGATTTTGGGCTTGGGCACGGTGCCGGCCAAAGCGCCGTCCGTCGGGGAGGAGGCGGCGGAGGACGAGGCGGAGGATGGGGGCGAGTGGAGGCGCGGCGGAGGCTGCAGGGGAGGCCGGAGGGGAGGCTGCAGGGGCTCCAGGCCCGCGGGCGGCGGGGGGGCGGCGGGGAGCTCGCACTTGTGGTGGTGGTGGTGATGGTGGTGGTGGTGGTGGTGGCGGAGGTGGTGGTGGCGGAGGCGGTGCGGCTCCCCGTCGGCGGCCTCGAGGTAGCGCTCCTCGGGGGCGGGCAGGTCCTCGAAGCCCTCGGAGCCCTCCGAGTCCGTCTTGGAGTCGGAGTGCAGGAGGTCGGCGTCCTGCAGCTCGTCCTCCAGCTCGTCCTTGGTGCTCTCGATGTTCTCGGTGTCGATGTTCTCCAGGTCGATCTCCTCCTCGTCCTCCCTCTTGTCCTCTTCCCCCTCGTGGTCGCTGCCGTAGGAGTTGCCCTCCTCGTCGGTCCTGCTGCGGGGGGCCCAGGTCATCTTGTTCTCCTTCTTCAGCCTCCGCCGCGCGTTGGCGAACCAGGTGGAGACCTGGGTGAGGGTCATCTTGGTGATGATGGCCAGCATGATCTTCTCGCCCTTGGTGGGGTAGGGGTTCTTGCGGTGCTCGTTGAGCCAGGCCTTGAGGGTGCTGGTGCTCTCCCGGGTGGCGTTCTTGGGCCTCGACGGGTCCCCGAACTGGTACTGTCCGTAGGGGTAGAAGGCGGGGTGGTGGGGGGGGAAGGCGGCGTGCTGCACCCCCGGGCTCTCCTTCAGCTCGTACTGGGCGCCCTGCAGCGACACGGGAAGGGGCGGCCGGGCTCAGGCGGCGCCCACGCTCCGCACCGCGCCGGATCGGCCCCGCTCCCTCCGTACCTCGGGGTCGGGGTTTGGGGTTTGGGGTTTTTTTTTGGGGGGGGGGGGACGGGACACCCCGCTCGGCACCCCCTCGGCGGCCCCCCCGGCTGTCTGCGGTCCCTCCGGAGCCCCCCGCAGCCGTCAAACCCTAAGCGCGGAATTTTCTCGGGGCGCATCCCCGGCGCTCCCCTTTCCACCCTCCCGGCACCCCGGGGACCCCCCTCCCCACGCCCCCGGGGGGGCTTCTTACCAGCTGGGGGAAGATGGGCAGCTCGGCGGCGTAGGGCAGGAAGGCTCCGTAGCCCTGGGCGGCGGCGGCGGCGGCGTAGGGCGAGCCGTACATGGAGGAGAGCACGTTGGAGAGGGGCCCGGACGGGGCCAGCTCCGCGCCGCCCCGGGAGCCGCCGCCGCCGCCGCTCCCCGGGCGCTCGGCGGGGTAAATGGGCCTGATGTACTGGTAGCCCAGCTGCGGGAAAGCCATGGCGGGGGGCAGCGGGGGCAGGGGGAGGAGGGGGGGGGAAGGAAGGGGGGGGGGAAGAAAGGAAAAAGGGAGAGAAAGGGGAGAAAGGAGCAGCGGAGCGGGGAGCCGCGGCGCTCGCCCTCGCCGCCCGGCCGCACTTTCAGCGGCGGCCGCGGGCTCCGGCAGGCATCGGGGGGGCGGCCGGGGGTGCCGCGGGGTCCCTCCTGCTCCGGCCGCCGCGGTAAGCGAGCCGAGCGCTTCTTTCTTCTCGCACTTTTCCTATTGATCTGAGTGGACCCGGGTCAGGTCCTAACAGATTGCCTGAGATTATTGGGACTCCGGGCTCTGATTGACATTTCTAGTCTCTCGCAAGCCCCTCCTATTTCTTTTAAGTCTCTCTCTCTCCCTCTGCCTCTCTCTCTCTCTCTCTCATGCCCAGAGCTCGCTCTCGCCGGGTTTGTCACTGGCTTCTCTCTCTCTCTCTCTTTTTTTTTTTTTTCTAAATCTGTTTACTGACGTCGCGATCTTTTATTTGAGTTGCTTTCAAATCTCGTTTTAGCAATCGCCAATCAGTTGTGTGTTTTACAAAGGTTTAACCCTGCCTCGCGGTATTCTAATTATATAGAGATAGATTTAGATATAATTTCTTTCGTGGACCCCCCCCCCCCCTCCCCCGGAGCATGGGAAGCCAGGGTGTCAGCTGTGAGTGGCACACGAGAGGGACAGGAAAAAGTTGTGACATTTAAAAATAAAGGCTCTTCCCACCACCACCCACCCCTTTTCAGGTTTTCCAATTTACATCCTTCCCTTGCCCGGGCTCATTTTGTTTCCTTTATTAAGATATTCCTGCATCGCCCCCCCAACCTCCCCCCCCGGCCCTGGCGAGGGTTACCTCTCCTAGCACAGATTTAAAGACTCTCGGATTTTGAAAGAAATTTGCATTTCCTGGGCTACCTTGAAATTTTTCCTGATGTACTGAATCTTTAAGGAGTTCTCTACATTTTGTCTGGGCTAACAGTGGGCAGATACAGTGGAAAAGCTAAGTTAATTTTCCTCCTAATAAGGGACTTCAAAGAGTTGTAGGTCACAATTTTACATCAAAGGCAGAAAAGAAGGCAAATTAAAATCTTAACAAAGGAGAGACGGGAGCAGCCCTCTGGGCCATTAGTAAATAAGTGGTGTGAAAAAAGGGACAATGACAGGCACTGGAATTAAACTCATTAACACCTTTTTGTCTTGGTGCGAAATCTCTAATTAGGAAATTTATGATCATTTTGCTTATTCCCTCTGTTCTGAAGCACTACAAGGCTTAGAAGGAAGTACCTGGTACGTGCAACATTTGCAAAGGGAGCAGCGGCGCGGTGCTGTAAGGAGCTATTGGGAGGGAGCCCGGCCACGTTTTAATTACTGGATAAACCTTTTTTTTTTTTTTTTTTTTTTTTTTTTTACGATCAACACATTTTAAATTACCCTTCGCTCTCGCCCCCCGCCTCTCCCAGCCCGGCGATGCCGCGCTGCGAGGCTGCTGCGAGCGCAGCGCGTCCCGGCAGGGCGCAAATGTGTCCCGAGCCGTCCCTGCGCGGCTGGCCAGGGGCTGGGGCGAGGGGGAAAAGCTCCCGCAACCTGTGGGGCTGAGCTGGTGGGGAGCGGGAGCTTATCCGCCCCGGGGAAAGCTCGGCGTTTCTTTAAAACTAAATCCTAAAAAAAAAAAAAAAAAAAAAAAAAGTTTTTTTAGGGCTTTGAGGAGTTGGGAGGGCGGTTTAGCCGTGTTCCCCTCTGCTCCGAAGCGCTCTGCGGATTTATTGCCTTTCCAATGTGATTTAGGTACAATATAACCACTGTGCCCACAGTATGGATTTTTATAACTACATTTCTTTAAAAATGAAATTCATGTCAGATTACGCAGTTAAAGGAATCGACCTTGATAGCTTGCTATAATAAAACTATATCAGCTTGTAATAAATGCGGATTATAGCAAAGCAAGCTCCAGAATTAAAATTCCCTGAATCAATATATGAAAATCTGTAGGAAACATCTCTAATCGTATTAAGTTCATCTTTATAGCATTTCTTATCTGCTAATCTAGTGCAAAAACAAGTCTGGGTTGGAGGAATTTATTTTCTTCTAGCCAACGCTGCTCCCGTAATGGGTTTTGATAGCATAATGCAATGGAGATAACAGCACCAAATTCGGTTACATGTTTATTTCTTTTTAATTCAGAAGGAAAACGGGCGGCGAACCCGTTTCGGGGACCGCACCACGTCCTGATTTTGCTTCAACTTCCCCGCTCGCTCGGCTCGGGCGCTGTGACGGGCTCGGCGGAGCCAGGCGGCAGCTTTCCCAAACTCTCTCCTCCTGGGGGGAATGGGGACGAGGTGGGCAATGGGGCGAGCCCCCCGCCGCGGGGTGGCGGCGCTCAGGACCCCCCCCACAGCGGGCTGGGGGACACCGGCGGCCCCGCACGCCTCGGCCCCGTCCTTTCGGGGCTGCCCGGCGTTGAGCGGCTCGCAGGAGCGTTTGGTTTCCTCGCCCGCTGCCTGGTGGCACCCGGAGAGGTTTTGAATCCCCGGCGCGATCGCTCGCAGCCCGACCCTGCCGGGGCGGCGGGCAGGGCGCAGGGGGGATGCGGGGCGATCGGGGTGATTTGGGGAGTTGTGGGGTGATGTTCGGGAGTTGTGGGGTGCTGTGGGATGATGTTAGGGTGTTGTGGGGTGATGTGGGGCGCGGGCCCCGCCGGGGAGACGGAGCAGAGGCCAGCCGGGAGGGAGGCACGGCAGGCGAGAAATTTATGGGTGCGAATGGATGCAGGTCAGGGCGAGGATGAGGGATGGGTTATTAATGGGAGAGGAACGGGCAGGAAACGTCTCCGGAGCGAATGGGTTGGAGCAGCAGCGTGCGGAGCCACGGGGCTCGGCCGAGAGGTTCAAAAGGGGAGAGAAGAAGCGGAAAAAAGCAGCAAACGGTGGGCGAGAGAGGGAGGGGAGCGGACGGTCCTCCCGCTGCCGTACCGGGCCGGGGGTGCTCGGAGCGGTGTCCACGGCGAGGAGGGTCCCGCACGGCTCGGGCACGGCCCGCGGGGGGCTCCGGGGCCGGGCTGGGTGCGGGGGGGCAGAGCCGCGTCCCCCCGGGCGGGGAGCGAGCGGCCGGGAGAGGGAAGCCGAGCGGGAGCCGCTGTGCCGGGCTCGAAGCGAAAGGAGCCGCGGCGGGGAGGCCGGGGCCGGCTCGTCCTCCGGGGAGGCCGGGAGGAGCCGGGAGGAGCCGTGCGGGGCCCGACGGCCGCGGGGCGGGGGGCGAGCGGGGCCGCCCCCGGGGGGAGCCGCGGCGGCGGAGCGCTCCTCGGCCGGACAGACACGTGTCTTCTGGCCGGGACCTGTCAAAGCCGGGAGAGCGGCTCCTGATTTATTACCCCAAACACACACACCCCCGCCCGCCTCCCCTCCTTCCCTCCCCTCCTTCCCTCCATCCCTCCCCCCGGCCTCGCCGCCCTCCCTTCCCGGAGCGCTCCGCCGGGCGCCGAGCTCAAACCAGCCCCGGAGCGGGGCTTCCCCGAGGCCGGGGCCGGCTCCGGGGCTGCGGCACCAGCCTCAGCCGTGGCCCCCCCCACCCCGCTAGCCCTCGGCCCGGCCCCGGGGCTCGGCTCCGGGCGCTGGGTGCCGCTGGCCCCGCTCCCCGGGGCACGGAGACGGAGGGGAGCCGGGGACGGGCTGCGGAGGCTGCGGGCTGCGAGCGGCGGGGCTGGGGCCGGGGGGGCTCCCAGGGGGCCGGGGGAAGCCCCCGCGGGCGGGCACGGGTGGGAGCGGCGGGGAGGGGGGCAGCAAACGAGTGGAATTGGGAGAGGGGCTGCGGTGCAAAAAGAGTTAAGGAAAATAGAGGGAAAGATCAAAGAGCCGGGTAAAAGACTCTTCAAATTACACGTTTGAAGCTTTTCCATAATTCCAAGGCGACAGATAGATAACAAGCTGCACATTCCTTATCACATATGGAATCAATCTGAAAGGAGTCTCTTGATCAGAATCTGTTAATTGCAGTGACATATGATTTGGAAAGAAAACACAATTAATGACCCTTCATGTTAGGGCTTTGGGAAGAGGCCACTGACAGTCTGCGCTCTGCAACCAACGTCAACTTTTTTATTGGTCGTAGTAGTAGAAGTAGTAAACTGCTCCGTGGAGACATTCCTCGAGCCTCGGCGACTGTTTTGTCTCCGTTCCCTTTGCAGGTTTCTCGAGAAGGGGGAGGAGAGGAGAAAGGGACGGCAGTGTGTGTGCGCGCCTTCCCTTAAAGGTTTGGGGAGCTCAGATGATTTAGTACCTTGTCTGTAAATCTAATGACCTAAGGTGAGAAAAAATACTTCATCTTTTATTATTACCATTTGTGGTGAGCGTTACCAGGAAACAGCGGAGCCCGTTTGAAATGGTAAATATATGTATCCATTTAAAAGCCATTACTGCGGAGATTTCCCCCAAAGCGGCCGGGAGCGCACCTCCGCCGGGCCGCGGCGCGCTCGGGGGGCGCGGAGCCGGGCTGGGGGCCGGCAGGCCGGCAGGGAGGCCGGGGCAGGCACTGCAAGTGCTCTGCCCTGTCATTAGGAGGTAATGGCTTTGTTTGAGGAGAGAGAGGGAAGATGGGGAGGGAGGGAGAGGGAGAGAGAGGTTCATTTGAAGGTTATAAAGCATACACTTTAATAGGATCGAAGTGAAATTAGTTAATAAGAAAATGCTGGCCAGAAGCTCTCCGGGCTTTTAAGTGCTCTCCAGGCCATTTAGGGAAATTGAATAAGAATAGGCTCCGTTACCTGCAGCCCCAACTATTATCTCCAGTTCTGCACAGAGGCGAGAAGGGAAAAATAGTGCCTGAGAGACCTGAAGTCCCGCACACCTCCCGCCAGCCTATTTCCTCCCCATAGCGTCCCCTTTCTGCTCCAGCCCTGTCCTCTTCCTCCCCTTTTAGGCACCTCAGCCCGCTCCGTGTGCCACAAGGGGGTAAACCAAGGTAAAAGGGCCATCAGGGGCTGCTGAAGCCTGCGGGGGCAGCTCTGGGAAGCAGCCCCGGCCCCGCTCGGGCAAAGCCGGCCCCGGGAGGTATTTTTTCCCTTCCATTTCGCCGAGTTTTTCCCACCATTGTGGTGCTTTGCTGGTTTGCGTTCGGACCGGTGCCAGTAGGTCAGTATATTGTGTTACCTAACTTCCTATCCGCTCCCTCTCTCCCTCCCTTTAAACTTTGGAGTTTTCAGAGGTGTTAATAAAACCTTTCCTTTGGTAAATCGTTCATTAGAAACCCCACCGAAACCTGGAAAGACTTCAGAAAACAAAAAATTAAAAAAAAATAATAATAATCACAGCGCTCGGGAATGAGAGGTTGGGAGAAGGCTTTTGTCCAAAAAATGCATAATTGCTGTGAATCTTAGGAAACATTAATCTTTACAGGAATTCGTGATTCATATCTGTGGTTTGACCGTTTGGGTGATTTACAATCTGCGAGCGCAATTCCCTAATTTGATGCCAATATATTTCACGCACCCGGCTCAGACTTTCCATAGCCCGGCGCAACGAGCGGCTGCCGTGCCCCGGCGGTGGCGGTGCGGCTGTTGTGCGCCGACCCCCGCCGGGGGATGCTCGGAGCGGGGGGGGGCCGGCGGCGAAGCCCCCCCCCGGGATGCCGCGGGGTGCCCTCGCCCTTCGCCCTCCCCCCCGGTGCCCGCAGGGAGGGCGCAGCCTTCGTGCGCCGCCTGCCCCCGGCCCGGGAGGGCTCCCCCGGGCTCCCCGAGGGGCTGCCGGGGGGGTCCCTGCCCTCCTGCTGCTCCGCGGGGTGCGGGGAGATCCCGCACGGTGCTGCCGCGCCCCCCGCACCGGCACCGGCACCGGCAGCGTCCCCCCGACGGCTCCCGGGGATGGGGATGGGATTGGGATGGGATGGGATGGGATGGGATGGGATGGGATGGGATGGGATGGGATGGGATGGGATAGGGACGGGACGGGACGGGACGGGACGGGACGGGACGGGACGGTGGCTCCGCCGTCCCCCTCCCCAGCCCGGCGGCACCGCCCCGGGGTGAGGCGGGGGGGACCGCGGGGACACGGGGACGGGAGAGGGGCACTCGGGCAGGGCGGCTGCGGCGGCAGCGGGGCTGTGTCCCGGTCCGGGCTCTAGCTCCCGGTCCGGGAATCTGGTTCCCGGTCCGAGGATTTATATGGCTCCCGGTCCGGGGATGTATTTGGTTCCCGGTCCGGTTATTTCTTTGGTTCCCGGTCCGGGGATGCCTTTAATTCCCGGTCCGGGTATTTCCACGCTCTCCGGCCGCCGCTCGGAGACGCGGGGCTGCGGACAGCCTCGTGTAATTTGTAACTCGGGTTATTAGCTGGAGGGGAAAACACGAGCAGAGAAAAGAAGCAGCAGCTGCACTGACGATAACACCGCGCGGAGTCTAATCTTGTGACACAATCATTAATTACTATTGTATTAATTACTATTTTTCCCAAACAGTCCCTGCCCGGAAGAGCTTACAGCCCACAGCTGCCGTGTAATGATGCTCTGCTTTAGGAACGGTTTCCCCATTAGCTCGCAGGTAACGTGTACAAATGGCAACACCTCCGCTATCAAAGCCCATCAGCTCGCAGCCGGAGATTTTCTGTCCCACCGGCCTGGGCAGTGCGATGCCGATGCCGATAAAATGCATTTCGATATCAAAGTCTTTGCTCGCCTGCGGATCCCGTCCAAACTTTTGGAGCACGTTGCCGCTTTATTTGCTCTTCATCCCATGGATGCCGCCTTATATCAGTAACAAACAAGCATTGATTTTATGGTAAAGTCACTTTGGGATGGGAATGAGTAACTCCAGGCAGTGCTATCACTGTATTACATGGAAATGGCCCAGGTAACAAGATGAACATTGATTCAGCATTATGTTTGATCAATAATGAAATAAGTAACTTCAGGGCCAAATTAAAATGCAAGCTGGCTTAACGCTGCCAGCTTCTGGGCTAAGTGACAAGGCTAATTCAGCAGGGAAATGGCAATATTTGCATTAGAGGCTGCATCTGTTGTTCGGCGGAAGGGGCTGGCTCTGCAATAACGCGGGAGAAAGCTGGGGCCGGGCCGGGCCGGGCCGAGCCGAGCTGGGCCGGGCCGGGCCGCCCCGTCGGGGCTGCGCTGCCTCGCCCTGCGCGGCTGCGGGCACCCCAAAACCAGGGGGAGCTGGGGGGAACTCGGCCCTGCCTCCCTCAGCCGAAGGGGCATTTCGGGAGGGTGGTTTTCAGGCAATTTTGAACCATTTCCTCGAATGCTGGGGGAAAAAAATAAAAAATAAAAGCGGACGAGCCCCCCTGCAAGGAGCAGGGAGCGCCCCCCGGGGCTGGGGGCACCAAGCGGCGGCGGCTCACCGGGAGGGGGGGCCCGTGGCGGTGCGGGGGGGTCTGCACCGGTGCGGCCCTGAAAGTGGAGCCGCAAATAGGGCCCAGGGCGGCGGAGGTGCGGCTGGAAATGGATGAGGTGCTGGCCGAGCCCCGGCCCGGGGGGGCGGGCGGCAGCGCCACGGGACGGGGGAAAAAAGCAGCTCCCGACGGCGGCAGGATCCGGCCCCTCCTCGGGGAGTCGGTGCGAGCCCGGAGAAGGGGTGCAGAGCCCGGGGGCGGCTTTAGGGCAGGCAGAGCGGTGGGACGGGGGCAGGAGAGGGGCAGGGGGCAGCCGGGAGCCTCCGCAGAGCTCCGCCGCCGCGCAGCGAGCTCGGCTGGAGCGGGGCCGGGGCGCCCCAAAATCCGCCGCGGGGAGAAAAAGGGGCCCGGGGCTGTCCCCCCCCTCTGCTCTCCCCTCCCCTCGGGCAGGTCAAGCGCGGTCGTCCGGAGCTATCGATCGCTCCGCGGGCTTGTAGTGATTTGTTGGAAGTAAG